>NC_051155.1:26655214-27327302 GCF_013339745.2 Dermacentor silvarum
CATACTTGTTTTCTAGAAATGGACAATGAATAAATGGAAAACGCGGACACCTCGGAAACGGCGGTGGTGGGTTCGCCTGGCTTTGCAAAAGCGCGAGAAGTTGGGTCACGCCAAGGCTTCGTTGCCGCACCTCCGGTCGCGCGACGTTGAATACTATCGCGAGTATTGCTGACAGTACGTTTTAGTGCCACTCTTGTCGTAGAGCAAGGCTGGTTCTTGATCGCGTCGATCAGCATTACAGCCTACACTTTTGGTGCCATATGTTCAATTTTACGACCGTTGTTTACATGCTAGTGTAGCTTCCAGTGAAGCATGCAGAACGACTTTCCGCCGCGTTTCGGCTAGGCCATGGCGAAAAAATCGGCCCGAGACCGATTGGCTCGCACGCCTGTTTTCTGCCTGTTTTGCCGCCTAGGCGGGCGAATTTTTGCAAGATTTGGCCGCTTCCGACATCATCGAGGACACGTGTGACGTAGCCTAAGATCCTGCGCGAGAGCGGCCTACCGGCACCTGAAGGGAAGCGGCGGAAATGTATACCGGAGATTTCGACCACCTGGGGTCTTTACCTGCACCTAAATTAAGTAAACGGGCCTCTAGCGTTTTCGCCATCATCGAAAATGCGGCTGCCGCATTTGTTGCTTCATTTGTTGCGCATTTGTTGCTTCAGAATGCGGCCGCCACATTCTCGCCGAAAACTTCACAGAGTGGTCAAAGCCTTGACAAACACCGTGACAGTTTTACCATATGCAGACATGATTCGCTGTAAATTACCAACCTAAACGGAAGCGCCCAGGAATGAAATTGTGATAGTAGCACCGGTTTTATTAATATGTCAGCGCAAAGCGACGAGAAGAAAGGATGGGTAAGGGGGGGGGGGGGGTGCGGAAAAAATTTCGGGGGCGGGGGGGGGGGCGTTTGAACCACCCACCCCTGGCTACGCCCCTGATATCAACTCTAGCTAGCTGGCCTGCTCGAAGTGTTAGTTGCAGCCGTAATAAATGCTTTCCGAGTGTACACGTGGTTGTCGCCTTTTGTTTCCTCGAGCTTGTACCGGACCGCGGTTGATGCGCAGGCATGCGCCAACCGCGGGCTCGTTGTGTCGAGGCAGAGAGCAGTGGGCATCCCTTCGTGATCCGACATTTTGGCTTCCCAACGTGGGGCAAGCTCTTGGAAAACGGGACGATCGGTCCGGACCAGCGTTAGGCCTCAGCCGAAGGCGTGATTGCTCGCTAGATCTGTGTGTGCTTTCTTGAGGGCGAGGAGGAGGAATAAACATTTTATTGAAATAGCAGACTCAGGTTTTTGCGGCTGAAGCCCCTATTCCAGGGCCCCACTGGCTCTAGCGGCTCGTTCGGCTAGGTCCAAGGTTGCCTGCTGGCTTCCCAGGTCCTGCCGGGCGAGTCGCACCTCTTACGACCTTTCAAGTTCATTGCGTGTAACGAGGGGTGGGTTTCCCTCTGCTGGTCTTTGTTTGCAATGCCAAGTGATATGTATGAGGGTTGGTGTGTCGCTGCAGCAAGGACAGTAGTCATCGTATTGGGACGGGTGTATTTTGCTGAGCGTGTGTATATTGGGATATGTATTCGTTTGTAGGCGTCTCCAGTCCTGGGATTGCCAGCGTGTGAGTTTAGGGTGGGGTGGCGCCATTGTCTGCCTTGCGCGTCTTTGGCTGTCGAGGATATCTCGTGGCAGCGTAGGTGTGAGGTATTCCTCCCGGGTCGATGTGTCCGCGGCTCGGAAAATTAGTCCTCGAGCCAGGCGGTCCGCCCGTTCGTTTCCCTGTACACCTTCGTGAGCGGGGCACCATGTGATGATGTGATCTTCTCGAAGGTTGTTTCCTAGAATACCTAGGACGCTCCGAGGGAGGACGCCCCTGAGAAACAGTCGGCAAGCTTCTTGCGAATCCGTGAGAACGTGTGCAGATTGCCTCTTGCCCTCTGCCGCTCGTATGGCTAGTGCTATGGCCACCGCTTCGGCCACGGCCGTGCTTTTGTTACAGATCGTAGCCGACGTGATTGCTTCGTTACCTCTAGTGACGGCCGCAGCAAATGCTCTCAGCCTCGAGGGGTAGGAAGTTGCGTCTGTGTAGTGAGTGTTTGGGTCGTTGCGTAACCGTTCGAGTGCCACCGCTCTCGCTCGTCTGCGGCCGGCGTTAAACATGGGGTGCATGTTCTTGGGTATTGGGTGCACGTGTATGCCTTCCCTGTCTTGTCTGGGTATTTGGTGCGTCTCCTCCCCGCAGAATTGGGGTGCCAAGGGGTAGTGAAGTCTCTGTAGTAAAGCTCTACCTTGGGTTGTCGAGTTGAGTCTCTCTCTCTGCGCGATCAAGACTGCCGCGGCGTGTTCATCGTACGTATTGTAAATACCCAGACTCTCCAGACGCTCTGTGCCAGTGCAGTCAGGGAGGCCCAGTGCAGCTTTGTAGGCAGTGCGTATGAGTACGTTGGCCTGCTCTGCTTCACATCTGCGTGAAAGCTGGTATGGCAGAGCGTACGTAATGAGGCTGATGACGAAAGCTTCTACCAGTCTCCTGGTGTCGTCCTCCTTCATGCCGTCCTTACTGCGAGCGATTCTTCTTATGAGTCTCGATACGCTCCTGGATGTGTGTTTGAGTTTGTTTAGCGTTGACGATACGCTGCCCGTCTCCTGAATTAGCATGCCTAGCACCCGGAGCTCCTGCACTTGTTTGACCTGGCTTCCGTTGATCTCCAGATTGAGGATGGGGGAGCGTGTCTGCTGGGTGTTTTTAGGTCTTATTTGTATAAATTCAGATTTTTCTGGTGCACATCTCATGCCAGCCCTTCTCGCGTGGTCGTCAATTGTGTTGATCGCTCTTTGTAGAGTGTCTTGTCTGTTCCCGTAGGACCCCTTAGTTGCCCAAAGGGTGACGTCGTCCGCGTAGATAGCTACTCCAAGTTCCGGGTCTTCCTCCAACGCTAGAGCCAATTTCCTCATCCCTATGTTGAAAAGTAGTGGGGAGAGTATAGAGCCTTGTGGAGTGCCCTTGTTGGCCATGTTAATCGTGTCGGATCGTATGTGGTCCAGCCCTATGGTCGCCGGTCTGCCTTTGAGAAAACTGTGCACGTAACTGTAGATCCTCTCCCCACAGCCTACTTCTTGTAGGCCGGTGAGTATCGCGTCATGTGATATGTTGTCAAAAGCCTTCTGCAGGTCCAAGGCAAGCAGGATTCTGTTCATGCTTCTGGGTGGTGGGTTGAGAACCTCGTCCCGAAGTAGGAGGAAGACGTCCTGCGTGGAAACTCCATGTCGGAAACCGTACATCGAATTTGGTAGGAATTCGTTGCCCTCTAAGTATCTCCCGAGCCGTGTTTGGATGACCTTTTCGAACAGTTTGCCAAGGCAAGAGGTTAACGAGATTGGTCGGAGGTTCTGTAGCGATTTTGGTTTCCCCGGCTTAGGTATTAAAATGATTTCAGCTTCTTTCCATTCAGGTGGTATGGACCCTCCTATCTTCCAAACCGTGTCGTTGAAGAGCTGCGTTAGTTTCTCTAAAGCTTCGGTGCCCAGGTTTCTGATTATGGCGTTTGTGATACGATCCGGCCCGGGCGCCGTGTTCCTTTTAAAGGACAGCGCTGCAGCGTATACTTCTGCAGACGATATCGGTTCGTCAATGGTGGGATTAGCCGGTCCCGTATAACTTGGTGTGGTGGTTGGGGTCGCCCTTTCTCCCACGTACGTGTTTTGGAGCTCTTTCAGTAGCTCCTCGTCTGAGCCTGCGTAGTTGTTAGCTATGCGCCTGAGGGCGAGCGTCGTTTCTCTCCGCGTGGTTGCAGGGGTGAGCATACTGCGAAGGATTGCCCACGTTTTCTTCGTGCTTAGAGTGCCGCGGAGAGAGTCACAGAAATTCCTCCAGTTCGTAGTGCACAGCTCTTGCGAGTACGCATTGGCTGCCTCCGTGAGTTGTGCTACGCCCTCTAAGCTTTCGGTTGTGCCGCTGTTTCTTCCATCTTTTGGTGAGGCTTCTTCTTGCGAGTTAGCGCTGCGCTAGTGCCACCGAACTCGTGTAGACGCTGAGATTTGCAGCGAGTTTTCTCCTAAGAGTACGCCAGAAGCGAGTGAGTGCAGCAGCCGACGCGGTACATATGTAAATAGCCTCCTTTCTGTATCTTTGGCTCTGGGAGCTGGGCGCCGGAAACGCTGGCTAGGACGTCAGCGGGGCGCAGTCCCAGGAGTCTGCTCGGAAGCTGCGCGTTGAGCAGCGAGCGGGGACCACTTAGCTAGGCCTGCATCTCCTCGCGGCGGCTCATTGGAACCCTTTATGTGTCTTATGTGGCATTGGTATCCGTCATGGACGCGATGAGGCCTAAGGCTCTGCGGAGCTGCCGGTCGCATGTTAGAAGACGACCATGCCGTGACATTTAGCGGGTGCAACCGGATTCGCTAGTTCTACTATACTCGCCCGAGCGGAGAAACCTCGTTCGGAATAGAAAGCTTATTTTGTTCAGATGAACAAAATAAGCTTTGCCGACATTTTGCCGATGTTTTGCCGACAGAATAACCGAAATCTCGTGGGACAAGAGAGCGCTTTGTTCATACGAGCATCGCCCACTTTCGCGCTGTATCGGACCGGAAAAATTCGGTCGAAGCGAATAACTTCATTCAAACGAACTGGATAGTTTTTTTTTTCTGGTTGCCGCATAAAGCTATGCGGTAGACGGGTGGTTCAGCATCGTGTCAGACGGCCGACGCTGCGGCGGCCTCTACTGCCCTAATTCTAAGTGTTTGTGGAGTGCATTTGAGCGACTTTGCAGAACGAGTGAAGCCACCTCGACTTGCTATTGCTGCCATGGCCCACGTCCCTGCCTGCTGTCTCGGCCCCTCCCTGTTCGCGGCCCGATGCGGCAGCACATGGCAGCCACAAAGAGGGAGGCCCACCATCATACACTCCCACGAGGATGCGTCGGTGCGAGGTTCATGGAGCCGGCGCGCGCGCCAGCTTGGAGAAAGTCCTGACCCGCTGTTCCCGGGTGGACATTGTGGCGCGCATCTTGAGGGCAAGCCATCTTCAGCATCCGTCAACCACTGTGACGGCTGCCACTGTGACGGCCGCCCCACAGGACTGTGCTGCCTATCAACGTGGATTCGGACATTTCCTGCCGGAGTTTACCATCGCATCTTCCCGGATACTTTGTCAATGCCGTCGTTCCAGCGGTTTCTCCGCCGTAGGGCAATATTTAAGGGTTGGGGGATGTGGGAATCCTCGGGTCCCATAACCGCCACACGGGCAGCGAACGTCGCGTCAAGCGCATGTGTGCCAGGGAGAGTTGGGAGAGGGGAAACTTTCCTTCCGCGGGCGGCGCGCGGGAATCGCAAGCGCTATCAGCGCCACCGGGTGGGTCACGTGAGATCCCGCTGATATCGCCCGGGTCTCTCTGGTCTGCAGCAAGCGGCGACGGCGGAGGTCTCCGCCGTCGCTCCCGTATTCCCGCACGTGGTTAGTCAACTGCGTTCCTGCCGCGGCAAATGCCGCCCGCCCCCCCCCCCCCCCCCCCCCCGTATTTCCCAGTTCGTAAGTCGGCAGCCCACCTTTACCTAGTGTATTATTCTCTTCGAGGGAACCTTCAGCGATGTAAACTATAGCTAGCTGGCCTGCTTTAAGTTTTAGTTGCAGTCGTAATAAATGCTTTCCGAGTGTACAGCTGGTTGTCGTCTATTGTTTCCTCGAGCTTGTACCAGACCGTGGCTGATGCGCAGGCATGCGGTCAACCGCGGGGCTCGGTGTGGCGAGGCAGAGGGCCGTTGGCATGCCCCCTTATCCCGACAAGGTGCATCGTGTGTTTCGCAAAAAAAAAAAATAGAGTAGGAGGTGAACCCTGGTTTCTTATATGGGAGTAGGCAAGAGAGAAAGGTCCTTTGCGTTGCTGGTCGGGCAAAGAAAGAATGCCTCTGTACACGAAGAGCAGGTCACCTTCTTGTACTACAGATTCTTTGCTTCTATTTCGAGTGCTACTATACCGTTTTAAAGAATTCTTGTGATAGAATACTCCTTGGAAGACACTTTACAACTTTTATAGTAGAACTAAAATTTTCCACAGGGCCCTGGCGAACGGTCCTCTTAAATTGCTGAGGGGCCCTTCAAGGGGTTCTAAAAGTTAGATGAGTCGTTTCTACGTAAACCTCACATTGACAAGCTTTACAAAAATCTCAGCAAGGCTTGTTATATTCTGCTCAAGTGCTGAAATTGTTTTGATACAGAAACCCTTCGAGAAATTTATTTCAGCTTGTTCCATAGCCATCTGTGGTACCGTGTTACATCTCGGGGCCATTCATACATTGAGCCAATTATAAAACTTTAAAAGAGGGCTGTTCGCTTTATGACTTCCTCACATTACAATGCTAACACAACACCGCTCTTTCAACGCGTACACATTTTACCGTTCACTTCATTACTAAATTTTTAAACTCTTGTAATGGTTCATAATAGCATCGTTACTGACTACCCACTCTCTGCTACCAACTTTACCGAATCAGGACGCTGTACACGCAGTGCACTCAAACAAAATTTTCTGGTTCCAAAGGCCTGTAATGTGTGTGGTAAACGGAGAACTTGAAGTGTTGGAGTAGTCGAGAGGAACGTTCAGCCCACAGAAGTTAGAAATACAGGTAACTTTTAGAGATAATTAAAACTGCATTTTCGTGATCTTCTTTCGTATGTTTATTAATACATTCACCGCTTCCTTTTTATTATTGCGATAGCAATTATATGGACACTCAAAAGCAAATTTCTGCCGTCGGCGTCGCCGTCGCCGTCGCCGTCGCCGTGAGGTTCCGTATGACGTCATTTGGAGAAGAAATCGTCGCCGCGCGCCGAACGCTGTATGTGCGAGTGAAAGGGCGCGAGGGGCGCGTCTTTCACGGGGAGTGAACGCACGGCCTAGAACAAACGCGCGTTCCGCGCCGTGCTCGCTTAAGGGCTGCAGAAGTAGGCGTCTCTTTTCTCCTTTACAATCACCATATATGTAGAGCAAACGCACCTTCTTCCGACGCGCGAGAAGCCGTGGGGGAGGGGGAGGGAAGGGAGGCGACGTTTAGCTGCGGCACCAAGTGCCTATTTATATCACAGGCTCCGGCAACAGTCACCAACGCCGCACGCATTTTGAGCGAACGCGGGCAAAACGCCGATGGCGTCGACAACAGTTCTGCGTGTTGCCGATGCTGCTGCATGTCCAAGTTTATACAGCTGATAAAGCTAATATCATTACTCCGTATAGCTCTCTACAAGTTTGCTATCGCAATTGATGCTTCGCCTTTCAGGTGAAACTGCGACCACTTTTATATATGGTGATTGCAAAGGAGGAAAGAGACGCTTAATTCTGCAGCCATTCAGGGAGCACGGCGGCATAACGCGCGTTTGCTCTCCGCCGTGCTTTCACTCGTACATACAGCATACGGCGCGCGGCGACGATTTCATCGCCGTTTAAAGTCATACGGAACCTCACGGCGAAGGCAACGGCGATGCCGACGGCAGAAATCCGCTTTGAGTGTCCATATAATTGCTATCGCAATAAAACGCTTCGGTCATGAGTCACGAAAGAGCTTGATGAGTTAGGAAGAGAACCATGGTGTGTTTTGTAAGTACAGTACGACGCGTATTATAATCTGCTATAGACAGTTACAGTGCGGCCAATAGACAGTTTCCTTTTATTCCCTTCCTTTTATTGCGATAGCAATTATATGGACACTCCAAGCGCACTTCTGCCGTTGGCGTCACCGTCGTCGTCGTCGCCTTCGCCGTGAGAGTTCAACGGCGATAAAATCGTCGCCGCGCGCCGTACGCTTTGTGTGCGAATGAAAGCGTACGAGGGTTAGCGGGTAATCGCGGCTCAATGTAGCGCACGCGAGGCACGAAGGCAAACCGGAAGCGCGCGGTCGTCTTTCGTGCGCGAGGCACGGGGGCGAGGCGACGGAGAGAAAAGGGGGTGCGTTCTGCACCGTCGGCGGCTGCTGACAGCGCGGCCGCGCGGGCGCCGTATCTTGAAAGCGATCTGTGATGTGGGCGAAGTGCGTGCCCGCGCGGGTCTCATCTTCAAAGCGATCGGCCATGGGAACAAAGTGCATGCGCCGAGTGCCGGTAGCTTCGACGGTAGCAGAGCGCTCTGCTTTCGACGTTTAGTTCGCGTTGAAGCCAGACGAGAGACTGCGCGAAGATCAATTTGACCGCTGCTGCTGGCGCGCTTTCTCACTCCGGCGTTATCACAGCGAATTTCCGCGGTCATCGAGCGAGATGTGTTCATATTTACCTGTGGGCGCGTGACACCGTGCTTAGTAAGCGAATCTTTACAACTTAAACTACTATCCTTGCTTCGTATAACTCTCTACTAATTTGCTATCGCAATCGATGCTTCGCCTTTCGGGCGAGACTGCGACTTTTTTTTCTGGTGTATTTTCCTTTACTTGTAGATGTTCAATGATACCGTTTGCATTTCGAAGATTCTTTGTATTGTATTCTCTAATTCTTCTTATGTAAAGTGCATATTATTGCTGAGTTTAAGTACATGTGTCTGTGCTAAATTAATTGCTTTGCTTCCTCTACATTGTTTTCCTACGGATCGCAACTAGCCTAGAGCTAGGGATCACAATGTATTTGTTCACATTATGTTTTACACTGTACTGTACGCAAGAAATAAAGTTTAATTCAAGGAAACATTTTTCTCACAGGGCCCCCGGGCCTGGAGCTGCAGCCCCCTTAGCCCATAGATCTGGTTGCGTGGTGTATGTGGAAGCAGAGTGGACGACTTCACCTTTGCCGTTCAGAAGGACTGCTGTGAAGGCTCGTCTATAGGACATCAAAGCCGCGTCGACGAACGAGCATTCTTCAGCCTCATATTGAGCTTTCTCTAGCAGGGCTTTGGCTCTGGCATGCCTTCTGCCCACGTTATGAATGGGGTGAACATTCCTTAGAACAGGCATGATGTGATATTCTTCCGCAGATCTTTGGGAATTTCTCTATGATTATTATCTATTGCTGCAATTGATATTCCAATTCGTTTGAGGATCTGTCTTCCTGATCGCGTAGAGAGTCTGAAGAACTGGGTTCTTGTGCCTCGGCTATTTCCTCCAGTGTATTGTGCATGCCTAGTTGCATGAGCCTTTCGGTTGTCGTGTACATAGTACAACAGATGACTATGAATAAATGAATAATATAAAGAAAGAAGAACTTCGGTTTCAAAGTAAGACCTAGTTTTGATAATAGCATGATTGCCGAATGAAAAATTTTGAATCAGGGACTGAGCATACTCACGGAATTTTAAATGCTTATTCAAAGTGATTTCAAGAAATTTTGTACACTCAGATATGAGGTGTTCAATAAGTGTCGCCGCTAAGGAATTTATGTTTGGCGATAACTGAGGGGAATGAAAACCATGCATTTTGCCTTTGATGGATTGATACGTAATGCGTTCGTTACACACCATGAGTGAACATTGTTTAAATCGACATTTAGTAGATACAGAGTAAGTGCATTATGATGTGTGGTAAAAAATTTGTTGTCATCAGCATACAGGAGAGAGTTACCCCCGTATTAAGAAATGCATCTTAACTTGAAACCCACCCTTGAGTTGATTTACGCCTGTCGTGAAGGCCCCAAAAGATACGCAATGAGTGTCTTGGGCATGTTCACCCCTGGCGTCAGTGCATTTATGAATACGGGGTTTAGTGTGTTTCAATCTAAGCGGTAAATCGTTAAAGAATAGCAAGAACAAAAGGGCCCCAAGATTGATCCCTGGGGAAGGCCTATGTTAGTGACTTTTGGCACCGCCGTGGTTGCTCAGTGGCTATGGTGTTGGGCTGTTGAGCACGAGGTCGCGGGATCGAATCCCGGCCACGGCGGCCGCATTTCGATGGGGGCAAAGAGCAGGTGGGGATGTAGATTTCTCTGCGCCTAAAAAAACTTGCACAGCTTTGCGTTAGAATTATTCCTGCTGCTACGAAACGTACTCCCTGCAGTATCAACCATATTAAAAAGTATACGGGTTGTTCGAAAGGTGCAGTCTACAAGATACCCCTGAAAGGCGGTCTGTCTTATCTAGGGCAGGCAGCTAGATGTCTAAAGGTTAGACTGCAAGATCATAGCAATAAAGTGCGAAAAGGACGAGAAGGGTTTCTTGGAGTACATTGCGCACAATGCGGTTGTATTCCGTTCTTTAAAAAGACTATTATCTAAGCTACAAATCCTAATGAAAGCACTAGACTTATCATGGAGGCCACAGCAATAGCTGAGGGTGAATCGATCAGTAAGCCGTCGATTGCATTGTCGGATAAGAAACTTGCTTTCTTGGGATAGCACGTGCCAGTGGCGCACCGAAGGGGGGGGGGGTATTTGGGGCTGGTAACCCCTCCCCCCTGAGGCCGACCTAACCCCCCCTTTGTTTAACCCCTTTTCTTTCCTTGCGCATTCGGGTACTGCAACTAAGATGCAAGACGCGCAATCGTCTGCACACTCGCAAAAAGCGCATTTTTTGACAATTTCCCGTGAAGAAATCGAAATTAGTGCTGTTTAGATGGTATTGGCAAACTGTCAACCCCTCCCCCCCCCCCCCCCCCTGGCCGAGATCCTGGGTGCGCTACTGGCACGTGCGCCCTCCTTCTTCCTAAGAGGGCGGTTAAGGTTAGATTGAATTTTGAGTGCTTGCTCATCTTGACTTCGTGTTCTGGAGAGGGGGGGGGGGGGGTGGCGGTGGCGCTTTTGTCTAGGTGTCTTGGCAATATATGCATGTTGTTCGAAATAAAATTTCAGTTGGGAGTCAGCGCTTGTCTTTCGTCATTCTTGCTGCCCCTTTGTTTTTGCATGCGCTGTAAGTCAAGTTTGCTATCGTTCAGCGTTGAGTGCTACTTGTGTTGTTGAGTGCAGGTTCACCCATTAAAGAGTTAGCGTTTTAGAGTCATTCTTCTGGCATGGTGTTATTCTACGTCGGCAAGACAACTAGACAATGTCGATCGAACGAGCAAGGCGTATATAATAATGACGACGGCATGACGACACTGAGATGTCATTTCAACTATGAAGATCGTATAACGATGACAACGCGGCGACGATGACGTGAGGACAATGAGATGACGACGAATGTATGACAACAACAGAATGAAGACGCGGGAATGACGACAATGGCACGACCCGGACGGAGTGAAGACGAAGGTATGACAACGAATGCATGCTAACGTCTGTGTGATGACGACGCAACGACGACGATGACATGGCAACGATGGCATAGTCGCGATTGAATGACGACATCCGGATTACGATAGAAAGGCGAACAAGGAATGATGTCGATGGATCGACGAAGGTGGTATGGGGACGACAGCATGACGACAATGGGTTGACGATATTGAAGTGGTGACAATAGTGAAACGACAACGTGACGACTATGACAGGGAGAAAATCGTATGACAACGACGGCAGGAGGAGTGCCCGGTGTAGAGTTTACAATGATGACAATAAAACGACCGTGACGACATCCCAACGATGCTATTACAACGAATGCATGACGGTGCTTGTATGGCGACGTTGCAGTGACAACGATGGCATGACAAAGGCATGAAGGCAATCGAATGACGACGATTGTTTTATAAAAATGGTGGGACAATGACTATATGACGGTGATGGATTGACGACGATGGCATGACGAAAATCAGATGACGAAGCTTGAGTGACGATGATGACACGACCGTCGGCTTACGACGACAGACTGATAACAGAGGCATGACAGCGTCCGTCTGTTCATGAGGGCATGGAAAGGGGGGCATAAACCCGATTGATTGACGACAGTATGATTGCAACACAATAACGGAAAAGATTAACCTCGATGGAACGACGAAGACGCTGCGACGACGACGGCTTTGTGACGACGATAGCGTGATGACAACGTCCGGGCGAACATCGGATGACAAAGTTCGAATAGCGACGATGTGACGACCACAACGGCATCACGACCGCGAACACATACTTAGACAACTACATATCTATCATAACGCGAACACATACCTATAAGAAAACTTGGACCACTCGATCGGAGCAGGAGTGTCTAAGGCAGCATGACGAGAGCCAGATCAAGAAGCTGAAATGACAACGACTGAACCACTGCGACGGCATTAGGACAAGGAGCACATAGCTAGTGACCCAACCGTGTAGACAACTTGGGCCACTGGGTCCGCGTAAAAGTATAGATAGCTAGATAGATAGATAGATAGATAGATAGATAGGTTCAAAACGGCTGAAGAAGGCAAAGAATGCTATTCGCATTCAAAGCAAGCTCAGCTATATTTGCGTCTTGAGGAAGCCTGGCTGTTCACCTTGCATAGTTCTACCATTCTACCCTCTCATATTAAATGCGAATTTCTTCACAAGCATTTGCTACTTTGGCGCCATCTATCTATCTATCTATCTATCTATCTATCTATCTATCTATCTATCTATCTATCTATCTAGCCGCCTACGACTTTGTGCTGTCATGGTCGTTTCGTTAATTTGGTATGTACCAAAATTGACATATTATGACAAGAGTATAGGACGAACATAAATGATATGTCATAACATGAATGTCATGACATGCGTGTCATGTAGGTCATGAAACAGCCGCCTACGTCTTGGTGCTCTCATGGTCGTTTCGTTAACTTGGTATGTACCAAAATTTGCATAGCATGACAGGAGTGCATGACGAACGTAACTGATAGGTCATGACATACATGTCATGATATGCGTGTCATGTAAGTCATGACAATGACCCAGAGAAAAACATTAACACTCAAAACCACTGAAATGGATTGGGACGTCAGTAATAAATGAAGGAAACACTAAATGATGATGGTAGAAATCATAGTCACGAGCATGACTCAGCAAAAATAACAATGAGTCAGCGAAAAAGATTAACACTCAAAAACCACTAAAATGAGGTCGGACGTCGGTACTAAATGAAGGAAACAATAAAGGATGGTGATAGAAGTCATAGTGATGCGCATGACTCAGAGAAAACGTCAATGACTCAGCGAAAAAAAGAATAACCCTCAAAGTACACTGAAATGTGTTCTGACGTAGGTTATAAATGAATGAAACACTAAAGCATGATGATAGAAGTCATTCATGACCATGACTGAGCAAAAATGACAATTACGCAGCGAACAAAAAAACATTAACAGTGAAAAAACACTGAAATCGGTTCGGACGTGGGTAGTAAGTGAATGAAATACTAAAGGATTGTGGTAGAACTCATAGTCATGAGCATGACTAAGGCTTTCACCTCAGGGTCTCTTAGCTGTATAGCTAAAGGGACTCCTGAGGACTCATGACATCAATGTCATGGCATGCGTGTCATGCAGGTCATGAAAGAGCCTCCCACGTGTTGGTGCTCTCATGGTCGTTTTGTTAACTTGGTAGGCTCCACGCGTACTGCTTCGTATAACATCAATTCCCACGAGGCGTGGGATCTGCCGGATTTTTGATTATCAAAGTTTCCCCGCTTGTGATCACGTATCAGCCAAAATGTGGCCTACCGCCTTCGGCAGGAGCATTTATCGTCACAATCTTACGGACCGCGGAATCAGAAAAATACACAATAATTCCGCACCTTAGGCACGCAGCATGGTATTCTGATTTGAAGCATGTGCTTGTCTGGAGCGAACGATAGTTTTACGTTGTTTTATACTGACTGCGGGCACTCGATCGGTGCTTTGAAATTGAACATCGTCGTTGAACGCACGCCGTGGAATCTTTTGACGGTGACTGTGCCATTGAGCACATCTTTTTTTTTTCAATGAGTAAGCATTTCTATGCCTACTCAATGAGGAAAACCGTCCGTCTGTCCATGCGTCACGTATGACGAATCGCTATGAAGAAATTAATGTATAATACAAAATTAATTTGAAAGGAAAACATTGGTGGTGGTGAGTTTCGAGGCACTTTGCTCGAGGCTCTTTGTGTGTATTCACTGGCTTCTTTCATGCTAGGAAAAGCACTTTATCATGCATGTAATGAGCAGCAAAAAGCTGTATCGGGAGTTTTACAGCGAAGCTGTTTATGGCTAGGGTTCTTCGGATTTTTCGCGCGCGTAAGCAAAGCCTCAGGTCCCGCGCCAACGCGCTCGTGCCACTGCTCGCGCGATCGTAGTCTTCTTCCATAGCTGGCTCGTCGGTGTCCCACGGATATGCATTTTGAGTCGATTAGTTAGCAATAGGTACCATCTTCAAGAAATTAGACTCCCAGGTAGACATTAAAGGTTTATCAAAGATTTGCCGCTGTGCGACCCCTGTCGGCCATGTCTACTTCGCACCGCCCTCCAAACTTTGGCCGCGTTTCAAGCGCTCGCGTATCTAGTTTTCTTTCCTTCCGCTCTCCCGTGGTGGCGGTGTAAACAAAAATGAAAGACAAGTTGGCGTTCTCCATTTTGAATTTCACTTCTCTTCGGTCGTCGTAATGGAGAGGCCGCGTATAGTTAGGACTCCCGAGGAGCAAGGCGCCTACGAAGAGCGATGCCGAGAACAGATGTGAGTCGCAATCGACGCTGGTGAGCTGCAAACACCAATTGCCCACCGATCAAGAAAAAAGTCGCAGTTTCGCCCGAAAAGGTAGGCATCGATTGCGATAGCAAATTAGTGGACAGTTATACAAAGTAAGGATAGTAGTTGTATCGGCCGCATAAACTTGTAAGCATAGGTACGATGTCATGCCATCGTCGTCATACAACAATCCTTATCCATTCCTTGCCACACCGTCGTTGTAAACAAACCTGTAAGCACTAACTAAATTGACAAGCTTGGTGTCACGCGCGCGCAAGCAAACATGAACGCATCTCACTCGATGATCGCAGAAACTCGCTGTCAAAAAGCTGGAGTGAGTCAGCGCGGCTGCAGCAGCTAGCGAATTGAATTTCGAGCCGCTGCTCGCATCAACGCTATCTGATCCGCGAAAACACAGGGAAGGCGGACTTTGCCCGCACCGCAGATAGCTTTCAGGATACAGCCACGCGTGGGCGTTCGCGGTGCACAACTCTCGCCCCCCCCACCTCCAACCGGAGCCGTCCGGCCCGGCGGGAGCGCGCGGCCGAAGTAAAGCGCAGACCCTCCACCTTCCTACCCTCCCTCCGGAGCGCTGTGCGCGACTGGAAGACTGGCGCGCTTCCTTCCCGTTTCCCGCCCTTGCGTCCGCGAGCCGCGATTGCCGGCTCGCCGTCGCATGCTTTCACTCGTACATACAGCGTACGGCGTCGATTTATTTATAGCCCGTGGACATTATACGGAACCTCGCGGCGATGACGACGGCGATGTCGACAGCAGCAATGCGCCTGGAGTGTCCGTATACTTCTATCGCAAAAATAAATTTGTTTGCGTACCTAAATGTGTTCGTACCTTTGTTCAAAATTCTGTGTCATGCCTGTGTCGTCTGCTAAATAGCTTCGCTGGTCATCCACTTTCACAGTGGAATTGCTCATAATTTTAACAGCGGAGCTGTTTAAGCCAGCCGTAATTTGTGGTGCGTATCAAGCAACTACCAAGAAAGAAAATAAAATAAGCTTTCTTGCCGAGGCGGGATTCGAGCCCGCGTACCCCGGTTGGGATGGTATGGTATGGTAAAACTTTATTATTGTCCCTCGGAACGCGCGTCAGCACGTAGCGGGCCGCTCCCACGTCGGCACAGAAAGGCCGAGCCTCTCTGCTGCGTCGCGGGCCCGATGGACAGCCCATAGCTGTGCTTCAAGATCGGGGCTGCTTAGGGCAGCCTCCCATTTGGTCGACGTGACATCGTCGCCGTCGTGTAACGCGGGGCACCGCCAGAGCATATGTTCCAAGTCAGCTAGGTCTGAGCATAGCTCGCAAGCATAGGTCGATTGTATGTCTCGGTATATTCTGTGTAACAGTGCGGGGTTAGGGTATGCCCCGACCTGGAGTAATCTGAGTGTCAACGCCTGTGGTCTGTTTAGTTTCCTATGTGGCGGAGGATATCGTCTCCGTCCCATGTAAAAACGTTTCGTAAGTTCGTTATATGAGGAGGGAGGGTCCCGATTGTCCATAACCTCAGCGTCGCGCCACCCGGTAGCTACGCGGTCAACTACTCCTCGCGCAGCTCTGTGGGCCGACTCGTTGAGGTTGGGCGGGGCGCCCTTGATCTGCCCCATGTGTGCAGGGAACCAGATGATCGTGTGCGACTTGATGTCCTTGTCCCGTAGAATGCGCACGACCTGCTCCGAAACGGTGCCCTTGGCCAAAGCTCGTACAGCCGTCCGCGAGTCGCGAGTCGTTGGGATGATGTGATTTTTTTTTTTTACAGCCATGCTTGCAGAACATGCATTTATGCGAACCATATGATTGCGTTCGAGCGTCGTCATCTTCGTCCACAGCTGGCGTGTTCGTACGCTCGTGCTCTGCGAGGTGACGAGGTTTTGCGCGCTATGAGAGCGAGAGAGAGAGAGACGCGGTCTCTCGGAACGCGGTGTCGGCATTGTAACGCGGTGTCGGTGTTGCAAACTGCGCTATGCAACGCGCAGTGACGGCCGTAAGCCCGAGACGCGCGAAAATAAATTATTGACATCCTGAGTAATAAGATGAAAAGTTTGTGCGCACTTCCGGAAAATGCTACGATCGCCGAGCTTCACTGTTTCAAGCGTTGCGCGGCCAAGTGGAAGGTTAAGCGTTTTTGCATGTTGGTCTACATTTTTCTCATTGACACTTTTCATCTAATTATATTTGAGAAGTTGAATAATAAATTAGGACTACTTATGTAATTAAGCAGAAGGCAAAAAAAATAATCTCAGCATCTCCAAGCATCGAAAAAAGTACTTTGGTTCTGTCTGGCTACATGTGATTTGCATATTTTAAAGGTATAGCTCAAAGGTATAGCTCAAATACAGGGTGTCCCAACTATCATTCACCAAGATTGAAAACTATGCAAATACCGTGTAGCTGGACAGAACCAAGGTAATGAACTTTGCCGTCGCTTGGAGATAGACTATTTTGGAATTCCGCCTGATTAATAATTAGTGTTCGTTATTTAATGAACCTGTCAAATATCATAATTTGATGAAAAGTGTGAATGAGATCATTGTAGAGCAACATAGAAAACACCGGATATAGCTTTCTGCTCCTCAATACGTGCTACATAAATGTGTTTTTCCAAGCGTGAAAGAAGCCCGCCAATGCACGCGAAATTGCCGCGCGTCTGGCCGTTCGAGGCACTTTGCGTGTGTTCGCGGGCTTCTTACACGCTCAGAAAAAAACACTTATTTAGTTTTCCATGTAGCTCTACAATTTTCTCATTGACACTTTTCACCTAATTGTAATATTTGCGAATTTGAATAATTAAGGCTAATTATATAATTAGGTGGAATGCAAACAATAGTCCGAGTATATGCAAGCGACAGCAAATAACATTACCTTGGTTCCGTCCAGCTACGTCTCATTTGCATATTTTAAATGTTTTGCTCAAGTTACGTGGGACACACTATATAAATCATCGCGCTGCAGCGCAGTGAACGCATCTCGCCAAGGAAACGAAAGGATGTGAATATTCTGGGCTCGTTAATGAAGTACTACTATTGCGCTATTGCCGTTCGTACTTCTAGCTGTGCAGCTCATTTTAAGCACTTTGAAATAAATATTGATCTGTAACTAATGATACAAACGTATGCTGCAACACCAAACAAAGTAGCAAGACATATATGAGTTAAACGGACAGATGTACGACAAGGTGGGCGTGGCGCTGAGCAGCTGACTGTGCAAGCCTATAATAAAATTTACCCGGGACCAGATAATAATTTTCAATGTGTCCGACGAAATGAAATGCCGTTCGAGTTGCTTCTTTTAAGAAAACGCTGTTCTATGCATTGAAGCACACAAGTAACTGGAACACCAGTGCATTTCGTTGGACACTTAAAATTATATCTTGAAAGTGGTGCAGTCCAGAGAATTCGTTCCGAGTGGACACGCCTTGCGAACTCACCACCTATAATTCGTAGATTGTAGTATGCACCGTAAAATATTTAATTGGAAAGTTGATTAGCGTTGTTATGTTAATTATTAAATGTTGCATTTCTACTTTTCTCAGAACAAATGGCTGCCTCATCGATCAAGGGCTAGAAATGTTCGGCGAGGATTCTTCTTTGCAAAATCTTAGGATCAGAAAGCAACACATGCATACATTTTGGTGGGTCTTGCTGAAAACAGAACGTGCGGTGCAACATAACCATAGCAGCGCATGAAACGCGCCTTTTAAGACAATCGATAACTGTTCGCAGTTCATTTACGAAGCGTTCTGCTCTTCCTTCGTGAAGGCGTCTTTGGTGCTGGTCTGCGACGCTGAGACACTGTATCCGGTAGTCGCCATGGCCCGAGCTCCGGTCTTAGTAGAGCCTGCGGTGTGCCTCGATGCGTTAGCAAGGGACGCGCCATGCGCAGATTCGTCGCCTTCGTCAACTCTGTAAACGCGGTGAGGGGGGTTCTCCTCGAAGGACAGGGCCACGTAGCCGATAATCAGGAACAGAGCCAACAACGTCGTGGCTACGTATGCCAGCATGAGGACGATCGACCAGGTGTTCTCGCGTCGCTCGCGTTCTTGAGGGCCAGCCGGTGACCTGTCATTCTCGATGACCACCCGGCGTCGCATTAGATGAGCGGCCGGTGGTGCAATGGCTCGCGACGCCGAGCGCAAACGCTGAGCGGCCCCAACATCGGTAGCCGCCGTTACGAAGTGCTCGCGGCTAGCTGATCCACGGCCGTGAATAGCCAAGTTGGTGCGCGCTGCTTTTGCTGTCCCTCCGGTGACATACCCAGGCGGCGAAGTCGCGATGCGGCAGCCCTCCTCTGCCGTGAAGTAGGCGCTGACTGGGCTCTGTGTTGTTGTTGTGCTTGCCCCAAAACTGGGTTTGCGAGCCACCATATTCATCTTCTTCCTCTTTCGTCATTCATTGATGGAGCACGCCCATATTGCACGCTCGGAGTATTGTGAAACTAAAAAGGATATGATTTCACTACGATTAGCAAGTGGGAATTCGTTACAAGTGAAACATGTGAATTTGAACGAGAAACATACTAGGCTCGCTGGTTTAATTATTATTTTAGTTGCTACTTCCGTGGTCGAAACATCACCTTTTGATTATTTCTAATGTAGGGTCTTGTGTACGGTATAGGCAAATCACCAGGCTATTTTCGCGTGTAGCCTTTCCATAGGAATAACACCTGCGCACACATAAGTAAGAAACTAGGCTGCCCTGTGGATTCCCGGCAGACTGATGGAAATTCGGCGATCCTTTTGGCTTACTTGATCCGGTCTCTATGCGGTACACATGAAGACATCTCCTCAACTCCCGATGAATTCGTGCAATGCAATCGCAGACCGTTCGTGCAACCAGGGCCAGGTAAGGCGTTCTCGCATTTGCCTCGAATGGCGGAGCCATGTTGTTGAGGCAGGCGAAAAATGAAAATCTGCCCTTTAACTTCCGAATGACCTTCCATACAGTATTTATTTCCGTATTTCTCGACTGTGGCAAATCATCGCAAAGAAATTCGACTGGCGGTATTTATTTTACCAAATCTAGTCAATTTAGGAACTCGTCCTTTTTGAATTTTTGGCAATGGGACTGTGCCGTTTAGCGTATGGTTTCAGTATATGATGATGCCCTATAAGCGTGTACATGCTAAATAATGTTCGACTAATTTAATTGTTCGACTAATTTAATAAAATTAAGCTGAAGCGCTCCGAAAAAATCAGTACCAAGCAGTGGCTGAGCGCTTTGCCTCTACGTCGGCACTTCGGTTGTTCGTAACGCGGAGGTGTGTTGAGCGCGTATAAGCACCGTGCAGTATACACGAGAAGTTGGTTCATAATCGTGGCTCTTAAAAGGCTCAAAGGAGGTAGCCCAGAAGAAATGTGATAGTTTACTTAAAGTGAATTTGCCGAAATGAGTGGGCCAAAAGCCTTAACACACGCGCCTGTATTCCGTCACAATGAAACGACGAGAAATTGTATGCCATCACCTCTGGGACTACCCTGAGTCCTCAAAAAAAAAAGCTCTGATTGCTGAATCATTGCTCACAGGGAAACTTCTAAGACTATGACACTTGATAATTAACTTACAGAATTCAAGATGTAGAGTTCATCAGAATTGAGAGAGATTATGAGAAGCGCGTGGCTTGTACATTATGAGCATCCGCCGAATTATACATGCCAGATACGTAACTTCGCTTCCGTGCGTACGGATTTTTACTTCACGGCTGCTGCCAAGGTGTCATTGGGCGGTTGTTAATTGACTTATTTTTACTTTCCGGTTCATACTCCGGTTTATATGCCTATATGCAAGAAAGAGGATAATTGTTTGGTTTAATTTAACAAAATAATACATATTCGCGCTTTTTCGCACGATCAAAATCGATACCTGTATTTCATATCTGACGGCACTGAACTACAGAATGATCTAGGCGGCGCCGAAGGTTGCGGATGGGTGGTTCGAAAAAAATTCCCAGGTTAACTACGAAGTATTTCTCCTTGGCGCGCACGCGCACACATACTCACACGCACACACACTCACGCATACAAAATTACAGAGTAGGAGTTTCAGGTATTATCTTATAAATTGCATAGATTTGAAAACTAACGCACGCGCGAAAACACACACAAAAGCTTTTTCTCCCCCTCCGCGAAAGAGGGGGTGAAAAAGAGGAGGTTGACAGCGCCGGCGACGGTGTCGCGGCGTAGACAAAACAGTGCCGCTACTTTCCAACATCAAGGGGTTTTACAAACTGCAGGAGGGGTGGCCGCGCAGCGACCGCGACGAGCCGAGTTCCTGGAGAATCGAGGGCCGTGGTGTGACGTCACATTGCAGCCACGGCTCAAAGTCCAGCGACGGCGAAGAGGCGAAAACCTGGCGTAATATAGTTATTGCTACAAAAGGTGTGGCCCGTTGCGGGGTGCCGAAACGGCGTCTCGGGCCTAGTGCTCCTCGCGCCCACAGTGGCGCCACAGCCGCGTTGGTACGCGCGACAGTGGCTCTAATCAGGCCGTAAGTAACGTGTTTTATAGTTGCGCATTACAAGTTGAATATTGAAGTCGTTATTAGAAGTGCCGATTACCCCACATATGTGAAAAGTCCGCCCTAGCGTTTTATAGTTGCATATTACAGGTTTAATGATTCTTACGGTTGAATGAATCTTACGCTGAATCTTACGTTTTGGAGAGCTTTGAAAATAACTACTACACAGTCGGCATTAGACTTTAGTAAAGCTTTTGACAGCCTCAATCACGAGATCTCTATTCGGAAGCTTTGTTTATATGGAATGCGTGGAAAACCGCTAGAATTACTCAAATCATATCTCAAACATCGACGTCAGTACGTTTCTATTAATAAACATAATTCGTCCCTCTTGCCTATTGTATGTGGTGTGCCTCAAGGAAGCTTCATTCTTGGGCCACTTTTTGTTTAACGTTTTCATAAATGATATCGTAACCATAAACAGTGAGGTTCAATTCATTATGTACGCGGATGATTGCACATTGTGTGTCTCAGGTCCTGATGCGAACAGACTTGTGCAAAAAATGTAATAAAATTATGGCAAGTTTGTCCGATTGGACACAGGCAAATAAGCTTAAAGTAAATTCAAAGAAAACGAAAGTTGTAATATTTCGCCAAAAAATAAACCACTTAACCTTAATCATGCTATTTATTTTCAGAACCGACGCATTGAACTGGCTGAAGAGTTTAAAATTCTTGGAGTACATTTTTCTTATAATTTACGTTGGGATGCCCATATCAAACATCTCTGCGGCAAACTCTCTGCGGTTACCGGTGCTATGGCACGCTGCCGCACATTTCTACCTACGAGAGCAAAACTTCAAATATACTATGGTCTTCTCTTATCGTATATAAATTTCTCTTACCTTGTCTGGGCTACAACATCTAAATCTAACTTGCAAAGCTGGTAATACTTCAAAAGAAAATCGCTCGGTATACAGAGAACGTTAATCGACTTTCACCAACACAAAATATATTTCTTAAATACAGACTAAACCGCGTAGATAAATTATACTAACATAGATTACTAGACACAATTTATTTCTCATCCGAATATGTTAAACATTATTTGACATCCCTTGCTCAGCTAGAACCCTGCACTCACACAAAACATGCTACACGAAACCCAGAGGTATGGAAGGTACCATGGTCTCGAAACAATTACAGCCTACAGTCCTTAACACGTAATATTGTCACGTAGTAGTGACGCTGAAGTAAACAGTCGTAAAACTGGGTATGACGAAACTGATTCTTTATTGGGCGAACCTCTGCCCACAAAAGCAAGCTACACTCAAAGCACAACGAAAGCGGCGAACACAGTCGGCGGTCGTCGAAAATCTGATCAGCGGCGAAACGCGTCGGCTTTTATACCTGAGTCATCGAAGGTTCCACAATAATCCCTGGTACGCGCGTGTCTTCCAGAAAGTTCTAGACAATTCGCGTCGCTCATACAATCAGATAACATAAGCGTCGGTGAAAACAGGCAACGGAAAGAAGCATCAATAACGTTCTAGAAACTTCCGATACAGGCGCGTCCTGCGCCGAGCGATAACGTTTAACATTTGTTAGCCGGTGGAAAGCGGCCATCGGCGAAAGATAAACATGTATACGTGTCAATATACCGACTGTACTAAACAAATATAAGCACACAGCTACGATAAACAAAGATGGTTTGCGTAATTACTTTCTTTCTTTATAGCGACCTATCAGTAAATTGCATTCAAGTGTAAAATGTCATTTTTTATGCATACCTGTGATGTGTAATGCTTGTTGTGTATGAAACCTTTAACGAAAGTATTGTGTATAAAGCCTTCTGTGTATATGTCATGTGAGTGCTACTGCCATGTAGGGGACCCTGGGCCTCCGTCAAGCTGCTACGACAGCTTTTTGCCCAGGTGTCCCTCCAGTTACTTTTGTTTCTGGTAAATAAAATTGATTGATTGATTGAAGTCGTTATTAGAAGTGCCGATTACCCCACACATGTGAAACGTCTGCCCTAGGAGTGCCAATCTTTTGTAGAGTGGGCCTCAATGCTCTCCATGAAGACTGCTCGCTCGACTCACCTGAAATGAAAAGTGTTCTATTACGAATAATCGGGAGTGGATTTGCGTGTTTCTTCAAGACGAAGCAGTGAGTGATGCAGGCACTGAGGAGGGTGGCCAAAGGGCCCTGACGCCTTTTCTACTGAAATTTAACTTTTCATCTATCTCTCTGTACTCTGCAATCTGACAAGTGCGGCAGGTTTGTAAAGATGCATGACTTGAAATCACTAGCGCGTAAAGAAATGGTGGTGAAACAAGGAAGGAAGGAAGGAAGCAAGAGAAAAGCAGAAGGCAGGGAGGTTAACCAGGATAACGTCCGGTTGGCTATCCTACACCGGGGGAATGGGAAAAGGGAACACAACGATGACAGGGAGAGACAGGAGGGAATGAAAGACGGGAAATGAGAGGTTAGTTCGCTGACGCGTGTGTTAGTGCACTAATAGTCACAGACGTTGACACAAGCCCGTCGTCCTGAAGAAGCACAAAAGTGCCTTCACCGCTTTATGGGCCGACGAGCGATGGGGGCGGTGTTCCAGCAGCACCTGCACGGAAAGCGTCCGATTGTCCAGTTTTTTTAGCGCGTTAGCAAGGTGTTGTCTTTCTTGGGCATATCGTGGACAGTGGCACAGCAGGTGGTCAATAGTTTCGTTGGTGCCGCAGATCTCGCATGCTGCACTGTCGGTCACTCCAATTATTGTAGAGTATGCCTTTGTGAAGGCAACTCCTAACCAAAGGCGACAGAGAAGCGAAGCTTCACGTCGAGGAATTCCGAATGGAGGTCGGAGTTGCAGTGAGGGGTTTAATTGATGTAGTCGTGTAAGTCGTAAGTTTGGCGAGTTCCACTCGGTCAGTGAGAGACTGCGTGCCAGGTGACGAAGCTGCCTTGCGGCGTCTGTCCTCGAAAGTGGAATTGGAACGCTGAGCTCTTCTTGGTGTGATGTGCGAGCAGCGCTGTCTGCGGAATCATTGCCACTGATTCCACAATGACCAGGTACCCATTGAAATACAATCTCGTGGCCTTTTTGTTGGACGTGATGGTGAAGTTTCACGGTTTCGTATGTCAACTGTTCATGACAGCCGCGTCGGAGAACGGACTGCATGCACTGTAATGCCGGTTTTGAGTCTGAAAACACAGCACATTTTGTAGGTCTTTCAGAATCAATGAATTCTAGTGCACGACGCAGAGCCGTTAGTTCTGCCACCGTTGAGGTCGTGACATGCGATGTCTTGAACCGCAGTGTTATTCCTCGCGTTGGTATAAACACCGCACCACCAGAACTGGACGACGTAGTCGATCCATCGGTATAGATGTGCACGTGGTTACTGTACTTTTCATGCAAGAGGAGTAAGATCAGTTGTTTTAGAGCAAGGGCCGGTACATTTGATTTCTTCTGTAGTCCTGGAATCGTTGTATGTACTTGTGGACGGCTCAAACACCACGGAGGAAGCACTAGCTTGGCCGCAGGTGCATACCTTGAAGTAAACAACTCACGATGTGCACTCACAGTAGCGCTAAATGTCGAGCAGGGCCTTTCAGCAGTGAGGCTCGCCAGGTGGTGGGAAGGGGTCCTAGCATAGTGTCTGAGATGCGTACGCATTGTCTCAACGGTAATGTGTGTCGTGATTGGGTAATCTTGGGCAATGGCAATGGTTTCAGCCGTTGACGCACTGCGTGGTAGGCCTAGACATATCTTAAGGGCTTGGGCTTGAATGCTTTGAATCGTACGGAGGTTAGTCTTGCAGTTGTTGGATATTGCAGGCAGGCTGTACCGCAGGAATCCAATGAACAACACCATGTACAGCTGTAACATACCGTGTACGGACACTCCCCAACTTTTTCCTGCAAGGAACCTGAACAGGTGACTCATAGCAGACAGCCGCTTTTTCACGTAATTCACGTGAGGAGTCCAAGACAGGTCACTGTCAATTACGATTCCCAGGAACTTGTGACTTCTGCTGTATGGTATAAGTTGTCTGTTAATTGATATTCCGTAAGCAGACATTGGCTTCCTGGTGAATGCCACCATTGCGCACTTTCTACATTAAATTTCAAGTCCTTGTTGACGAAGGTAGCAAGATGTCATTGTGGCTGCCTTCTGAAGCCGAGCGGGAAGCTGAAGTCGTGTTACACCTGATGCCCAAATGCAGATGTCGTCCGCATAGATGGAAAGTCGTACGGTACTTGGCAGGTTGTCAACTAATCCAATGAGGGTTAGATTGAAAGGCGCCGGGCTAAGCACTCCGCCTTGAGGCACTCCTCGGCTACCGTAATGCATGTGGTGAAACAAGATATGCAGAAATGACAAGCCCTTAAATTGTTCTGTGTACGTTTCTTCCTTCTGCCTCCGTTTTTTTTTTACACGCTGCTCATCATATAGATCTTGCCCGTGTTTCTGATGGGCATGTCTCTCCCAACAGCCCCACTCTACCCCGCGCTTGGCATGAAACTAACCTTGTTAACCCTCTCGTGCATCCTCCTTCCCCCAAGAAAAATTTTTGGCTACGTGCCTGGATGTGCGTTATTAAGTCACGAATTGGAAACGACACATGAATGTACGCGAGCGTGTGGAAAATTTATAATTGTATGGGGCAGGCGACAGAAGTGTAAAATGATTCGACGAACACGTTAACCCTTTTACTGCAACTTTATTGTAAATAACGAAGAGCTTATTCGCAGGCAGAAAACCTTCCTTGACAGAGGTTTATGAGACAGCGTGAAAACTTGCTCTACAGTTGCATGTGCATTCCCAGCCCAATTCACTATAAGAGGCCGCAGCAACTTCTAAACGAATACATTGAAAAGCTCCTCAGTATGCGTGGTCGTTTCTTTCACATATGAATGGTCCACGGTGAGTGACATGTGGAAGCAAGGCTGACATCGGAAGGTGGCACAACTTGCTGCTTTTTCTGACGTCGTCTGCCTTCATGACGCGCTGAACAAAGGTGCAGGTGAGCTTGCCAAGCCCGACCACTTCCATTCGTGGGTACGCCAAGCCTCCATTGTCCATCTTTTTGTGGAGACCGTGGAGTGGTCCTGTTGCTTCTGGTGTTTGCAGCAGGGCCATGCACGACTCGCATGGCACCTGGAAAGCAGTATGAAATGTCTATGAATGCCAGAAGGCGATAGTGGTAAAAAGTGTACTGCTAAAGCAGTCGTAAGAGTATCAATATGCAGCGTGAAGTTATGCACATGCTTCAATAATTACAAAACACTGTCATATTAAGGCGAACTTAAAACACTGCATGCGTACACGCACAAAAAAAACCTCATGCCTTTTTCTCACGTGCTGTCACAACGTATTCAGCAAGAAAAGCTCGCTCAAGATCTGCTTCTGCTTGAGACCGCAGCGTTAGAAATGCGAGATCACTGGAAAGCTCCGTCGTAGCACGCTCAACAGCAGCTGGTAGGCTGCATGTGTTAGCATCTGGAACGGACAACCGCACGGTTGCCTCCATTTTGGAAGAAAGCGGCGCGTTTCCATCCTTAGCTGCTTGACGAATGCCAACCTGTAAAATGAAGGAAATATTTTAGATGAAACGTTGCATGTGGGCATTTCAGAATATTTATAGGCAGTACCTTGAGCAGTTACTCCACAGTGAACACTGCAGTCCTGGCATCCACTCTGTCGGTGCCGCCGTTAAACTGCCAGAGGCAGAGAGAGAGAGAGAAAAAAAAGGTAAAGGAAAGACAGGGAGGTTAACCAGACGTTATCTCCGATTGGCTACCCTGTACCGGGGGAAGGGTAAAGGGATGCGAAAGGAGAGGGAGAGAAAAATAAGTAAAAATAAAGAATAAAAAAAGGAAGGAAAGAAAAGAAAATCACACACGCACACAGAGCTGTTTCTGCGGGCACTGTCACGCAGTCTGCGAAGGCGTTCTCGTCTTGTTTAGTGTGAACGTTCCATCCTACATAACACAGTGCAGAGTCACAATTTGTCACTGAGTCCGGTGTCTCTCAAGTAACGCAGCAGTGCCTTCAGGGCGGCTCGCGCCTATGTTTGTGTAGGCCAGTTTCCAAGGATGTTCTTCGCTGTTATTGGGCATTTGCCCAGTTGATCCATTGTCGCTGAGAGAGCTGCTCTCTGCGGGCTGAAATGAGGGCACTCACAAAGAAGGTGTGCGATTGTTTCATTACACCCGCAGAATTCACAAAGTGAGATATTGGCCATTCCGATAAGAAAGGAGTACGCATTCGAAAATGCTACTCCAAGCCATAGACGGACTAGAAGTGTGCAGTCCCGTCGTGGAAGGTAGCTAAACAGTGACTCTATGGGGTCGCTGTTCAGGCCACGTGTCAAGACATAGCGGTAACTAAAATTGAGAAAGTAATCTATATAACACATTGATGAAAAAAAAGGTGAAGCTGAGGCGACAAAAAAAGAGAACAACTACTTGATATGGTCAAGAAGCTATTCAATCAGTGCCACTGTTGATCGTGTAGTGAGGAGTGTCGCTTCGTACGTCTCTTTAGTCATTCGCATTGACCGGCCGCCTTGCAGATAGAAGTGTTCAAGGTAGCAGACGAAATCTAGTTCCAGGCAGGATAGCCTTTCATCGTCTGTCGTGTCAAATGGTTCCTCATGCTGTCCGCCCGCCTTCACTGCCACGATATCATGAAGGGCATACAATTTCGCGATCATCTTTATGAAACTGATTGTTGTAGTGCTGTTTCTGAATTGGCTTGCGTCAGGATGACATTCAGAGTTTACCTGAAGAAATTCAAGCGTAGCCATTGTTGGGAGAGAAAATATTTGTCTCGCCCTGGCACACGTTCATTTTCTCTATGTTGTTGGGTTGAACGTGTGCACGGGTAAAAAATCTGACCGGCTTCACCAGCAACTGTGAATGAATTTCAAAAAGTTTCAAGTAGAAACCGCCCTGAATGAGCCCATTGCCGTCCGTCATCCCTCGCTCAAGAAAATTTGTGCGTAGGTTCTTTATGAGATGATTGGGATCGAAAGACAAAAACAGTGGGTGACCTTGTCGCAATGAGTGGGGCACGACATGAACAAGGGTGCATGCCATCTTCTGAGAGACGCTTGTAGAGAGCAACGTTTGTTTGATTATTGTCAGTGACAATTCTCACAACACGAAAACTGACATCTTCGGCTGCTTTCATGACTTCCAGTGTCATTGCAGAAAGCTTGTCGTTCTTGAGGCATCTTGTGAAAAAATGGCCCAACGGTATGACATAGGCTGTTGACAGTCCTCGTAGGACGAAGCATAAGAAGTATTTGCTACTTGTGGAACTGAACTTGACTCTTCCTCGCGACTCATGTCAACAAGACCAAATATCTTCGCGCTCCACACGCAGCCATAAATAACTTTCTGCGCAATGGCCATCTCATCTATAATGAGTGAGCAGTACACTTGTTCGGCGGATAGCCCTTCGCGCTCCACACGCAGCCGCTCCGTTATCAGTGAGGTCACACCGACTTCGCGGAGGAGTGTCCTACATACTTTTTAAGCGTAGCATGACATGGGAGCTTCAAAAGGCATCTGCTTCTAACATGCTCGTACCCTTTGTTTGAACAGGCTTTCGATATAACGCATTCCCGCAGGATTACGTCATCGTAGACGGGCTTTTTCCTGCCTAAACTGGCCACTTGGTTGCTGATAAAACGACAGCTTTGTCTCGTTCACTTTTTGTAATGAATGAATAAAGGCCTGAACGTCTTTGTTGGTTTCATAAGTTAAAAGGTGTTCCTTCATTTCATCTGGGTCGGCCGGCAATTTTTTCAGCTGATTTTCTTTGACGAGCAACTTTCTTTTTCCATCTGTTCACTGCTTTCTTTGACTCTTCCAAGACATGCGCAAGATCTAACGTGGTTTGGCAGGCCTTATCTACAGGAAAGGTACGTTCTGTGCACGATTCTGAGGCCGATTGTGGAACGAGCGCTTCGATGTCGTCTTTCACAGTGTGCGAGGAACCTTTGATCTTGGGGCTTTCTCCTGAGCTTTCACAATCACCTCCCCAACTATTGCGTCATCAGCTGTGTTCATTTGCCCACGTTTCTTGGGCTGTGCGTTTTTTTATTGCGATAGCAATTATATGGACACTCAAAAGCAGATTTCTGCCATCGGCGTCGCCGTCGCCGTCGCCGTGAGGTTCCGTATGACGTCATTTGGAGAAGAAATGGTCGCCGCACGCCACGCGCTGTATGTGCGAGTGAAAGGGCGCGAGGGGCGCGTCTTTCACAGGGAGTGAACGCATGGCGGAGAACAAACGCGCGTTCTGCGCCGTGCTCGCTTAAGCCCAAACCGCATTCACGCGATTTTGTGCGCGACGGCGACGAGCGACGGCTTCGAGCGACGAAAGGGGCCGTCGCGCGAACAGATCGCTCGGTCTTTTCGCTCAATCGCTCGGTTCTAGAAATCAAGAATTCGTCGCTCGTCGCCCGGAAGTGCTATGAGCGACTAGCCAATAGCGCGAAGCCGGAACTGGATATACATCAGTCAAGTACTACCGATTGTCGCACGGAACGAGCAAACGACTAGATTTTGATACGTGCAAGGATAATAACGTAGTGCAAGACCTTTAGAAATATTTATGCTGCTCTTTACACTAAAACACATCAACTTAATTTAATAAATCAAGCGTCACGCCAGTTTCGGCAAGTATTTGCTGCCCTCATACCGGCAACACCGGGGAGACATCGCTCGAAGTCGTCGCTCGCATGCGGTGCGACTTGTAGGCGACGAGCGACCGCGACAGCCATCTCCATCGCGTCGCTTGTCGCTGTCGCGCGCAAGATCGCGTGAATGCGGTTTATACTTTAAGGGCTGCAGAAGTAGGCGTCTCTTTTCTCCTTTACAATCACCATATATGTAGAGCAAACGCGCCTTCTTCCGACGCGCGAGAGGCCGTGGGGGAGGGGGAGGGAAGGGAGGCGACATTTAGCTGCGGCACGAAGTGCCTATTTATATCAGAGGCTCCGGCAACAGTCACCAACGCCGCACGCATTTTGAGCGAACGCGGGCAAAACGCCGATGGCGTCGACAACAGTTCTGCGTGTTGCCGATGCTGCTGCATGTGCAAGTTTATACGGCTGATAAAGCTAATATCATTACTCCGTATAGCTCTCTACAAGTTTGCTATCGCAATTGATGCTTCGCCTTTCAGGTGAAACTGCGACAACTTTTTTGCATGTACTGCAGATGAACGAGAAACACAGTCGGGACCACAGTCGAAAGCAAAAGTCTTGTTGAAACGCGCTGCTAGGCTGAGCCAAGCGAGTATAAGCAACACGCATTCCAAACAACAACCGAACATTTATTCACTCCGAAGCTCACGAAGAAAAGTCACGTGGTTCCTCGTGCATGCGCTCTTGGCAATGCGCATGGAAGCGCCGTTTCGCGGCGCTACAATACTCCCCCTTCTAGTGAATGGGTCCACAATGAGCTGCGGTTCATAAGTTCATTCACAACGGAGATCTTGTGCGCCATCCGCTCCGTGCGAACCTTTCGACGACTGGTTGAGCCGGTCCAGTCTGTTCTGTGGTTTAATCCTTGTGGGTGTGGAACTCGAGATGATGCACGCACTTCACTCTTGCTGTCCACATGCGCTGGTTTTACGCGGTCAAGGGAAACCACGTCGTGACAGCCACCTCGGTCGATCGTGATGTGTTTTTGTCCTTGTTTCACCACCTTGAACGGCCCATCATACGGGGGCTGGAGTAGACGCTGTACGGCGTCCTGCCTTACAAACACGTGAGAGCCGGAGGAGAGATCACTGTGGACATGCACAAGTGGTGGTAATGGCAGACGCGGAGGGACGGCGCGTAGCTTGCGCATAATGTCCCGCAGTCGCAGGCGTTATCGTTGTTGTCCTGGGAGTTTGCGTTTTTACTGTCAGCGACAAGCTCCCCCGGAAGGCAAAGTGTTGTGCCGTATACGAGTTCAGCCGAGCAGCAGCCAATGTCCGCTTTCAGCGCCGTATTAATTCCCAATAAAACCAGGGGTAGCGCCTCTACCCAACTGTGACTTGAAGTTGCCGTCAGGCTAGTCTTTAGCTGGCGATGGAACCTTTCCATCATACCGTTGCGGATGGGATGGTAGGCCGTTGTTGTGATGTACATGATTCCTAGGAGCCGCGTGGTGTTCCCGAATAGGGCAGACTCGAATTGCGTTCCGCGATCCGTTGTCACTGTTGATGGAACTCTGAATCGCACTACCCAGTGGTAGATGAAAGCGCGGGCCACAGTATCGGCGGTCATATCTGGGATGGGGATGGCCTCCGGCCACGGCGTGAAGTGGTCGACGCAAGTTAGTAAGTAGTTTTGCCCTTGGCAATAAGGCAATGGTCCAACAAGGTCCAAATGCACATTGGAAAATCGAGTGTCCGGCTCGGGGAAGGATCCTAAGGGGGGCGCTGAACATTGGAGCGCTGACATGATAGGCACTCCCGTGTCCAACGTCGGAAATCCCGGTTTATTCCAGGCCACACGAACCTAGCTGTGCACAGCCGTTGAGTCGCTCAAATCTCAGGATGCGAGAGGCCGTGAAGCAATTCATAAATGTTGTGGCGAAGATCCGCGGGCACGAACAGTCTAGCCTTACCTGTGGTCATGTCACAGCATACAGATCCGGTCGGTCCATCCACCCATTGCAGCTTCAAGGCGATGGTTGTGGACTTCAGTAGGTGTTTCAAGTCTCTGTCGCTGTGTTGAGCCGTCGTTAGTGCGGTGAAGTCAATGCCGCTTGGTAGGCTGGTGGCGTTCACTGGGCTGCGCGAAAGAGCATCTGCCGCTGCATTGTCCTTTCCGCGGACATGGCGTATATCCGTCGTGAATTCTGCGATGTACGACATTTGGCGGAGCTCTCGTGCCACGTCTGCACCCGTGTCTGAGTTGATCGCGCGCAATGCGTAAGTCAGCGGCTTGTGATCCCCGAGTACAAAAAATTCTCGCCATTCTACATAATGGCGGAAATGTCGTATAACAGCGTATATGGCCAGGAGCTCCCTACCAAAGGAGCTGTACCGTCGTTCGGACGGGCTCAATTTTCTGGAGAATAAAATCGGTCGCCACCTTCCGCTCGACTTCTGCTGCAATACGGCGGCAATAGCTGCGTTGGAGGCATCTGTGAGGCTTGGGCTTGACACAGGAAGACTCACATAGTAAGGAACGGTTTAATGCTGGCTTAATGTTACATACACATCACACCGACTGAACACTGCAGCAGCAATTGCTTCACTGACTCGCCATGGCGGGCAAACAAAACAAAGGATGAGGTGCCGGAAACGGAAGCAGGCAAGGTAGGCGACGATGTCGGCGCGGCTACTTGCTGCGCAGGACACGTGGCGCCCTCTGTAGCTGCCCAGACCAACTGGGCCAAGCACAGATCACTCACATTCCACCCCCGTCCGGGTGACCAAGTCCCTTGGTCTAACGTGGCGTCCACAGTCACTCAAGCACGAAGTCTCGCAAGTGACGGGGAAGGTGGCGCACACGCTGTTGGCGCTGAGGCTGTGTCTCGTCGATGGCAGTTGCATCATCAGGGACTGTAGTGGAGGATGTCTCCCTTCAAGGCTGGACGCAAGGTGTGCAACAGGAGATGACGGAGGCACATACAACTTGATTTGCGATACATGCACAGTTCTTGGCTGGTTAAGCAGGCGAGCTGTCATTCCTGACACACGCAAAGCCTTGAATGTGGATGCAGTCAACTGCTCAGTGAGACGGTATATCCAGGCGCGGATCCAGGGGGGATGTCCGGATGTCCTGACCCCCCTTCCCCCTCAGATTTCTGCATCGCCCCCTCGCTGACAGGGGGATGGCCCTGTCGCAAAAAAAAAAAGATATGGCCACCAGCATTCTTCAAAAGTATTTTTCGCGAGTACCGGTGGTATCAGCCATGTAGAAGTAAAGCTAGCTCGCTCACAAGCTTAGTTGTACTCCGTAGGAGTGTGGTGTCGCGAAGTTGCCGTAGTTATCTTTTTCTCATGAACACCTTGGACCTCCTGGCGCCTGCCGTGCCTTACTCGTCCCGTCGGTGGCGTCGAATGAACGAGGGGACGTCCCTTTTGCCAAACACGCCGAGGTCCGCTCGAGCGCCTTCGCGCCTTATTAACTTAGTTTCCCCTTGGGGTGTCAATGGTTGCCTCATTGGCTGTCATCGGTTCCGCGACAACCTGCTTAATGAAAGAGGTCTCTTGCTGAAGTGTTCATATATAAATAACAACAACTAACAGCTAAACTAAGAACTACGCATAGGCAACTTTTTTTAACTGTAGCACTCATTGTGATCACAGTTACACGTTCACAATATCCAGTACGAGCACAGTACCGTTCGTACGCTACAAGTTTTTCATTGTAACTTCGCAGTTTTATTGTGGTACATTAAGCATAGGAGGCTCAAGCCCACCGGATCCCTTTATCTGAGCGGGCGTTCTCGCGTAGCGGGGCGAAGCCTCGAGCCGCGGCTGCGAAGTGGGGGAGCGTGACGTCAGCGGCCAACGCCAGCGCGCGGGCCTAGGATGGCGTCGCGTGGTTAGAGAAAGGGGAGCAGATGCGCGCCTTGTGTAAAAGGATGACGTCGCGTGGGAAACAAAACATGAAGACGCTGGCTCGCGCTCTCGCCTACTACGCCACATCGTTGTTCTTGTAGGTGGCTTCGTGAGTCTTCATACGCGGTCATTCGCATATCGTAAACAACCAGCGTAGCGGTTGCTGCGTTGGAGCGGACCGTTACGCCCGTATTCAAGAACGTTCCTTTAGTCAACACACCACCACGACTCAAGAGAGAAGATGGCACCGCCATCCCTCCACAGAAGTGGTCACTGAGCTTCATGATTTTTCACGCGAATTCATGAGAATTGTCGCGTCTTTATTCTCGATTATTCTGCGCAGTACGACAATTGAAATTTGGAGTCTGATATCTCGGAGCACGGACACACTAGAATAATTCTTCCGACTGATACTGTGTAGAAACTCGACTGTCTCTAAGTTTTCAATACAAACATACCCACTTACTGCAGTCAACAAAAAATAATTGTTCAATTTTAGTTAATTGGGCTGCTCACAGCGATAATTATCATCTCACTTTGTGCCCCCCTAGCCACATAACTTATTTGCACAGGTGGTCTTCGCGTGCCTCCCAGTGCCTAACTTTAAGAAAACCACAAAGCTTAGTTTTGAACACCCTGTATTATCAGGCGCAGCCGCCAAGCACATGGCTGTATTGGGTAACGTCCTTTTCATATACATGGCTTGCACGTGACGTCACGTCCGCCCGCACCGTTGCGTCCGCGCCATGCCGGAGCACCGTACGCGCCGCCTTCGCATTTGATCGCGTGCGCTTATGTTGCGGTCTCACTGTGTTTTTTAAGCGGATTTCACCGCTCCTCGCCAGAAATGCCACCCGTTTACAGTAGGCCTGCGTTTAACGAGACATATTACGCAGGACTGATCGGGTCGGCGCGTGCACGATATCAAGAAAAAGTGAAACTGTGCGACGATGTGGACCCGTACACGTTGCGACCGGGTGCGGATACGACGATGGACGTTAGCGCTTTCCCCGAGGTCTCCCACGGAGACATTGTGAACTACCTAGCTTTCTCTTCAAGCTTCGCGACACTGGAGGAAAGGAAGGCTTATAAATCGCTTGAATCCCACAACTACTTCACAAGCGGTTGGGTGAAAACACTATCGGCGAAGTGGCTGCAAGGAGAAAAGGTGCTCCTACTAGGAGAGGTAGGCTGCAGCCACCGTTTTCCATGCCGCATTTTGTTTATAACATTCAGAGGCATTCCCTGGTTAGTCAGTGGTGCGTGCAGGAGACACGCAAGATTGGAGCTTGGTGCAGAGAAGAAACGAACTGATACTGTCCATTTAACAATCACGCAAAAGCGGAGTTTATGTGCTAGGGTCTGAATATTTTCAAACAGGATATGCAGCTTGCGCGAGTGTTTTGTGGCTGGGAGAATGATGTGCGTACCTCCCATGCTTTATTTGGATCGATATTTCTGCATTGTTTACATCACGTATGTTTTGAGTTCAACAGTTTTCAACAAGCTGTCTGCGTATGTGCGGTCGTCGTCACCGCCGTCGTAGCGGTTTTCGGGTATCGTTGCGCCGACTCCAAAAGCTCTTGCCGGTGCAGCGGTCACCGCGTCGACCTCGGGTGTCGTTCGTTTAAACCGTCGCCTTGCAGCACGCTCGTAGCGCGCAGTGCCTTCATTATTTGCTTTGTAGCCTAGCAAAAGCGATGGCGCCCAGTCCGGGTTCGTTTCTTCACAGAGCTTGGACGGTCTCCCTACAAATGCAAACAAATGTGACTCTAGCACAGCGTTAAGTGCGCCTTATGTAATATTTCGCAGGCTTACCTGTTACGAAGTGGGCGCCGCACACTCGAATATTTGGGAGATCGCCCTTGATTGCGTATCAGCACGCTTGATACGCGCAAGCCACAGGCTGCGCCGCTTCGAGATAAGTGCTTTCGTTCGTTCGTCTTGAAATTCCACAACCTTCGGAAGCCAAAAAAGGTTCGTGTTTGCCGACTCCTTCCTCGAGCTGCTTTTACTGCGGTTGCAACACCCATCAACAGCGCAAATAGCCATTGCAAAACAGTGTCATTCGCATACGACTAACAGCGTGGTGCCATGTTGGTGGTGCTCCGATATGGCGGAAACCTAACCCAGCGTTGGCGGAAGTGACGTCAGTGCAAGCCGTGTATAAGCTTGGAGAAACCGATACCTGGCTTCGCTACAGGTCTTCTTCCGCTTTCTGGGGTTTTACGTGCCAAAACCAGTTCTGATTATGAGGCACGCCGTAGTGGAAGGCTCCGGATTAATATTGACCACCTGGGGTTCTTTAACCTGCACTACAATGCAAGAACACGGGCGTTTTTGCATTTCGCCTCCATCGAAATGCGGCCGCCGCGGCCGGTATTTGATCCCGCGATCTCGTGCTCAACGCCTGAGCTGACTGAGTCACCACGGAGGGCTACAGGTGTTGCTTTAGCCGTATAAAACGCGGGTTTATCGTGAGGAAAAACGGTAAATTTCGGTAAATAAGAAAGGCTACTATCATCATCATCATCATCATCATTGACAGAAGCTGACCCCCCCTCAGAAAAAACCTGGATCCGCCCCTGGGTATATCCCTCTGAAGCGCGGGGCCATTTTCTCGTGGGGCGCTGGCGCTTGACGTTTGACCCATACTAGGTCACCTACTGTGAAGCTAGGAGAGCGATGGGCACTATCATAGTGGCGTTTGCGGTAGGCTTGAGCTGCTTCTGAATTGGCAGATTCCTCTGAACGTTGCGCTGTTACGTCGAGGACGCGCTCAATAAGGCCAGTTTGTTGGAGCGACCGTTGTTGCTGGAGAGGAACCTTAGGCACGTAGTTGAAGAGCAACTGGAAGGGCGAAAAGCTTGTTCTAGAGTTCACCGAAGTGTTGACCGCAAAGGCTGCTTCATGGAGCTTTGCAGGCCATGATAAAGGTTCCGAAGCACATTTTTCGTAACACTGTAAGTAATATCCTATTGCTACGTTCAACGAGGCCGTTCCCTTCCGGTCGGTAGGCTGTTGAAAGTGCAGCTCAACGTTATGTAGACGCATGAACCGCTTGAACTCTGTCGACTCAAAGGCTGACCCATGGTCAGAGAGGCAGTGATCAGGTGCACTATAGCAGTAAAATACTTTATGCAAAGTATGAATAACTTCGCGTGCCGAGGTTGACGAAACGGCTGCGGGAGCAATAAAGCGAGTTGCAAAATCAATCACGTTCAGTATGTACCGTGATGAGTTAGTGGGAGGCATAGTTATGTGGTCGATGGCAATGCTTGAGAATGGAACATCTGATGTGGGCATTTTTCCAAGGAAACCAACACTTATGAGGTTGGACGGTTATACTGCTGGCAGCACTGGCAGGATGACACGTAGATCTTGACTGCTTTTTCCATATCTGGCCACCAGTAGCGATCTTGCACTTTGTGGAAAGTCCGCTTAACGTCGAAGTGACCTGCACCATCATGTACTGCCTGGAGAATGGCGGGGCGCAATGACGATGGCGCTACAACAGCATAGGTTCCTGCCGGTGTCCGATGATATAGAATGTTGTCCACTAGATTGAACTCGGCCGGGGCATCTCCATCAGCAAGGCTTTGAAGAATTGCACTGCATTCGGGGTCTTTTTCTTGAGCGGTAGCCAGTGTTTGAGCGGAGTGTGTGACTGCAAACGAAAGTCGAGACAAATGGTCAGCTACAACAGTCTGCCGTCCAGGCAAATGTCTGACAGAGAAGTCAAATGCAACCAAGTCCATGAGCATGGACGTAAATCTGCGAGATGGTTTCACACACTTGGTCAAGCAAGCAACAGTCCAGTTATCTGTAACTAGGACGAACTTCATTCCGATTAGATACTGCCGAACTTTCACTGTTATCGCCGAATGTACTGTGATCCCTGACCACACGTTACTGTGAAGCTTGCGTTCGTCTAGTGTCAGGGATCGGCTAGCATAAGCAATGATACGTTCTTTGCCATCCTGAAATTCTGACAACACTGCTCCTATGGCTTCACCAGAAGCATCAGTGGTTACTGTTGTTGCTGCAGATTGATTGAAATGAGCAAGTAGTGGTGGCTCTGTGAGGGCTGAGCGAATAGTCTGGAAGGCACTTTCGAATTCTGGGGACCACAGAAATGTGGACGACTTGACAAGGGCTTGAAGAGGGGCTACCACTTTAGCGAAACCGTTGATGAATCGACGGTAAAAGCTGGCTCTCTGTATCCAGGAAATGACTTCCTTTTGGTTTCAAGGAGTTGCGATACGGCACATGGCAGCTGCTCTTTCTGGACACGGGCGATGGCCTTCGCTTGATATGATGAACCCAAGAAATTTGATGGAAGCGAGACCGAAGGAACATTTGTCAAGTGAGGCCTTAAGTCCACTGGCATGCAGCATCTGGAGGGCTTCTTGCATAAGGTCTGCGAATGTGGCGAATTACTCTGCGTAGATAAGGGTGCCATCGAGATATACTCGTATGCCGCATTTGTCCGTGCGAGGCTGAAGGTCTTGGGATACCAACTGCATGGCTCACTGAAATGTGGGCGGTGCATTATATAATCCGAATGGCATTCGGGTCCACATGTAAGTTCCGTGGTGGGTGATGAATGCTGTTTTCTCATAGTCCTGGGGTCTCAGGCTGACTTGCCAGTAGGCGCACTAAATGCCCATTGTGGCAAAGTAGGCACAGCCAGCGATGTCCTGAATGATGTCATCTGCCAGTCGGTAGGGGGTGTACAACCTTGATCGTAAGTTCATTGAGTGGAACGTAATTCACACACAAGCGCTTCTTTCCACCGCGAGACACCAGAACGAGTGGGAATGCCCACGGCCCCGATGCAGGGAGGATGATATTTTGAGCAAGGAGCTTTTTGATTTGCCTTTCGAGGAATTGCCTGTCTTCTAGCGTATATGTGTAAGGGCTGCGGCTGTACGGCACAGTATTATGTAGCAAATCAATGCGATGTTGAATGTCGGTAAAATGACCAATGTCATCGTCATGGCGAGAAAATACGGCATGGTTCTTGGCCAGTATGGCCTAGGCTGGTTGGTGGAAGTTCGGGGTGGATGGTTACAGGCACCGTAGTGCAGACTTGTAGTGTGGCAGTGCTGCTGTCCAATGGCACAGTCTTCGCCGCCAAAACTTGCCAGCGAGGCTGTTCTTGCGAAGGTAAGGGTTCTCGTTGTAGACAGTCTTGTGACGCTGCTTTTGCTGGCGCAAAAAGTTTTGAGCGGGCTAAAATGACGGCATTGGCCATTCGCGGGACAAGACGCTGAGTGGCCAAAAGCGTTACACCCGTGGCTGGATGTTGTAGCTGAGTGGGCTCTGGTGGCTGGAAGATCAAACGGGCTCGCGCTACCAAAAACCAGTCTTCACCCAGAATAAGAGGTAGGACGTTGTTCTCCAAAACTGCTGCCTCAAACACACCAGTGATAGGGCCAATAGTTATCTTAAGGAGGGTGGACCCAACTGGTAGCGCTGTACCACCTCCAACGACAACAAGAGGGGCATTAGTCCATGGCAAGATCATTGCAGTAGGTAGGATGGCTTTAGAAGTCAATGTCACGTTTGAGCCAGAGTCCGGATATGCTCCATGTTCTCCAACTCCTGCAACAGTCGCCGTGTAAAATGGACATTGATGTTGGGAGCCTTCAAGTTTGTCAGACATACTGTGAAAGGCCCGTGGCTGTTGGGCATCAGGGATGGTTGACGACGCGGTTCGTGGAGCCCTGTTGCTAGGCATGCCGATGCCAAATGTCCTACCTCCTTACACTTGTAACAGACTGCTTGTGCGATGTCTTGGCCCATAGGCGGAAAGTTTTCATTTTCCCGGGGGGGAGGGGGGGGGGGCTGGGGCCCGACCAGCTGGCCTAAGCGGTCACATATATATAGATATATATTGAGCACCTTAATCGAGAAAGTGTAATAATTGGGTTGAAGATGAATATGCAGAAGACAAAGATAATGTTCAATTGCCTGGCAAGGGAACAAGAATTCAGGATCGCCAGTCAGCCTCTAGAGTCTGTAAAGGAGTACGTTTATCTAGGTCAATTACTCACAGGGGACCCTGATCACGAGAAAGAAATTTACAGAAGAATAAAATTGGGTTGGAGTGCATACGGCACTCATTACCAAATCCTGACTGGGAGCTTACCACTGTCGTTGAAGAGAAAAGTGTACAATCATTGCATTCTACCGGTGCTAACATATGGGGCAGAAACTTGGAGGTTAACAAGGAAGCTCGAGAACAAGTTAAGGACCGCACAAAGAGCGATGGAACGAAAAATCTTAAGACTAACGTTAAGAGACAGGAAGAGAGCGGTGTGGATCAGAGAACAAACGGGGATAGCCGATATTCTAGTTGACATTAAGCGGAAGAAATGGAGCTGGGCAGGCCATGTAATGAGTAGGATGGATAACCGGTGGACCATTAGGATTACAGAATGGATACCAAGAGAAGGGAAGCGCAGTCGAGGTCGGCAAAAAACCAGATGGGATGATGAAGTTAGAAAATTTCCAGGCGCAAGTTGGAACACGCTAGCGCAAGACAGGGGTAATTGAAGATCGCAGGGAGAGGCCTTCGTCCTGCAGTGGACATAAAATATATAGGCTGATGATATATATATATATATATATATATATATATATATATTGTAATGAAGAAAAAGACGCACCTAGGCTCGGGCGCTCGGACTGCGGGTACGCACAGGGAGAAGACGACGAGGCAGAGAATAGAACAGCCGGCCCTGGAACGGGTGCTGTCTCTGTCTCCGTTATTGCATTACAATGGCGCAGCCGACTACAACGGACCTGACTTTCCGGCCTTAAGTGTTTCCTCGCACGGTTCTTCAGCGTGCCCGGTCCCTCCTGCGCAGGAACGCCGTACACGCTTCCTCAGCTATGGAGCCGGCCACCCTACCACCGTCGCAAGCACCCACCGCACCACCCGGGGACGGCGTCCAAGCCTCCTCATTGGCTCTTGGACAGGACTCTACCGGTGATCTCGTCCAAGCCATCGCCAAGCTGAATCACCAGCTCACGCTTTTGACGAACACCTTCGCATCCGTCGGTGGTTGCGCCGTTGCACGTCACACTGAGACAGCGCTTCGGCCCCACCGTCTTGGACCTGTCCTGCCTGGGAACGCCGTACACGCTTCCCTTGGCGAGAATACCATCGTGAGCACTACTTCGACTCCTCAGCCACCCAGGTATGCCGTCCACGCTTCCTTGGTGGTAGAACCGGCTGCCGCGACTACCACAACGACCGCACTGTCCGTGGACACTGGCACTGGATCCTCGGGCAGCTGGACAAGTAGCCTGGCTGATTTGAGCCGCTGCGACTTCCAGCAGCCGGCTTACGTAAAAATACCACCTTTTCGCGGCTTTGAAGATGACGTCACCCTTTGGGTTCACACCATCAATGCCTTGGGTGATCGTCATGCCTGGCCAGACCACACAAGATGGCTGATTGCCGCAAAACGACTCTGCGGTGCCGCCAAGGCATGGGACAACTACGCCGGCATTAAACTTGGGTCGTGGCCCGAATGGAGTGCAGCTCTGATCGCTGCTTTCGGCCCGCCCACGTATGCCTGCGTCGAGCCCGGCCAGCAGTGCTCTATGGCCGGAGCTAATGAGGAGCACCACCTTGACGCGGCAGTAGTTCCCTGCAGCGCCTCGCCATGCAGGCCCGCCGGCTCCCCGAGTGTCGTCCTTGGCCCCATCGCAGACGGTATGAAGCGCTCGGCGACGACCGCTCCCGCTTCGAGTCACCACCGAGCGGCAGATCACAAACCGGCGTCATCGGCTGCACTACTACCCATAAGCACGCAGCAGAGCACCGCTGCTACTTCGACTTGGCATTCTTCTGGCACCCGGGACTCAGTACCCGGGAGGGTTTTGGCACATTGCCTCGGCACCTGCCCCGCTGTAGACCCAGGATGCGGGCCAGTTTTCCCACCACGGGTCTCGGACTCTGCATCTACCACTTCCGACGCTTTACCATTCCTTCGAGAGACCAAGACCACTTTTGGTCCGCAGCCGTCAGCGAAACGGTTCCGAAACACATCAACGCAGGGGTGCATGGAGGCGCCGACGCTATCACTCCAGGAACCCGACCTATCCACGGATCGTGGCAGAGAGATGCTTCCTGACTCCTCGGAGCCACATCGTTGTATGTCTACGGAGTCGTTCGCCGACTTTGCTGCCGTTCACAGTGCACTGAGAGAGGCCTCGCTGAAGGTAATCATCAGCAGAGAGCTGCCCGCACGCGAAAGACGCGTAGCACGCGCAAGACACCGAAAGAGGTGCGCAAAAGACCAGTCGCGCAATGCTCGCGGTTTTTTGTCAAGCGCGGCTGATTCGCGCGCAACTACGAGCCTCGTTCATTTTGTGGCAACGTTGCGAAGAAGTACGCGACGACTGAGCAGAGCGGCTGCGCATTGTGCACGATCTCTTGCCCTACGTGGTGTCCAATTGCGACGGGATATACGTCAACGAGACATGCGACCCGATCGTAACACGCAGTGCCGACCCCCAGAGACGCTGGTTGCGCGCTGGACGGTCTCAACGACGACTGGTTCCGACGATGACTATGCAGCGATTTTGCAGCATCAGCGCGCCCTTACAACCACCAGAGCTGTCTTCAGCAGCGTGGCCGAGTGTAATGAAGAAAAAGACGCACCTAGGCTCGGGCGCTCCGACTGCGGGCACGCACAGGGAGAAGACGACGAGGCAGAGAATAGAACAGCCGGCCCAGGAACGGGTGCTGTCTCTGTGTCTCCGTTATTGCATTACAATATATATATATATATATAGTTCAATTTCATAACCTGAGTCTCCTCGTACCACAAAGAGACGCGCGTCTCTCGGATGAGCCATGCGAAAAGCCGGTTAAGTTATTCACGTTAGGGAGATATGTGTGTTTTGTGCCTATAAGTCGCACAACTACACGTTAATGAAAACAGCCATGTAACGATTTGTGAAAGTTTTAATATACGAAGCCACAGTCAAGAAATATTTTCCTGACTAAAGGTCAGTTGAAAAGATAAGACATAACATATATAAAACATACACAATATATAACAATTTCTGTACACAACTTATGACTACAATTATTAGCATAAAACAACGTGACTCCATGACGCAATACTTTATATACTTGTCAAAGCATGCCTTATGCCACTGGTTTCATTTATTTCCCGGCGGCGGAATAAATGATTATAGAGTAATAAATTATCAGGCGCAGAAATACACAGTCATATTAACAAATAAATAAATAAGACACAACGATATCTCAACAGTGGGACAGGGCACGAGAGGAAGTAGTAAGAGCGTGGATTGCGTTTTTGAGCAGCTAATGCAGCATATGACAAACAAATATTAATAAGGAAAAAGCACAGCATAGAGTGGGAAGCTTTAGAAATACCGCAACGAAGCGTCTTTGCGTACCCAAAAGGCCTCACCCTACTTGCCCTGTCATGCACCCCGTTTTCATTCCTGGAAATTACTTATTGCTTTGTTTTCTTAGCCAAATGGTAAGCTTTAACTTGTGAGTTGGCAACATTCTCTTTCCTATTAAAGTCATCATTTCGTTGTCTGATGGGATTGTTTCACCTTGAGGGAAAATGTGTTCATTCGGGCACTTGTTCTAGCAAAGATGTCGTCGGCAATTTTATTTCAATTGATTTTGCGGGAGAGTTCTTTGTGAGTGCGCAAAATGGCCAGATGGTTCAAACGGGCTTGTCCAGTCGTCGACCGCAGGTACGTTTTCAGTCACCGAAGACAAAAAAAGGACCTCTCGGGTGTGCTTGACGAGACCGGTATGGTCAACGCAATTTTTCTTAGCTTGGCCATTTCCGGCAAAAGGTTTCGCAGGTGTTCGCCCTTCTCCCCCGAAAACATCTGCACGACGTCCTCGAATGTGTGCAATGGTGCCGACTTTTGTTGGCTTACGATGTCAATGAGCATGTCTCTGTGCAAAATCAGCCGTCCTCGTTCAAGGTCATCACCGTAGAACTTTGTTATGTATGCTTCGTCTTGCTTTCCTGTGGCAAACTGCTCAATGTGTGACATATGCTGCCACATCTCAGGTGGATATCTGTCGCTTAACGAGGACAGTACAGTGTCAAGTACATCGTAGTACCTCTGGCGGCACATGTCCTCCGCTGATGTGAACAAGTGAGCTGAGGAACCTTCTTGATAGCGGTGTGGAGTTTTCTTTCGCCTAGCAGCTGGAACACACGGGTCCTCAACTCCTACTTTTCCTGCCTCTGCCAACACCTCCTCCCAAACCAAGGGAAATCTTTGCCTGAGTTCAGCGACGCTTGCAGTGACGGATTTCACCATTTTCTCCGCTTGTTCAAACCTGAGCGTTCTTTTTTGTAAGGCGGTATTCAGTGCTTCCATCCTGAAAAATCCGGTGGATTTCGCACCGGCCTCAGTTCGCTCTTCGGATGCTGTTTCAGAGAAAAGCGTTATGAGACTGCTATAATTTGAAAGAACTGATCGCAGTGACGAAGCCTTTAGCGTCCACCTTGTCGGGAAGAATTTTCGCAAGTTCACATCCTCTTGTACCTGAATCTCTTGAAAAGAAGCAACGCGCTTTGGAGAGCAGGTCACGACGTTTATCAGTTCAGTGACGGCGTAAAGAAAATCACGGCACATGTCTACATTCTGGCCGACATCATGCAAAACCAAATTCAGGATGTGCGCTAGGCAGTGTACATATAGCGCGCGGGGTTCCTGTTCTTGCATGAGAGCTTGTACTCCTCGGTGCTTTCCTCTCATGTTTGCCGCACCATCATAGCACTGCCCGCGGCACTTTTCAATTGGCAGATTAGATCTACAAAGAATGTCTTTCAATATAGCAAAGAGGCTCGTCGCTGTGGTGTCCGGCGTGTTGAAAAACGCACAGAACAGCTCATCTACTTCCAGGCTTTCTGTGACCACCCGAAAACAAACTGAAAGTTGTTCTTTGACAGAAATGTCTGCTGTCTCGTCCATAATGACAGCGTAGTGCTCTGCCGCACGAACTTCGTCTGTGAGACTGTGAGTGAACGAAGGATGTCATGTGCCATGAGTTCCACCATCTCGTTTAAAATCTGGTGAGAAATTTATTTGTATTTTGTTCTTAAAAGCCACGATCGCAATGACGGAATATCATTAGCCCGGAGTTCCAGCAGCTGCCTCAAATTACTCTGTGTCTTCGTGGCCACGTTTTGCTAAGCCAAGTACAGTAGTGACGACACTGTTGCTAGGAGAGCCTGTCGGGCGTCGTCCATTTCTTTCGCCTTTCCCTTGGCGCAAGCATATGCCACTTTCGCGCTGCCTTTTGCAGCTACGGCGGCATTACATGCCTCCTAATGAAAATTAGACCTCTCATGGGATTTAACTCTGTCAATTGCCTTTTTCCTGTTTGAGAAACCATTTTTCACAAATGCCAGGTAAGAATCCTTGTCTTGGCAAGTGTTAGGGTGCGGCAGTTTCATCTCTGATGCTGTGCAACAGGTCTCGCAAAACGCCTTATCACTGTGGGACATTGTAAGATAACCACTTGTAGGTACTTTTCCGGGTAGGCTGGAAGCGCCGCCCTTGTTTTTCTGTAGATGGTGCATCAGAAACTTCGCCGATGGATCGAATTTTGGAAGCACCGGCTTCTGCAGTGCACACAGAGTTTGGTGTGCTAGTGTCATCAGCGCTTGGCGGAGCTTCAGCCACTGAACTGGAAATGATGGATGAGGGACGGCTCTCCTCGCAGTCTTCACTGGGGGCTTTCCATTTCCTGGTCAGATATTTTTCCATTGCTTTTGAACAGTCTGCAAGGGAAATGAATAACATTCTGAATAGACGCTCGCATAAACATACAAAGTTTGGTATAATATACATATTCAGAGTTGGTCAAGCGCGTAGGAACCCTGATCAACTTTTAAAAAGACAAAAGAATCTTGACCATTTCTGGAAGCATAAAGAATTATGCCGCGGTGAAAACCCCAATTTTCACTCAAAAAAAAGGATTTGCCAAGTCTGAATGACGGCGCCGCCTGTGGCAATGAGCTGTAAGAATTGTCGGCTACCCATAATATCATTTAGTGCACGCTGCAATAAAGCTATGCGTCTTCTTGAAATTAGAAATACATTTCCTTAGAATATGGGCCGACCAGCACGCGAATAATTTTATACCCTCACGTGGCAACGAATATGGGACGATCAACCTACATTTGTCTACAAGCTATACGCGAATACCTATGGCATACGTACTATCACGATGAAATGAAATGCGAACAGCGGAGTGCGTGGCCGAAGCATAACAAGCCTGAAGGTATAGGGCGCGTCATCCAGTTATCACCATTGATAGGCGCGCACGTCGGGTTTGATCGTGCTGTGCGATGATGCACCCGCTATACTGCGATATTTTTCTTTGCGCTGTCCAATTTGCGATGTCATCATTACTGCGCCGTGAACTTTTCTCTTTTTGAAATAAAAGAGAAGCAGAACACAAACAAAAATATCACAGTATAATCATCGGTCGCGAATAGCCAGACACTTGTGATCTCTGCAGCTACATTATTATTGCCATCAAACAAAAATATAAAGCAGATAAGACGTTTCATGTAAAAATATGGCACAGTTTCGCCCTAAGGGCGAAGCAATGAATGCGATCGCAACACAACAATGTCATACGAAGTAAGGTGAGCGGCTTTGGTAGCAATATGAATTGTAGTAAACATGAGCAGATTAAGTAAGCAGGTGTGCTGCGGCGTAAGTAGACCGACATGAAGAGAGACCCGATGACCACGAGAAGGCGCGTGTGAAACGGTGGTGTTCATGAGAAGCGCTTCCCGTGGGCAGCGCGTGCGAAGGGACGCACCTGTAGGGCTGCACTGCCGATCCGGGCAGCATTGCATGTGTAGCGTGCGTTGGAAAATGTGACCCGACTATTACTAACTGAATGAACAAGCGTGGTGTGAGCGCGCACAAACAAACACGAATAGATCACACTGAATGACTGCAGACAACGACTGTCAAAACGCTGGCAGCAAGCATACGCCGCAGCGGGCGAAGGTACGTGCGGTCTATCGCTTCAACGGAAACTGAGCGGCGAATGCACGGCGCATAAAGGTCAGAGCCGTGTGGAGATAAGAGACGGTGCGGACGAGCGACGAGCGCGATTGTTGGCAGAGTAGAAGTGCGCCCCCCCCCCCCCCCCCCCCCGCTTCCTCCGGCGCTGGCTTCCTGCTTGCTTGCTTGCGCGTGGGAAATTGAGTGCGTTCGCTCTCCGTGATAGCGCGCGTCCCCGCACGCTTCCGCTCGGGCATACGGCGCGCGGCGAAGATTTTGTCTATAGGGAACCGCTCGACAAGCGCGACTCGTATCTGCTAGTTTGTAGTGACTGCGGCTGTCCGTGCGCCTGGGGAGTACTACATACGCGGGTCGCGCGCTTTATTTTGGCGGTAATCCGCGCGGTATCTTGAAAGCGATCCGCATACGGCTAATACCTTTGTACGCGCTGTGTTTTTGCCGCTCAGTTTCCGTTGAAGCGATAGACAGTACGAAGATCACTGCTTGCTGCTGCTGGTGCCGCACTTTCATACGCCAGCGTTTTGACGGTTAGTGTCAGAGGTCATCGAGTGTGCTGTGTTCATGTTTGCTTGGGCGCGCTGACAACATGCTTGATAATTCAGTTAGTAAGCAAATGTTTGCAAGTTTATACGGCCGATAAAACTACTATCCTTACTTCATATAGCTGTCTGCTAATTTTCTATTGCAATTGATGCTTCGGCGTTCGGGCGACACTGCGCCTCTTTCTTTTTTTGGTTGAATGCTGATTTCCAAAAGCGAGGTGCCAATTCCGAGCTGTGCCTTTCAGTTTACTCGCGGCAATGAGACGGGTGGTGTCGTCATCTCATGCGGCAAGCTGCTGTAGCCGGCGAACGTCATTGAGCCAGACATTAACATTTTGTGCTGGAGACTGTTTAAAGTAAGCAATCGATGAGGACAGGTCTGGCGGTGTGGTAATTGTAGTCGAGGGGCGTGGCAGCTGTTGAAACAGGAGTGCCAGACTTTCGAGCGTCGCGGGGTCAAGGGTCAAACCCGAGTTGCCGGCGGTATCCGCCCTCTCCACGCTTGACCGCGGCGTTGCCTCACGACGTTGGTGAATGTTGACTTCGAGGCGCTGAATGAGCTCTTCCTTAGAGCCGGTGCTCTCTTACTCGCGTCGGGCTAATTCTTCTCGGATAAGGTCGACTTCGAGCCACGACATGGTCGTTGAGTCAAGCTCCTCCCAAATAATTCCGGGCATGATGCACCGTGACACGATGCTGGGCGCACGGGAGACTAGGCGAGTGAGCGCTAAGCCTACTTGTCAAATAGGGCTAGTTGTCAACATTCACGGCACTCTTCATATTGTCGCGACGTCGGAAGCTGGAAGGACAAACGAAACGCACTTGTCGGCAGAGGCAGTAAGAATAACGGACGGTTTTTTAATACCGCGCGCTAGTCACTGCTTCTTCTTCTTGCTTATGTTTTTGATAAGTGCCTATATGTCTTTTTACGTCGTCGTCATTGCCGCACTAGACACGCGGCATTTGCCTCCCTCCCAAGCGAAGCATCGTCCCGATGCGCAAATTGAGCGTATGCATGTACAAGACACTAAAATGCGAGTCACTTAGAAAAGTACGGCTTCATGCGCACCACATGCACCACTTCGAGGGGTTGCTTGCGGCGCCTCGAACAAGCTTCACCATCGGGCATGACCTCGTAATTCACGTCGTTCAGTCGTCGGATAACTGTGTATGAACCAAAATATCGCCTGAGTATTTTTTCAAAAAGTCCCCTACGCCGAATGCGTATCCAAACTAGAGCACTGCACGGGCTCGGGCTTACCCGAAAGCCCGAGCCCGGCCCGGCCCGTGGGCCGGGCCGGGCCGGGTAGCACAGTTTTTTCACGGGCTCGGGCCGGGCTCGGGCACGGCGTGTGCTTTTTGACTCGGGCCCGGGCTGGGTTCGGGTTTCTTGACGCGGGCCCGGGCCGGGCTCGGGCTTTCTGGTGGTGTGCATGTAATGTGCAGCGAGTTATTCTCGGGTGTCTCAACTCTGAAAAACATTATTTTTCGGTCTCGGGCCGGGTTCGGGCCGGTTTTGAGTCGGGCTCGGGCCGGGCTCGGGCCTAAGGTAAAGGGGTGGCGGGCTGGGCCGGGCGGGTAACGTAGATTATTTCCGAGCCCGGGCCGGGCCCGGGTCTCGCCATAAAAGTTTTGATCGGGCTCGGGCGGGCCGCCCAACGTAAAAACGGGCCCGGGCCGGGCCCGGGCTGAAAAAATCGGCCCGTGCAGTGCTCTAATCCAAACCACATTCTATCGCCGGGTGTGTAGGCGACGAATTTGTGCTGACGATTGTACCGCATTGCGTCCTGGTCTTGCTGGTGGTGGATGCGTACACGTGCAAGCTTTCTGGCTTCTTGGGCATGTTGACCAAATTATTCAGCATCTGCATGGATATCGTCGCACTCGTGGGGCAGCATTGCATCCAAAGTTGTCGTGGCTTTGCGACCGTGTACCAAGCTGAATGCTGTCATACGAGTCGTTTTCTGTTGAGCGGTGTTATATGTGAAGGTTACATGAGGCTAAATCTCGTCCCAGTTCTAATGGTCCACGTCGACATACATGCAAAGCATGTGTGCGAGTGTCTTGTTCAAACGCTCCGTGAGTCCATTCGTCTGGGCATGATAGGCTGTCGTTTTCCGGTGGGCTGTGCCGCTGAGTTTGAGAACTGCTTGTAAAAGGTCGGCCGGGAACGCGGTTCCTCTGTCAGTAATTACAACCGCGGCGGCACCGTGCCTAAGCATGACGTTTTCGACAAAAAATCGAGCTGCTTCAGATGCTGTTCCGCGCTGGGTAGCTTTTGTCTGCGCATAACGGGTAAAGTGGTCCGTGGCGACAATAATCCACCTGTTCCCTGCAGTTGAAGTTAGAAACGGTCCAAGAAAATCTATGCCAATTTTGGCAAAGGTGTTCCCGGTACCTCTACAGGATGTAGGAGACCAGCTGGCTTGTCGGGTGGTGCTTTGCGTCTTTGGCACTGAGGACACGTGCGTACATGATGTTTAACATCGGCTGGGAGCTTCGGCCAATAATACTTCCGCCGCAGTCGGGTCATTGTTCGTGAGGAGCCTAGATGACCTGAGGTGGCCTCATCATGACACGCGGTGAGAACTTCATTGCGAAGCGAAGCAGGTACGACCAGTAAGTAGGTGCTGCCCGTCGGAGAAAAGTTCTTCTTATAGAGAACATTGTCCTTCAAACAAAATGACGCCAGACTGCGTCCAAACAGTCAAGGCACGTTTTGCTTCGGCCTTCCAAGAAATGAATAAGCGGAAGCAGTTCTGGGTCGTCGCGCTGCTGCTGGTAAATGCTAAATGTATCGTCGACTCCCAAGAATGCAGAGTCTGTGTCCTGATCCTCGGTGACAGAAGGCTGTATAGATGACCAAGAGAGGCAGTCGGCGTCGGTATGCTTTTGCCCTGACCTGTATACGACGGTCATGTTGAACTCCTGAAGCCTGAGGCTCCAGCGCGCCAATAGACCGCAGGGGTCTTTTAAATTAGTTAGCCAACGCAGAGAATGGTGGTCACTGACGACGGTGAATGAGCGACCGTACAAATAAGGACGAAATTTAATAACAGCCCACACAGTGGCGAGGCATTCTTTCTCCGTAGTGGAATAGTTTTCTTCTGATCGCGAAAGAGTTCTGCTGGCGTAGGCTATCACTTTCTCGGAGCCGTCCTGCCATTGCACCAGCACGGCACCCAGACCTACATTGCTCGCGTCGGTATGAAGTGCTGTCAGGGCGTCCTGGTCAAAGTGTGCCAGAACTGAGGGCATTTGCAGACGCTGACGTAATTCTTTAAATGCCATTTGCTCGCGTTCGCCCCAAACAAAGGGAACATCCTCTCGTGTTAGTCAACGGTGAGGCAATACGTGAAAAGTCCGCAATAAACCGGCGATAATAGGCGCACAGGCCCAAGAAGCGTCTCACTGCCTTCCTGTTAGATGGTGTGGGAAATTTCGTAACAGCGTCTATTTTGTCTGGGTCCGGCCGGACACCTTCGCTACTGACGATGTGGCCCAGAATTGGAGTTCGTTAAAGCCAAAATGACATTTTTCAGGCTTTGGCGTGAGGCCAGCAGAGCGTACGGCTTGGAGAACAGCTTGTAGCCGGGTTAGATGCTCTGCAAATGTAGCCGAAAAAACGATCACATCGTCGAGGTATACCAAGCACGTTTGCCACTTTAGACCTGAAAGTAGGGTGTCAATTAGACGCTGAAAAGTGGCTGGCGCTGTACACAAACCGAAAGGTAGCACCTTAAATTCGTAGAGACCGTCGGGTGACAGCAAAGCAGTTTTCTCCCGATCTCGCACATCGACTTCTATTTGCCAATACCCGCTGCGTAGGTCCATGGAGGAAAAATAACGTGCGTGGCGCAGCCTGTCGAGTGAATCGTCGATGCGCGGTAACGGATGGACGTCTTTCTTTGTTACCTGATTTAAGTTGCGGTAGTCAATACAGAAGCGTAAACTGCCGTCTTTTTTCTTGACCAACACCACAGGAAACGCCCAAGGACTCTTCGAAGGCTGTATCACATCATCCTCGAGCATTTTCTTCACGTGCTTTTGTATTTCTTCGCGTTCCTTCGGAGCCACACGGTAAGGGTTCTGTCGAATTGGTCTCGTGGCATCGTCCATAATTATCCGATGCTTGGTCAGTGGTGTTTGCTTGACCTTGGACGTATACGAAAAGCAATCCTCAAACTGCTGTATTAGTTCCAGTAGGCGCTCCCTGGATGTATTATCGCTAGCAACTCGCTTACTCCTGTGTAGCGTCACGAGACATTCAGCTTCGACCATTCGTGTGCTGTCGTTGTAGTCGTTGTCACCCATGCTTTAGCGCATTGTTTCAGTGTACGCCCATTCACATTTTCTTAATAGTTGGTGATAGAGTCGGCGTAAGTTTGCGTACGAGTTGGGGTAGATGTGCGTAGATAACGTGCGCGAACCTTACTATGCCAGCAATTGTTAAACGAGTGGTACTCTTGCCGACGTTCCGGGGTGGAAATCTTTGGAGGTTAGCGATATAACGCTAACGGATGAGTGCAAAATACTTTATACACGAGAAACGTCGTACATCGAGAAGGGCCGGCAACACATAGGCTGTCTGTATGTAGCAACGCTCCATGAACTATGACACTTGGTCACACAAATTAAAGGGAAGGAGGAAAATGAGACATCCGCCCAAATGCAGCAATTGCTACGAAGGAAACCCATACGGGTTCCTCGAAAGAATGCCTCGCAGTTGAAGAAAAATTCGTCCTGGTCCGGGACTCGAACCCGGGACCACCGCCTTTCCGGGGCAGCCACTCTACCAGCTGAGCTAACCAGGCGGCTAGCAGATGGCAGGGCGAAGTCGAATTTTGTCAACAACTCGAAGCAAAGGCAAGTGTTTGACGTAATAGTTCAGCGGAAACCCGCTAGGTGGGTATCCACCTAGCGGGTTTCCGCTGAACTATTACATCACACATATTCATTGCATTCCTTAATATGCCAGTCACTATTTTTGCTGCCAAATACTGCACTCATCTTCAATCCACCGCTCCGAATTTTGCAGTATGAAAGGAACACAGTGCGTGAGCGAAAACCCAGTTGCATTTCCGACAGCTGATTGCACAGAAACAGGGTAGAAGCGGTAATGGTTTCGTATTCGTGCGCTTTCTCTGGCTGAGGCAGCCTGCGGCGCGCCGCCGAAAGCGCCATTTCGTATCTCTAGTATAATCTTCTCCGCGAAAAGGGTGAATGAACAGTGGAATTAGATCACAGTAGCGGCCCTCTTCCAGATGAAACGGCAGGTTAATGCATCGTGTGGTTTGAAGGAATACATTAGGAGCTTTCAGTAATGAGTGCGAGTGACGTCTGCCAGATATGATGAAGTTCTAGCACATCAGAAACGCCAGGATAATGAAATTGTAAATATAGAAGGACACCTTGATCATATTTGTAGCGGCAGAGAAGAGACCGACACCCGCGGTTCCCTGGTTGAACATTGCTTCTTTTTTTTTGTTGCGTGCTTACGAGTCGTGCTGCCTTCTTCTTCCTCTTTTTCTTGTGCCATGCATAGCGTTTCCCGCCAATCCCGCGTAGACTCAAAATCCTCCCGGGCCGCGACATGCTCGTTTGCCTCCAAAGGGTACAACCGCTGAGAGGCGCGTCGGACTTGCTGGCCGTTCGGAAGGCGATTTTGAAATATCTCTCGATGTCGTCCCGGCCTGGAAACGCTTCGACTACTCTGCCGAGTTTCCACTGCAGCTCCGGCACGTTGTCCTCCTTCACTATCACCAAGTCGCCAGCGCGCATTCGGGACGAAGACGCAGGCTGACAGTGATGAGCTGAGTGGAGGCAAAGCAAATATTCTTACTTGCATCGTTTCCATAATTGGTGCAGCATCTCGTCTCTATACTTCACCCGCCTTCGCAAGTCTTGCGGGGTGGAGCTAGGCAAGCAGTTTGCGATTTTGACTAGTAGACCTACTACGTGCTTGCCAGTTAGGAAGTGCGATGGCGTGAGCGCCTCTGCATCCTAGGTGTCCTCGCAGAGTTGCGTTTGTGGGCGGCAGTTGACAATCACTTCTACCTCAGCCAGCACAGGGAGGACTTCTTCGTAACTGAGGCTGCTTCGTCAAAGACAGCGTTTCAGCGCATCCTTAATTGTCCGGATGACGCGCTCCCAAAAAACTGCGCCACCATGGGGCCCATTCGGCGATGAATTTATTTATTTATTTATTTATTTGTTTATTTATTTATTTATTTATTTATTTATTTATTATTTATTTCAATACTCTCAATGCCACGTGGGGTGTTACAGAGAGGAGTGGGTCTCAATACAATAATTGGAAATCGCGGTTTTGAAAGATGATGGAATGGGGATGCTGACAGCTGGTCGATGCCCTTGGAATGAAGGAATAAGCGTGTAGGTTTGTACGTGAACTTGGGACGTGGACCTTGAAGTTGTGATTGGTGCGTGCTGAAATATAATGAGGAGCAGCGAGTAGTGCATTCTTGAGGTGATGATTGGTGTAGTATATTTTGTGGAATAGCCCAAGCCGCGCCAGTTTTCTTCGTGTCGTAAAGTCAGTGAGGTCCAGGAAAATTTTCATTGTAGTAACACTTGCGGTGCGAGAGTAATTAGAAAGGATGAAACGGGCGGCTCGGTTTTGAATAGCTTCGAGGGAGGAGGTAAGCAAGGCAGAGTGAGGATCCCAGATACAAGCGGCATATTCGAGTTTCGACCTTACGATTGTTTTATACAATAACTTTTAAAGAGATAGGAGCCAATGAAAAGTTTCGGCGAAGGAAACCTAACATGCGATTGAGATTGTTAGCCACGAAATCTATGTGAGTTTGCCATGTCAAGGTATTAGATATATGAACGCCAAGGTATTTTATGAGCTAACAGTTTCTAAGATAGCATTGTTGAGAAAGTAAGGATAAAGGGTAGGAGCGTTACTGTTACGACATTCTCTCATTACTTTGAATTTATTTACGTTCAGTTTCATTAGCCATTCAGTACACCATGCTTGAACGTCGTTCAGATCAGCTTGAAGCAGCTGTGCGTCGCCTGGTTTAGTTATCTCCCGGTAAATTACACAATCGTCGGGAAAAAGTCTAATCTGTGAAGGAACGTGGTTAGGAAGATCGTTATTATAAATTAAGAAGAGTAACGGCCCGAGAACGGTTGCTTACGGTACACCGGAAGTTACAGTAGAATTAGGAGAGTCAAAGCTGTTTGCCGTGACGTACTGTTTTCGATTTAATAAAAAACACTCAATCCACTGGAGCACGTTAGGGTCCATGTTGAGGGTTTTCAATTTTAGAAGAAGAAGGCAGTGAGAGACGGTGTCAAATGCTTTTTGAAAGTCAAGAAAAATGCAATCTATGAAACAGTCGCGATCGAGAATGTTAAAGAGGTCGTTAATAAAAAGAAGGAGCTGGGTTTCACAAGAGTGATGTTTCCTGAAGCCGTGTTGATGCATACAGAAGAAGTTGTTGCTTTCAAGGAAAGTTACCAGATTGGAGTATATTACATGTTCTGGAAGCTTGCAAGGAATGCCGGTTAATGTGATGGGTCTATAATTTAGGGGGCTGGATAAGTTACCTTGCTTGGGAATAGGTACCACCCTCCCCGCCTTCCAGTCATGAGGAAGCTGGGAACACTGCATAGACTGAGTAAATATTTGTGACCGGATTATGGGTGAATATGCCTCAGTGTGCTTCCGAAACACCGCGGTGATTTCATCGGTACCAGGCGAAGAAGATGACTTCAGTACCTGTATTAGTTTGGCAATACCAACGCAGTCAACCAAGATTGGATCCATCATAGGAAAAGAAGTCACTGCAGGCTTGGGGGCAATGCACGATACATCATTCGAGAATGAGGCTACAAAGTGGTTTTTGAAGAACAACACAACACTGATTGCTTGGTATGATATCACCTTGCCCATCGCATAGCTGAATTTCCTGTTTTTTTGGGTCCATTCACAATACTCCAAAACTTCTGTGGGTTGGATTGTAACAAAGATGGAAGTGTACAGGTAAATAAAAATTGTCTCTGGCTACCCGAGGTGCCCTTTTATACTCAAACACGGTGCTGTGGTACACTGCCCACCTTTCACTGCTATCATAGAGTGACGCACTACGATACAACCTCTCTTTCTTCTTGTGAAGGCGGTTCAGCGTAGACGTATACCTGGGGGAACGGAAAGAGCAACGAACACTACGCCGTGGAACGTACTTATCTATTAAAATAAGACTTGGTCTGTGAAGATAGACCAGCTCTGTTCAACTGAACGCTGTGAAAAGCTGCGTAGGAATTCATGACAAAAATCTTCCAATTCGGCGTTAATTGAGTCGAAGTTAGCCTTCTTGTATTAGAAAATTACCTTAGTATATTTGCCTTTTGGTACAGATTGAATGTCGCACTTGAACGAGAGCATGCAGTGATCGCTAATACCGGGCAGATGGGTTAAACTGCAAATATAATCAGGCTCAGTGGTTAGAATTAAATCTAACAGATTTGAAGAAGAAGAACTGGTGCGCGTGGGCAGTTTCACAAGCTGCGTTAAATTGAAGTCGTTACACAAGTTTATGAAGCGCGTGCCCTCGGAGGTAAGTGACGTGGAAGGGCCACTGCTTTTATCCCAGGAGAAATCGGGGAAATTGAAATCACCGAGAAGAATGATAGCAGAGGAAGGGTACCTAAAAATAACACTGTGTAAGGCATCGTGCAGGTCATCGCAGAAGTTAGATGAGGAATTGGGCGGACGGTAACAAGCACATAAAAAAACATTTTTCTCGCCTAAGCGAACACATGCGCACACTAGTTCCAAGGGGAACGTGACTGAGGTAATATGGGAGGGCAGGTGCACTGAAAATGCGATTAGAACGCCCCCACCTATTCTTGATTCATGGTCAGACTTGTATAGATTGAATGCACTTACGTTCAATGCATTCAATTGATTGCGTTCAATGCATTCAAGAATTTCACTATCCCGCACTTTGCTCGAAAGCCATGTTTCACATAGGGCGACAATATCGGCAACACAATCATCAATAACAGAAGACAGTTCCTCACGTTTGCGCATTACGCTTCGAATGTTAGCGAAAAGAAAACGAACGCTTCTGTTAGTACTGTCGTTTGTGCCGGAGAATTGCTATGCGCTGTTCCCATTACTACTCTGAGCGGCATTGCGGGGAGTGGTGGAAGGTTTCGGACGTGAGGAGGTACTTTCGTTTAATTCACATAATTCACAGACACTATCAGTTAGAGGGTAATAAACGAAACATTTCTTGTTTATGTATAATTTGTTATACCGCAGTGAAAATTGCTGGCCTGTTGCTTTACCATATTCGAGAAGTTTCTTGCGCGAGTTGCGTGTCGTCTTACAGAAATCTTCGCTGATGCTTGCACCTGATGTTCTCAAATTTTTCTTGCTTGCAAGAATAGAGTCCTTGATTTCATTAGAAGAAAACATCAGAATTATCGGTCGGCAATTATTGGTGATGTAACTGCCCAATCTGTGAGCTCTAGAGAAACCTTCATCAGGTATGCTCACACTAAGAAAAGACGACAGTATTTCGCGAATTTTTACTTCTGACTGCAACCATGTTTCACTAGGGGAGTCAGCCACGCCGCAAAATATTAGATTTTCCCTCTAGACCTGTCCTCAAAATCATCGAGGCGGGCATGCAACTCAGCGTTTCCATCGCCAAGCACATCGGATACTGCCTTCCGCACAACCAAGTTTTCTAACTAATCAAAGGTGTTAACGCGGGCTTCAACGGTTTCTAGTCGTGTGTCAAGTTCACACACGGTTTGGTGAAGTTTTTCTTTGGTAGATCTGACATCATCAAGCATTTTTCGGAGCTCGTCATGGCGGGCATCAACGTGGGCGGTAATAGTTTTTACAACGTTAGCAAATCATCATCAGGACCCGAATTGAGTTCTATGTCTCCGCACATAAATAGCAGTCTAACAATATGAAAACACTCATAAATATTCAAACATAATACAGTTGGGCATGGGTGAAGCAGCAGAAAAACATCATTCGATTTCTTACAGTTGTATGATGGAACTGAACCAACCTGTACAAGAAAGCAGAAGGGATTCATTGGCATCTGCATGTCAGCCGCTCTCCCATGCCCACTCAATTTCCACTGGATTCGATTAGCACTTGCGTAGTCATGGACGGGCTCGCTGAGCAACAGACGAAGTTGTCTGGAACAACTGCGGAATGTCTTGTCGTTATCAGAATAAACTATAGATGGAACGCCACGCCTGGATGTAAAACGACAAAATGCAAGGCTAAATGCTCACGCTGTAATGTCCGAGTTTGTCTATAGGTGCACTGCTCGTGTCACAGCACAGGAGAAAACGGCAATATAGAGCTTCTCCGGCTTTTGCGTAGACCGGCAAAATAAAATGGGCCGCAAAAGCCTACTCCCACGACGTCGAATGGTGGCGTTTCTGCTATGCGGTCCTCTGGGAATGGTGCCACCGGAACCGACGCTGGAGTGAAACGTCGACGACGGCACAGCAAGCACAAATGAAGCACCTTCTTAATGGTTCGTCTTCCCCTGAAGATCCTAAATCTTGACCGGACGTCCAGAAACGTATTTTGAACTCCGGCATGTAGAAGACGGGCATATATGGCAGATACCAAGAGCCGCATAAACAAGTGGTCACTTGGTAATAGGATTCGGTGTTTCAGTTCCTTTGTCCCATCGAGTTCCTGCAAACGTCATCCAACTCTAAGCATCCCGTCCTGGCCGATATCCGGTCGTAAGGTCAGAACAATGGAACCTAATAGCAACGGCTGGCCAGCGTGGCGTGCGGCGACCTCGGCTATAGGAAGGAAGTTTTCTGAACCAGCTTGAGCCAGTACTGCTCGGCGTGCTTCATTTCCATTGACGTAAGCGGTCGAAAGAAGGATGGCTGGTTTCTGGAAGCGTTGCAAACAAACCTCAAAGTCCAGGAGGTTACTCGGAGAACTCTAGAGAGTAAGCAGTAATTTTCGAGGTCCAGCAGTGGTGTCGGTTCATGTATGGCTTGCGGTGATACTGCGACTAGGCACACGCTCTTCTCTGTTCGCTGTCCAGGTCCTGCAGCGTCAGCGTAACGCAAGTGTTCAAAGGCCAGTTACTGTGTGGTTCGGCCAAGCAGAGTCCACTATCGTGTTAGGAGCGCTGCTGATACTCCGGGCGCCAAAAGGTCTGTCGGGTTGTCTGCGCTCACGCAATGGCGCCAAGTGCAACCTTGGGTCAAAGTCTGAATCTCGCGAATACGGTTCCTTACGAAGGTCTCCAAGTGGTTGGCGTCGTCAGAGATCCACTGCAACGCTATCGTTGAATCAATCCAGAAGGAAGCAATATATGATGAAACCTCAGTCATTTTCTGAATGTAATGCCATAATCGCGCCGCCAAAAGACAAGCAAGCAGCTCTAAACATGGTAGATAAATCGTCTTCAGGAGTTCAAGGCGAGACTTGCTAGTAAGGAGCCGGACTGTAAAACCGCCGTCGGCTAGTCGTTGGCGTACAAACACTGCGACTCCGTATGTATGAGGGCTGCCGTCAACGAAGAAACGTCTTGTCGTGCTTCCTTGGTTTAGCGATGCCAGTGAGATGCAACGTTGCATGCGAAGGGTAGACAGGACAGGCAGTTAAAATACCCAGTTATTCCACAAATCCTCAACCTCCGGTGGCAGAGGCTTGTCCCCATTGATGCCGTGCCACCATAGTTGAAATAGAAGTCGAGCTCTCACGTGAGATAGAGCAACGAAGCCCAATGGGTCGAATAGCCTGGTGAAGTCTTGTAAAATGGTCCGCTTCGTTGATGACAGAGTTGAAAGGTACGAAAGGACGGCTTGCGTGGTGAGGATGATGTCATCGGAGGGGCGGTCACAAAGCTGACCAAGTGCCTTGGACTTGGAGCCTTGCTCACTGACATTCTCAAGTGAGAGGCCGTCGTTCAAAAACTGAGTGCAGAGTGGGCGGGAGTTTGAGCACCATTTTCTGAGTTCCATTCCTGCGTCGGTAATAATGGCATTCGCTCCCGGTATATCTCCAGAGCCTCCTCTTCGGAAGACGCGCGGATTACCAAGTCGTCCACGTTGAATGACCGGTGTAGGCGAGCTGCTATGTCCGCGTGTTTCGTCTTCCATGTATCGAGGTGGTTCTGCAGGGTTGCCGACAGCAAGAGCGGGCTAGAAGACGCTCCGAAAGGGACCCGGATCATGCACCACTCGACGACTGTTGGTACGGGATGCTCACATGTCGGTAGTCGGTCGATTCACAGAAAACTGAGAGCTTCTCTATCCTCCGAGCGGATATATATCTGGAGGAATACCTTCTGGATGTCAGCGGTGAGAACAAATTTGTTGCACCTAAACTGCAAGCGCAGCTGGAGTAGTTCCGGACCAAGCTTGACGCCTTTATCGAACATGTCGTTCAAAGACGATTCATCGTATTCATGAGATGAGGCATCGAACACGACGCGCACCTTTGTAGTCACGGCTTCACGTCGTACTAAAGCATGATGAGGTAAGTAATCGACAGTCTGTCCGAGCGGTTCAGACGGCGCTACTCACTCCACATGACCTTCCTTAAAGTACTGGCTGATAACGGCATCGTATTCCCGTAGAAGTTCCAGCTGATGCTCAAGCTGCTGAAGCTGACGCTTGAGCCTACTTTCAGCTACCGTCCTGTTCGTGAATGACGTGAGACCTGATGTGTTGATCATCAACGGTACTACGTAGCGTCCAGCACTCTTGTGCACTGCGCTTCAAAAGTGGATGAGCACTGGGTGCTTGTTGACGTCGTGATCATCCTGTATATCGGTCATACCAATGGCATCGAAACGCCACATCTTTGATGGTTGTCCTGGTATGATCTCAGTGTGCCAGGAGTCAGAGAAAGTCAGGGACAGACCAGTTGCACTGGTGTTCCGCGGTGACAGCAGGTGGTAGCTGCTAGCCTACATTCCTTGAAACGCCCAGCCAAATATAGTCTCTACTGCACATAGGTTGTCGGTAAAACGTTCGACGCATCCGGTCACGACCATGTCTGATCCGCTTAAATCACTTATCGTCGAGTCTGGAAGCTGCTCTGCTGGAGCATCTTCCGCGAAGCCCAACTTGGGGTCACGAATCGCGTCAATAACGGTGCGCTCTATGGCGGGACTCTTTACGGTACACACCTCCGGAACATCCGGAGCTTCTAGATTGACTTCAATAGACCCGTGGTGGGCCGCATAGCGCGACGCTCATCCTTCGACATTGGTAATGCATTGTGCATCTGAAGCCACCAAATGTGCACACTCTTCATTTCCGGTGCAAGAAAGAGATAGCTGCTGCGACAAGTCTTTACCTATACACGGGCGTTGGCTGCCGGTGTCAAGCATCAGCCGTCTGGCACGCGGCTATGGTTCCCGGACGCACACGCTGTGGCTGTCTGGAGCAACACAGACGACGATCGCGTGCTGCTCGCAGGAGCTGTTGTTAACTGCCTTTCTAGCGTCACCGCCTCTTGGTTTTCAGCTCCGACAGGAGCAGTGGATTACGGACTGCAGGTGACAAGTCGGCTCCAAGTCTCACACAGTGTAGAAATGCGGCGTGCTGAGCATCGCTCACAGTTGAGCCGTGCTGCGGTTCGGCAACTGCGAGCAACGTGCCCCTGCTTTCCGCACTTAAAGCAGCATTGCTGGCTGGAAAGCCGCTCGCGCTTTTCTTCCGCAGATAGTGAGTGTAGCCCAGCAATCATGCGTCACATGTCCTTGGAGACCGCATAGGAGACACGTAGTTGGTGCAAGTATTGAAGTGGAACCTGGTGATGAGGACGGTGCTGCTAGTGCTAGGGCGGACGGTAGATGAGGCGGTGTCATACATCGCTACTCCCTGAAGGGCCTTTCTCGCGTGACAGACGACCTTCCTTCCTGCGCTCCACTTCAAGTTGAAGGAACCTGATGATTGCCTTACCTTTTCTTCTCTTAATTGATTTGCCTGCGTCGGACTTCTTGCGCTTCCAGCACACGATCACCAGGTCCTCCGGCAATGAGCGCATCAGTACTCGGTTCACAACGGCGTACTCTGCAGATGGCACGCAAAGACTGTCCGAACAGCTGGTCCTGAATTGTATTTGCTCATACAGGTCCCGCAGCCTCGATACATGTGACGATGACTCGATGGGTTCAATGGCAAGTAGGCTGTCAATGTTGTCATCTATGAGGATGTCCTTACGGCCAAAGCGGTTGGTGAGCACCTTGATGGCGATCTTGTAGTTGGCTTCTATCACACGTATTCCCTAGATGACACGCTTGGCAGCTCCGGCCAAGTAAGTCCTCAAATACTTAAACATCTCGATGTCAGTGAGCTCTGGATACGTGTGAATGGTCGTCTCGTATTGCTCACAAAACCCCTGCCTCTCACGGTCTTCACCGCTAAAGACGGCCCTATTGCAAAACACAATATCCAGTGCCATGCCTGATTATAGGCCCAGTGTCGCGCGCTGTATGCTGGGAAGGCGGCAAGGCACCACCGCATACTGGGAGGCGCTGGGCGCAGGGTACTTGTGCAAAATGCAACTCTAAAGCGAAAAATACGTGGTGCTTGGCTACCTATGAATTTTTTCGAATAAAAAAGGAACAGAGAGTGTTGTAATGCAATAAAAAGTAAAAAAAAGCCAGTAGCATTTGAACCTCCCACCTGCAGATCCCTATCCTACTATCGTATCACTACGCCACGCCGATTCGTGATTACCCATTCATAATTTGCCATGTCAACCCGCAGACACAGTTGCAGTTTTGCAGAGACGTCTCGCACAGACATGGTAGATGCGCTTTCACCCCGCAACTAAAACTTACGCCTCTATCCGAACGAAAAAGTTTTCCGTATTGCATAGTATGCCTGGAAGTGCTGCAACACTGATTTGCTTTTGCGATTGGTATATTAACTCCGAAAAAAGCCTTAAGTAAACCGGCGACCCGGGACGTTGTACGGGCTTTTACTGCCGATTTTGACAGCCGTTTCTTGTTGTTCGCGCATGGTTAATGAAGAATTTCCATAACTCAACAATGCATTTCAATCGACACATGTGTAGTCACATATCTCCGTCAGAGAAGCGGTCTGTTAACGCGGCTGGCAGCCTTCGGGGACAGCACATATAGGTATGCTTATAACGCGTCTTGTCGGCACTCATCGCTTATCGTTATGTCACTGTAGACACGAAATTACGGCCTGTTTAAAAACACCGATAGGAAAGCTGAACTACAGAGTGATTTAACCTCGTTAGACTTGATTCCTCAGCCGAGATGGGCCGATAGAGTGTAGACGCAATCAGCGGGTACGGTAGGCGTAACCTTCGGTGGAAGCGAACGATCTCGGCGCGGGTACCTGATGATTGCGAAAATGTTTGTGTTTGAGCTGCAGAACCCTTTAACTATTATTTTTAGTACAATAGGGAAAGTGGAAGCGCACGAATCGCCTCAGCTTTGTTGTCGGTGCGATAATATGAATCAGCGGCAGGCTTCCTGAGGTTCTTTTTAACGCGTCTGAACGGCTGCTTGGTTTCGTGTCATCTGCACAACACTGCGACGACTGGCAGTCATCGCTTGCGTACAAACTACTTGAAACCGAGGCGTTATCTGCGTTTGCGTAATTTCGATCACAAATACAGCTATCCGCACAGTCAAAAGGGAAATGCACAAAAATAAAGATATCTGCAGTGTCGCATATGCATGGACAGCTCACGCACTTTTATTCCAAGCTGCAACACCGCCGACACGAAAGAGACATTTATGACAACGCAAATTATAGCGCTATTTAGGACAGAAGACTAGTACTTGCCCATAAAATTGTATCAAACATTTAATACTCAACAGCGCCTACACTTCAGCAGTGCAGCAGAAACGAAAGCAGCGCAGTTTACAGTGCGAGCCAGCGAACTCCAGCGACAACCAGCGCGTGTACAGTGTACACCAGTGCGCCCCGGCATCATAGCAGTGAAACCAGCGCCTCGTCCAGTTTGACCCACCTCTTACCCAGAAATTTCACCAGTGTCGCGGTGACTCCCAGTGACTCCCAGTGTGCACCAGCTTCCCCAGTGCCACCCAGTGTCAAAAACACGCTGGTTTTTGCAATAGGCGGGTACTTGAAGTTCAGGCAAGGCAACTCGTAGGGCCGGCGCTTATGGCCTTCTGTGATCGGCGAGGTCTTGACCACCGATCAAATGAGCCGATCAACGATGGAAGATAAAATAAAGAATTGAAAGCAATTTCAGGCCACTTGGAATGATAGTCAACCATGACTAAAGTAAAACATGGGTACTGTGGAGCACGATCTAAAGCCGACCACGGATCAAGGTTTCGAATTGATCCTGACGACTGGCGCCCCACCGCGCCTAATGTTGTAATCAGCGTGAACGCTAATCCCTTCTCCCTTTCCAAATAAACTGAGTCATCGTTTGGTCCCCAACAGAAGAATGTGTGTCTCCCGGAGAGGCCAGGAGGCAGCCCGGAGTAGGTGAGCCGCGAGGGGCGAGACGGAACCAGCAAGGTGTCGCGAGCAGGCAGAGCGCGAGTCTGAGATAATGACCCTTGCGTTGGGGTGGAAGGCAGCCAGGGCAATGGCCACCTCCTCCGGGTGAGTTGAAGTAAAATCCCGAAAGGAGAGGTCATCAATCGTGTTTCCCTCGGGGATTACGGCAGCCGAAATGTAGCCAGAGAGGGAAGGACCAGCGACATCCACATAGAAGACAACGGGGCGAGATCCGTGTCGGGATGTAAGGGCACGGACAAGCGCATAGCCAGGGGGGGGGAGGGTTCAAACCCCCCACCCGAAATTTTTTCCGCAACCCCCCCCCCCCCCCCACTTACCCACCCTTTGTTCTCGTCGCTTCGCGCTCACATAATTCATGAAACCAGTGCTCCTATCACAATTTCATTCCTGGGCGCTTCCGTTTCGGTTGGTAATTTACAGCGAATCAGGTCTGCATATGGAAAAAACTGTCACGGTGTTTGTCAAGGCTTTTACACTCTGGGAAGTTTTGGGCGAGAATGTGGCGGCCGCATTCTGAAGCAACAAATGCGCAGCAAATGAAGCAACAAATGCGGCAGCCGCATTTTAGATTATGGCGAAAACGCTCGAGGCCCGTTTACTTAGATTTAGGTGCACGTTAAAGACCCCAGGTGGTCGAAATCTCCGGTATACATTTCCGCCGCTTCCCTTCAGGTGCTGGTTAGGCCGCGCTCACGCAGGATCTAGTCTGCGCGAGAAACGTCTCTTCTTTGCAATTGCGCCCCTACGGAAGGCTGGTAATTACTGTTGTGTTGTTGAATCCCGGCCAAAACCAGCAATTACGGAAGGCTGGTAGTTGCTGTTTTGTTGTGGAATCCCAAAACAGCAATGTACACACGAAGGGGTTGATGACACCAGTGAAATTCCACCGACTCGCAACAGAATGCACGAAACAGACAGCCGACAAGCATGAATTACTGCTGTGCGCAGTACAGTGTAAGTAAACTCTTGTTGCAGGCGCTGAGAGTTCTCGTCGGAGCTCACGCGCCCTGAGAAATTGATTATGTGCACTATGCTCTGAACAAGACCGGAGTTCATTCCTGCATCACTAGTACACCAATCAGTCGAGATTCTGTGAGGTACAAGGCCGCTTCCTGTTTGCGCCGGCGTAAGTGGAGCAGAAATGAGTTGCACGCACTACTTAAAATGCGCACACATGCCATATTTATGCTGTGCGGTGAAATATTCTGTACAATTCTTAAATTGTTGACGTCAAGGCAAATGACGGCTGCACGCTCGCACACAGCGGAAGACACAGCGGCCCTTGCACTTGCCGCAGGAAATGCAACCCTTTCGTATGAGGGTGCAGGGCGACTAAAGCTTCGAAAAAAAAAAAGCCTTACGCGCTTTTGCGCTTATTTAAGTTTTCTAGCGCAAAGACGCAGCGAACAAGCTATTGCTATGGGAGTCGGTATAGCCTGGTCACACGTGCATTTTCACGCGTATCGCCGTCCTTGACTTGTGAAACGCACTTCGCCCCGACGAGGACGACGCCATCTACGCTTAACGGAAATTAACAATTACTGATGTCTTCTCTGATCGCACGGCTGGTCTCAATGATGCGTTTTCGAAGACTGGTCCATTCAGTGGCGCGATGAGAGACCGTTGCTCCAAACGCCCACTGTACCTGTTGTACTTACTGTATTACCTGAGCTTACTTTACTTTTTACTTAATTCCTTCATAAGCATACGCACACGCGAGGGGGGGGGGTTCCATGTCTATGATATACATGTAGAGAGTCTGCTTAAACTACCGATATTTATCATCGATCACGTGACGTAGAGGAAAGCAGAAGCTTGCCCCCCCCCCCCCAAAAAAAAAGAAAAAAATTTCTGGCTACGCCCCTGGCACGGACACGAGCGGCCCGACGACCAGGGTGGGAGACAGTATCTGTATAACGAGAGAAACGGGCAACCCAGAGTTTCTGGCGCCAAAAGTCGGGAATCTGATCGGGGGGCGCCGGAGGAAGAATAGGTTGAAGAGCAAGGCGCGCAAGCAGACGGAGCCCAGGAGCTGACTGAGACAGGTGACCAAGTTGGTTAAGGAGGTGAGCCTCCCGAAGCGCCGAGTAGGCGTTGTGCACTCCCAAAGCCGCAAAATGATGGTTTGAAGTGGACACCGGGAGGTCCAGCGCAAGCTTATGCACAGACTGGATGAGGGCATCCAGCTGGGACCTCGTGGTGATGCCCGAGACGCAGGTAGGGGGCCGCGTACACCATCCGACCGGTGACAAACGCTTGGGCCAAACGAAGGGCATCCCGCCCCTGCAGACCGCCACGTTTCGTGGAGACCCGAGGGATCATGCGGCTCACATGCTCCCCCGTACGGCGGAGGCGGGTTAGGGTAGAGCCCGGGTTGAGAGAGGAAGAGATAAAAAGTCCCAGAACCCGGAGCTCGGGGACCACGGGGATGGGCCCGAGGGCAAGGAGAGCCGGGGTGGGGGTAAAGAGGAAAGACAAAGAAGGCCGAACTCCAAGCCACAAGAGGTGGCGTAAGTGTCCACTATAGAAGCAGCCTGTTGAAGGCGCTGCTCGATTTGAGCGGGGTTGCCAGAATTAGTATAGACGGTGATGTCATCGGCGTAAATTGCGTGTTGAAAACCATCCACCTGGGCGAGAAGAGCACGAAAGCGGAGCATGGCCAGATTAAAGAGGAGCGGAGGGAGAACCGCTCCCTGAGGTGTGCCCCGTGTGCCCGTGGGGTACGGCCCGTGTTCAGAGTCATCCACGCGCATGAAGGCAGAGCGGTGAGAAAAGAAAGCGCAGATGTATGCGAACGCTTTCGAGCCGCAATGTGTCGTGTTGAGATTGGCTAGGATACTACTATGTATGACGTTGTCAAATGCACCGCGCAGGTCGAGCGCAAGAATGGCTTTGTCGTTGTGGCCCATAGTAGTAGGATCAATAAGGTTGCGGTTAAGCTTGAGGAGGACGTCCTGCACGGACAGATGCGGGCGGAAGTCGTACATCGTGTCCGCGAAGGTCCCCTCCCGCTCCAGGTAGGCGGAAAGGTGATCCCTAACCATCGCTTAGTTTCCCTACACAAGAGGTGAGCGAAATGGGGTGGAGTGCCTCGATGTGAACGGGGTTGCCAGGTTTCGATAAAAATGTAACGAGGGAGGTGGTCCATTCCGTGAGGATGGGGCACCCATCCGAGACAGAATTCATGAGGTGAAAAGGGAGAGATAGGCCGAGTCGGGGAGTTTAGCCAGTAGGGTGACCGTGATGTCATCGCGACCCGGGGCCGTACACCGTCTCATTTTGGCCAATGCAGCCTAAAGGTCAGGTAGCCTGAAGGGAGCATCACTCTCACGGTTGGGACGGCCCGAGTACTGGTACTCCGGCGCAACCAGGTCCACCGTGCGACAGAGGTACCGGTCGCGCAGCTTGTCCGCGAGCTGAGCCGAGGTGCCAGGAAACCCGTGCAGAGCGCGGCGCAGTTGTAGTTGTGTTTCTACTCGCGTGGAAGAGGGATCCAGACGGCTCCGAAAGGGGCGCCACGTCCCCCTGGAACCCATCTCACCTTCATGCAGGTTTCGACCCAGTTTTTATCAGAGAGGTGGGAAGCATAAGTAGCCGCTTCCTCTGTGAGGGCAGCAATGCGCGCTTTGAGCTTGCGTTTCAGCTTGAGGTGACGCCAGCTGCGCAAGAGGCCGCGGCGAGCATCCCAAAGGTGGAGAAAGTGCGCGTCCACGGTGGGAGTAGCCTGAGTTGTCTGTATGACACGGGTGTGAGAGCGTTGAGTCGAGAGAGCATGGGCGGCCCAGGCGGAGTAACCGTCGGGGGAGGACAGGGGATGGAAAAGCTGGGTTCAAAAAGCAGGCCAGTCCGGGAGGTGGGCCGTACCACATCTTTTGCGCACTATCCGCGTGGAGAAGGCGATTTGCAGCAGACAGTGGTCGCTACCAAGAGACTCCTCGAGGTTCTCCCAAGTAGCGTCCCGGATATGTTTGGTGAGAGAAAGGTCTGGAAACGTGTCACGAGTAACCGAGTTGCCCCCACTCCGCGTGGGACAAGCCGGGTCCGTGAGCAACATGAGACCGAGCGTGGAGATAAGCTCCTTGAGCTTACAACCCCGGGTCTTCTGATAGTGGTAGCCCCAGTGCAGACTGGCGGCATTGAAGTCCCCAACAATGAACAGGGGGTCACCGGGCAGCGATGCTAAGGGCGCGATAAAAGAGTTCCGTGAAGGTGACGCGCAGAAGATGAAGGGGACAGTGGACATTAAGAACATTATTTGGGGGGTCACGGCGCCGCAAGGGGAGCACCGTAACCATAGAGTAATCCTATTGGAGGGTGAGATCGAGGTCTCCTTGCACCGCTGTATATGATTTGTGGACGAGGATACTGGTCGTCGGGTCCCCTGAGTAAGTACAGTAGCTAGAAAGAGAAGGATTCAGACCAGCCTCCTGGAGAGCCAGAACGGCCGGCAGAGAGCCCCGGGATTGAAGGTAAAGGAGAATATGAGAGTACTTCTGCCTATTCCCGAAACCAGAACAGTTCCATTGGATGAGCTCGAATTGTGACGAAGGCGAGGGGCTCGAGGAGGGCACCGGCATAGTGAAAGAGACCAGTTAGGGGTCGTCCTCCATCGCCTATGCCGGGACGAGGACCGGGTCCGGTACTGGAGGAGCAGGAGAGGGAGGAACGAGTACCGGGTTGAAGGGGGTGTTAGCGGTCCCTGCGAGTTTGCGGCGGCGTGGGCTGGCGTTGGGAGACGCCGAGCGTGAGCGCGGCTTTTTGAACCTGAATTGAGAGCACGCCCATATCTGGACGGCCTTGAGAACCTCAGCCGTAATTTTGGGCACGATGGTCTCTCCCATGTGTTGGATGAGCAGATCGGGTAGGGCTCGGAGTGTGCTCCATAAGACGGCGTTGTTCGAGACCCGTGAGACGGTCTTGAATGGAAAGAGTAGTATTGGTCGGAGGAAGATCATCCAGGGGGACCTGAATTGGGGGGAGGGCCGAAGAGGGATCCTGCGAGACCGCGGCGGCGACTGCCGAGTTAGCGGGCGCTCCTGAGAGGGAGGCTTGGGGGGAGAAGAAGAACTGGGGTTGGGAGGAGGGGAAACGGCCACTTTGGCAAGTGGAAGGGCCGACTTGGGTTGCGGGGGAAAGAGTTGGGACCGAAGGGACTCGAGTTGCTTGGCCAGAGCAGCGACCTGGCGCTGAAGCTCGGAGTTCTACCGCTAGAGAGTAAGTTCCAGCGGGGTGGGGGCAGTGGCGGGAAGGGAAGGGAGAGGCTGGGAGCCAACCCCTGCCCAAATGCTCACCTTAGGTGGAGCCGCGAGTGGCGGGAAATGTTCCGGAGTAGCCGGTGGCGGGGCCTTGAACCGGGAGCCGTACTTGGGTTGAGTCAAGGGTGCGTGGCCTTGACGTGGAGTGCGAGGTGATGGCGAGGCCGGGTGTGGGGAGACCGGCTGGGAGGGCTTGATGGACTTACGTTACTTACCGGGGCAGCCCCTAGCCCCGGTTTCGTGTGGCCCGGTGCACAGGATGCAGCGGGGTTTGCAGTCACGTTGAGCAAGGCACTCAGGCGTGGTAGGCACCTGGGAGCCGCAGCGGGAGCAAAAGCCTGGTTTGTGGCTGGGGCAAGCCGTGGACTTGTGGCCAATGGTGCCGCAGCAAGAACATACAGGAAGCGTCTTTTTATAGAGGTGGGCGTAAGCCACCTGGCAGCGGTAGAAGGTGAAACGGGGGACCTTCGAGCCCTCGAAGGTCACGACCGCCACGTTGGAGTCCCCGAGTTTGGGGGCCGCGAGGATAGTGCCTTTCGGCCACTCCAGGTTCGGCTTGACACTCGAGGACGATGCAGCCGGGTCGATGTTGATGAAGCTGCGGCAGATGTCCCCAGACGCCTTAGGGTGGCCCCGAAACGGGAGCTGCTGGTCCCCTACGGATAGCATAATGTCACCAAGGAGTCGTTGAGCAATATGGATCGAGGTGAGACTGCACACCAGCACATTTTGGTCCCACACTGGCCCACGTGGAGGTTGGCAGCCAAGCAGTCCCCCAGAAAGGTACGCACCGCTTCACCAGCGCCTTTCAAAGGGAGCACCGTCTTGAGATCAAATGAGGCACGCGGTTTGAGCACAACGATGAGGTCGTCACACCCTATGCGGGGCCTGTACCGCGGCCGCCAAGAAGGCCTACGTGGCGCCTGAAGAGGAGACAAGTTGGGAGCACCCCCTGGGAGAAGGTGCGTCGACATTCCCGCAGCCACCTGTTGCGAGGCAGCCGGCGTCTCCCTGAGCTTGGGCGTCTTGGGAGGGGACTTGCATTGCTTGCGTTGCCAAAGTTGGATCATACCTTCAAGATACTCATGTTCGGTAGCGACATCCTGGTGCGCCGGGGTGACATCCATTGGTGATATCTATGGTGACATTCATGGGGAAGAAGCCCGGCGAGGCCCGTCGGCGCGACGCAGCTGTTGGGCTTAGCGCTCCCAGACGCTGGGATAATCTTCAAAGGGACCGTAATTGGCGAAACATGGTCCCACCGCAACGAAATTGGGTCCAAATGGAGCCCTGGGCTTGTAGACGACGATGGTACCAAGCTTACGGGGATCTGTGATGACGGACCGCAGTAGCGAACGGGCATCTGCCCAGCTGAGGCGAAGTGCGTCCGTCGCCGCCGAACGCCTACAGCGGAATTCGCTCATCTGTTCTCAGGTCAACTAGGGCTTGTAAAGGGCTTCATCCATGGCATTCGTCCACGACCTTCTGTTCATCCAGTTTCAGCGAAGCTACGTCCGCTACTTCTAGTTCTCCCTGAGCAAGTCTCCGCCGAACTGCATCGTCTCAAACCAGCTGATATCATCGAGCGAATGTCAGCGTCCGAGTGGATCTCTCCGCTCGTAGTGGTTGGAAGAAAGGTCAATACCATGCGACTCTGGCATCGATCTTCGAGAACCCCAGAATGCGATTGTCGTCAACGCCTTTCCTCTTCTCAGGACTGATGAGCCGCTGTGGCTCAGTCAGCTAAGGCATTGGGCTGCTGAGCACGAGATCGCGGGATCGAATCCCGGCCCCGGCGAGCGCATTTCGATGGAGGCGAAATGCAAAAACGCCCGTGTGCTTGCGTTGTAGTGCACGTCAAAGAACCCAAGGTGGTCAAAATTAATCAGGAGCCCTCCACTACGGCGTGCATGCATAATCAGAACTGGTTTTGGCACGTAAAACCCCAGAAAGAAGATTAACTTTTGCATCGACTGGCTGATGCTACTGTGTTCTGTAAGTTGGAGTTGCAGTCCGCTTATCATCAGGCTCTATTATTCGAGAAAAACTGTGAGCTTACCACATTTATTTCTCATGAGGGTCTTTTTCGATTTAAGCGAGTCTGTTTCGGTTTGGCATCTGCGCCATCCGCCTTTCAGCAGATCATGTCGTCTGTGTTAAAAGACTGTCCGGGAACATTATGCTGCCTTTGATGATCTACTTGTGTGGGGTCATACGCAACATGACCACGATATAAACTTGCAAAATGTTCTTTATAGAATAAGCCATGCTGGCATGCAAGTGAATCACTAGTGTGTATTCAGTGTTCCTGAATTGACTTTCCTTATCCATAAAATTTCTGCACAAGGCATTTTGCCGATGGAAGGTAAAATGAAGGTAATTGTAGAGGCTGCAGAGCTAATTGACAAGAAGGCTTTGTACTCATTTCTTGGCCTTACGGGATATTCTGCAAATTTTATTCCGCAGTATGCTGGCATTGTAGAACCTCAATGGAATCTCAAACCAAGAGACTGAATACAGCTATTAAGGAAGCATTTGCTTCGCGTCCAGTACTGCGCATGTCTCAACCGCATTTACCCAGTGTTGGTACTGTTGATGCTTGTGACGTTGGTTTGGCAGCCGTACTTCTACAGAAATGCGGAAATAAGCTATTTACAGTGGCTTTCGCATCTCACATTAACTTCCGCAGAACGACGATACTCCGTAGGTGAACGGGAAGCATTAGCTTGCCTCTTTGCTTGTGAACATTGGCATGTTTACTTATGGGGTAGACACAACACGTACTGATGTCCAAGCTCTAGTTGCACTACTGTCCTCAAAGGGTCCGAGACAACGTCCACTAAGAATTTCACGGTTGAATGAAAGGTTAGTTTACTTCAATTTTATTATTGAGTATTGAAGGGTGATCAAAATGTCATTCCTGCTCCTCCTGAAACTGAACCAGTGCTGGATGAGGAATTAGTATCTTTTCTTTCAGTATGCACTACAAAGGAAAAATTGTCGACAGCTACGCAGAACGATTCTGTGTGCCAAGCTTTCAAAGATAAAATAGTCCATGCTTGGAGAAATGGTTCCGATCTTTCTCCAGATTTACAGGCATACGCATCCTTGCAGTCTGAATAATCCTACATGGATAATCTTCTACTCCGAGGCGATCGCATTATTCCTCCAGCTTCGTTGCGTCATAAACTACTGTCCATCGCTCATGAAGGTCATCTTGACATTACTAAAAGAAAACTCAGAGGCATCTACTAGCGGCCTCACATGCATAACCAAGTTGAGGAACTTGTAAAGAACTGCTTTGTTTCTCAACAAGCAGATACATCTGTCAAACCTTCTTTCTTTCCACGCCAACCTGTGGAATGGCCTCTGAGACCATGGCAAAAAATGTCGCAGTTTCGCCCGAAAGGCGAAGCATCAATTGCGATAGCAAATTGGTAGAGAGCTATTCGGAGTAGGGATAGTAGAGTAGTTTTATCGGCCGCATAAACTTGGACACATTCGCTTTCTAACTGAATTGACAAGCGTGGTGTCATCGCGCACAAGCGAACATGAATAGATCACGCTGAATGACCGCAGACAACGACTGTCAAAACGCTGGCGCGGCCACTGCAACGGGCGAAGAATCGTGCTGTCTATAGCTTCAACGGAAACTGAGCGGCGAATGGACAGCGCATAAAGGTCAGAGCCGTGTGGAGACACGGCCGGGCTCGACTGGCGCGCGCGCTCGCTCGCTTCTTAAGAAGCGAGTGCGCGCGCCAGTCGAGCCCGGCCGTGGTGGAGATAAAGAGACGGTGCGGGCGACGGCCACCACAGCCAGTGCAAGCGTATTTGTTCGCAGAGTAGAAGCTGCTCCCCCCGTCCCTCCTGCGCTGCCTCCCCGCTTTTTTGTGGCTTGTGCGTGGGAGATTGCGCTGCCAGTTCTTGCGCTGGGTTGCAAGATAAGCATTTGGTGCCGTAGCACAGCGTCGCCCCGCCTCCCTATCCCCCCATACCCCTACGGCCTTTTGGGCGACAATCGCGTTTGCTTTCCGCCGTGCGTTGGCTCTCCGTGATAGCGCGCGTCCCCCGCGCGCTTTTACTCGCCCATACGGCACGCGGCGACAATTTTATCGCCCTTGGAATCTATACGGAACCTCACGGCGACGGCGACGACGACGGCGATTATTACAACTTTCAGTCATGAAGGTTTTCCTGACGCAATAGCGTCCGACAATAGACTCCAGTTTGTTTCCACTGAGTTCGAGAACTTTATAAAGGAGAGAGGCATTAAGCATTTCCTGTCTTCTGTTTATTACCCTCAGGCAAACGGCCAGGTAGAGAGATTCAACCGTGTCCTCAAAGAGCTCATGCAGGTTGCGTTATTGGAACGCCAAGATCTTAGGCTTGCAGTTTACAGGTTTACGCCACACATCACTACCGGTGTCTCTCCGGCTATGCCGCTCCATAGTCGTCGGCCGAGGACTCGACTACATGTCGCTAACATGCCTCCTATTTATCCAGAATTTGCTTCTCCAAGGTTACACCAGGAAGTTACAAAACGTGTGCTACAGAATCAGGAAAATGTCAGAACGTACGTAAGCCGTCGCCGTGGAACAAGAATTCCTCAGTTGCAACCAGTACATCTTCTACGAGTACGAAACTCGCGTAAGTCTGGTCCTAAATAATCACGTGCTTTCAAGACGCGCAGCAAAATAGGTCAATACAATTTCCAGCTTGAGAATGGCAAGCGTTGGAATGCTTCCAGACTGTTGAAATATCATGCTCATCCACGTTCTTTTGAAAACATCAGTGAAGGGAGTAATTCCAGTGATTACGCATCTCTTGGTGGTTTTCCACCTTTTCTTCCAGTTCCTATGGTACAGGTATTCCTCCCGTTTCACAACCGTCACTTGGTTCATTCCCCGCAGAAGAATCCGTCGAGCTTCCGTCTGACTTTTCATCTCAGCCTGATGCTCCTGAAAATTCTCAGGACAACAATGCACAAACTTGGAAAATGTCATCATCCAATAATGATTGTGCTACTCCTGCTTCTCAACCAGAGTTAGTCCTCCGTAGGTCTACTAGCTCGACCTAAGCAACCTCCAACAAGCTTAAGGACTATGTCCCTAAATAGTACTACTGCCTTACAAAATTCATGCATTACTGGTGAGATCGTTCAGGTTGCTACAATTAGCATGTCATGTCCACAGAACATTTGTCTCCAGGTTTGCTTCGTGGATCTCGTTGTCGAAAGCTATCAGCTCCCACTGTGATTTCAGAATGCTGTTGAACTTCTGATTCTCTTTGCGTTGCTGTCTCCAGCGTGTAAGAAACTTTGTTTGATGCGAGTTCCTCTTTCTTCATACGTCTACAGAGGTTCGTCCTCAAATTTAAATTCGGCCTTTTACGCAAAAAAACGTATGTAGGGTACATTTCATGTTAGGTTAGGTACTTTGCTGTCAAGTAAGGGTTTTACCCGGACTCGCGAAATCTAAAATCCGTTGTCTGCTTAACCGTGCGCTAAGCACAATTCCAAGTCAAACCAGTCGTGCAGCCATATACACTGATTCCGGCTCAGAGCGAGTGAGCCACACATCTGTGTCTCCAAGCAGGTCACACGAATGTTCACATTTCTTCCTTTCATGCGACCTTGGTGTACAAGGCTACCCAAGAACGGGTATTTCCTATACTTTGCAATGTACAGATTTTGAAGCGTTACATTTTTCCATTTTTTCCCGTACAGTTGTGCATTATTCTGTGCAAGAGTTACTTGCGTCATGCTCTTCCGATAAAAAAGGAACGAAAACTTTTTTACTCTTTAAACTTGTCTTAAGACTAAGGTACCTACAGCGACATGACGTTTTCTATTGTATAATGTCTGTACATAGGGCACTTCTGTACGTTTGTCAAGTGATATTTCAAAATGTTTAAAAGTGCCTAGTCCAATCCACCATATGGTGCTTAAACGTAACATATCGTCACTAAATGTGTCTTGTACCTGCAGATGTCTCTGCATTTCTGTCTAAATTGTCCTTTGCAATGCTTACGCATTCCAGTTTGATTCTGGAAAATTTTGTGTGACTTATTCTTTGTCGAGGAAAGATACTTTCAGTTTTTAACACGAAAGTGTTTTATGCCGGGGTCCACCAAGACTTCACTGACGTATTTCCGTCACGGAAATACGTCAGCTTACAATGTACACGAACATAATACAAAGAAAGAAACCAGAAGAAAAAGTTCCACAAACATGCAAAATTTGGAAATCGAACCCACGACCTCTCGGTCCGCGACGATAGATCGCCGAGCGTTTAACCCATTGCGCCACAAACGCATTTGCAGAGAGCTACACAGACGCGCCTTATATATCTAACACTCCTCCGTGTACCCGCGCTCTTGCTCGGGGCGGTGCCGCCGCCTACGAGCAGAAAAGAGAAGTACTGCATTATGACACTAACGCGCACCGACAGTGAACGCTTCGGTGGTCTCAGCACTACGACGCCTCGATGCCAGCATTCGAAGGGACGCTGGCATCAAGAAGCACTACCAACGCCACCTAGGTGGCGTGCACCGTACTCAGCACAGCGGAGCGTGGCCTCCGCAATTAGCTCTGAAAATGTTTCTGAAGTTGATCGCGGAGGCTGCAATTACGACGCGCTGTACGCGCTGATTTGACTCGGTGACGATTCAGTTACGTGCTTTGTCTTGCGCGTTGTATTAGTGTGTCAGTTACGTGCTTCGTCTTTCGCGTTGTGCTAGCGTGTGCAGCGTAGTGCAGCTTCCATATGCACGACGGTTGCTCATGGTCATCGACGTTGGTAGTCGTGATGGAGGAGACGTGCCACCAGGCGTCAGCGTGGGTGCATCAACGCCTAAGGGCGCTTTAGCCACAAAACACCAATAGACATTATATATCAATGTGCAATAAACATTACACTACTTCTGTGAAGACACGTTTCACTTTCGTGTTCTATACCGATTCCTATATAAGAGGGATCAACCACATTTTTTTAGGGGATCGGTGATGTTGTATTCGGCTTGTTTCCGTTTTGAATTGATCCTGGGGCCCCGCCACGCTTAATGTTGTAATGAGCGCGAACGCTGATCCCTTCCCCCTCTCCGAATGAACTGAGTCGTCTTTTGGTCCCCAACAGAAGAAGTCAACTCGTTTCCCTGCGGCGCTCAGCGCCCCGTCAGTTAGGCCCATTGATGGCAGGTCCGACGAGGCGGCGTAGCCAAAAGCTGGAGAAATTGTAGCCCAAATGTAGCCAAACATAAAAAAGTGCAAAATATTTCGTAGCCAAATACAGCTATATTTATTTGCAATTTAATTTCTGTATACATTTTGATTTGATTTGATTTATTGATTTCCATTTACACACACACACTTACAGAGGAGTGGTAAATGGAGGTGGATGAGGGAAAAAAGCCGCACAGACGCGGCTTGAGGACTACGGCAGCCCTTTTATTGCGATAGCAATTATATGGACACTCAAAAGCAGATTTCTGCCGTCGGCGTCGCCGTCGCCGTCGCCGTCGCCGTCGCTGTCGCCGTCGCCGTCGCCGTGAGGTTCCGTATGACGTCATTTGGAGATGAAATCGTCGCCGCGCGCCGAACGCTGTATGTGCGAGTGAAAGGGCGCGAGGGGCGCGTCTTTCACGGGGAGTGAACGCGCGGCGGAGAACAAACGCGCGTTCTGCGCCGTGCTCGCTTAAGGGCTGCAGAAGTAGGCGTCTCTTTTCTCCTTTACAATCACCATATATGTACAGCAAACGCGCCTTCTTCAGACGCGCGAGAGGCCGTGGGGGAGGGGGAGGGAAGGGAGGCGACGTTTAGCTGCGGCACCAAGTGCCTATTTATATCAGAGGCTCCAGCAACAGTCACCAACGCCGCACGCATTTTGAGCTAACGCGGGCAAAACGCCGATGGCGTCGACAACAGTTCTGCGTGTTGTTGCTACCAAAGCCGCTCACCTTACTTCGTATGACATTGCTGTGTTACTATCGCATTCATTGCTTCGCCCTGAGGGCGAAACTGTGACATTTTTTGCACAACACCTCATAACAAGATGTCCGTGCCGCCATGACGGTGCACCCTTTACATAAACAACAGCAAAATCATGCTTGCACACAACACTTTTTGGTCAGGCCAGGAAGGCCTTAAATTCCAGCGAATCGCTGCAGAGGGCGAATCGGTGCTTTTATTTTATGACAGATATCACTAATTTATTATGTTTAGTTATTTACAGCAATATTAACTACGAACTCTGCTCTTAGCTGTCGTGAACACAAAATAATGTTCTGCGTCATCGATCTCTCACGTTATCTCAGCCTAAGGCATAGAAGTTCAGCTGTCCAGCGCTCTGCGACAGCGACGTGCTCACGGCTTCTTTTTTAATTAGCTAAAACAAGTCTTTCGCGCTGTGATATGTCGCGTTATTTGTCTCCTCGTCCAATCTTGTCTTCTAGTTTTTTTATCAATTAGCTTGGCGCGGATTAGCTTGGACACACACTACCTACATAGTGTCAATTTACATCAACCTGGCCGCCATCTTAGGTCTCTAGCACGCCAAGAACATGCGTTAAGAAAAGGGACAGGCAACAGATGCCACTCACTGTCTGAATCGGTGTAAGCGGAGCTTTAAAAGATTACTGCGCAAACTGGCACACTAGTGTAAGAAGCGTGCAGTCGTTTTCGGCGATGAGCACGTCCCGAACTAACTCGCTCGAAAAGGTAAAAGCCGCAACGGCGCAAAAAGAGCAATGGTAAACAACAAATTGATATCAGTGGTAATGCTGTGAAAACCAGTTATTGTCAAAATGCAAACTATGTTGACGGCTAATGAAGTTTTAGAATAGGGACCCCTAAAGTTTGGGGCCCCAAATAGCTTTGCGGGTGTCAGCATTGTGGCATGCAGGAATGAAGAGTTTTGGAATAGGCGTTCTGCGTTTGCGGATAGCGTGTTGCATTTGCAGCGTCACTATGGCGTCAAATAAAAACAGTTATAAATATTAAAATAAAATAGACCTTTTTATGATAAGAAAAGTTATTTAGACTTTCGTGTTTTCGCCTTTAATTACAATGTAGAACTTATTCTATTAACAGCATGCAGCTTGTTGCCCTTAGTTTTGAGTAACCAACTTTACGCACCTTAACCAAGCCAAGTCAATCCGTGATAGGCCTGCGAGCCATGAAATAGACAATTGAATTCGGAATCAGTCGCGTATAATGAATCAATCTTCATTACACATGGTAGTTACTAGAAACAGATAACCGCAATCACTTCTTCTAGCTTACAAACTTAACGCGTTACCACGAATCGCACCCATTTTTTTGCTAGGTTAGAGCCGTCACTTCGATGGGTGCCGCCATGTTTGTTGACGAAAGCTTTTGGGGTAGCTTTTGGGGCTCCCACTAAATCGATCAAATAACGCGCCCGACGCAAAACACAAACACAGTTTCCGTCATGCGCATGCGCAGTGGCTTCGACGCTATTTCTTTGGGGCCCCAATACGTTTGAGACCCCTATTCTAAAACTCTAATAATTGCTGGGTTTTACGTGCCAAAACCACGATATGATTTGGAGGCATGATGCAGTGGGGGACTCCGGAGTATTTTTGGCCACCTTGGTTTCTTTAACATGCACCAAGTACACGGGTGTTCTTGCATTTCGCCTTGATCGAAATGCGGCCGCCGTGGCCGGGAATCAAACCCGCGTCATCGAGCCAGCAGCACTAAACCTCTCAAGCTAAGCTAACACGATGGGTGCAGTTTTTGTGACGTGGTGCACTGATGTCATCATGGCAAACATGTCTCGATATTGGCAGAATGAGTATCTGCATCCATGACGTTACGGGCAAACCATCTAGAAGTAAAAGCACCAGAACCCACCTTTGACTCGGGGTCTTGCTCCCATTCTTTTTTATACGTTCTCGCATACTTGGCCCAATTCCCCTTGTTTGGATTCTCCTCCATGAGGAGGATCAGATCTTGCGTCCAACCTATCGAAATGAATCTCGTATCTAAGCATGAAGAAAAATTCATCTAACAGGGAAAGGAAAATAGCAGTAGCGCTTCGCGCCAGAAACGTGGGGTAGGTCGAAAGCTGTGCCCGGCGCGATACTTCATCCGGGAGACATGGCCATGAACACACTGGAGAGTGTCATCCGGCCAACCGTGCTTCCCTTCTTTCATGTCGGAGCCACGATCACCCGACGGCCCCGACTCTATGTTATTGCTCTCCCTTCCTGAGCATAGCCATGTTAGTACAGTGTACTGTGAAAAACCCACTATTACCAGGTTCATCCCGAGGCCCGCGGATCGAGTGCCTAAAACGGTCAAGCAGGGTGTAAGTTTAAGTGCATCGAAGATCAAAGCCACCGGCTCAGACAACGGCGCATAGAGGGAAGGAAAGGCGGGGGGGGGGGGGCAGTTCGTGCACGCACACACGCACAGCCACGCGGCCGGCTCAGCCAACTAAAACACAGCCTTCGAGATTTGCTTCTACCCGATCATAGCCACCTCTGGAGCGTGGATTAGGGCGCCACTTATAGCCCAAACACAGCCATGTCGCAGATTTTCAGTATCCCAGATATAGCCACATAGCCAACTCGTCCAATTCGACGCCAAAAAATTTTTCCCGTAGCCCAATTTGGCTATATATAGCCAAACCTGGTTAGGCCTCACTACGTAGGTCTGTGCGTCCGGCCGCCTCGCAGTGCGAACCTACAGCACTGCTGGATTCGTCATGTCTCGGCTGGTTGCCTTCGACGATGGCAGGACCAACCGATGCACACGCGTTGAGCACGGACCGAAGCCTGGTGACGGCGTTGATGATCTTTTCGTTATACTCGATGGTACCCTTAATTTCTTCCTCGAACCGTCAAGGAAGTCTGCGATTGGTTTATCCAGATCGGCGAGAGCTGTGTCTTTGTCATGCATCCTGTCGATGATCTCCTGCAGGTCGGCGAAAGACAGTTGAGTGCCTTGCAGGTGCGTCTCCCTGGCCTCGGAAAGCAGTCGTGTAGTGACAGCCCGAAGGACGCCTCGATGCCTGCGCAACTTGTCCATCCTCGGTACGGTATCGGTGTGATGTACGCCGGGCTTCTCGCGGGTTTTTGGCACCAATAATGTAGCGGCAGAGAAGAGACCGACACCCGCAGTTCCCTGATCGAACACTTCGTCTTTTTTTTCTTATTGCGTGCTGACGAGCCCCGCTGCCGCCCGGATCGCCTTCTTTCTCTTTTTCTCGTGCCATGCATGACGTTTCCCGCCAATGCTTTTCCCGCGTATACACTCAACAATATAGAGGCTACCAAATGCGAGACTTCAGATGAACCGCTTAAAATCCAAGTTCATGACGTTGAGCAATACGGGAAACACCAGAACCTTGAATTTCATGGTCTGGACTGCCGAAAAGATGAAAAGCTCAACGCTATTCCGAGTGACTTTGTATTCTCCATTGGTCTTAGCACCATAACTAGCTATGAATTCGATGGTATCCCCAGGCCTGCAGCGAAGGCTGACAAGTCTACTCAAGTGCTTTTGCGTTTTGTCAGCCGTATGGAGAAAGCAGCATTGCAGGCGAAAGCTAAAGAAGTCAAAGCGAAACAGCCCGAAATTCGCTTGCGTGATAGCCTCACCGTAGCTATGCTCCACCGGCTCAGTCACCGTCGCTCTGGACTACGCAGGGATACTTTAATGATTATATATAAAATGTATATTCGGCCCATATTAGAATTCGGTTGCGTGTTATTTTCCGGTGGTCCAGCCTATAAAATTAAACCTCTGATACTATTAGAAAGAAAATCTCTACGATTATGCCTTGGGCTACCTAGATTTGTTGCCAACACTGTGTTATATCAGGAAGCTAATATACCCACTCTAGATTGCAGATTCCGCATGCTTACTGTTCAGACTTTTTTTTAATTTATGAATTTTCAAGGAGGCGTTCTCAATACATATTTTTCACTGAACCGTCTGAGTTCTTTAATGTATCGTGGTCGCGATTACACAATCCTCAGATAATATTTGTGCACGCACAGTTACAACAATTGAATGTGTCATTACGTCAAGTTTGCCATTCGAATAATGCCTTAACAGACCTCAAAATTGAATTCCAGGACATATTTCCAAATCATGCTTAACTATTGCCTAGCAGACATTTAAATAATATATTAAAAGACCAGCTAAACGAGCTAGCTACTGACAACATAATAGCTACCGATGCTTCCGTGTGCAATGAGAAGGCAGGAGTGGGAATCTTCTCTGAATCTCTTCAATGGTCTTACTCTCTTCGCCTTCCCGACTTCACACCCATTTTTCAGGCAGAACTAATAGCGATTATATTAGCCCTACGAAAAATTCCCCAAAACGATTCATTAGCTGTTATTGTGACTGACTCACTGTATGTATGCACAGCACTTACAGTCTCGTCAAATTCAAAAATTTTGCGAACATTTTGTTCAATGGTTCCTTCGTACTTGCGGCAATATACTTGCTTTGGGTACCGGGACATCGCGGTTTGCACTTGAATGAAATGGCTGATTCACTCGCACGAGCATCACTTAATGGCCCTGTCATATCTGTTTTGCCGACACCAGCTTATGTCACCGCGGCTAGGTACAGAAATTTCTCTATATCGCAAAATTCCGCAAAATCTATTCTAACATCGTCTTCTAATTTCCACCATCTTTGCTTCTCATGGAATGATAATTGGTGTACATCAAGGCAATTGGAAGTTTCCATTACAAAATTGAGATGCCGTATACCGCCACTAAATTTTTACTTACACAGGTCTGGTCTCGCTGTATCCCCTTTATGTGCTTTTTGCAATGAGTCCGAATCCATTGAGCATTTTTCCCTTTCGTGCCGCCAATATTTAAGAGAAAGAAAAATCTTACAAATTGCATTTCGAAAACTTGGCTTATTATTAACCTCACCAACCATTCTCTCCTTTGGGGCGACTTTACTGGGACACAGTCACAGGGATGCTTTTCTTGCAGTTTTCAATTTCATTAGAGATACAAAAAGATTACCTTGATGAATTTCTAGAATTATGAATTATTCCTATTATTTCACTTCTTTATGACAAAATTGCTTTATCTCAAAATTAAGATTCAATCTCAAATTAAGATTAAGTTTTTGTAAAAATTATTATAAACATAGTTGAAACCCCCTGCTTCTTGGCCAATCCCCCTTAGTGGGTATGCGCCAAAGTTTGGGAAACAAGACAAGACAAGCCTCACCGCCCGTGATAAGCGACTTCTATCGATAGCATAACTACTTTTATAATTACTAGTTTACACGGCAGGAGAGCGGCAAGAACTTTGTGCGCAGAAGATCAAGGTTACCGTGCCAAGAATAGATAGTTGCCACCGTTCTTACTGCAACTTCTTTTGTCTCGGTAGTATATCGAATTATTCATGGCTTACTTTGTTGAAAGGAAGCTTTAGCTTGAGCTCAACTCCGATGCCGCCAATTCGAATACATGTAAAACACAGAAACGCTTTTCTGAGATAACCTCTGCACCGATCCTAATGAAATTTGTTACATTCGAAAGAAAACGTTAACTTCTAGTTACAGTTGGAAGGGAAATTTTAATTTAGGCCCTGAACTTCATAAAGGGATCCTGAAACGATTTTGACGATTTTGTACAAAGGTACTGAGTCGTTAGGATAGGTCCTTCTGATCATTAAGTGACGCATCTAAGTGCACTGCGTAAAGCGTGTAAATTTATTACAAGGTTTTAAAAAGGTACATCTCTATCGATCGCAGCACGCCACTCGGATAAATTTTGAACTGCCCCTAACAATTTAACGCGGTTAGACCATATCACGCCATTAGGGCGATCTATCCGATTGGCTGCCCAGGGCGCGTCATCGATAATTTTTCGAACATCATGGTGAACAAATGTTGTTCGCAATAGTTGAAAGTTAGTTAAATTGTTTCTATAAAGAGAAAGTAACAGAAAAACTACAGACAAGGACAGCCTATCACTACACTTTTGAAAGCACGTCCGGCACACAGCAAGTGTCATCTGCTTGTGTTACAACGTGCTCCGTATTGACGGGAGCTGCGCGGTCTGTGTTGGTCTCAATCTCTCTTATCGCGAGCATCATGGTTCACCCTCGCGGTGTGCGCTGTAAACGTAGCCATCGGCGACATGTCAAACTGCGACATCGTGTCCCTCTGCAAGGCAAACATGCGAGCAAAGTGGCTGCAGCTCTGGTTGTGGGTATCGGATCGGCACCGGAATCTACGCGATTGCGGCCGTCACTGTCACGTCGAAGGATTAATTACTATACAGTACAGTACTGATTCGCGTATCCGGTATTCGGGTAAACGCAATCGCGAGCTAACTGCGCCAGGAGTTTTACCACAGAACACCTGTTTTACGGTATGAGCGGAGGCGCAAACGTTAAAGGCCTGGACGGTGCAGCCACCTGGTGGCACAGAGCTCAACCAAAGACAGAGTAATCAAGTGCATTCTACTTAGCTGCTGGTGTAAATTTTTGAAAGGAGCGTAATCGTGAACACGTTGTTATTCTAGATGTTCAATATGTTTTATACTTGGTTACCGCAATATTAGCTATTTGTTTGTCTGGTTAAGCTCTGCGCCACCAGGTGGCTGGACCATGCAGAGCGACTTAGGGTGCCTCGATGCCAGCGCCGCCGTTCAGGGTGGAGACAACCCCGCTGGCGCCGCCATATTGAATCACACGAGCTCAGACTCAGCTACGCTTGCGTTCATAAATAGTGTTACTCGCGGCGCGCTTCCAAGTGATTTGCCTTGATGAGGAATTTTTATCGGTATCGCATCTGCACATCTTTATAACCAATAGCCGTTAACTCGTCGAAGGTCGAAGACGTAAATGTATGGCGCCGGGAACATGCCCCAAGTTGCCTAATTCAATCACATTTATTATGCCGTGTGTATGTTTGAAATACGCACTATGTTATTGCGCTTCGATGCTTGGTATATAAGGTTTGCGACCCCTTGTATGTGGAAGTTTCTTTTTCGCTTTTGTATTTTGGTTTACACGTCACGCCTCCTTTACTGTAGCCAGCCACTCGCGCACGGCGGTTAGTTTCCTTTGCATTGCGCGTGCTCTTCGCGTTCGTTGCAATTATTTGACGATATCTACGCGCAATTTTGCTTTTTTTGCCCACAAAACTGTGTGCTGACAGGATTAAGCTGGTGTAAAAATAACTGCGATGTGAAAATAAGGTTTAGTTAGTGCTGTAGAGAAAAATGTAATGTAACCTGTCTGTGTCAATCTTGCGTAGTACGCACAATAAACCAAACGACGCACAAAATACATTTACTTAGTAATGTCTAGTACAGTCAATCATGAAAGAGATATGTACATGAAAAATTATATGTACTGTGTGGCGCCTGAAGGTTATGTTGAAAGTCGAGATAAAAAAAATTCGCAAGGTAGGCTCGACACACACAATTCGGGATAGGGAGAGTTTTTTTTACTTATTTATTACATGGGGCGGGGGGGGGGATTTCAAGTGAGTACATCAACCTTATTACACACAATATAAATCGAAAACAAGAATACAAACAAGAAAACGCAACCATGGGTAATATTAATCAAGATATCCAGCCAGAATACATCAGCTACCATCGAATACGTCGCATCAGCCAAACACATCGATGGCGAGTACAGAACATTTTATAAATAACCAATAGAACACTGATAACTACATTGAAAAAATAAACAACACTGCATACACATCGCGTAAAAAACCGTAAATGAAACTAAGACAGTCAAATACAGATTAGCAATGTTTTTCACTTCGAAAATATAGTCCATGATGATGTAGGGCTGTTGACTTTAACAGACGGCGCCCATCCTGTCGATTTCCCTCGTACTGGTCCTCTTGAAAGTGTTTCTAGGTACAATTAAGTAAAACAACAAAAGTGATTATTGATATGAAAAGTTGCCTTGTAAATACAGAGAAACCATTACAGTGCTTAAAAATAAATTTTCGCAGAAGTAATGCTGTATTACCTCGCTTCACACGTTTCGATGAAATGCGCAGGCTACAACAGACACCATGCCAGAAAGCGCCAAAACATTTTGGTCCCATGATGCCCCTTAACTCTACTACACCTGGGCATACCGTGCACAGGCATTTAAAGACCGTCACAGTACCCACTACGATCGGGAATGAGCACGAATGACCATCGGCTTACGAGCACCACGCTACAAATATATTCGTCTAAAAATCTTCTATATAACGTAACAACCTGAGATCGGCAAGATATATCTGCTGAGAAATCAGAGAAAATCACAATGCTTCGCTTGCCACGTACACAACAGCCGCTCTCCCCAGAAGAAGCACTGCGTTCTTTAGTCCCAAATAGCCAGTAGCGAAAAAAGGAACTGAGAAAAAAAAGAAACAAGAGACACACACGATGTGTGCTTCCCGTGAAAAAGTAAAATAGGTGGTTTACATGACGATTTGTAGCTAATGTAAGACTATTTAGCGGCGAAGCATTTTCGTTAGTCCTTAAAATAAGGGTACTACTCGCATAGACTGCGCCGATCAAAACGGCAAAAGCCTATGCAACGCGCGCTCGCAAACCATAGGCTACTCAGCATCGGTGCAGTGCTTAGTTCGTGAGTGAACGTAGGTACGTGAGCGAGGATCAGAGAATACTTTCTAATTTAAATGAAAAACACGGTGCGATAGTCTAAAGTTTCTAGACACTTACCTCACAAATGTAGGAGCTATCCGTGGCCTTCCAGTGTTACCGCTTTACTTGGACTTCCCATCTCTTCCTTCGCTCTGGGTCCCGGGGGAAGCGTAAACAACAAAGCCGTTTACGCGTCGATCCGGTGCACTTGGGAACACAACAGCCCGTCATGTTGACTCGATGGACTTGACAAGCTTGTCATTCATGCGGCTGAACACAGCAAGTAGAAGCGTCAGCGAAGCATCCGCGCTCACTGTGTCTCGAACTAAGCACTGGCACCAAGCAGTCGCCACCGCTCGCTGTGATTCAAGATGGCGTCGCAGCGAGAAAGCGGCGGCGCGGGGGCGGTCAAAGGATGGCACCGCCCTGAACGGCGGCGCTGGCATCGAGGCACCCTAGAGCGACTTAAGGTCCCTTAGAGCGACTTTAGAACGATCAGGCCGCTCACTCGCTTCACTTACGTCTGCGCTGACCGTAGTTCCGTCATCACACCATTAGTGGTATGGAGGGGCTTTAGTTCACGCTTCCACCCATCCGTCAAAATGGCCAGCTCGACTGTGGTTACCGGAATACCGGACGCGCTCGGCGCTGCGAGAGAATGCTCGCAACGCACGAAACTTCGAACCTCTCGCTTGGGATCGAGTGCCTGGCGGCTGGCGCAGAGGTTGGAGAGCCTAAGAGGCTTCGTACGCTGGCTCCAAGAAAACCGGAAGTAGATAACACGACGTCATATCATGACGTAGAGCCAGTGAAGGCGGGGCTTAGCCCCGATCACTCGGCGAACGAGTTGAGGAGAAAAAGCATAGCTAGGGAGGAGGGTAACTTGTAGTCGTCCGTAGGTCTCTTAATGAGACGCTTAATTTTCACACAAATTGTTGGGCGATTGTTTCACTGTAGCTGTATCCCTACGCGTCTGCAAAATTTGTCCGAACCGTTTCAGAGACCATTTAAAAGGAATTTTCAAAAATTCGTAAACTTGAAAAAAAAAATAGAGGCACGAAGTTTACAAATTTGTAGCTCTGCACCAAGAACAGATATCGCAGTTCTGTAAGCTGCATCCATTAGATAATCCAAAGCCGACAAATGTTATATGTCGATTCATATCTTACGTGAATTTGCTACATTGTTTACAAGGGTTTTGCAAAAACTCAGCTGACGTATTACTCTTTTTTTTAGAACCATTTGAAATTATTAATTTCGCCCACTTTATATGTACTGTTAGGTGCAATTCACAAAACTGTGATTTCGTGTTTCATTGCTGAATTACAGCGTTGTAAACATTGATAGTTTCCTTTTCTGATGTACAGTGTATCTATTGCTTCCAATTTTTAGAAAGAAAGTTGGCATAAATAAAACATTTGTAACAAGCAGTCATGAGATCATAACTTTTTCTTTTATAACAGCCCTGAACACCCCTCGGTCTAGGTGAAAAAACACAGTCAGCCGATAGCATGCATACGCTGCTGTGAACATCTCAGCCAAGTTCTGCAGCCGTGCGGGGCGCGTGGAGCTCGCAAGCACAGCGCGAAGTCGCCTTTCTCAAAAACACTCTCTTTTCTACCGAAGCTTGTCCTCACTCTTTCTTGGACGCTTTATTTCGTAATATTCCCATAGGCGGCTGCTATTGGTCAATAGCTGACATGAATCAAAAAGGGTGTTTGGATCAGTGCGCTTAGTCCTACTACAACTGTGTATATTTGTTGACGCCATTTAATAAACAGGCTGAAGTAAGCGAAAATGTGCTTTCGAATTTTGATAATGATTATGTACTTCCGGAAGATATCGTCTGCTCACGCTCGGCCGCGGCCGCCCACGTAGGAATTAAACTTTGGCTACCAGGCTTATCGGTGTCGTGGCCGTCGGGTCTCGCTAATTTCGACTAGTTTTGAACACCCAACTAGCCTAGAACGACGCTAAACTTAAGGTCAGACCACACGCATGCTTGCCAGCGCGCGCTCATGCCTGGCCGCTCCTGGTTGGACACATTGGCACACTCCCTTCGCAATGAGTTAATTATAGTACTTTAAAACACGCAAGTTGGATGTGGCTACTATACGGCGCTCAAGCTGGTGCAGGATTAAGCCGGTCCGCACCACGTAGCACAGCGAGACAGGAGCATACATGCGCGAGCGCCCTCTGTAGCCATATGGTGCACAAAGCAAACGCTGCAGTTGCATGTAGAGACGCGAAGTGCGGAAAAAAAGGGAAGATTCCGGAAAAAAAAAAACATTTTTTTTTCGTTTTTTCAGCGCAGTTGGAAAAATTGGCCAAAATTTCCGTGGGGAAAAACGTACAGAAATAAAACTTAGGCAACACCCAGCGTTGAACGTGAAAGCGAAACGCAGAACGCGAAACCGAAACATCGCACATGATACCGAAACACCAAACGACGGCTGACCACTCGCCATCGATATCACATAATGTCAGCTCCAGCATCAGCGTGGCTTCGTCATTCGGCTGCGGTTTCTCATGTTTTGGTGCCCGTTATTGTTCAATTTTGACTTTCCTTCGTGCACTTGTGCAACCTGTGGCGGAAGTCCGCATATGAAGCCGTGTGGAAGCAGATTCTGCAATGGTACGGCCAATTTCCGATGTGTGGATGCACTTCACGGTCGGGGAGACAGTCACGCTCGGGGAGACATCTTGATCCATGTTTCCATAGTCGAAGCCACGACGAATAGCCACAGAAGAGACATTTCAGTGATCTTTGTTCTAACTGCTGTAACAATTCTAAGAAGCCGCACCCGTTCACAGAGAACTGAACGCGTTCGCGGTGATGCTTCTGGCTTGTCTTCGATTTGTTAAACCCTGCATTCGTTTGTGAAAAGGCAGAAAGCGTTTCACTTCTGTTATTTACATAACGAGAGTTATGGCTTTTGACATTTGGCAATAAACTATTGACCGTATGCTCAAGAAAATTGGTTTTTTCCATTTTTTTTCCAAAATTTCGGAAAAAGACGTGAAAAAAACAAGTTTTTTTCCGATTGCTCAAAATTTCCGGAAATTTTGCATCTCTAGTTGCATGCAGCTGCGGTCTGCTACTTAGCGTAGATACCGCGGCTGCCGCGACTAGTCCGCTAGCTTAGGGTACCTCGATGTGCTCCTCGCCGGCGGGCATGGTCGTACGGAAGCGCTTGTCGCGTCGAAGGCACCAAAATTGGGAAGAGTGGCGTCCAAGAGTGGCGTCTATGTGAACATTCAAAATCGAATTTGAGCTGCGCGCCACGGTGACATTCTCTAGGCCGAGCGGACCGACGAGGTACAAGACCAAGCAGAAGAATGCGCCCTCCGGTGTGCGCCTGAGAAATTTGAACTGCTGCTGTTCCCGAGGAAGGGAGACACAACAGCGGTTAACATTCAGGTACACGCGACTCCCATTCCCGAGCGAGACAAAATCCGGATTCTCGGTGTCACATTCAGCAACAACGGGGCCAACGCGGCCACACTGACCAAGCTACAAGGCATGTGCGAGCAAATCACGCGTATGATCACCAGAATCACCAACAGGAACCATGGCTTGCAGGTACACGACATTCTACGGCTTATACAGGCTTTCGTCATATCCAGGATAACTTACAGCCATAGGCGCCGACTCCGGGAGGGGGGGGGGGGGATGCTCCGGGGCTCGAGCCCCCTCCGGAATTTTCCCGGGGGGGCTGAGCCCCCCCCACCCCTGGAGATCCGTAGCCTACCCTCCCCCCGCCCCTAAAATGTCATTACCGGAGTTCTGTTACCCACATAAATTGCGGATTCTCTTGCGTTGCCTCCACATTTTAACTTTGGTTGTGGCTAAACGCTTACGGCACCATTGTTGGCGCGGACGTGCACGGCTTTTAATTTATACTTTCGCTTTATTTCGGCAAATCCTGACAATAGAAGGACAAGCCCATTAGAAGCAACAGCGGCGGCTACCTCATCCGTGTTTCCTCACTTTAACATTTTTATATATTAACACAATATATTTAAATATATACAAAGGACAAAGTTTATTATATTTTTTTAATGAGAGGGAGGTAGCCAACTAAATGGATAGCCTATACCTAAAGAATGAAAATGTTCATGTATGTTCACTTCACTTCAAATTACTTTGCGTGCTTTTTGGACCCTGAAAAAAGCATGCAGACTTCAGTGACCCCTTGGGCAGAGTCTTCTATCAACGGCCTGTGAAAAGTACCTATAAAAGAAAAAGAAGCTCTTCTAATTATTTACAGTATTTACGCATTATGGATGGAAACATCGCCTGTTGCATGCAGAGGCCATAAATACGGGGTGTTTCAGCAAACACTTTCAAAATTTTTTTAAAGGTTACCTGTGGCAGATAGCATAATTCTAGTTCATGAGCTGGTCTACTCGAAGAAGTAGACATTACTTGCACGAAAAATTGAAATGCATAATCGACTAATTAAAAATCACCAATTAGGTTTTTAACATATTAACTTATGGCCCGTGTTGCAATTTACAAATTGTAGCCATGGAATTTGCAAGGCGGATGCAGTAGGAACTAATTCTCAGGATGGCACCACTTTCGAGATAATAATTCCCTAACATGGTGGAGAAATGCACTGGTCTTCCAGTTACTTTTGCGCTTACCCGCCGTGGTTGATTAGTGGCTATGGTGTTGGACAGCTAAGCATGAGGTCGCGGGATCAAATCACGGCCACGGCGGCTGCATTTCGAGGGGCCGAAATGCTAGAACACCTGTATACTTAGATTTACGTGCATGTTAAAGAACCCCAGGTGGTCTAAATTATTCCAGAGTCCTCCACTACGGCGTGCCTCATAATCAGATCGTGGTTTTGGCACGTAAAATCTTATAATTTGTTCTTTTCATACTTTTGTGCTTTGGTGCATAAAACTACGTTTTGTTGAGAAAGTGACTGGCACGCCAATGTACTTCTCCACAATATCTCGACACTAGTGTCAGCCTGGGATTTAGTTCAAAGTGGATCCGCACTCCACGGCTAGAATTTGTAAATTGCAACATGGGCCATAAGGTAATTAGCTAAATTGGTTAATTTTGTTCATTAGTAGGTTATGCATTTCAATTTTTTGTGCAAGTAATGCCCGCCTCTTCGAGTAGACGAGCTCATAAACTAGAATTGTACTATCTACCACAGGCCACCTTTAAAAATTTTGGAAACTGTTCGCTGGCACACCTTGTATATAGAATTCACTCAGTAACCGAAATGATGCCAAGCCGGATTCACTCAAAATCAGTATAAATAGAAGTCTAGAAGTCAAGCGCAGCTGCGCTTATACTCGGACTCAAAGTACTAAAAAAATTAAAAGAGTGGACTTTGGCCGGGAAGGCGAAGCAGCATTAGTGATAGCGAAGTAGAAGACAATTACACGAAGGAAGATTCTTACCGTGTAAATACGTGTAAGGATTGCACCCTTGTAAAGGCCGCACCCATAACTTCACAGCCAATATTAAAAAAAAGGCATCCAACCGAGAAGCAATCGCGTTCCGTGCGCTGATTATCATCGGGCTCAACTGCGAATTGTCGCGCGGCGAGCGTACTTTCGTGCGTCGATACTGGATGTCGACAGGAGGCGATCGCGGATGTTTACGGTGGATTTCATACTCCTAGTAGGAAAAATGAGGCCAAATGGCCCGGTCCCATGAAAGGCTCGTCAAAATCGCGACAGGAAAGTGTGGCCCTTACACGAGTCTATACGTTAGTTATAGTGGTCATATAAATTACAGTAAACATTCACCTAAAGTTAAAATAGTAAGCATAGTAGACACAGTGGACATAGTAAGCACGGACCATGTAAACGTGTAAATACTTCACTGGATGACCTCGAGCACTCGCTTTCACAACGCAAGCATTTTGAAGAACGCCGGCAGCGGAAGCGAAGGGTTCGTACAGCCGCGCGATTCACCACAACTCCAAAAATTAGATTCATCATCATTATCTTCCTATTTTCATGTCCACTTCTGACGGCCTCTGTGAGTGATCTGCGATTACTTCTGTATCAACTCATGCAACACTAGGGGCGTAGAAAGACAGCCCGGCAAGGAAGACAGCACGCATCAAGTTAGCAGCCATCCCTGGTCGCCCTTTATCATTGCACCCACCAATGATTACCAACAATTAGATATGGCACGCGGGTCACATAAGCGTCAGCCGCGAACAGTCATTCACAGCTACGGCAGGGCTAGAGGAGAAGACGTGTGCTCTCCTGCCCATTCGCGTTTGATTACGTGACCTACAACTAACCGGAATATTGAGCGCGTGGGAAATAATGCCTATCAAGCGGCTATCCTTTTCGGCACACTGTTACGTGCTTTTTCCCGCACCCACAGGGTATGGGTCGCTTATGTATATGGCTTTTGGATTTAATGCGGAACATCACGGCGACGACAACCGCGATACGGTGATGAGATGGGTAGGTGTGCCGACCGAGCGTAGTTCACCACTTCGCATCATGACGCCGAAGTGGCGCTGCGGACAGTATAATGGCTGAGCTGCGCGCAACGTCGGCTTCGCTGTGTAGATCAGCAGCGTGTTCTATGGTATCGATGCCTCTGCTCTAGCTTTGAAGTATGAGTTATAAAGTGCCGTTTTGAGCAGTGTAGGCAAAGCCAGAATGGGGAATTTGTTACTGTCGTCTGGTCAGAAGACAAGATATGCTGAAGTCAATTTTCTAGCTTGGCGATTGGTCACATTTATTGGCATAAACGCGGCGCTCCAGCCCATTGTATTAAATACCTAGATGCATTTTACATCCATAAAACAATACTGCAGTGGTTTTATACGGTATATGGAAACGTGTTTACGTGATATTAAGTGAGTGCTAATGTTTCAATTTCGAGAAATCCAGCTATTGTGTTTATTTCTGCCTCAATAACGGTTTTTAAATTGTTACGAGACAAATTGTGTTGGTAAGTGCATATGGCTCACTGTTTGGTTGCAATAAAATAAAGCAATACGTCTTGGGCTAGCAATACGTCTTTTATGCATGTAAAACACCGGCGAGAGAGCGAACGGCAACCGACAGCATTCGCGTCAACAACACCGTAAGGTCGAGCAGCAAGTCATCAGGAACAGCAAAATGCCACTACTCCCACGAAGTGACTTCAAGATCGTGATACGACAAAGAGGAGGCCTCGACGTTGCCACCACTGGAACCGTGCGCCTCGCATCGGCCATTTACCGGGCGGCCAACGCGCCGGCGCAAGAAGCAGGGGAGGACACCGTGTGTTCCAACAACCGCCAAAACATCATTGTTGTGAACACCCCACGCTACTCATGCCGCGAAGTATAGACAATTAGAAGCCATCACCCTCGGTGATCGCCGCCACGAGGTCAGTGCCTACGAGACGGCCCCCGACTACACGGTGAAGGGAATGATCAGGGGAATCCCGTTGGAGGAGGACGCCAAGTCTATTCACACCAACATCATTCGTGGACGCAACCCCCACGCCCTGGCAGCCAAACGGCTCAGTAATACCAAGAGGGTCATAGGACCGCGATTGTCTTCCTACGTCAGGTACGGTGGCGCCCTCCTTCCCTGCGCCCTGTATCGTAAGCAAATCGACATGTGTCACTGCTGCCGAAGACTCGGTCACCGCATGGACGTGTGCCCCAATCCTCAGAACAAAGTGTGCCGTGGTTGTGACGCCATTAACCCAGGCCCGGACCACCAGTGCTCCCCCCGTTGTAAGCTGTGCGGGGGAACACACATGACGGCGGATCGCAACTGCCGCGCACGATACAAGACCCCCTACGTCGTGACAAAGAGGCAATGGGAACGACACAGGGCCGCCGAGGAGGCGGAAGAGGCCGCCAAAGCCACCAGCTCCGCCGGCAAGTCCCGCTCGAGATCCAGGACCCGCAGCCGAGGCCGCTCCCGGTGCCGGAGCTGCACCCCGGACCCCCGGAAGGAACGCCGGATGTGCAGCCGCACCCCCAGAAGGATCGCAACGAGACAAACCGAAACAACCGAGAAGGTGAGCTGGGCAGTGCGGTCACGGGAAAACGAGCTCCAACCGCGAAGGCTGGCGACAAAACACCCGCTAAGACAGAAACGGAGATACCTAAATTAACACAGGCGATACAAGCGCCGCAGAAGCAAATAGAACACATGCAGACACAGATTCGTGCGAAAGACGAACTCATAGAACAACTCCAGCATGCCGTGAAAAGCGGTACTGATAGAGGCCATGTAGGAAACACAAGAAGAACTCATAGAGGACGAGGAGGTCGTATGCCCCGACACTAAACGCAGACCCACTCCCACAGAGATCACGCAGGAAACACAAGAGAAACCCATAGACGACGACGAGGTCGAATTCCCCGATACTAAACGCAGGCCCACTCCCACCCTTACAGAAGCAACACGACGCAAGCGCACGCGCGCAGCGATACGCGACGCGCGAATAAATGCACTCGAGGCTCGCTTAAGCAATCTCGAGGAAACCATCATCGCGTCCATCAAGCGTACCATCCAGCATACCTTGGAGAGCGTTCACCTCAGACTGTCCAGATTAGAAGCCACGAACAGCACGATCGTACCCAGGGGCGGATCCAGGTTTTTTCTGAGTGGGGGGGGGGGGGGGGGTCAGCTTTTTACTATCATGATGATGATGATAGTAGCCTTTCATATTTACCGAAATTCGCCGTTTCCCCTCACAATAAACCCGCGTTTTGTACGTCTAGAGCAACACCTGTAGCCCACCGTGGTGGCTCAGTCAGCTCAGGCGTTGCGCTGCTGAGAACGAAATTGCGGCATCGAATCCCGGCCGCGGCGGCCGCATTTCGATGGAGGCGAAATGCAAAAACGCCCCTGTGCTTCCGTTATAGTGCACGTTAAAGAACTCCAGGTAGTCAAAATTAACCAGGAGCCTTCCACTTCGGCGTACCCCATAATTAGAACTGGTTTTGGCACGTAAAACCCCAGAACGAGTAAGAAGACCTGTAGCGAAGCCAGGCATCGGTTTCTCCGAGCTTATAGGAAAAGGACGTTACCCAATACAGCCATGTGCCTGGCGGCTATGCCTGATAATACAGGGCGTTCAAAGCTAAGATTTATGCTTTTCTTAAAATTAGGCATGGGGAGGCAAGCGAAGACCACCTTTCCAAATAAGTTATGTAGCCAGGGGGGCAAAAAGTGAGATGATAATAATCACTGTGAGCAGCCCAATTAACTAAAATTGAAGAATTATTTTTTGTCGACTGCACTAAGTGGCTGTGTTTGTATTGAAAACTTACAGGCAGTCGTGTTTCTTACTGCAGTGAATAAAAGGTTAATTATTCAATTTTAGTCAATTTGGCTGCTGAAAGCGATAATTATCATCTCACTTTGTCTCCCCCTGGCCACATAACTTATTTGCGCAGGTGGTCTTCACGTGCCTCCAAGTGCCTAATTTTAAGAAAACCATAATGCTTAATTTTGAACACCCGGTATATCTAACCTGTATTGTTTCTTGAAATAAATTTTGGGATGATCTGTTGCAGGTTCGTTATAAATGCGTAAGCACGGGTCCGTCTTTGGAGTTTTGTTGGGACACCTTGCTTTGCTTAAGGAGATTCTTTGTGTTCGGCTGAGACACCTTCGTTTGCTTTGGAGCTCCAACGCGGCCACCACTACGCTGGTTGTTTACGATATGCGAATCACCGCGTATGAAGACTTACGACGCCATCTACAAGAAGAACGATGTGGTGTAGTAGCCGAGAGCGCGAGCGAGCGTCTTCATGTTTTGTCTCCCACGCGACTCCATCCTTTTGTGGATGGAAAGCCGCCCCACATCCTTTTGTGGGGCGGCTTTCCTCTCGACTCCGCGGGTTCGAGATCCCTTTGCTCACTGTGACTTCGGTGAGACGTCCATCACCGCCGTCTCCACAGATGCCTACAATTTCGCTCCTCGTTCAAGAGCGTCAAAACCTACTGTGAACGCGCATCCCAGTTATCAGTTCCACGGCGGTTACTCACCCAGAGCACCTGCAGTTTCTCAAGAATAGGATGGCCGTGCCAGTTATCCAGTGAATGACAATTTCAGTGCGTCCCGTGAGCGTCCCATCTGCTTCCAGTGTGGTATTCGCGGACACGTCGCCAGATTTTGTCCTCATCGCCGTCGCACGTCACCACCGTCGTATGAGCAACCGCGCACGTTTTATCGGCGCAAGCAATCGCCACGGTGACGGGACACGCTGGCCTTCTGACTCCGATGGCAGGACAAACCACCAGGCGAATTACCGTAGCGACTCACCTAGCTTCTGTGTGGAGCTTGACGCCACCGCCTTCACGCCAGCGCAGGTCTCCATCTCCGCGACGACGTCTGACGTCACCACCGCCGGGAAACTAGGTGGCGTGACCAATGGAGGTGAGGTCGCCAGTCATCATCAGCTACACGCCCGTATGCCTCCGCCCGTCACCATGTGTCATAACAAGATTCGTGTTTTAGTGGACAATGTTGCTACGCTGGCCTTAGTGGACACAGGAGCGAGTGTCTCCGTTATCAGCCTGGATTTCAAAACCCAACTAGGCCGTAAAGTGATGTTTCTCTGGTATAACGCTAATGCATTTCGTGCTGTGAGTGGAGAGTTGCTCCGACCTATTGTAGTTTGCACCGCGAACGTTTATTTCTGTGATAACGTGTATCAAGCCCAATTTGCAGTGCTTGCTCAATCCACTCACAACGTAATTCTTGGCCTTGATTTCCTACAACAGTGCGGTACCACTGTTGACTACGGTACTGGCGAGCTTTTCCTCTCTCCTCTTGCCGACCAACCTGCTCCCTGTTCATGCACTTTCGCCGTCATTGAAGATCCTGTCTTACCGGCACGTTGCTTATCAGATTTCGAGTTGCTGCTTAAGGTGTCGACTCCGATACATTTGATGCAATAGTTGAGCCTGTGCCTTGGATGGTTGTGAAGAAAAGTGTGCTCATACCTCGATGCGCCCTCTCTGTGGCCTGAGGAACAACTACATTGTGGGTGTCAAATTTAGCTTCCCAGTCAGTTGTGCTACCCAGGGGTATGCGACTTGCCTCTTTTGAAGTGGATACCAGCCTCCGCATAGGTGCTTTACCTGATGACACGTCACACGAATCCCGAGAGCACGGGGCTGGCCCCGTTGTCCCTGAAGACTCGTTGCCTCTTCTAAAAATGATAAACAAGTCACTCTCTTCAGAGAAGCATCAAGGCTTGGTCAGCGTCCTTAGCAAGCATGCGTCATCATTTGATTTCGAGTAGAACGCTAGCAAAGTACGCGTTCCAGCTACGCGGGCTCGCCACACTATCGACACAGGTTCCACGCATCCCATAAGGCAGAAGCCTTACCACGTGTCCGCGTCAGAGCGCCAGATCATCGCTGAACAGGTCGACGACATGCTAGCCAAGGGCATCATCCAAGAATCCTCTAGCCCATGGGCTGCGCCGGTCATCCTCGTGAAAAAGAAAGATGGCTCCTGGAGGTTTTGTGTCGACTACCGGCGTCTCAATTTTGTGACGAAAAAGGATGCGTATCCACTTCCCCGGATCGATGACGTTGACGATTGGCTTCATTCCGCGTCCTACATTTCATCTGTGGACCTCCGATCAGGCTACTGGCAGGTACCCATGCATTCAGCTGACAAAGAGAAAACCGCTTTTGTGACACCAGACGGCTTGTTTGAATTCAACGTCATGCCGTTCGGTTTGGGCAACGCGCCTGCAACATTTGACCGATTTATGGACACGGTACTGCGCGGCCTGAAATGGGAGATTTGTTTGTGTTACCTTGATGACGTCGTCATTTTTGGCCACATTTTGCAGAGCACAACGATCGACTGGAGATTGTTTTGACGAATCGGCCTCGGCGCCGTCCTCGTGCAGCGCTTTGGTGACGCCGAGCATGCCATTGCATACGCCAGCCATTCGTTGAGCAAGGCCGAACAAAATTACACCGTCACTGAGCAAGAGTGTCTCGCTGTCGTCTTTGCAGTCCAGAAGTTCCGGCCATATCTCCACGGGCACCACTTCACGATCGTTACTCACCACCATTCACTATGTTGGTTAGTTGGTCTCCGCGACCCGTCTGTCTGCCTTGCTCGATGGGCGCTATGTTTACAGGAATTTGACTTTGCAGTCGGTTACAAGAGTGGCCGACATCATGCGGACGCCGATTGTCTTTCGAGGCTCCCTCTACAAACAAGTGAATGTGACGCCGACAATTTCGATGAGTTTCTGGCCGCCATCGACGACATTCTTTTTTCCGACCTGGCCACCTTCCGGAAAGAGCAGCGTGACGACCGCAGCCTGGATGCCCTCTTCGCCTCAGCTGCTCAGCCAACAGGTAACAATGGCTTTGTCATCCAAGATGGCCTGCTCTACAAGAAGAATCATGCGGCTGATGGTGCCCGCCTCCTCTTAGAGGTCCCTAAAAAATTGAGAACCCATGTGCTCCGTGCTATGCACGACGACTCATGCATAGAAAAAAAATATTGAGACTCAAGTTCTTCCACCGTATCTTCTATAATCAAACAGGCATTGATAGCCGCAACTACCTATCGGAGCCAACTTATGTCTCGAATCGACTCGACCACTCAAAGAAGGTGCGTGAATACAGCTGCAATACTAACCCTTTTGCTGAATCATTCTTTCCACATACGGTGAAAGACGGGAATTTGTTGCCGTAAGAATGTGTTTCAGTGTCTGATAATCATGATTGTTTTTCGCGCTTGTGTTTGTGACAATGCATTACTGCCTTAACTTTGTTTAAATTTTCTATTACGCTTGAAAATGTTGACTCATTGTATGTTCCACCTTGATGTTACTTTGCATTGTGTATTTATTCTTTATTTCTGTGAATGATTTAACATATCTTTATCTAACCGCTCCCCCTCCCCCCCCCCCCCCCTGCGATAATGCCTTCGAGGCGACGCAGGTATTCTGTAAATAAATAAATAAGCTATATCGCCTTAGTAGACGAACTCTACCTCATCCCGCTAAGGGACTTACTAAAGCAGAAGAGACTCGTCGGCGCAGGCTCCAAAATATGTCGTACGGTAGCCCGGCCGTGCTGGCAAAATAGATCCCGAACATTTTAACGCTACCTGTAAATTCTGTGGCGGTCGCGCTGACCTAGACCACATGGTTTGGTAGTGCCAAGCAAACAATCGCATAGAGCAAATTACGCAGCAGACGTGGGAGGGGTGGGAGGAGGCCTTGTCCAGCCCGGCTTTCGAGGACCAGCGGAGCCTCGTGGAGCGGGGGCGGGTGGCAGCCCTGTCCAATGGAGTCCCAGAATAGGGACCCACACGACCCTCTCCAGCAATAACTGATCCAACATATAACTTTCAATAAATGTTTTATTGATTCATTCATTCTATGCCGAGCGTTGTGGGCACACCCCGCTCCGGCATTGCTTTAGAAGTGCAAATCACCGAAGAAGGAGCGGAAGCACAGCGAGCGGTGTGTTGGACTGCCAATAACTCCGCTTCTACTGAACGCGGTGAAGACCTTTTTTTGCGGCATAGTATTTTTGAAATAGTTTAATTTAACTTCAAATGCATTTCTCGACTTCGATAAAACGTGGTTCAAGGCCCCTTTAAAGGCAAACCTTATCAAATTTGGGGCAGTGGTTGCTGAGAAAAAGGATTTCTCCTTTCCCATGTATTTAGATAGGAGCCGCCTATAACAAAAGCTTCCTCTTAACAGTACTTCCTCCTGACAGTACTCAGCCGATCATTAGCTGCTGCGTTGAGTGATTTTCATCTCAATGCACGGAGCATGCGCAATAAGATAGAATAATGAAATGCGTTGCTCAGTGAAGTGTGTTTACAGTTTCATGATTAAGTTTTACCAAAGCTTGGTTTACCAAACATAACGACGCACCCGATATTGCCAACTATGAGTGTACATCTTTGATACGCCATGAAAAACACAAACAAAAAAAGGAGGTGGCTTCCGATATATCTAAACGGGGTAACTTATCATTCTATAGTTGAATCTTGGATATTTAATACAGATATTGAATATCTAACCGTGTCCGGGGGTACAATTGTAATTGCCTTATAGATAGGTTGCCTATATACGCTGGACATTCACGGTGCTTAACATCCTACGTGAAGAAATAAAAGTAGACAGAGTCCGGAATGTTCTGAAAGAACGTAAATGGCGGAAAATTAAAGCAACAAAAGATCCGCCCGCAAGTAGGACTTGTTTCCGATTCATGCCTGTCACGAAACAACACGAGAGGCGGGGTTAACGCAAAAACAAGGGGTGAAGTCCACCGTTCCGCATCAACAAAAGGTTGCCAAGGCAACGAGCTCTGCTTGTGTTTTCTATATTATACTAAAAATGAAAGCTTACCTCCCCTAGGAAACAAATCGAAGCCGGTGATGCACTTCCGGTATAACATCGTGGGCATACCAGACGACTTAGTCGTGGTCAAATGCACACCATCGCGCTCCCTTCTTGGCTACGTCAGTCTTCAAAGCACCTTCAAATAATAATAATAAAACCTTGAGAAAATCACCCCCACTTCTATGGCGTTGCTATTTTTTATGCTTCCCTACTTTGCCGGATATTTGTAACGGTGACACGCGAAACTGTTTGGGATACAGCGGGACATGCCAATTTTTCGAATCGTACGGCTGTGCAAAAGTAGAACGGAGGAGCAAATGCTCAGAATTCCTTGGTGCGATTGTCATATTGTCACGTCACGCTCGGTTGCGCAAGCACAGGATTTCGATGAAAGGAAGCAAGAGGGATTGCTCGCGTAAGAGGATGGCATCATGAAAATCGTACAGCACTCAGAATGCTACGGCTATGAAATGTTGAAGGCGTTCAAGCATTTTGCCTCGAACCGCCGTTACAAGGTAAGAATCGCAATGAATTTGTTCCTCCGTCCGTTCGCTGATTTACACGCAGCACTCTGCCTCAGTAGAATCGTGCTGGTGCTTGCGGATTCGGAGCATCAGGTGCGTGGCGTTCGCAGGCCCAGAGAAACCTCTTTCGCGCAAAACTATGCCGATAACTGAAAAATGAAAGACAGCTAGGGCTCCATCTTGTTCGGGTGTGCTGTAGCGGGATGCCGGCCCATGTAGGGATGTGTGCTTTTCTAAAACGTCAGGGTAAAAGGTGTTGCACTGGTGGAAGGTCGGGAAAAAGTCGCAGTTATGAACTATAGGAAACAGACAAAAATGTATCACTTGGGCCCACTTGGGTGGAACAAAGAAGTTATTGGATATTTTAGCTCCTCTCTCATTTCCTTTATTATATGCTATTGTAGCCTCTCTGGCTTGGCCTAATCATCGGCTCGCAGCAATCTTAAGTAAAATAAATAAATAAATTCCAGGCTTTACGCGCCGAAACCGCAATTTCATTGTGAGGCACGCCATAGTGGGGACACTCCGCATTTATTTTCTCCTCATGGAAGCAGTAACGTAGCCTACACTTAAATGGAAGCACACGAGTGCTTTTGTATTCCGCCCCCGTAGAAATGCAGCCATCGTAGCCGGGATCGAACTCGCGACCTCGAGCTCAGCAGCGCAACGCCACAGCCACTGGGTTACCACGGCGAGGGCTTAGGATGTCCAACTATCACAAATTTAGCGGGACAGTCCCGACTTCTGAGTAAATGTTCCGTGTCGCGAATTCACCCAGTTGGAAGGGCCAACTTTACCTTTCTTTGCTGTTGTATAGCAAAGAATAAACTAGATTTCCTTTTATAATGCCGGACAGCTCAATCGCACATTCTTCCATTTTTGTGTCCTTTTGCATTGTCGTAATTAAACGTCAAGGCGGTTTCGTTTTCCTAATGATCCTAGTTCTGTTGCAGGACCTAGCTGTTCACAATACCTTTATCCGTATTAGTAGCCGTGTTAGTCAGGCAAGCAAACTGCACGTTTGTTGTTGTAAATCGGGACTGAAGAAAATGGCTAAAACTTGTTTTCAACTTTGTTGCAATTTAGAGTGGCACCTCCTGGCACGGATAGGGTCGGTTGCCGCCAGCCGGTCCCCTCGTCGTCCTGCCTGAAGAGGCTGCTCAAATTCGTAGTGTCGTTGAATGCTTTGATCCCGTTCCTGAGTGGATTTTGCATGTTGACGCTTATCTTTGTGTACCTGATTTTCTTACTTTCATTTGACTGCGTAGCATGTGTGCGTTTGTTTTTATGTATCTTCCTAAATGTAATGTAAACAACTTTTGATTGACATTACACATATTTCCATGCCATAAAAAAATAAGGGGTCACGGTAACGTTGACGTGATGTATCTGCACACCACGCTGCGGCCTAGGGTTCGATCCCCATCGGAACGTTTTTTTTTTTATCGCAGTGGAATTTCTTTCTTTTTTTTGTTGTCTCTGATAGTTCTCTTTTCTGGCACTGTCCCTTGCGTGGTCAAAATGTTTTCGTCACTGGAACCTCATAATGCCAATGACGGCAAGGAACGCGTCCTCATGTCACTTGACAGCCTCATTGAATGCAACGTTGGGTCATAGGTATAAGTGCGTTTATTGCACTGTTTCTACACGACGTTTATTCTACACGACATTTATTCCGGTGTTTTAGATGCGAAGCATCTTATGGTTGGGGCTATTTCACTCCCTCCCTCCCTCTATCCATCAATCCGCCGTGCGGCGTTCTCACCTCTACTGCGCATGCGCATCCCCCTCCTTACCTCTCTTCTCGGCATTCATGCGCATCCTCCTCCCCTCCTCTCATCTCCTTGTCTCATCTCCTCTCCTCTCGGCATTTCTCCTCTCCTCTCCGGATTGCGTAATGAATGGCAACACCTGCGGCTCCGCGCGCTATAATGCGAAGCCGTTTAGGTTAGAGGCTCGACTGTAGGCGCTGCATACTCCGCTGGTGGGCGCCACTGTAGCTCGCGGTGTAATGACTGCGCGCGCGCGCGCTCCACTCCTCTCATTCTCCTCCCGCAACGCCGCGATGAGTGCCACGGACAGCGCCAGTGTCAGCGCCGTGGATAGCGCCGCGGAGAAGAGGACTCGAGCCGCTGCCACGAAACGGCAGCGGCGACAGGTCGATCTGAAAACTAATGGGAACTTGAGTCGACCCCATGGCTGCTTCGCATACTACTCAGGGTTCCCCTACGGGAAGATGGTGTAATTTTTTTACATGTCCTGTGTAGCGCATGTAATATCGGCGCAATAAACTGATTTTAAACACCTGACCCGACGGTCAGATGAGTGTGGCAGTCCGGCAGAACTAAGGACGCACTGCTTCCTTTCGCCTAGGCTTCTCTGATGTAAGTGGCGGATAGGTTATCGCCGCGTCATCCAAGCTACCGCAGATAGAAAAAAGATACACGAGTAGAAGAAAGAAAACACGTTTCATACTCTCTGCCGATCCCAGCAGCATAGTGCAGGATATACATACAATTGTGAGGTGGGGTAAGAGGCAGTGATCATAGTTTAGTCAGGTCTGGGATTCCACTTATTTTGAAGAAATAGCAAAATTAGTCAAGAGGCAACAGGCCAACCTGGACGCAGTAAGGGAAAAACAGAATTCAGGCTGGAGCTCGCAAGCACATATGCAGGTCTAGAACAGGAAGATTAAAATAGCATAGCGTGAATGAACGAAACCGAAGCTAGGCTGATTTCAGAAGGAGCAATTGAAGTGGGAGGTAAGGCCAGGGCCGATATTTTGTAGCGATGCCTTTCCGATGCTAATGCCTTTTTGCGCTTGGTCAGCGGTCACAGCGACGGTACGCTCACGTTATCGACAGGGTCAGCCGGCCGTGAGCGGTGGATGATAAGACTAGTATAGAATAAAGCATAACGCATCACTACAAAATACCGGCCCAGTAGGTAAATTCTCCCATGTAACGAAGTACCTAATAAAGAAACGACAATTAATGAAACGGTCTAACTCAAGAGATCAGATAGAATTAGTTGAACTGTCAAAGCTGATAAGGAAGAAAGTAAGCGATATTTTAAGTTATAACGTCGGAAAGATAGCAGTAAAAAATTACGGCAGAACTCACCTCACAATCGAGGTGAGGAATGTCGAATGTCGAGGTGAGCAGTCGAGGAATGTAGCGACATTCCATATTCCAGAAATCCTGTTTATTTAACACGTGTTGTGGTAATCATGAGACTTTCGATGATTCAGCTATATGCCACACACTCCGATATCATTCCACTTTTCTATGGCCCTCGCTTGCCAGGGTTGCCATCAGCATAGAGGCTTCACGTCGACGGCATGACGACAATGAGATGTTGATTCCGAAACTACGACGATGGTATAACGGCGACAATGCAACGACGATGATGTGGGGACAATGACGGTGTGACGACGACGGTATGACGACAACGGGATGAAGAATGACGGCACTTGCACGACCAATACGCCATGACTTCGATGGTATGACACGTGATGCGTCTGCGTTTTGGTACGACAAGTAGCGTCTTTTTGATGACGGCGCAATGACCACAATGACATGACAACGACGGCATAATCACAACAGAATAACGCACAAAGAATAATGTCGATGGACCGAGGAAGGTGGTAGGACGATGACTACATGACCACAATATGATGAGGATACTGCAGCTATGACGGTGAAGCGACAGCCTGACGACAACGGCATGATGACGAATGCATGACGATCGACGACTTTATTACGACACAGTGATGACAATGGCAAGAGAATGGCATGAGGGGAATGGTAGGACGACGAGTGCATGATGACAATGGTGCGGCGATGACTGTTTCACAAAACCTGTATGACGACGATAGCTTGACAACGGCATGAAGAGTGTCGGATGACGTAGCTGGACTGACGATGATGGCACGACGGCATCACGACGACGGTCTGACATTGGAGGTATGACAGCGACTGACGATGACGGTATGACAAGGGCGCCATAATCACTATTGAACTAGGACGGTATGAACACGCTAGAATGGCGACGAAACATTGACGTCGATGGAACAACGAAGGTGGTATAAGGCAGTATGACAAGGCGATGACGTTGCTGAAATGATGGCAATGATAATACCACAGACCGACGGCGACAACATGAGACTGTGTGACGAAATCGGCATGATGGTAGTCGGTTGACAAAGGTGGAATGACGAGAATGCAATGACCACGACGGCACAAGACCCCGGACACATACCTATTGACCCAAACTATTTGGACTACTGGGTCGGAGTAGAAGGTGTGACGACGACGGCATGGCGAGAGACCGATGACGAAGCTGGATTGACGACGATTGAATGACCACGACGGCATCACTATGGCGGCGTGACAACGAATGCATAACGACGGTATGACGACAATACCACGACCACGAAGGCATCACGACCACGAGCGCACACCTACTGGCTATAGCTATTAGACAACTTAGCCGACGGGGTCGAGGTAGAAGGCGTGACAATCAGAGCATGGCGAGAGTAAGATCACGGGACTGGAATCACGACAATGGAACGACAACGATGGCAGCAGGACCAGGAGCACATACCTAGTTTCCAAAGCAGGTAGAAACTTGGCCCACTGGTTCATCGTAAGAGGCTAGATAGATAGATAGATAGATAGATAGATAGATAGATAGATAGATAGATAGATAGATAGACAAGGCCCAAAATGGTTGAAATAGACAAAGAATGCAATTCGCATTAAAATTTACGAACTTGTATCCAGTCTTAATATCCAGAACTGCATGCTTCGAAGAAGTATTGGAACTCTTACACTGGGACTGCGAAGGTTTAGGAGTGAGGATCAATGGCGAATATCTAGCAACCTTCGGTTTGCAGACGACATTGTCCTATTGAGCAACAATGGGGACGAATTACAACAAATGATTGAGGCCCTTAACCGAAAAAGTGTAAGATTGGGGTTAAAGATTATTATGCAGAAGACAAACGTAATGTTCAATACCCTGGCAAGGGAACAAGAATTCAGGATCGCCAGTTAACCTCTAGAGTATGTAAAGGAGTGCGTTTATCTAGGTCAATTACTTACAGGTGACTCTGATCATGAGAAGGAAATTTACAGAACAAAATTGGGTTGTAGTACATATGGCAGGCATTGCCAAATCCTGACTGGGAGGTTACCACTGTCATTGAAAAGGAAAATATACAATCATTGCATTCTACCGGTGCTAACATATGGGGCAGAAACTTGGAGGTTGACAAAGAAGTTCGAGAACAAGTTAAGGACTGCACAAAGAGCCATGGAACGAGAAATGTTAGGCATAACGCAAGAGACCGGTGTGGATCGGAGAGTAAACGGGGATAGCCGATATTATAGTTGACGTTAAGAGAAAGAAATAGAGCGGGGCAGGCCATGTAATGCGTAGGGTAGATAACCAGTGGACCATTAAATTTACAGAATGGGGGCCAAGAGAAGCGAAGCGCACTCGAGGACTGCAGAAAACTAGGCGGGCTGATGAAGTTAGGATATTTGCAGGCGCAAGTTTGAATCAGCTAGCGCAAGACAGGGGTAATTGGCGATCACAGGGAGAGGCCTTCATCTTGCAGTGGACATAAATATAGGCTGATGGTGATGATGATGATGATCCAGTCCACGTACTTGCGTAGCAATCTGACAGTTTACCGCAACACTCACAAAACGACCGATTTGCTGTAGTTATTACTTGTATTATTAAGCTGACTACTAACAGTTCAGCTTTCTGTCGCAATATTTTTGAAATTCTGGCGTTTCTAAAAATCAGTTCTTGTGCGCTTTACGTCCGTTTTACTTTACTTTTTATCTATAACGTAATGAGCACAAACAGTTGTTGCACATTTTGTTAGAAAAGCGAGCCCTCCGCTGTGTTGGCCCTAATTATCATCGATGTCAACTACTGTACATGTATTCTCGATCTCGTTCGCGCAGAACCCCACCGATACAGCATTCACTACTTTAACAAAGACGAAGTAGCATCAAAACGGAAATGTGTATGTTGTCCTGACAAGGCAAAATTGCTGTTTTGACGTATGCAGAATTACGACGTGGCATACAACGCCGTAACACGCGCTACCAATTTCTCAGTTTTAGCGCCCAGCTCTTGTGCGCCCGTTCCTGCGTTGAGGGTCGGCGTTGTTATACCTCGTAACTGAGCCAACGAGCCCAGCGAAAAGTGAAAGCGAACGCGGAGCGCAGCGTGAGATGAAGGAAGAGCACGCGAGGAGAAATGTGGAGGAGGAGGCTACAGGACAGCTGCGATCGTCCTGTCCACTTCGTTCTCGTGTCTCGTTTTAGCGCAGTTATAATTTTCTTAAGTGAAAGCATGAGGCGGATAGTGGAGGAGGGGCGTAGGGTAACCGGCCTGCGCATGCGCTAAGTTGCCGGCGGCCACAGCATTCCGCACCCGCGCGGGCGATCTGCGCTTGGGAGTGGGGGCAGGGTGGCGTGAGGTTGGGAGGGCTACGTTCGTCCGCGGCGTCAGAGCGGAGGTCTGTATGCGGCGGCTGCTGTAAATCGCGCTTCGAGCCCACGCGTCACGCACGCGCTGCCTCTCGCGATCTCCCGATTAGCGCGGCAGTCACGCTACACTTCGCTCCGTTTGCAATGTACAGCACGAGACAGATTGCCCGCGCCAGCTACGCTACTCACAGCGTTCTCATCCTAATATAAACCGTCTAAGTATATAATCATAATACAAAATATTGACACCCGAAATGAAAACCCCTATAGAACTGCACTCAAATTTTGCCTTACGGAGTATCGTAATCGGTAGTGAAATTTTCCTTAGTGGTCTGCATAGCGGTGAGATAAAAGCGCTCTCCCGAAGAAGCATTAAGAAATGCCTTGAGCGACAGTGCAAACGGTAAGACGAGGGTGACTCGCACCTGTTCGGGAACGCAAACTGAAATCTGCTTGAAGCGCGGACAGCGTACCTAACTGTTACGTTTCCTGTTTTGGCTAGCTGATGATTCAGTAAATTTATCGATTGCAGTTTCCACTTCTACATCTTCATAATTGAGAAATGCTGCAACACGAACATATTTCCGCCAATCACATAGTTAGTCGATTCCGAAGCGTAATTCCAGCACTGCTCTATTTGCGACAAGCCATAGCATCGCATCAAGTAACACCGAATGGAATGTGTTTTTTTTTTTTTTTTGCTGTGAAAGCGCACATAAACGCTATGGAAGCAGATGCGGCATTTACAGCTATGATGAGTACACCGACAGCAAGCTGCAGTACAAGAAACACAGAATAGGCGTTGACACGAGCAAAGGACGTTTTTGGCTGTTCGGTGTGCTTACGCTCAAGGATCCTAGCGTGAAACACGACGAAACCAACCAGAAACCTCGGATGTACTTGTATCAAAACACTGCGAGATCCATCTAACGTACCCTTAAAGAAAGTTGAAGGGAGGCATCGAACGCACCTTTAGTCACAACCTGTAAAAAATATAGTATATTCAGTATGACAGAAAAAAAAGTTTAACAAATATTTGAGGTGAAAATCTTTTTTTTTATTTTACAAACTTGAGGGCCATCTGAACTTTCTGAAATATAGCCAAGCCAGGTGGGATAAACCAATTTGTCAAAAATCGGGTATTTTACTTATTGTCACAAGACAACTTATCATAGTTGGCAGACATGGTTTATTTTATTAAAAAACAATTTAGGCACCGCTTTGTTAGTTTTGTTTCTGTAATAGGCTCCTAGAAGTGACAAAGATGTAGTATATTCTTGGAGGCTATATTCCAAAAATTGGTTTTTACGAAAACCTGCAAAATTCTTTCAGACGAATGTCCACAAAGCATGTTATCTTAGAAAATTTAATTTTTGCACAATTGTCACGCAACAGCTCCGCAAAACCACGCAGACTTGGAAAACTCAGCAGTTTGGCCTATATGTATGAGTCCACCGAAGAATGCAGCGCTTCGCTTTAAAATCCCTGCATGTACCGGCCGTCATAGCGAAGTACCTGAGCTATTTCTCCAAGAAGCTTTACAACGGAGAATTTTCTTTTAAAGAAGAAAAACATTATTCAGCCATTCCAGTCTACGAAGGCGGATGACCAGCGAAGCTCTTTAGCGCACGACGGAACTTTGAACAAAGGTACGAACATATTTATTGTCCTGATCGGTGGTCATCGTGACGATAGGTACGCACACACACATTCGCGTATCACCTCTTTTATTAAATCTGTCCGTCAGGTAAGACGGACATACCACCTTAAGCAATGGTTATACCCCGTGAACGCGGCCTCCTCATTGCGAAGACAGAAGTGAAATTCTACGCTGGAATGATGAGCGACAACGGAACCAGCTGTGGAAGAAAGCGACGAACGCTTGAGCAGTGGCACGAGCGCGTTCGCCCGGTTGCGCCGAGGAGCGCCAACCCTTTCCCCTTGATCGCCTTATCAGGTGCACACTTCGTCACGCACTATGTCATACAATCACTGAGACACATCGTTCTAGACACAGGTGGCCGTTAAACCTACCTCCGACGCAAGTGTGCAATATGCGTTTGCTTTTGTTGTTCACTCTTTAACTCTCACTTTTTAGGGGAGAGTTTTAGGAGAGAGTTTTTCCGTGCGGACGCAATGAAATCCCGGATCCTAGCCATAAACAGCTTCGCTGTAAAAATGTAGTTCGCACCCACATCGCATAATTGCGTTCTTAGTTGGGCTTCACTGCACAATTTATGGCTGGAAATACAAACCAGACGGACGTACACATTCAATGTACGCGGTTCTGCAGCACTATAATGTGGTTGGAAATCCATACTGGGTGTTTCAGCGAACACTTTCTCGAGTTTTTAAAGCGTGCGTGGGGCAGATAACACAATTCTAGTTTATGAATAAGTAGACTATAGTTGAAGAGGCGGGCATTACTTGCACAAAAAAATGGAAATGCATAATTAACAATGGTACACTAATTACGTTTTTAACTACTGACCTTATGGCCCACATGCTATTTACAAATTCGAGTCGTGGAGTTCGCAAGGTGGATGCACTTGGGACGAATTCTCAGGATGACACCAGTTTAGAGATACTAATACCCGAACTGTGCGGAGAAATGCATTGGCGTTCCAGTTCCTTTTCTGCTTCAATGCATAAAACGTCGTTTTCTTTAAAATGTAATTGGAACTCCTATGCATTTCTTCGCAAAGTTCGGGAATTATTACCTCGAAACTGGTGTCATCCCGAGAATTGGCTCCAAGTGGACCCGCCTTGCGGACACCATGGCTAGAATTTGTAAATTGCATTATGGGCCGTAAGATAATTAGTTAAAAGCTTAATCACTGAATTTTTAGTAATTAGTTGATTATGCGTTTAAGTTTTTTTTTTTTGTGCAAGTAATGTCCGCCTCTTCGAGTAGACCAGCTCATGTTTTAGAGTTGTGCTATCTGCCACAGGCAACATTTAAAAAGTTTTGAAAGTGTTCGCTGAAACACCCTGTATATAGTTTCTGTTTCCAGAACAAATGTTTAATATTGCGATAGCAATTATATGGACACTCAAAAGCAGATTTCTGCCGTCGGCGTCGCCGTCGCCGTCGCCGTGAGGTTCCGTATGACGTCATTTGGAGAAGAAATCGTCGTCGCGCGCCGAACGCTGTATGTGCGAGTGAAAGGGCGCGAGGGGCGCGTCTTTCACGGGGAGTGAACGCACGGCGGAGAACAAACGCGCGTTCTGCGCCGTGCTCGCTTAAGGGCTGCAGAAGTAGGCGTCTCTGTTCTCCTTCACAATCACCATGTATGTAGAGCAAACGCGCCTTCTTCCGACGAGCGAGAGGCCGTGGGGGAGGGGGAGGGAAGGGAGGCGATGCTTAAGCTGCGGCACGCCGTGCCTATTTATATCAGAGACTCCGGCAACAGTCACCAACGCCGCACGCATTTTGAGCGAACGCGGGCAAAACGCCGATGGCGTCGACAACAGTTCTGCGTTTTGCCGATGCTGCTGCATGTCCCAGTTTATACAGCTGATAAAGCTAATATCATTACTCCGTATAGCTCTCTACAAGTTTGCTATCGCAATTGATGCTTCACCTTTCAGGTGAAACTGCGACAACTTTTTATACAATGTCTCACCGGGTTAGCTCACGCGCTAACCCGCCAAAACTGGCACAGTGCATGTGATGGAATGTACACATGGCTAAACATGGCGAATACTTAGATGTCTGCTCAATCCCGAGAACAGTAAAAGTACGCAGAGGCGTAATCTCAGCAAAATAATCCACAATTACCCGGGATCAGACACACACCTAATAAACGAACTGAAGAATGTATACATCGGAAACCATTTCAAAATGTCCTTACCCGCATACACGGGAGATTCAAACCCAATAATCGACGAACCGATCACGGAAGCGGAAGTCCGCGAGACCATATACGGTCTTGGAACGCGCTCCGCTCCGGTTCCGGGACGGCGTAACAAGCAAAACTACATGGAACATGGACGATGACTCCATAGAAGCACTAAGTATCTCAATAAGTGTTGGGAGACTGGCCACATCCCTCAACAGTGTAAGGAAGCTAAAATTGTCATGATACCAAGGCTGAGCAAGAGGTTGCAGCTGCAGAACATAAGACCCATCTCGCTCACCTCCTGCCTAGGCAAACTTCTGGAACGCATCATCCTTACTCGCCTAAACAAACACATGGAAGCGCACGACCTGTACCCTCACACGATGATTGGATTCAGGCACAAGCTTTCCACGCAGGACATTATGCTTCAAATTAAACACCAAATAATGGTAGTGGTAGTGGCCTAGTGGTAGAGCGCCCGCCTCGGCTGCGGGAGGCTGTGGGTTCGATTCCCACCGCCGCCGGGCACCCACTGGTTCAAAAGGGTACAAGCGTACCCCGGCCTGGCGTTCGGCTTCCTTCAGGGGTGATATGCTTGGGAAAGGAGCCTGCGCCCTGAATTCCCGTCGAAACCAACGTGAGCACGGAAAAAAAGTGGTGTCTTGGCCGCTCCCATGGCGGTAATTTCCCATGTGGCGCCCCAAGCACCTATTGAGGTGGGGGCACCTTCGGGTTGAGGTCAAACACCCCCTTTCCAAGCGTTCAGGTCCCATAATGGCCGAGCACCAGGCCGGGAGCGCGCTTGTACCTATTTTATCGGTAGGTACTCGGCGGCAGCACTTGCCTCCCACAGCCCCGGCAGATGCTCGTCTACAAGGTCGTCTGTCGTTGGACAAGAGGCGCCCAGAGACAACAGCTGAAATCTCTATTGGGCCCTCTTTCGAGATGTGGACCCCCACGACAGCCGAGCACCAGGCCAGGGGACATCTCTACCCATGAGAAAAACCGGTGGGTTCCCGGCGGCACCGGGATTTGAACTCGGCACCTCCCGCGTACGAGGCGGATGCTCTACCGCTAGGCCATCGCTGCGGTAGCTGTGATCACCGCATAGACGGTGATCACAGCTCAGAACTTGATAACCAGGCCATTCTTGGTCTTTGATCTAACCAAAGCCTTCGACAATGTTCATCACGAAGCCATCCTATCCCAGCTAAACAAACTAGGATTGGCTCCAGAACACACAATTATATCAAAGACTTTCTTACCGACAGAACAGCCACACTCACCGTCGGTGGGGTAACCTCGGAAAAAATTTCCCTGGGGAATCGAGGGACACCCCATGGCTCGGCTCTGTCTCCCTACCTCTTCAATATGGTCATGCTAGGATTGCCAAGCAAGCTAGCTAAAATCCCTAAACTACAGCATAGCTTATATGCAGACGACGTGACACTCTGGGTAACCGGAGGGAGTGACGGAGAAATCCAAGAAACTTTGCAGAGCGCGATAGAAGTTGACACGGAATACGTAACACCTAAAGGACTTTCCTGCTCCTCGCAATAGTCAGAGTTACTTGTGTATAGACCCACGTGCAGAGGCAGGAAAACTGTCACCCCACCACCTCAAATCATGCTCAAAGCTAACGACCAGGACATCCCAATAGCACCGAGCATCAGGATCCTTGGACTCAGAATACAGGCCAATGGACAAAACAACGAAGTGATAAAGGCACTAGACTCGCACGTGCATCAAACAACAACTCATTTCACGCATCGCCGACAGACACCCCGGCATGAAAGAAACTAATCTACTCAGATTGGTACAGGCTTTTGTCATAAGCAGAATAGTGTACGCTACCCCATTCCTGCAACTAAAGATTGATTAACGCTCCCAAATTAACCTCATGATCAAGAAAGCATACAAGCAGGCTCCACACCTCCCAATTCTGACCGCAAATGAAAAGTTTGAGGCTCTAGGAGTACACAATACTCTAGACCAGCTCATAGAGGCTCAAGGAATTGCCCAACTGGAGAGGCTCTCGCGTTCTCCGACGGAGCAACACATTCTCCAATCACCCAGGATTACATACAACACCCAATTCTGACCAAAGCGGGACATTCCCACAGAGTTAAGAGAACACATGCACGTCCCACCATTACCAACCGGCGGAGCGCAGGCATGAAAGAGCCAAATCCTTACAAAAATGCCTTTAAAACTCTAAAGACGTGGCCCATGTAGACGCTGCCGAGTATCGGGACTGAGACGCTATGACTGCGGGTTTATTAGACCAGCAAAATCACATCATCGCTGCAAGCTCAGTTAATACAACCTCGCCGAAAGTCGGGGAGGAAGTCACAATCGCCTTGGCGTACGCTTCCTTCGCAGCCAAATTCATAGTCAGCCACTCGAAGACAGCTATACGAAATTTCGCGAAAGGGCGCATTTGGACCTGAAGCCCTCAAAATTCTGGCCAGGGTACCCGCAACCCGCCGCAGATCAACGCAACTCATTTGGGCACCGCCCCACTCCGGTCTTCCGGGACGAAGATGCTCACAGTACGGCCCGAGAACTGGCCATCCGCGGTCGCACGACAACCTCTTGCGATGAGCAGTTTGAATCCCTCCGCCATTCAGGCAGGGACCGGATGGTATCCTACAAGGACATTCTACAATTCTACCGCCAGGGCAGCGGGCATTAGCCTGCCGCGCCCAAACATTTAGCTAAAACGCAGTCAGTTACCTGACGCCTCTTACAGACGCACACTTTCCCAAACTCAGTGACGTACAGTCACCTCTATTCCGGGCTATATACAGCAGATTGTAAATAATGCGCAGGTAGAGCCGATCTTCACCAGATCACGTGGGCATGTCCCCTGATAAGGACCAGAACACGCACTAGCTTATTGCCTCCCCTTCCCATTACTACCCTAGAGCAGTGGGAGACTGCACTGCACAGCTCAAACCTGGATGTACAACTCCGGGTCTTCCAGATGGCCGAAGACGCCACCAAAGTGCAAGGCCTGGCTGCCGCCTGAGCAAGAAGAGGACGGGCCCTCCCACTGCTCTCCTCCCTTAAGTCCATCTTGGACAAAATAAAGTTTATACTACTAATAATACTACTATACAATGTGTTTCAGAAAATTCGTTCTAAATTGCTTGAAGATATGGTAGATACGATAAAAAAGTGATTTTGTCGGCACCGCTTTTATCACAAGGCACACACATAAAATGGCTCGGACTACTAATTAAGCAAGCAATTTTAAGGAGGAACAAACATTTTGAATTTACATTTCGCCTGCATGGGTTATCTCTAACTGCGCCAGCAGTTCTAGCACCCCGTTGGCGCGTCTTCGCCGAGTTTGAGCCACGGGAACTTCAATATAGAAATTACAAATTTATTAGAGAAGCAAAATGACTACATTACTAGATATTGAAAATTGTTTATTGCTTCTTTCGTTTTATTTATTCCTTTCCGTTATTAAATCACTGAATTCATTTTACCACACTTTTCCTTCACGCAATATCTTTTTATCTCTCAGTCATACTCTAAAATTCTCAAATTCAATTATTTTTTATAATATTACTCACACAAAAAACACTTCTGAAACCACCTGCTTCTCGGCGAAGACGCCGTAGTAGGTAAGAGCCCATGTTTGAAAACAAAACAACCAAAACAAATTACACAAAGCAGACGAAAATATAAGCACTTTCTTTCGCATTTCATTTTCCCAGGCAAGACATAAGCTGCAAACGACGCTTTTGACCCACGTAGCGACAGATTCAAGTGCGAACTTGGAGAACATATGGTAAGCTTTTATTTAGGCATCGTGCAGAACAAACGGCCGATGCACTGACGTGTTGCACAGTCCTACGACACCCAAATGGAACACGGTAACACCGGTGCACCTCGGTGGCGTCAGCTAGATGCCCGCATGTGGGTCATAAGTCGTGCACATTCACACGCGCTCCGATGGCAGTGTTCATCATCTGAGCTCTGGCGACGCAGTGTGGCACTTGCTACCGTGGAACTGGCCGATGCAGGCCGCGTACGCTATGGCGTGAGGGATGTATGTCTGGTCGTGCACCCCGCTGAACAAGTGCGCCCAGGGCCCGATGGCGAACACAGCCACGTCCTCGCCGCCGTGTGTCTCGAGCCGCTTGGGGAATGCCGCCTGCTGCGTGTAGTTCATCGACGCTGAGAGAGAAAGAAAACAGAAACACATGGGGTGATCAACGGTGCGGACAAGTCAAAATTTCGCCCTGTGGGAGGGTCAACACCGCTCCAACAAAGCAAATGAGAGCTGCTGAAGCAGGCAAGGTGGAATTAAGGTACATGAAAAGAAAAAAAAGAATGCGCGGAAGTATTTATTTCGGCGAAATTCTTTCTGACAAATCCGCATAGCCTTTCTTTGTAGCCACGTGCTTCAACCGGGTGAATGACAATTTTCCCTTTTAAAGCTCTGTATTACATATTCTGGCATTGTCTCCGAAAAGAAGGGCAATTTCACCTCATTCTTCTTCCCTAGTTCCGAATGAACCAGTAAACAGCCCGCAGTGTGGCTAGGCCACATGGAATGATGAGAGGAAAATGATAGTGAAGCGAAGCAAAAGCATCATGTCTTGGTGTGGAAGCAATAATACCTCCTCACTGAATGCTCACACTATAGGCTGAAAGACTCTGTAAGCACATGTACGCAACCCAATACCGTACACCGATAATATTACAGATGAGCAACAAAAACAAGACAATAAATTATACCATAGCACCACCATGCATGTTCATACCCTGTAAACATTCCTTCTTTTATTTTTCGGGTGATAGCTGCCACACAACCTTTCCTAGTGCATTCTCAGCGAAGCGGTTATGTTTCGTTCACTGAATGACCCGTATGAAAACTAGCTTCGACACATGTCTAACTTTTTTTTGCCTCCCATGATGTGCTCTTTCGAGCTGTGTGCATACACGCTACTAGTGCTGTTATTTTAACGCCAACATGCTGTGATAATTAATCCTTGCGGTAGCTTCCGCATTTCTCAAAATAATGTCTTCCTTGGCGAGTTACCAGATTTCCGTATCGTGTGTCTGATTATAACCTGTTTCTAGCTTCTTTCGTGGATCCATCCGAAAGATAGTGGAGTCTAAATACGGGGTTCCTTTTTTTTAAACCGTGCAAAAAAATTTTTAAGCCTGAGGCAGATATCGAAGTTCTAGTCCTTGAACTAGATTACTCGAAGCGGCGGACATCACTCGCTCAAAAAATGGAAATGCCTAATCAACTAATTTGCAACAATTTACTTTCTTACTTTTTTTAATTTACGGCTCTTAATGCAAAAACTGATGTAGCCGGTGAATTTGCAAGGCATATCCACTTAGAACGGCTTTTATGAATTGCAAGGGTTTCGAGATGCAAAGCATACCAAGTTGCTCCTGAGTGCGTGCCACACAGCATGTGCAACTGGGGTGAGAGAAATTTATTTACAGAAAGGCAGAGAGGTCGGCCTGAGCTGTAACTTGCTCTGGCCTGCTACTCTACACTGGGGAGAAGGGACGGGGAGGAAAAGGGCTGATGGATGATAATGATAAGAGGAGGAGGTGTGCATGTACAATTTTACAACGTTGTGGCATCTCTAAAGCCGTGCGTCTAGCCCAGTGGCTTGTAGAAAGACTAAAGCGGCACTGTTAATCAGGGCTGCGCTGTTTGCATTGGGCCAAGGACCTAAAAGAAACTCGTCTGATAGGGGCCTCTTATGGACTTCTGCAATCGAAGAGACCAGTTTCTGTCGTTCTTGCGCGTACGCGGGACAAACGCAAAATATATGGTCAAGTGCTTCTGGTACCTGGCAGTATTCACAATTGGGGCTAATGCCACTGACACCAATCATATGTCTGTAACGATTCGTGAATGCGACACCAAGGCGTATCCGGTGCACGATGCTTGATTGGCTTCTTCTGAGCTTGTGAGGAATGCGGTATGTCATTTCTGGGCCCCATTTATGCACTCGCTTGTGTTGATGATCTGGCTGGGTCCAGTGCTGCAACGTACAATTGCGTGTTACGCAACGAAGTAGGGCATTTGTGTCTGTCCGTGAGAATGGAATGCGTACTTCAGTCGCATTATTTTAAGCAGCTTTCGCTTCAGCGTCTGCCTGCTCGTTCCCTATCACACCACAGTGCTAAGGTATTCATTGAAAGGTGATAATATGGCGATTTCTATTTGCCAGGTCGAGAAGCTCTGCGATTTCTATAGCAATTGAATAATATGGGCCCCGCCTGAGAACACAGTCAATGGTTTGAAGAGCTGGTTTGGAATCACAGAATATCGTCCATGCGCGAGGAGGCTCCTTGGAGAGAAATCGAAGTGCCTCCCAGATAGCAGCAAGTTCTGCGGCAGTTGATGTAGGCTCTCAAAATATTTAATACTGCCCATGTATCCCATTTTAACCCCTAACTCGCCCAGGAAAACATTGTCTTTCATCGACTTCGACTAGGCGTTCAATTGCCTTTTAACTCCTTGTTTCCCCCCCCCCTTTTTTTTGAGTGACGCTTACTGTGAGACTGGTTGAAGAGGACCGTAATCCGCTTCATGAACTACGCCTTCTAAATTTAACGAAAATTCGTGAACTCATATAGGAAGGAATGTTTCGCCCGCCGAAAGTGATGCATGGAAAATATTTCTGTCACTCGTGCTTTGGAACTTTGTGGAGTATTTAACGGCTCATGAACTGCCAGGTGTACCAAGATGAACTCTGGTGGTTTGTAAAGCCTGAATTAGGTAAAACACGCTGAAGAAATTTCATAGTTGTATGCGTTCCTACGGTCGCCGTAGCAAACTATCAAATTCTTGCCAATTAAGTGTGTTGTTCGATGCTTTCAATGGTGCTAAAATAACTTCAAAGAATGAAAGTTTGCAGTTGGTATTGCATTCGAGCCTATTACTGCATAAAAAAAGGACAGTACCAAGACGCAGAAAAAGCACAGTCAAAGGCAAAGCGACTAAAATGTTTGATTACTAGCCGCATTAAGAAAGCACTTCGTACGAATAATACGTTGGCCTCAGGAAACACGTCCCAGACACGTCAAATTTGCAATGCATTGAGAGAGCCGTTGAAAATCTTCAAATTTCCGTCGGATTTAACAAAATGACGCTTGAAGTACTCAAATATTTTTTTCAGTTGTTGCAAACAAGCAAACACCTGAAAATTTCTGCTTGAAACTTTGTACACGTACACGGGAGACCCTCTACGCTTGGACTCAACCGTTTAAAGTCCCTTTATAAGGTCACAAGCATTGAGGTGACAGCGTGACTTGCAAAATTTGTGCGTTAAACGCCGCCAACACGAGCCGAATAGTTTGGCCCCGTCGCAACGACTTTGCGACGAGGGTGCGTTAAAATTCTACGAACACGATGAGTGCCTTCTATCGCAATTTTACAGGACATTATCCGTCGTCTGTCTGTATGACCCTAACTCTTACAGAAAAGGCAGAATTTTATGCACCTTCATGCACAGAAAATATTGCATAAACACACCAAAAGTTGGCTATAAGAAACATTTGACGCCTTTAGCACCATACAAATACGTTATTAGGTGTTTAAAACTTCCAAACATAACAAATTTACAAGAAATTGCATTATTTACCTGTCCCCACAACTTTACCTACGTTAATCTAACCCGCGTAAGGATTCAACCAAAGGCAACTACATTAGAAAAATCTTCTTAGGTGAACCAGGCGTTCTCCATATTCTACCATGGCAGTTCGGTTGAAGCAGAGGGCTGCACGTCTTATTCGTGGATGGATCGGAAGAGATCAAAGGAAAGCCGCCGAACGACAGCTTCGAAATGCGACTCGCAGGATTAACATGTAGCCTCACTGGTCATCGAATGCAACGCCGTCAGGGTCTTTAATCAGTGCGTGTGAAGCTCAACGTTTGTCGTATGGTCAGGATGTCTAATCGTGCAACCTGACCGTGCATCATGCAACCTATTCGAATAAAACGTTGTGTCCTCCTCACCTCGCTTCATTTCACGCTCTGTCGTTGTGCAACTCGATTGCGCTCACTCAAGGCTCTCACCATAAAACATCTGTTGCGGATTATGCACAAATAGTCCTGTCTTATTTTTTTTGCAAAAAAAGGAAGAAAAACACTCCGAGACCATAACAAGAGGTGAGTTGGAAGCCACGAATATTTAGTTACAGAAAAACTTTGCTTCAATGGAAATATTATTATGGTTCTGCAAGGGAGCAGACATCGGCATCTCTCTTTTCGCGTTACTTCCTACTCTACAAGCCGCCCTGCCGCCCTGTGTGTATATGCTTGGGTTCGCAGTCCATAAAATGCACTCCATAGAGCTCCAAGAATACGCGGAACTTGAAGCAAAATTCAGAAACTGGCATGGTTCAAGAAAATAGGCGTACGTCGCTTGAGGCTTGCGTCTCGTGAAGACGCTAACTATTTTTGTCACGGCTCGTGAATTATCAATTGCAAATTGTCAAATTGTTGCTACTCCTGCAAAATTAAGACTAGACTAGACTTAACTGACGGGCATGTGGCAAAGAAGGAAAAGCTACGAAGGCAAAGCGCCCACAAGCAAGAGCGCTCCTGAAAAAGCTCCAAATTCTCATTCGCGCGAGTTTAAGCTGCGGAGAAGAAAGCAAACATCTCATTTGTAACACCGAAATCGGACAGAATACTGAACTGAGTGCTAAATTTCACGTATGTTTCTGCTTTTCTCTTCTGCGTTTGGGTGAATGCGAAACCATCGCACGTGGAAGCTACGCTGATTCAGTATCTGTTTGAAAATCCGAAATCGCTGTCAAGCTCTGCCGGACTACTTGGCGCAGTAACACCTGTGCAGAACGTAGGCTCCGGCCCTTTAGCACCCGTCATTACCACTTAAGGTTGAACGCGAGTATAGACGGGATATTTAGTGTCCTGTCTAAACTTCTCCTTCCCGTCTTCTTTTGTTGCCTTTCTTTTGTACCTTAAACCCAGCCTCACCTGTCTGGTTTCTTAAATGCTTTATGAACCACGACAAACAACGTGCCAGCAGTTGAATACTCCTACGTATACGCAAACCAAAATCAGATGGGCAGGAAAAATGACAGTATTCAAAAGCGTAATGGGGATAACAAGGTGCTGACTCTCAGAAAATACAGTATATGCCTACAAAAAGGCATAAAGGAGAGCAGAATACAGGATAGTACTGTCTAGTGCTGTTCGCTCCAGCCAGAATAAAAATATGACACGTGACTTACAGGTTTCGCGTTCTGTCATGTTGCTCCTGTCCACGGCGACGCTCGGGCCATTACCGTAGGCAATCATGGTGAACGGCTGCTGGTCGACGTCAGATAAACCAGCGACTCCTGCACGAAGGCCACAGAAACAACTGTACGGTCCGTCTAACTTTCAAATTCAATTAGGGCCGTGAACTCGCATCAGTGCCTAAATATGAAATAAATATTGCCCCAGTCCTGAAGAGTGGCAGTGTAAACGACGTAACAACGAAGCAGAACAATGAAATTGCGTGAACTACGATGCGACGTGCGCCACACCCTGCATCCATGCCGAATAGAATGAACACGGGAGCGTTAACACTCATGATCCAAATGAGAGAAAGGTACTCTGTAAACCACAAACATCTCTTCAACGTCTTTAATTGATCCAAACGTCAACTTCTTGAGGTCCCCGGCCAAGACATCTAAAATAAATTTGTTGTGTTTTCACATATGAAGAAACCCACGGTGAAAAACACAACTTATTTTAGATGTTTTGACCGGAGACCTCAAGAAGTTGACGTTTGGATTAATTAAAGACGTTGAAGAGATGTTTGTGGTTTACAGAGTCTCTCTCCCTCTCTCTCTCTCTCTCTATATATATATATATATATATATATATATATAACATGACTTCTAACGTGTGATGTAAGTACTTGGCAAATAGCACTTTTTCGGACTACCCATGAATCATTGTCCGCCAAGGGGTCCTTATGACAGAATTATGTTTTCTCACTCGTTCCAATTATAGTCCGAACAATCATGTCTGCATCTCATACATCTACTCTGTTATTTTGTGATTCAATTTACTTTTGGAACGTTCGATAATGGAAAAAGCTACTGATTTCAGGCTGATGGTTCAGAAGAATGAGTACTCTGCACGTCCTCGTGGAGGGCGGGCGTGCGCACAAATATGTGCGCGCAGTATAACTGATCAGCTTTTTGCCCGTTGCGCCTCCCACACAGCTACTCCTTCGGTCGCAATGTTCAACGTATGAAGCAATCTGCAAAAGGCCCTGTTATACCGGGAAGTCTCGCGTGTTTAAAGTTTTCGCAGCAAGGTTAATAAAATTTGATATGCAAGGTACGTTCTGCCAATACAAACAAAATTGTTGCCGCACATTCACTCGAATGTACAAAATTTCACATTGGTAATGTATTTATAGCGCATTTCACCCCCATGCTAATATCCAAACAATGCAGCAAATATCCAGCAAAGACATCTATGTAACTTCCTTTCAACGTAAAGAATAATGCCTTTTCACAGTACCAGAAACGAAGTTTACGTAACCAAGGAAAACCTCAACATCTATAGGAGGTGTTGAATGTTCAACTGAAACATCTGATTGACATCCACGCAATGTTCGTGGTTTATAGGTAGATGCAATATACAACCGTGGGAGCTGGGTATCATTACGCTAAATTCAATTTTGGCTACCATACAGCGAATGGGCAGTAGGCTAGTTATGCATCGAATATACGCAATAATCGTTGCACGTGTTGAAGCAAGCCCTGCCAACCACGAAGCTTGCACAGTGGCTGCGCGTACCGAGTATGTTCTTTCCACGCGGAGTGTTTAATCCTCCAAAGGAGAAGGTGTGCGAGTGGTCCGCCGTCACGACGACCAGCGTGTCACCGGAGGCGCCGAACTTCTCCAGAGTGTCGTCCACAGCTCGGTCCAGCTCCAACATTTCTTCGAGAGCCAGGCCTGCACGGGTGGTGTGGTGCGCGTGGTCGATGCGGCCACCTGCAAGCAACAACGCTAGCATTCTTCACTGTTCGCACTTTAAAAACGCCAATGAGAAGGGTGCACAGAGAAGAGCACGTGACACGAGGTCAGCATGTCATATACTCGTATATCAGCAGGTCATATGGCCTGAGCATATGACACTGTATAGGCGGTCATGCCCTGCTTTAACAGCGAAAAAAAAAAGATACATGCATAGACTATTTGTGTGTTGGTAAATAACGTAAAAAACGGTAAATAGTGATCATTTTTGGGAATTTGCTATTTTAATTGAGAGCAACGATGCCCGAGCATAGACAAGGAGCAATTATTCACAGAAGGGCTGAGAAGCTAACCATAAGTGTGGCTTCCTCTGCCACTCTAGATTGGGTAAGGCGAAAACAAAGTGGTGATGAGTGATGATGAATAAGAGAACCAACGTGGCATGGACGCGTTCGTTAACAGGAAAACTGTTAACAAACTGACTAATGTTCCCTAGGTTTGCAAAACTTTACGCACGCAAAGACCCCTGGGTTGCAGAAACAGCACATAACATCGGATGTGTTTCAGAAGCCTGACCGGCGAAACGTTTTGTCTTTCAGTCTACTTGAGTGCCGCCAGTATTGAACACTCGTGACAGCCGCCAAAGAAGAGAATGATGGACTTGGAATGAGCTGCATCAAGAAATCCCGTTCGTCGTTTTTTTCGCCGGTTTAACGTAGCCGTCTGAAGTGAAGGCATGGCTGCATTTGTTCCGCGTGGATACCTTGGCACCTACACCACCGCAGTGCCAAAACTGCTGGATATTTGGGCACAGTGCTAACACATGCAGATCTTCAGTGAGATGCTGTAATTGTGGCGGCTCTCACTCCATGTCGCCTGCGACGTCGATGCACTAAGGTGTTGCTATTGCGATGGATCTCATAGTGCTATGGATACTAACTACCCCGCGCGAGGCCATGAGATGTAGGTGCTTGAGATCGCGGAGTAACGTCATTGTTCCCGTGCGGAAGCAATAGCAGCAATTAAAGAGTGTGAATTCGGTTACGCAGCGGCTGCGTCCCGTCAGTCCACATCTCTAGAACCCATGGTTTGGGCCGTTGTAGCCGCTGCTATTGACAAGGCAATTCCAATAGTTATGGAGTGACTTTTTAACACCTTTGTAGAAGGTCTAACCGAGACGCTAAATGCCAAATTCAACAGCCTCCTCCAATCGCACTCTGCTCCTGCTGACCCCACTTCAACTAGTATTCCCGCGCAATACTCAAACGAATCAAACTTTGACGGTCAGGTAGAGATTGAGTCTTATACCTCAGTGTGTTCTCCGCTATCAGCAACTGCGGGACCAAGCCACTCATTTGGACACATGAGGCTTGCGACCATCAGCAATAGACGTAAGAGTTACCGACTTTCTCCCACTGATTCTCATCAATCTAGACCAAAAAAAAAACTCAGTGAAAACACAGTCATCCATTCTAGAATCACCGCAGCATCTGTAAAAGTCCTTCAAAGGAATTGCCACTCTTCATCCTCTGGTTACGTTGATCTTTATGTAGTGCACCAACTAATTCCAGACGTTAGTTTTCTTCAAGTATCATGGTTTTCGTCACATCAAAGATTTAGTACTAATAATTTTCGAACATTTGGTTTAGATCGCCCATGTAGGGGCGGTGGGCTACTAGTATTAGTTTAATCAAAATGTATCATAAAGCAACTGGCACTTTTTAACTTGTGTGTTCAGACTGCGAAACTTTAGGATTAGATTTTTTATTGCCTGGTTGCGCAGTGTTTACAGTGGTTAATGCGTACTTCCCTAACGGAGTCAAGTGTACTGATCACCTGGACTCACTGTGCCAAAACTGTTCAAATGCAATGCTCCTGGCTGAAGATTTTATTTCTCATCATATTTCTTCGGGAATCAAAACAGATGTTTGTGGAAAGAGGTTGTGGAATTGCGTGCATGACAACAATTTTCAATGTCACAATTCAGGTCAAATTACTTTTCTACGAGGGCGATTCTCTTCTGCATTAGATGTCCCTTTCTCTTCAGCTCATATGTCGATTTCATCTTGGGACACATTTGACAATGGAACAAGTAGTGATTACTTATACATTACTTCTGAAATTATGCTATTACGTCAGGCTTGCACGGACATCACTTAATGGTCCGGTCTTACATAATGTTCCTGATCTCGCTTTTATAACAGGAACTACATTTAAACGCCTTTTATATATGAATTGTAATGAATCATCCATACTTTCAGCAGATGATTTTATACAGCTAAACTTTCGGTGGAACACGAGCAAATACATTTCACGTTATCAAGCTTCGGCTGTAGAGTTCCCCACCTAAATTTTTATCTTCATAGATCTGGTTGATCTATAACTGATCTCTGCTCCTTTTGTAATGAACCAGAAACTATTCACCACTTCTTTCGTTCTTGCCGCCGCTTCTCCGCCCTCCGCAGAATGTTCCTAATATTTCCAACTAGTAATCCGGGTTTAGCACTAACAACACCAAACATTTTGCCTTTTGGGGCCTGTCAATTAGGCACAAGCCATGGTTCGAAGATTATTGCTGTGCTTGAGTTCACTGAAGCATCCGGAAGGGTACGCTACGAGGGTACCGACCGTGGGGCATTTTTTATTTCTAGTTTATTATTTTTTTATTTATTCAGTTTATGTATAGGCCCTGTCAAAATCTGTATGATCAGTTTGTTTCCAAAGGTTTTGTTCTGAATGTTCGCCTTTAGCCCTTGTAGTATGTTGTAAGGTGCAGGTTTCAATCCATTCAGTATGGCGAAACCGCTCGAGGGTACGAACCATGTTTTGAGACAACTCCCCCTCATCAGTACTAGCCATGTTTTGAGGCAAAAACAACATGCTACTGGGAACGGCCCGCATCAACCGGCCGCTTACAATTGGTGACCGGCGTACGTGATTCGCTTTCCTCCTGACGACGCGGAGTGGCAGGGTGGCCGACCCCACGGTCCAATCAGCCACTTTCCGGGTTCCAGCCCGGAAAGTGGCTGAACGTCGGCTGGTTCATCAAGCTGGAGGTTGCCATGGCCCGAAAACCTGATCACCATGCTGCCTCTCACGTGTGTTGTTGTGGAGTATGTCCTCCCGCTCGACGTAACCATGAACCTGCCCTTCCCCGTGCCGATTGCAAAATTTTTTTGCGACATGAAGCAGGACGTCCTGAACTGCTTCGGCGTGCCGGATTCTCAAAACAACCCTCCAACACCAGCTTTTTTCGTCGAGGTGCCCACTCCTCAACAATCGGTGCGTGCGCACGCCCACCTCCCACCTCTGACCGTGCCGTCCATGCACTACGAGCCACCGGTGAGCGTGGTGATGCCAGCACATCAGGTCTCCTTGTACAAACAACGTCAATCCTGCTCGACGTCAAGCGCGTTCGTTGAGACCACCGCAGAAAGCTACCGGAGCGACTCGCCGCCCTCTGACGTATCGCCCACAACCAGCGAGGTGTGCTACTGCGACGGCAACGTTGCAAGAAAACACGTCCTGGATCCCAGAGGTGGCACCGCCCACATATGCCATGCCGACCACACAGGCGGACAATCTGCATGCTGTTTCGCACGCATGCTTTCCTGCGCCGGCAGCTCAGCGTGGTTCTACGACCACACATGCTTCGTCAGATTCTCGTACAGGCTCGCGTACACCATGTGTGGCCCTCACCTTGCGTCCTCACTAGCCCTCGGCGCACAAGACCACGAACCAAGCGAGAAAGCAAACCACACGTATGCCGGTCGCAATGGCGCCGACACCAAAACGCGCGTGCCACCCTCGCTCAGCACCGCATACGACTCTCCAGCGACATGACTGCGCCAAGACTCTACCTCACACACCTCAACACAACCGCCCTTGCAACGTTTCCAATGCTGCATGCGCCCTCGTCATGGTGACGCCAGAGTTGCGAAGGCACCCCTTCGCCAGTCGTCCACTGTAACGGATACGCCTCGCCTCCGCAGACGGCATCTCTTCTTCAATTCACGGTCTTCAGCGGTACCACAGAACAAACGTCCTTCCCGCATTTCATTACACAGAGTGCATTGTCAGCCACATGCACGTTGGCTTGTGTTAAAGAGCGCAACTGGCAAGAGTGCAGTGTTGACGAAGCCGCTCCGCGCAGACCGCCTTTGGCCTATCGCAGTGCAAAACTCTCGTGCCTGTCCCCACCATCCATGCTCTTGCGCCTTCCGCCACAGCGATGCGAGCTGAAGACACCTGAAACGCGCACAAAGGCGGCACAGGCACCTGCGCAGCTTCGCTCGGGGCTTCAGCTGCGCATTTGCAACTGCACAACCCTTATACACATGCGCGAACCGTTCGCCTTTTGACAGCGGACTGTGCCAAAAACCGTACCACGAACTCGACCTGCACGCAACCGCGAGCGCCGCCTTCCCAAAACAAGTCCCCGGCACCGGACAGTCTGAATGCCACGACCTTGCCTCCGACACTTAACTGTACATACCGTATATACGTACTTTGTTGTGCCTCACACCACATTGTAAATAGCCATATATATTTTCTATTCGCTCACATTGCCTGTCATATTCTCTTCGTGCTTAAAGTCAGCCTTTTTACAACTACCACCGACATAAATAGGAGGTCTGGTTGTTGAGCAGCAACGAGGAGGCCGTTGTCAAGCAGCGTATGCACAAATAGCCATTGTATTCGCCACGTGTGGCGACGAAGAAGAGATCAGCGCACAAGCGGCTCGTTTCAAAAGGCAAATAAGAGAAGGGGCTAACTGAGCATTACGCGTGGCTGGGCATAGTCGGTTCACACTGAAAAAACTACATGAAATGAAATGAATAGGTTTTATGGTCTGATATTGTTCAGTGAGTTCACTGATCTCGAGCACCAAGTACCACCTCGCCAACAACTCTTGTCATGCGTGACTGGGCGCCCCAGTCAAGATGTACCAGTAAAGGCCGTATAGACTGAGTGTTTCTTTTGCAGGAGGTTCGTTTGACATTAAGCTTTTGTTTGAGCTAGGGGGTTCATTTTGTAAGTAATCACAGGACAGCGCTCAAAAAAGATGAAAGAAGAAGTGACACATGAAACAAGAAGGTGGCACCCTGTCCATACCTACATAAAATATCCCCCAGCAGGGTGATGCGTTTTGTCACAAGGGAAGCGTTCCAGGAAAGCGATAACGGGAACATGGATACGAAGTATTAGAAAGGAGAGGATATCATAGACTAGGTGATTCCCTGGCGCATCTATGCCTGTTTCCTTTGAATTATATTGGCTGCTGTGTCTTGGACAAGCTGCAAGAATACTGACTTCAGAATCCACTTCTGCTAAACGCATTGAAGTACTTTTTGCGGCAAAGTGATTCTAAAGCACACTGACTGCATAGTAAGAAGTCCACTGAAAGCAAGATGGGCGCGTCCATCTGTCGGGACATGGAAGTGATTCAATGCAGCCGTGACCGATGCTGGTGAGCCAAGTAACGACTCGTTATCAGGGTACGAAACTGGCAGTGAAGCTGAAGACGCTTTTACATTCAAAAACCCAAGATACCGCAATATATATAAAGCTCCCCTTCTCACTTTATGCGCCGGACATTCTGTGTAGATTTCGCGTTCAATACATGTGGTGGCACTTCCATAGTGCTAATCTGTTGCCCGTATATGATTGCGGTTGCATTTAGTGGTCGTCTGGTCATTGTAATGTACTTTCAAGTCATCGGGCATCTTTATTTTACTGGTAGACTATGCTGTGCACTCAAAAATAATATGCGCCCTACACTCGTGAATAGGATCTTTGTTTATTATCTACGCTCGCGCATGTTTCAAATCACACATTAATCACAGCCGTTAGCTTATGCGAGATACTCGATGACTAGTGTGGCTTGTGTGCGCCATATTGAAAGGGGCACTGAACCACCCATTGGGCATGGTGAAATAATATAGTCCGCGGATAGTATAGGCCGTTGTGAATGTCTCAGCCGCGTTCTGCTGTCGTACGCGGTCCGTGGAGCTCGCAAGCGGAACGCAAAGTCACTTTCTCTCAAAAGCTCTCGTTTCAAAAGACCCCATGATCCTCGCTCTTTTCTGTGCGCTTTATTTCGTAATAAAGCACACTCCAATACACGGCTGCTATTGGTGGCTGCGGTTGGCTACACCGCGGCCGCCGCGAGGTGCCGCCACGAGTTCAGTGGCTTCACTCTCACGAGTGAAGCCGACGGGAGCGGACGTGTCGAGTCGAGGTGCCATTTCAGCGCAGCAGGAGCAGCGTGCCAAAGAGATAAGTTTTGTTATTTTATATTTCACTTTTTGGTTTTTTTAGGAGGGTTAGCTTAGCCAAACAATCTTTATAAATTATTTTAATGCTTTCTCACTTTCTTGGTCTTCTCGCTTAGATAAAAGTAGGTAAAGAAATTTTTTTTCTTTTCCACATCTACGCCTTGTTAGTACGAGATGATGGTTGGTACTAGGGGGAACCCACGCGTGCGTTGTTCTGAGTGCGAGCGTTCCTACGCGCTGGAAGAAACGCGGTTTAAATCAGCACGCGAAGCGAACGGTGCAGATTTTATCTGTAGGATGTGTGTGCTAGGGTCGCGGCTAGACCGCCTAGAGCAAGACAAGGATAAGTTAGCTAAGCGGGTTGGAAAGCTAGAAAAGGAACTTCAAATCGAGCAGAAGCAGAGGAAGGAGGCAGAAGAATAGCTAGCTAACGCAGAAATCCAGCTGAGCGCCACCATTCTGCAAAGCAATGATGAACGCATCGAGGCGAGCACCGCGAACGGAGCTGGCTCCGATGCGAGTGCAGAGACAGCCGAACCCGCCACGCCGGGAAGCAGTGGCGGAAACGTCAGTGATAATCACGAAGGGGATACCACTGACGCGGCCGGGGAAGAAAACAAAGCCAAGGGCAAGAATAAGAAAGGAGGGGAGGGCATTGTGACTTCGGGGGCAGCTTTCGGCGGTGAGGGGGAAGGAAAGCGTCGAGTTGTCTTTGTTGGGGATTCCAACATGCGTAAAGTAGAACCGGCGATAGCAGAGAGGGTAGGGGCAGACGAACGAGTCCAGGTTAGCGCGCTTCCGGGAAAGCCGATTAGAGAGGTGATCGCGAAGGCCAAGGAACGCATGTGGGACACAATGGAGGAGAGACACCTAGTGGTGATAATGGGCGGAGTGATTGACGTACTGAACGGACGAGGAGCAGGAATCACAAAGCAAATAGCCAAAGGGGTCACCGACCTGCGGAATGTTTCAAAAGAAGTACAAATCGCGGTGTGCACGGTGCCAGAGGTTGAAAGGCAGGGTTATAAAATTGAAAGGGCAGTTCTTGCAGTAAACAGGGAAATTTGGACTCTAGCTAAAGCAATGAATTTTACGGTCATTGACATCAACCGTGAAGTGCACCGAGCAGGCCGCGAAGGCGCTTTTGTGCGTGACGGGATACATTTTAGTGAAAGTGTAGCAACACCGGTCGGAAATCGATTCGCGGCACGAGCTGTAGCTTTTTTAGGCGGGCCCCAGGCAATCAGGAAGCAGGATTAAGTATTGAACATAGCGAAACATCAGTAAATGGCAGAATTAGGCGACCAGGAGTCAGGAAAAGACGCAGAAAGGATAAGAATAGAGAAGGTAACATTTGCTACATTAACATGCAGGGTGGTCGTAAGCAGGAAAAATGGCTGGAAATTCAAACGCAACTGAATGATGAAGCGATTAGTGTGTACGCCTTGACCGAAACGCATCTACGAGATTTGGAGCAGCCGCCTGTTATTGACAACTTTGTATGGGAAGGGTGCAACAGAATGACCGGGTCAAGGAAAGGCGGAGGTGTAGGCGTACTAATTAGGCGAGGTCTGAAGTGGCGAAGGGTAAACGAGACATGTAAAGAGCATTTATGGATTAGTGGTACATGGCAAGGTAAAAAGACGTGGCTGGGAGTAGCTTACCAGTGGACAGGTAGTGATAGCAGGGAAAAAAATAAGGAATTGGTCGATTGCATTAGAAGCGATATTAATGAGTTCAGTAACTCGGGCCAGGTGATATTAGTGGGAGATATGAACGCGCACATGGACGATTTAGACGGATATACTGATTACAACGGCTCTCTAGTGCTGGATTTGTGTGATGAACAGAACCTTATAGTAGTTAACAGGGAGAATAAGTGTCATGGACAGGTAACGTGGCAATGCGGAAACAGGCAGTCATGTATCGACTACGCCTTAGTCTCAGAAATGGTCTACGAACAACTGGACCAAATGATAATAGACGAAAATGGAAAAAATAGCCTGGGAAGCGATCATAGACGTTTAGCATTAAAGTTTGGGAGAGATACCAGCGCAGAACATGAACCAATAGCCTCAGAGTTTTTAAAAATGAATGACGAGCAAATAACAGAGATCGCAAACAACATAGAGAAGAAAATTGAGGCTTTTCCTACAGCAGTCTGGGAATATAAGGAACTGGTGGAGGTTATGCAGCATGAAATAAGGCGGACACGGCAATACAATTGTTGGATTGGAAAGAGGAAACCACGTAAGTGGTGGAACAAGGAAATTAAACAAGCTATAGAAGAGCGTAAAGAGGCATCTAGGGTTCATCGAGAAGCCAAAAAGTTGGGATTACAAGAAGAAGAGGTGCTCCTTAGATGGAATACGTACCGAGAAAAGAAAAGGGTTGCGAGTGAGCTCGTGCAAGAGAAAATTAAATGCGCAAGTGAACGTTGGGTGCATAACATTCACAAAAGAGACAAAGGCGCCCCAAAAAGATTCTGGAACCATATAAAAGCACTCGGAGCTCCAACTAGAAACTCGCAAACGGATATAAGGGATGAAGACGGTAACATCTATGAAGGCGATGATGCGCTGCGGTACATCACAGACGTTATCAGGCATAACTTCGGTACGAGAAAAAGCTTAGTTCAGACAACAGATCCAGCAACAACAGAGAGGCCTGAGAGATCAAAATTCAGCATAGAAAGCTTTTATTGGAAAAAGGCAGCAGAAAATGTCCCTAACAACACGGCAGCAGGACCCGATGAAATCCCAATACAGCTAATCAAAAACCTCGGTCCAAAAAGCAAGGCACTGCTGACTAATGCCATAGAGCAAGTGATTAGAACAAAGAATATTCCCGTTGGATGGCGTGAAAGCAAGATGAATCTTATCTACAAAGGCAAAGGAGATAAGGATAAGACGAGCTCGTACAGGCCAGTTACAGTAACGTCGGTGATATATAGAATGGCAATGCAAGCCATAAAATTAGAACTGTCGAAGTGGGTGGAGGAAAACGGTGTATTGGGGGAACTACAGAATGGGTTCAGGCCAGGCAGACGCTTAGAAGACAATATGTTTGTACTAACTCAGTGCATAGAGATTTCAGTAGCTCAGAAAAGACCTTTATGGATAGCATTTCTAGATATTAAAGGAGCTTATGACAACGTAGACAGGGAATTGTTGTGGGATATTCTTCAATACGAAGGCATAGATGACGATTTCGTGGAGCTGCTGAGGGAGATATATCGAGACAACCAAGTACAAGTGGCATGGGAAGGCCGAAAAGGAAATGAAATGGTGGGAATTCACCAAGGATTGAAGCAAGGATGCCCTCTGTCACCATTGTTGTTCACGCTTTACGTCAAGGGCATAGAAAGACGACTGGAAAACAGCGCATTAGGTTTTGATTTATCCTACATGCGTAATGGACAAATGGTGCAACAGAAGATCCCTGGACTGATGTACGCAGACGACATTGTGCTACTAGCGGACAATAAAAAAGATTTACAGATACTTGCGAATATCTGTGGGAACGCAGCGACAAATCTAGGCCTTAAGTTTAGCACAGAGAAATCAGGGATTATGATCTTTAATGAGCACACGAGTAACTTCGTGGTGTCAATTCAACAGCAAGTAATACCCATAGTGAAGCAATATAAGTACCTCGGCGTACACATAAACGAAGGAAAGAATTACTCAATCAACCACCAAGATAATCTGAAAATAAAGGGGAAGCGGAATGCAGCATTAATGAAACACAGAGCACTGTGGGGCCACAATAAGTATGAGGTGGTGCGTGGAATCTGGAAAGGAGTTATGGTGCCAGCGCTAACATTCGCAAATGCCATTATATGCTTAAAATCGGATATATTGGCGGGTTTGGAAGTTAACCAAAGATCAGTAGGCCGGTTGGCTTTGGGAGCACACGGTAATACGACAAATGAGGCAGTGCATGGAGACATGGGTTGGGCCTCTTTTGAAGTCAGAGAAGCACAAAGCAAAATTAGTTTTGAAGAAAGGCTCAGGAACATGGATGAAAATAAATGGGCAGCTAAAGTGCACAAGTATCTCTACATGAAAAGCGTGGACACCGAATGGAGGAAGAGGTCAAGGAAGTTGGCAACCAAGTACAGGATAATCGAAACTGTAAATAGACAACCAGGGGTCATCAGAAAGAAAGTGAGAGAAATAGAGACCGTGAATTGGATGCAAAGAATGGAAACGAAAAGGACAATGGAGATTTACAAGAATGAGAAGAAAGAAATTAGAAGGGAAAATCTGTACGATAACACAAAGGGCAGTGCCTTGCTATTTGAGGCTCGAGCCGGTTGCCTAAGGACGAAAACATATCGGAACAAATATTCGGAATTAGATGAGACATGTGTATGCTGCAGTAAAGATCCAGAGACCACTCAGCACATCCTAATGGAATGCGACGGGATCCACCCAGCGAGAACCGTAGGTAACGTGCAACTCCCAGAAGCGCTTGGGTTTAAAGTGGAAGGAAACATAAACAGATCAGCCGTAGAGATCAGCAAGAGACGATTAGAGTACTGGTGGAAAAAAAGTAGGGAAAAGATGGATGCGACCTGATCTCTTAAAATCATAGGCAGCGGTACAAGGTAAATTTTTGAAAAAGAAAAATAATGATAGGTATACAAAAATGCAAGATAAAGAACATGTATAGTATACTGATTAAATCAAGCAGGCTAGGTGACTATTTGTCGCCGCCCCGTTTCAAAGGGGATGCCAATAAATCATCATCATCATCATCTAAGCGCACTGCGGCTCACTGAGGACTACCGCGTTTGGCTTACGTTTAGCGCTTCGTAGGCACCGAAATCGGAAGTCTAAAATGAAATTTGATCTGCGTGCCACGGTGACGTTTCTGAGGGGGAGTGTTGGCGCCCCGCCCCACTCCGCCGTAGCCTTCGCAGTGCAAGGCATTAAAGGAGGAAGGGGAGCACGGCGGAGACCATGTTTGATTGCCAATAATTCCGATTCTGCTGAACGCATTGAAGTACTTTTTGCGGCAAAGTGATTCTGAAATAACCTATTTTCACTTCAAATGTACTTCTACACTTCGATAAAACGTGGTTCAGTGCCACTTCAAGACATCCGGGTAAGTTGCTTTAGTACTGCAGCTAGGCAAACAATTTTATTTTTGAACAGCGCACGCGAGTGTGTGCCGTTGTATAGTAAATCTATCTGCTGGCGAAATATTTAACTATGTCAGTAACGCCATAATGCATGCAAATAATTCACCCCCGATTAGGATACTCCCTAAAGCTAAATTTGAGCGCAGCTGTATACGTGTATTCATTTCACGATTTATTGGCTAGCGCTGACAATCTGTGTCATGCGGCACGTTTCAAACGGAGCGAAGTGTGGCACGACTGCCGCGCTAATCGGAAGATCGCAAGAGGCAGCGCGTGGGTGACGTGCGGGCGCGATTCACAGCAGCCGCCGCAGACAGACCTCCGCTCATGCAGCGCTTTGTTTCCATATATGGTATCGTTGAAGTGATCGGCGAACAGACGAAGCGCGCTACTGTGGCGCCATCTCGTAGCCATCATCGCCACAGAGCCCGGCTTGTGCGGCACTACGCTTTTCTTCTCACGATTTTGTCATACCCTCCTCTTCCGATTTCCTCCTCGCGCTCTCTTCGCTATCGCCCTCTTTCGTCCCCCACTGCGCTCCGCGTTCGCTCTTTCATCATTCGTTCTGGTCGTTCCCTCGATTACGCCGAGGGCACCGACGCTCGCCGCAGGAACGGGCGCCTGCGCTCTAAAATTTACATTTTCCATCAGCAGGTGTGATGGGTAGAAAGTACTGCTCTGAAGCTGTATAAGAAGCGCATAATAGCGAGGAAATTATTTTCGGAATCTAATACCCAGTGTTTCACATAGTTGGGCCACTCAAGTTCAGCCTGTTCTAGGAGAAACCAGGTATGTCGTACTGCATAAATAAAGTGCGCAAACTATACAGAAGCATGATGCTTGTACCGTTCGCAGTGTGTATGTAAGTAATATTTCGCAATATTTGCACCACAGATGGTAACTATTTTAATTACGCGGGCGCACCATATTGTCACATTATAGTGACGTTGAAGAACGACGCAGTGTCAAAACTGTGAGTTACAAATTTAACTCTTTGTTGGGCGAACTTTTGCCCAGAACTTGAATGCACGTGCTGAATGGATGTTGTGCATTCTTTAATGCACAGCGACAGCGGCGAGCAATGTCGGGGATCATAAAAAATATGATCTGCAGGTGAACTTGTCGACTTTTACATAGGACTTGTCGAAGGTTCCACTGTAATCGCTCGTGCCCGCGCGGCTTCCAGGAAGTACTACACAATTCGCGTCGTGCATAAACAATCAGATCACAAGAAAACTTTCGTGACAACCACCAATGAATACAACTATCGACCACATTCAATAAACTTCTGATACATGCAGGCGCGTCCTGCGTAGAGCATTAACGTTTAACATTTGTTGGCCGGTGAAAAGCAGTGACTGAAGAAAGATAAAGAAGAATGCGTGTCAGTATGCCAGCAAATTGAGATATTCAGGTCGATCTATCGCAACACTGCTAAACCAAAAATTGCATCAATGGTTTTTCGAAAATTTTCGCCTTCGAGTTTGATGGTCCTTGCCGTACGCGAATTGAACCGGTGTAAAGCCGTTATAAATTTATGGCAGGTTGCCATAATTCTTTTTGATTCATAAATTTAAGAAGGTTTCTAATCATGTTGTAGCCTACTGAAACAAACAAAAACAAATGTATGCGCTCTGATAATTCTACAGACGGTGAGTCTCATTACAGACACGCTATGGACTCCGTATCATTTCCGTTTACGAATAATGCGAAACAAGGAATTGTCAGAATGCTGATGCAAAACCTCTTCAGTGGCGCCCCTAAATAAGCATAGAAAGCCGGGAGCTACCATAAAACATGCGTCTGCTATCACAGTGTCAGTGGGGCATTTACGAAGATACCCTCTCACCAAATACAAACATTACCCATCATTTTGTGGTACTGCAATCAAGTGCAAATTAGCAGCCTCTGCATCCTCCCCCTTTTATAGAGTTGAAATATTTCAAGAAATAAACTAAGATCTAAAGTCGTGAGAAATGAACAGTTATTTTGGTCCAAAACATCTTCCCCCACCAACCTTCGACAAGCAGAATGAATCCCTTCGGAGACTTCTGCAGTATCTCCAGTGCCACTCTCGTCATCTCCGGTAAGCTCGGCTTGGTCGTCTTCAGGCTTCGCCGCTCGAACGAGTACGGAAGGTGGTCGCTGTCGAAGAGGCCTGAAATTAGAGCACGTCTTTCCTTCAGCATAGACCAGTGTACCTGAAAGCTGAGAAAATCTACACAGTTTAAAATCATTTCTGTATTTTTAACGTCTGAATGAAACAAACAAACCCAAAAACGAGTGTAGAACATCTGGCGCTTTGACTAAAACTTGTTGCAGACAGAGTTTATACTTTCTTGACATTTCGCGCAATTTTATGCTGCAGGAATTGTATGAGAGCACAAGGAGCGCATGTTGGCGCTCTCAATAATTCCCATCCAAAAGTCCAAAAACAGCGATTAAATGAAGGGAGGACCGGACAAGCTGTCTTCGCGAGTAACGTTAGTCGCCAATTGTGGCACAGATTAAGCAGCGATGCGGAAATTCGAGGCTAGTGCAAGGAAACTGTGCTTATGTAAAACATGGGTCTTCTTAAATAAAGTTCTCCAGATGAGTGTTGCCAACTGGAACTTTAAGAAGCCGCTAATCGAGAAACGAATTAAAATGTAAAACTAGTACCCAAAATCGGCTAAGAGCCCGATAAATGGCGACAACAATCAGAATCACATTCAGAACAAGGTTTATTGCGTCTACGTAAAACACATTTGAAAGAAAATTCGGAGGGTTAGGCGTCAAGAGACGCTAGAGACAAGCAGTGCGTTTGGCTGTAAAGACAACAAGACCAATTAGACTCCTCCTCACGCTTTACTCAATCGGCTGTTGTGCGCGTAAACATAATGCGCTGTTCCTGCTGTGAACATGTGTGCATACCACACCATGGTTCAAACAGTGGTATGGAGTGGAGTGCACTTTAAGCCAACGTTACTAGAGACAAGCAGCTTCAAGAAATATACAAGCGATGACGGTTTTCTTTGTTTCATCTCATGCCCTTATGAAAATGAACAATGAGTTTCTGATTAGGACCTGATGCATTTCTAATGTGTCATCAGACAGGCATTAGAAATGCATCGTCTAATGTTGTTTAGCATTACAAGTACATCAGAAACTCGAATGACAATGCACCTAAGGTTTCTGATGAAAAAAGTAGACAGCTTTTTGTTGTTATTGCTAATGTCAAAGCACATTACATAAAAATGTGTATGACGCCAACTCGCGCATTTTTTTTCTTTTACAGCAAAGCTGTCTATGGTTACGATGTAGAAAAAAATATATCCCAGATGTTGACAAAAAACAAGTGGGCCGATCCTGGTGATAGTGCAGAAAGGGTCCAAGCTCCATGGCACGAACATTGTACGATAATTATTTTTGATAGTTCATTGAACAACCAATATATAAGAAATGAGTATTCCACATTTCAATTAAAGGGTTTTTTTTAGTAGTAGTAGTACAAGAGCTATTCTTGTTGACATAGGACACATGGAAGCTGCAGAGACATTGCTTTTTCGAGGAATCTGCGTGCGTCGCACGATACATAAACATAGAAGGCACGGACGACAGGCGCGCACCCCATGCTCATTAAGCACACAAACACGAAAGCAAGATTCGGACGACACGGGTGTAACCTGCGCCACACGAGCGAGGGAATATCGTAGCCTTGATGCTTTCCGACAGTTACAACGCGCACTGAAACATCGCACACTGCACATGTGTACCTCAGAGATCGTTCCAACAATTTCTGGGGCTGAAGTTGACGTTAACGACATCAGGAAGTTATCTAGAAGGAAGGTGGCACACAAATCATTCAAATCACGCCCCAGCGATGGCTTTCAAAGGACAACATAACCCCAATCTCTAAGGCCATGCTTTTGCTGGCTGCAGACGGCAGAAGCAATTCAAGATTTAAAATACATCATAAAATTTCTTTCTACGATAAACTATAGCGTAAAATATGGAGTGTTCGGTGGTTTGTTTTATCTCGCAACATATATACGTAGCTGGGCGCACCACGACACAAAATATGAGTTTACTGGTTAATATATTTGGCATCACGGAGGCCACAACAACCTCACAAGTACGCAGGTGGCGCTGTTGTTTTATTGCGATAGCAATACGTGACGGGATACATTTTAGTGAAAGTGTAGCAACACCGGTCGGAAATCGATTCGCGGCACGAGCTGTAGCTTTTTTAGGCGGGCCCCAGGCAATCAGGAAGCAGGATTAAGTATTGAACATAGCGAAACACCAGTAAAGGGCACAATTAGGCGACCAGGAGTCAGGAAAAGACGCAGAAAGGATAAGAATAGAGAAGGTAAAATTTGCTACATTAACATGCAGGGTGGTCGTAAGCAGGAAAAATGGCTGGAAATTCAAACGCAACTGAATGAGGAAGCGATTAGTGTGTACGCCTTGGCCGAAACGCATCTACGAGATTTGGAGCAGCCGCCTGTTATTGACAACTTTGTATGGGAAGGGTGCAACAGAATGACCGGGTCAAGGAAAGGCGGAGGCGTAGGCGTACTAATTAGGCGAGGTCTGAAGTGGCGAAGGGTAAACGAGACATGTAAAGAGCATTTATGGATTAGTGGTACATGGCAAGGTAAAAAGACATGGCTGGGAGTAGCTTACCTGTGGACAGGTAGTGATAGCAGGGAAAAAAATAAGGAATTGGTCGATTGCATTAGAAGCGATATTAATGAGTTCAGTAACTCGGGCCAGGTGATAATAGTGGGAGATATGAACGCGCACATGGACGATTTAGACGGATATACTGATTACAACGGCTCTCTAGTGCTGGATTTGTGTGATGAACAGAACCTTATAGTAGTTAACAGGGAGAATAAGTGTCATGGACAGGTAACGTGGCAATGCGGAAACAGGCAGTCATGTATCGACTACGCCTTAGTCTCAGAAATGGTCTACGAACAACTGGACCAAATGATAATAGACGAAAATGGAAAAAATAGCCTGGGAAGCGATCATAGACGTTTAGCATTAAAGTTTGGGAGATATACTAGCGCAGAACATGAACCAATAGCCTCAGAGTTTTTAAAAATGAATGACGAGCAAATAACAGAGATCGCAAACAACATAGAGAAGAAAATTGAGGCTTTTCCTACAGCAGTCTGGGAATATAAGGAACTGGTGGAGGTTATGCAGCATGAAATAAGGCGGACACGGCAATACAATTGTTGGATTGGAAAGAGGAAACCACGTAAGTGGTGGAACAAGGAAATTAAACAAGCTATAGAAGAGCGTAAAGAGGCATCTAGGGTTCATCGAGAAGCCAAAAAGTTGGGATTACAAGAAGAAGAGGTGCTCCTTAGATGGAATACGTACCGAGAAAAGAAAAGGGTTGCGAGTGAGCTCGTGCAAGAGAAAATTAAATGCGCAAGTGAACGTTGGGTGCATAACATTCACAAAAGAGACAAAGGCGCCCCAAAAAGATTCTGGAACCATATAAAAGCACTCGGAGCTCCAACTAGAAACTCGCAAACGGCTATAAGGGATGAAGACGGTAACATCTATGAAGGCGATGATGCGCTGCGGTACATCACAGACGTTATCAGGCATAACTTCGGTACGAGAAAAAGCGTAGTTCAGACAACAGATCCAGCAACAACAGAGAGGCCTGAGAGATCAAAATTCAGCATAGAAAGATTTTATTGGAAAAAGGCAGCAGAAAATGTCCCTAACAACACGGCAGCAGGACCCGATGAAATCCCAATACAGCTAATCAAAAACCTCGGTCCAAAAAGCAAGGCACTGCTGACTAATGCCATAGAGCAAGTGATTAGAACAAAGAATATTCCCGTTGGATGGCGTGAAAGCAAGATGAATCTTATCTACAAAGGCAAAGGAGATAAGGATAAGACGAGCTCGTACAGGCCAGTTACAGTAACGTCGGTGATATATAGAATGGCAATGCAAGCCATAAAATTAGAACTGTCGAAGTGGGTGGAGGAAAACGGTGTATTGGGGGAACTACAGAATGGGTTCAGGCCAGGCAGACGCTTAGAAGACAATATGTTTGTACTAACTCAGTGCATAGAGATTTCAGTAGCTCAGAAAAGACCTTTATGGATAGCATTTCTAGATATTAAAGGAGCTTATGACAACGTAGACAGGGAATTGTTGTGGGATATTCTTCAATACGAAGGCATAGATGACGATTTCGTGGAGCTGCTGAGGGAGATATATCGAGACAACCAAGTACAAGTGGCATGGGAAGGCCGAAAAGGAAATGAAATGGTGGGAATTCACCAAGGATTGAAGCAAGGATGCCCTCTGTCACCATTGTTGTTCACGCTTTACGTCAAGGGCATAGAAAGACGACTGGAAAACAGCGAATTAGGTTTTGATTTATCCTACATGCGTAATGGACAAATGGTGCAACAGAAGATCCCTGGACTGATGTATGCAGACGACATTGTGCTACTAGCGGACAATAAAAAAGATTTACAGATACTTGCGAATATCTGTGGGAACGCAGCGACAAATCTAGGCCTTAAGTTTAGCACAGAGAAATCAGGGATTATGATCTTTAATGAGCACACGAGTAACTTCGTGGTGTCAATTCAACAGCAAGTAATACCCATAGTGAAGCAATATAAGTACCTCGGCGTACACATAAACGAAGGAAAGAATTACTCAAGCAACCACCAAGATAATCTGAAAATAAAGGGGAAGCGGAACGCAGCATTAATGAAACACAGAGCACTGTGGGGCCACAATAAGTATGAGGTGGTGCGTGGAATCTGGAAAGGAGTAATGGTGCCAGCGCTAACATTCGCAAATGCCATTATATGCTTAAAATCGGATATATTGGCGGGTTTGGAAGTTAACCAAAGATCAGTAGGCCGGTTGGCTTTGGGAGCACACGGTAATACGACAAATGAGGCAGTGCATGGAGACATGGGTTGGGCCTCTTTTGAAGTCAGAGAAGCACAAAGCAAAATTAGTTTTGAAGAAAGGCTCAGGAACATGGATGAAAATAAATGGGCGGCTAAAGTGCACAAGTATCTCTACATGAAAAGCGTGGACACAGAATGGAGGAAGAGGTCAAGGAAGTTGGCAACCAAGTACAGGATAATCGAAACTGTAAATAGACAACCAGGGGTCATCAGAAAGAAAGTGAGAGAAATAGAGACCGTGAATTGGATGCAAAGAATGGAAACGAAAAGGACAATGGAGATTTACAAGAATGAGAAGAAAGAAATTAGAAGGGAAAATCTGTACGATAACACAAAGGGCAGTGCCTTGCTATTTGAGGCTCGAGCCGGTTGCCTAAGGACGAAAACATATCGGAACAAATATTCGGAATTAGATGAGACATGTGTATGCTGCAGTAAAGATCCAGAGACCACTCAACACATCCTAATGGAATGCGACGGGATCCACCCAGCGAGAACCGTAGGTAACGTGCAACTCCCAGAAGCGCTTGGGTTTAAAGTGGAAGGAAACATAAACAGATCAGCCGTAGAGATCAGCAAGAGACGATTAGAGTACTGGTGGAAAAAAAGTAGGGAAAAGATGGATGCGACCTGATCTCTTAAAATCATAGGCAGCGGTACAAGGTAAATTTTTGAAAAGAAAAATAATGATAGGTATACAAAAATGCAAGATAAAGAACATGTATAGTATACCTGATTAAATCAAGCAGGCTAGGTGACTATTTGTCGCCGCCCCGTTTCAAAGGGGATGCCAATAAATCATCATCATCATCATCGATAGCAATTATATGGACACTCAAAAGCAGATTTCTGCCGTCGGCGTCGCCGTCGCCGTTGCCGTCGCCGTCGCCGTGAGGTTCCGTATGACGTCAATGGAGATGAAATCGTCGCCGCGCGCCGCCGAACGCTGTATGTGCGAGTGAAAGGGCACGAGGGACGCGCGCTTTCACGGGGAGTGAACGCACGGCGGAGAACAAACGCGCGTTCTGTGCTGTGCTCCTTTAAGGGCTGCAGAAGTAGGCGTCTCTTTCCTCCTTTACAATCACCATATATGTAGAGCAAACGCGCCTTCTTCTGACGCACGAAAGGCCGTGGGGGGAGGGGGAGGGAAGGGAGGCGACGTTCAGCTGCGGCACCAAGTGCCTATTTATATCAGAGGCTCCGGCAACAGTCACCAACGCCGCACGCATTTTGTGCGAACGCGGGCAAAACGCCGAGGGCGTCGACAACAGTTCTGCGTGTTGCCGGTGCTGCTGCATGTCCAAGTTTATACAGCTGATAAAGCTACTATCATTACTCCGTATAGCTCTCTACAAATTTGCTATCGCAATTGATGCTTCGCCTTTCAGGTGAAACTGCTACAACTTTTTTTCCTGCGTCTTCAACGTGCCGGTCGTCTGTGTGAGCTGCTTGATCGTGTGGTTTTGTGTTTGCTTTAATGAAATGGGACGTAGTTAGCGTGCACACAAGTTCCAGAAGATACCTTGTGTTTCGTTGCAAACTCGCCGTATGCGTGGACATGGACCAACGATTTTTGTGCCGTGGTCTTTGTGTCGCGTTGTCGTGAAAATTTGGGTGGACATCGCAAAGAAATCATTCCTATTGGTAGCGTGTCTCAGATCGTCCACTACGCAGCGGCATGTATGCTGGGAGTAACATCGTCGACGCAGCACCGGCAACTTGGAGAGCGTCGTGCCATTGAAAAGGTAAGCAATCGTGCTTGCTAACTACACGTGTTGTGCGTACTCATCGTGTGTGCATAGGGTGCCTTGCGAACGTAGGAAACAACAGTGACGCCTGTGCTTATGCATGTTGCGTGCTGGTTGTCAGAATTTAGTTTTGCAAATGTAATGCCTCGATGCGCAATTGAATATCCTGATGAGCGTTTTCTTACGATGAGGGGGGGGGGGGAAGACATTACGTTCTGAAATAATCATGGTCATCATGTGCACCTGTGCGTGCGCTCCCGCTTTTCTGCTGAAGTTGCATATAACGACCCATCAGTCTCTTCACCAATACTTACTGCAATTACGTTTCTTCGCTTATAAACTCTTCAACGTAGTAAATAATATCTGCTTACCAGGATTTCGGTTTACGAGCAGTTTTAGGGGAAAGTAAGCAGTCACAGCTTGTCATACTAGTAGAGCTGTCTTTTCAAGACAAGGGATGTTGCCATAACTTTGACGTATCTAAACATGATAGGGGAAAGTTGCTTAAACGAAGTCATGAAAGCAAACCCTAGAATTGTTATGTAAACAAACATTTCTTGTAATGTGCTGCTGCGTGCGTCTTCAAAATTTTACTTTGATGAAGGGGTCCCTATTATCATGACATTCATCAATGACTCGACCTTGTGCTCTGTTGCCACCTTGCATGTGTTCACAATATGACAGTTTTATTGTGCCAGTGCTATATATGTTGACACAGAATTCATTTTGTAGTGGTGAGGCCGTGACCCACAGCAGTGTCCACATGATGGCAGGGAACCTGTGGCCCTGGCTACAGCAGCACAGCGTGTAATCTGGATGTCACGTCAGGTATGTATGAAGTGTATGTGTACCTGAAAGTATGATCTCGGTATGATTTGTGTGTAAGCTAACAGACATATTACATAACGGAGCACTAAATAGGCTAAATATTTATGCAAGTATATTAAACTTGCTGCTTGTTTGTGTTCGTAACATTATGCACTAATTATCGTGTTCTATATAAAACTAAACCTAACGTGTCCTGATGTTGAGTATTTTTTTTCTCTCTTTGATCACTTGGCTGCAAATTAAGTTTTATTTTTGCTTTGCATACAGTATATTTTACTTCTTATTTTGGTTTTATTGTTTTGAAACTGTTTCCGATGCTGTAGCTTTTATTTCTGTATTTTTTTCTCTTTTTATGCTACACGCATGTGCAGTTTTTGTGCATCTTAGTATTCGAAGTGTAGTGTGTCAAATATGCCACAGGTCTTAGCATACAGCGTGCATACCTTTGTTTAACATTGCTATTTACAATTATTTCTGTCTTGTTCTCAGAATAATTGCCACTGGCAAATACACATTTGATGAGCTTGAATTTCTCTGAAACTGAAATATGAAGGTGCAGCCGTGTGACAGCTGAAGTACTCCAGCAATGTCAAAGCTAGCTTGCACCCACTATTACTACAGTATGCCGACGGATACCCATCACTGTATTTGTACATTTTCTGAGAACCACCCGTGTCCACTAGGTCAAATTTGTAGTGTCCTTTTGAGCATGCCGGTCAGTTCATTTAACTTTTCAGTAATAATAAAGTAAGACTGGATGTGTGCTTGCATTAAAACAGTATTTGCATAGAAAAAAGTAAGCAGACATAGACTAATTTCTATCCCTTTTTATCTACGAAGGATGACCTTTTTCACGCATTAATAATGGGTCTGGCTCACACATGCGTTATTTATGCGGTATGCCTCACTGATTTCTCGTGTCAATTTTCCACTGTGGGTGACAATAGGTGAACGATCTTATCTGGCCTGAAGTCCTATGGCGGCAATGCACGACCGCATTGGGGAGGCTGAGGTTCAGGGCAAGAGCCTTTATGGAAAGGGCAGTAACAGGCACAAAAAGGAGGGATTGGATCCAGTTCATCTGAATGCTGTAATTGGTATGTATTATTTTCATTGTGAAGACTGAATAATATTGGGGCATGGGAAAGTTGTACTTTCGGGCAGTGTAGCGTACTTTCATAATTTCTGTAGATGAGGCTCACAAGCGGAAACCACCTTTGCACTCTCATGAAGGAAAGCCACCATTTGTGTGGGTCATTCCACGTCAACTGTCCCAAAATAATCAGCCCTTGCTAAATTGTCGAGTTGCCATGGTCCATTGATCCTTGGCGAAGTCCTGAACGAGCACCCCTTCCCTAACTGGTTGTGTTTGTGAGAACTGTCGAAGCAGACATGGCTCACTGATAGCTATTTGTAATGATACATTTTTCTTTGTATCATGTGTGGGCAGCTGATGGTGAATAGAAAATGTTTATGGCCGAAATTTTGTCATCGCAGCATTTGTTGTAGTGTGGTGCGGCTGTAACTAGCTTTAATATTCGTATACGCACAATTTTACCTGAGCTGCCTCAGTGCACACAATGTGCAGGAATGAGGATTTTAATGTATTCCTTATGAACCATCCCACCTCTATTTGGAATGATATGCCTCTCTACACTCAGCAGTAATTTTAATTATTCGAAATAAACAGCCCCGGTGTTTCTTGCAGAAATCTGGAATAGTTGGATGCAATGACTTAAACAGTTTTGTGGGAAAATGTGTGTTGATGTTTGTTGTATACACCTCTTTGAGTGTTCATACAAAAAAGCGTGCTGGCAAGACCAAGTGTAGCCAATCCGCAATATTGCATTCTATAACTGCATAGTTGTGCCCTCAATTTTGGTGGAGTGAAACTCTCCTGCATTTTAGCGCAGTGCACATCAATCCAGTTTCTTAACTTAAAGATTTCTTTTGCTTAAAACAAAAAGTACCTTTCTTAAATTTCTTATTCAAATAGTCTTGTCATTCTCTGTGATGATTGCCATAAGCTCGAGGACAAAAATTACGGCGCGAAGCAGACGAGAACGAGGTTAGACAAAGAATGACATATAGGGGCGCCAACATCCAGCTGTTTATTCGGCAGAATACACGCTGTTTTATACGTCACACTGTGCAAAGTAGTCATAGTAAAGATAAACGAACAGGAGTGAAGGGATCCATCAAGGGCTCGTGAGGCAATGATCATCACAGTAGAGAGGAATGCAAAGGTAACAGCAGGAACCTAAACTGAACTATCAGGCAAGCGCATAGGAACACGAGTCCATTACAGGCTCAAATCACACAACCAGAGCACCTGCAGTGCCCGCCCGTGTTGCTGTTGACCACCAACCAGTGCTCTTGCACGATCGTTGAAGCATCGTCCTATTTGTCCAATACACATGCTGGTGGTCAACAGCAACACGGGCGGGCACTGCAGGTGCTGTGGTTGTGTGCCACAACAGGAGCAAAGGCCCTTTCTAAGGAAAGCAAGAAACCGCACTGAAATGGAAATAATCGAGGCGTTCTTAATAAATAGAGCAGGCAGTCAGTGTGTTAGCACGCAGTCAATAATATTAAGTGACATCGTTCTTAATGATAGCCTGTAATCACCGCCAAGATTAGAACATGCAGCTGTCGTGTTTGTATGCCACTTGATTTGAGCCTGTAATGGACGCGTGTTCCTATGTGCTTGCCTGACGGTTCAGTTTAGGTCCCTGCTGTAACCTTTGCATTCCTCTCTACTGTGATGATCACTGCCTCACGAGCACTTGTTGGATCCCTTCACTCCTGTTCGTTTATTTTTACTATGATTACTTTGGACGGTGTCATGTATAAAACGGCGTGTTTTCTGCCGAATAAACAGTTGGAAGTTGGCGCCTGTAGTGTCATTCCTTGTCTAACTTCGTCCTCGTCTGCTTAGCACAGTACTTTTTGTCCTGAAGTCATGAACCAAGTAGCTGCTACAGTGCTCTATTAGCACCTAAACTTTGGTAAGAATACTACTATATTTATATACAGGGTGTTTTATTTTAGCTGCATCAAATTAAAAACAATGCCTGTGGCAGATAACACAGTTCTAATCCTTGATCTAAACTACTCGATGAGGTGGCCATTACTTACATAAGAAATCAAAATGCTTAATTGAATATTTAACCAAATTACAATAAATAACTTTAATTAATTATTTACGGCACATATCTTAATCTACAAACTGTAGCTAATGAGTTTCCAAGGTTTATCCACTTCGAACAAATTTTCTGGGCTGCGCTAGTTTCAAGATATTAACTTTCAAAGTGTCTGACGAAATGCATTAGTGTTCCGGTTACTTTTGTGCTTCAATGCAGAATACAACGTTTTCTTTAAAAAGTTAACTGGAACGCCCATTCATTTCGTCGGACACTTTGAAAATTATCTCGAAACTGGTTCAGTCCCAAAAATTCGTTCCAAGTGGATCGACTTGCGAACCTGCGGGCTATAATTCGTATATAGAAATATGTGCTGTATTGGAATTAATTAAAATGTTAATTAGCATAATTATTTTAATTTTTCAATTAGGCATTTTGATTTCTCATGGAAGTAATGACTGTCTAATTGAGTAGTTTAGGTCAAAGATTGGAATTGTGCTATCTGCCACAGGCAATTTTGAAAATTTTGGTGCACCTAAACTAAAACAAACTGTATCGCGCATGGTTTACTGGGGCCTATGCAAAATATTGTTCGTAAAGAAATGAAATTTTAGCTATACATTTTTCTGTAAATATTGTCTAGAAAGGTGCTGCAATTTTATAATTATTTGCTAGTAAATGTTAGCAATGACCAAAATAAATGCACAGTAAGTAGAAAAGTGTAAATGTAATTAGAACAGCATTACAATACATTGTTTTTAAAAAAGGTGTAATTTACAACACACTTCATGTGTGCACATCCACTCTATTAGCTCGTATTGCACGCTACTATCCATTGCTGTGCCTCTTGGTTCATTATCACACACCCCTTGCTTTTTCAGGGCTGCGCAAGTGGACCCATACACACAGTGGCTATACATGCACCTGGTCATTCACAAACATATGCACACACTAGCAGGTCGTTCGGGAATTTTGCCATGCGCCATTCCTCTTCCCGTTAAGGCACTCCGCACGTCTGACCACCAGGGGACACACTCTCGCTACCTTCGTGTGCACAGCCATAAATAATGGCGGCACCATGCATCTGACATTGGTTGAAGTTCAGCATCTGTTCGTTCACGTTCCACTGAATGATATAGAAAGTTAGTATTGTTCTGCTAGTGTGCTACAATGCTATGCTAAATTTTCATCTTGTTTCTTGCAGGTTACATCCTCCAGCAAGTTCAGGACGACAAATGTGCAGCTCAAAAGCAGCCTGTCCTCCATGCTAAGCAGGGAGATTAAGTAGCCTGGAAAGCAGGTGGTCCTGTAAATACAGGGTGTTTTTTTAGCTGCACCAAATTTTTAAAATTAGAAAAATATATACCTTGGTCACGTTAGCTTTACCATTCGAGTGTACGGATTAGCGGCCTCTAGATACAGAACAATTTAGTCACTTAAGTGTGTAATTAGTGAAGTTAAGCTAATTAACTTTCTAATTATCAACTATAGGTGGCTACAGCAAATGAGTACTTTGGGGCCCGTCGTCGACACTACCTATCCCAACGATGAAATTTTGAATAGCGGAGTTCATGTGGGAGCTACACGAGCAATTAGTTCCCTTTGGCAAACTTATTGAAACCGAATTAGGCCGCAAAAAGAGCGTCTGTGTCGTCGATGTCACCGCCCCCCTGCCTTTAGTAACATCTCCGAGGTAAGCGCCAGTACGGCCCCGCGAGCAGCTTGCATTATTTCCTTGCTATCTGCGGTGTTCGCAGTCGACGCTACAGACTGATATGATGCCGTGCCTGCAGTATCTAAAAGCCCAATTTAAGGAGCAGGGTTGGCGCTACAGCGCAACATGATGCCCAACAGAATGATGAAGTAAATTTGGAGGCCCACCGTCATTGAAGCGCTAGGCCACCGCTGCAGACAGCCAGGAGATAATGCACGCTGCTCGTTGGGCTGGACCGGCGGACACGTGACGAAAGGCGGGGGGGGGGGGGGGGGGTCGACGACACAGACGCTCTTTTTGCGGCCAGTTTCGGTTTCAAGGAGCCTGCCAAGGGGAACTAATTGTTCGCGTAGCTCCCACATGAACTCCGCTATTCAAAATTTGACTGTTGGGATAGGTAGTACTCATTTGTACTCAGTACTCATTTGCTGTAGCTACCTATTGTTGATAATTCGAAAATTAATTAGTGTAACTTTGGTAATTATGCATGTAAGTGCTGAAATTGCTATGTATCTAGAGGCTGCCAATCCGTACACTTGAATGGTAAAGATAACGTGACCAAGATTCACATCTTTCGAATTTCAAAAATTTGGTGCAACTAAAAAAAAACACCCCGTATGTGCTATCTAGTCATGTTTGCGATTTCTATGTCAGCACTTTCTTAAATAAATATGAACCAACTCAACTATATATACATCTGCTCATTTATTACCCTGTTTAATTTATAGCTGGCTCAACAATGCAGCATTTGTATCCAAATGCCTGCATCGCTAGGCATCCAAGATTGATGGGCATGGGTAGACTCGCATATATAGAACGATGGATAGCCACTCATTGCCAGAAATGGTCTGCTGGAGTTTACATTACAACTCTTTGTAGTGACCATACTTTCATGTTGATAATTTGTGCCATGCAAATTGAGGAATGTTAATGTAGTGCATAGAAAGCCAAGTGTGCAGGCATTCAGAAGGGTTACTAATGCACTGTGTTAGAATAGCAATGAACCAAAAAAATATCTATTGACCTGTGTACTGCAAACATTCGCTTGCATGACCAGCAATAGATATATCTGCATTGCGGCCTTTAATGTCAACCTAATGTTAACGTTCAATTGCATGTCATTAACGTTCAATTGCATGTCATTAGGAAACGCATCAGAAGCTCATGCGTCAGGTGCACATCAGAAACTCGTACGTCAGATGCACATCAGAAACTCATGCGTCAGGTGCATATCAGAAACTCATGCGTCAGGTGCACATCAGAAACTCATGCGTCAGGTGCACATCAGAAACTCATGCATCAGGTACTCTATAGAAATACGGTGGCCAATTTGTAATAGACTCACATTAGGAATACATCAGAAAGCGCATTATACAGTCATTAGCCACTCAAATGATTCTGTTGCATAAAGACATCAGCCTCTCTATAGAAAGACATTAAATTTTTTCATAAGGGTGCCCCGCTGAGTTGCGACACCTAATAGCTGCCAGGGCTCCGTTTATGCTGCACAGTTGCCTTGTGGGCTGTGTCGGGCCAACGTGTAGACCCCGCGTATTCTTCAAACACTGGCTGAGGAGCTTCAACGCGACGGTAAATCTCGCTTTCGCTTTAAATGCTTTGACCTTCAGGCGAAAATACCCATTTTAATAAAAAAGAAAAACTCGTTTACTGTCTTTTTTGCCAAAATGTGAACTGCTGCTATATGCTGAGTGACCACCCATATGTACAGCATGTACTATACAGTATGTATGGACCACACAATATGTACTATAGAAGTAACAGTGAATGTTTACAATAATACGAGAGCAACAAGGCAACAAGTTACCCTTGGGGTGTTTCTACATGGCGAGCACGAAGTCACGGGCTCGATTCCCGGACGTGGCGGCAGCCTTCTATTCTGATAGCGATTCTACGGACGCTCGAGGCACGTCAGGGCCGTCGTGTTGTTGCGGTATCGATGCGCATGCTCGGGCCGGGCCTGAAGAGTTGGAATGTTTACAGGGGTGTGCACTGTGTTCGACTGCAAAAGCGCCGTATAGTCGAGTGCACTCGCCGTACTCTTGAAAAGGACTTTTCAGAAATTGGTAAGTGTGAAAAAAAATGTAAATACGAAGTTTTACAAATTGTAGCTCTTCGCCAAGAACTGATTTCGCAGTTTCGTAAACTGCATCCGCTAGAGCAACGAAAGCGTCATGTCAGTATCACATTTCGTGGTACTGACATCGCGTCCTCTGAAACGCATCGTACTTGACTTACCGAGCAAGTATTCAGTGTTGTTGGGGTTGACAGCGTGAAGCTGCTTGCGGTTCCAGATGTATTTGACGTGCGCTGAGTGCGATTTCTTCTCGTCCAGCCAGTCTTTGATGAGGTTGCGGCCGTCCGAGCGCTCGCCTGGTCGTTCCTCGTCGTCTCTGAGCTCCTTGTCCAGAAACGCGCCCCGGCCACCGCCCATGATCACCTACAGCATTCAGCCAAAGAAGGAATGCGAAATTGAACAAGTTCGTTGGATATCGGCATAATATGTTTTTGCTAGCTAGTGGACAACAGATTAGAGACAGCAGGCAAAAGCATTGACTGCGGCATCAAACAAAGGGTCCTTTCGCATTGACAAGAAATACACAGTATTAAGACAACGTTACGATACGGCACGAGGTAGAAACACCACATGAACACCATTACATGAGAACTGGATGTTAAGGCTTTCAGTCTGCCAACCACAAATTCTCGCGGAATTACATGAGCCTTGAAAAAATGACGAACAGGAACCAGGAACAATAAGTAAAGAAAAAGACCAGGAAAATTGGCCCCCCAGTACAAATGCAAAAGTTTTTTTTTTATTCCTACATGCATGGTCACCTAAAACATTAGCGGCCCTCACATCAATGGTTATTTGTGCGTTGCTTCTTTTTTTAATGACCACGGCAATGCCATCTGAAGGCATAACATGCACCAGTAGCGCACCCAGGATCTCTGCAAAGGGGGGGTTGACAGTTTGCCTTAGTTTGCCAATACCATCTAAACAGCAATCATTTCAATTCTGTCACGGGAAATTGTCAAAAATGAGCTTTTTGTGCAAGTTTGCGAGTGTGCAGACGATTGCTCGTCTTACATCTTAGTTGCATTACTCAATGGCGCAAGGAAAGAAAACGGGTTGAACAAAAGGGCAGGTTCACTCGGCCTAAGGGGCGGGGGGGTTACTCGGCCTCAGGGGGGTTGTGAACGTTAACCTAAATAAATCATTCGTGGAAGATGTCACGTTTTATTTATCATCGACAACATATCGGAATACAGATCTAGAGTGAGACACATTGGTTTCATCATGAACTAGAGAAACCACGCATGAAGAAGCTATAGGAAAACGTGTAGATCAATAGAGCAACCACTTTTTTAATTCACTTGGCGATGTGGAATAATATGCTATAAATGCTCGTCATTCTTCAGTATCAGTATATCCACTACATAGGTTGCCAAATATACAGAACTCAGGCTCACTCACAAAATATACAAAGGACCACTGATTCAGAGCAATAGCAGAGCTTGCTTCCAAGTCATTTTCGCACTGACATCTACAAACCTGCACTGCCACGCCACTCACTTGCACACTATTCTGCGCACATTCACACGTAGTTGTTCCCGCTCATAATGACGTCCATTCAGTGAACAGTGACCAGCGTTCACTGATAATCAAACCAGGGTGTATAACCAGGATGTAAAAAAAAATACTGGTTTAGTTCGGGCTCAAAACCCTTTGATATCTTGCCGGTTAAATTCACCTTCATTATATATATATATATATATATATATATATATATATATATATATAACCATTTGCGAACCAACCCGGCGTAGTCCACTTGCCTCATGGGGACACGTTGCCTAGCGGTATCGACCTTTCGCAATGGCGCACGCGCAAGTTATGTCAGGAGGAGGCACAAATGGACTACTTGGCATGTGGGAGAAGACAAATGATTGTAAAATATGAAGTTTATCGCTATACAGCCACAGCAGGCTAACGTATAAAGGCAGCCCTCTTAGCAGGCAGTGGCGTCACTAGATTTAGAGCGTGCCGCGCGTATTGCGGCGCCTCGATGCATCCATCTCCGCACCCCATTTTTCCCGTGTTTGCATTTATGGTCATCCGTACTGAGTGCGTGTAAACTATGCAAAATAGTCTGGTTCGACGTAAAGCGCGTTGATTTAGGCATTTTTAAAGGAAATTATCGAAGGTCACAACCGAATAATAAGGTTGTTTTTTTTTCTTCAAAAACAGCACATTGGTAATTTAGCTACAAAATATTGCAAACATTAAAAAAATTTGAACGTATACAAAAGTTTAAAAAAAGGAAACAATAACACTGTGATATAGAGCACAAACACGCTTATTAAAAGGGAGAAATGTCGGAAGTAAAATGACGTGTTGTTTACCATACAACGAATCACCGTAATTTCGGTGCGTCACAATCTCCAGAAATAAATTATAAAATTGGGAATATAATGAGTATGCAGCGCAATCATAAGAGCACAGGCGAAAGTACGTATAGCGTAAAAATAAACTTTACTGAAAAGGTCAACGGCTCGCTCGCCTCACTGTGTTCTGGAAGACAGCGCTAGACGCTAAAAATTTAGAAGATCAGCGGTTGCTTCACAGATTCAACACGAAAGATACAATCGCGATACAATCATGACACAAATTGCACAAAAGCGTAGATATGCACGTAACACAGCCAGTAAGCTTCGGCGACTTCGACATTTGCTCTCATTCGCAATGAACGCCAACGCTCAAGGCACTTCACACAAGGCAACAGTACGGACGCTCAATTTAAGCAGCATGTGCGCTTTACAGCAAAAGGTTGAGGGCATGCTGAAGGGAGCGCTAACTGAACCGACCGAACTCAGCGTCGATCGCACTCGCTTCGCTGACTTGTCATGACTCCGTCGGCGCCGCATGGTCAACCTTCTAACAAAGGTGAAGGCGAAAGCGAAAGTTATTTTGGTATATCAGCCAATGCTTCGAGCACGCCTGCGAGGCTTCCAACGTTTCCATTGCAAAGCTCCTCTATCGTGCCGCGGAGGCGTGAAGAGTGGACCCAGTTTTATGATCAAAACGAGAAGCACGGAGCAGGGAGGCGGTGGAAGCAGGCGCCGCACGTCTAGACTGAGCGTCGCCGGTGCTGACAAGGCTCCAGACTGACGCTAGAGGCGCGTACGTAAAGCTAGTATGTATGTATGTATGTATGTATGTATGTATGTATGTATGTATGTATGTATGTATGTATGTATGTATGTATGTATGTATGTATGTATGTATGTATGCATGCATGCATGCATGCATGCATGTATGCATGTATGTATGCATGCATGTATGTATGCATGTATGTATGTATGCATGAATGTATGCATGTATGTATGCATGTATGTATGTATGTATGTATGCATGCATGCATGCATGCATGTATGTATGTATGTATGCATGCATGCACGCATGCACGCATGCATGTATGTATGTATGTGTGTATGTATGCATGCATGCATGTATGTATGTATGTATGTATGTATGTATGTATGTATGTATGTATGTATGCGGTACGTGATGGAATGGGGGAGTGCAGCGTAGGTGCCAGCGTTGTGATGCCGATAACGCGACAGTCGCGTGACGAGGTTCCGTGGCGAATTAGAGGAGCGCAGTCAATACGTATTAAGCCAAAGAAATGGACAACATGCTGTTTTTTGTTTTTTTCTTGATGAAGTCATCCAAAGTAGGTGCCCCCCGCTTCGATAAAATTTTGACCTTGCTGTCATCGCCATGATTTTAGCGATAGCTTTTTTTTTCAACCCCCCCCCCCCCCATTGCTCGTCAAAATAATTAGAACTCACTCAGACTCACTAACAAAATTTATTTTTTGGTCAATGCTCACTCGGACTCAATCTCACCAAACTGTACTTGTACTCATATTCACCAATACTGCAGTCAGCCTTGCTCGCTGGGACTCACCCAACTTCTGTTCAGCCAGCCTGACTCCGACTCATACTTTCCAAAATTCTACGTAGGTGTACTAACTCGGACTCAGACTCACCGACTACTCAGTAGGACTCACTCAGTCTCAGACTCCCGGGCCAATATGAGTTTGAGTGAGTCGACTCATGAGTTTGCCTACCTGAGCACCACTTGCACGGAGAAAACCCCGCCGAAGGTCGAAGTTATCTCGAGTAAGAACTGATTGATATACGAGTTAAAGGCAGGCGTAATGGTATCAGGATTCTATTAAACTCTAACAAAATTGATTCCAAATTATTTGCAATATCAGTCACAAAAGTGATATTACCTACTGTACTTATACAAATAATCAGATGTTACCTTACAATGGAAGCGCTTTTGTGATCTTGAAGTTACCCTTAATAGAAGTCTCTTGCTGATTTTACCTTAAATCGCGAGCCCGGTGTGGACTGTATTAGTTGGCGCGCGATATCCTTGGCGTTGCAGCCTTCGGGCACCGACGACTGCCACTTTCGGTAGCCCGAGTGGGCGTATGCAGCTGCGGGCGTGGCGTCCGTTACCCTGGTCGTGGTCACGATGCCCGTCCACATGCCAGCCTCCTGCGCCCAGTTCATGATGCTCGGCAGGTGTGTGGTCGGATCACTGTGGCACTCCAACCTCTGCGAAATAATCGATGCGAATCAATAGATAAACTATGTAATCTTGATGCTGAAAACAAAAACCTGGCTTCATATGTCGTATAGATAGAGATGCCATGGCTTATAAATAAAATACGCAGAATTTCGAAAAAGAACTCGTTGTTCACTTCTTTTCAGGCGGCATAAAGAAACAATCATAAAGTCAGCCTCCTCTTCCTAATAGACAAAGAAAAAACTTCTTTTCGGTTGTCAGCGAAGAATTCAGAGCGCTAATAAATTTCGCTGAGGTCATCAAAAAGGTGCTATAAATATTGAACAGCCTTACCGCAACCGCTTGAAGCATCTTGCTTCCGTACAGTTAGTTATCTTTATTTCTAAAATATTTTCCGTATGTGTTCTTGTTTCTGGAGAAAGATTTGTTCCTTTATTGCTTTTTACAGGCATTCAAGCTTCCCGAGATTTCACATTTCTAACGTTCGGGCATGAGACGCAACATTATTTCAACAATGTGTATGGAAAGAGTCGGTACGGAAAACATTAAAGCGAGCAATAATTCTGTTTCTAGGCACCATTATCGACAAACACCCATTCTGGAGGGCGTCGCTCATCATAGAGGAAGAAAATGATGATGATGATTGTATTCTGCCATTTTCCTGAGGGCAATCTTGAGGCACATCCGTGGAATTAATGTTCGAACTCTTGCGTGCATGATATACAGTGCACATGTCTTGGGAGACACTTGCGTGACAAACATCCCTGTACGCGTCTAAGCTACCAAGCACACTGGGCGTATCTCTTATTGTCAGCGCCCGCGTCTATAGCGCTAACGTAGCCGTCATCAGTGATCGCCTCATCAGTTCGTATGATACTTTACATGTGTTAGCGCGCATTAGGCCGTTTAGCCAGCTGGCGTCCTGCCAGCTAGTTTTCCTGCCTGAAATGAGGCCGCACCATACACTCGCCAAAATCATAGCTTTGCACCATGCCCGCATGCCGTCCAAGTTTACACTTGTTAGGACATCACCATCATTCCACACACACACATACACAGGCCCTGGCGCTCTTTGGCCTTAGAAGCCCTTGCGCCAATAAAATTTAATCATCATCATCATCACCATCATTCCCCCCGTGCAGGCATCAACCGAAGTTACACATAACTATTGCCTCGATAAAATGTAGGGCGGAAGAACATTTGAAGTTTCGAATACGGATCGAATAGTGCATACTAACCATTCGTAATAATCGAAACGAACCAAATATTTCGCAACAGCCGACTGTTAAAGTTTGGTTGGTTACTGTTGAACGTCTAGCTAAACAATGTATCAAAACTTATAAGTGAAACCACGACAAAAGCTTTCGAAGAAATGCAGAGACACATTTGACAATGCAAGCTTGGTTTTCTGTTTTGTGGTGGAAGCATACTTCGCGACCTGTAATTTTAGCATGTAGACTGTCACGTAGTGTTTTTGCAGTCTAGTCATGTAGCAGTTGCATCTTTTACGCTACAACCACTAATTGTTTTCGTGCAATGGGCCCTTTTGAAGACATGTCGACCCAGCGTACGTGGGTACATGTGCAGCACGTGTACAGAACATGTGTCTTCACACAAGTCCAACAGCAGCTTTTTTTTTTTGTTTTTGCTACAATTTCTGATCTTCCTTCGCGAGCCATTTGCAAAGCTAGTCATACAGCAGTCTATAATTCTTGGAAATACTAATTGCGACCAGACTCTAAAGATCTGGAATGCTGTTTTTGTAATAGCTATTAGTAGTCTTGTGTTTAAACTGGTATTTTTACCATGAAGGCTGTCTTTTTATGCACTAGTCAGCAGTACTGGCATGTTAACTAACTATACTGAAATACGTTTTCTCGCTGTAAATATATTATACGATGTTGTTCTATTTAATATTGGATTCAATATTCGATACTTACTACTTGTATTCAATTTGTATTAAGAAAGCTGATATTCACCCCCCTCTAATAAAAAGGCGTTTAGGGGACGCTATCGTATTGCAAACAATCAACACTGCGATTGCTGTACGACGTGCCCATCAACCAACTCCATAGTTAGAGATTATATTCCACAAGCTCCACTCTACCAGCTTGGCGGCTCCACTAGGTCGGCTGGTGGTCATTCAGCGAAGTCTATTGAAATTCAGATGGAGACATAAGTGTTCTGCAAGCGTTAACTTTGTTGCACCACAAGCGGCACTCGCTGGCAATGTCTTGTGGCTGAGGAAAACCCTCTGCAGCACTCAAAATTCGAGGCACCGCGGACGTACGAATACACATCTAAGATTTTAGGGGCAGACAATGAAGGGACACGGTGTACTTTATCAATGGATATCTGTGCTAGAGCACTGCACGGGCTTACCCGAAAGCCCGGGCCGGGCCGGGCCGGGTAGAGCAGTTTTTTCTCGGGCTCGGGCCAGGCTCGGGCACGGCGTGTGCTTTTTGACCCGGGCCCGAGCCGGGCTCGGGTTTTTCGACGCGGGGCCGGGCCGGGCGCGGGCTTTCTGGTGGTGTGCACGTAATGTGCAGCGAGTTATTCTCGGGCGTCTCAACTCTGAAAAACATATATTTTTCGGTCTCGGGCCGGGTTCGGGCCGGTTTCGAGCCGGGCTCGGGCCTAAGGTGAAGGGGTGGCGGGCCGGGCCGGGCGGGTAATGTACATTATTTCCGTACCCGGGCCGGGCCCGGGTCTCGCCATAAATGTTTTGATCGGGCTCGGGCGGGCCGCTGAACGTAAAAACGAGCCCAGGCCGGGCCCGGGCTGAAAAAATCGGCCCGTGCAGTGCTCTAATCTGTGCACTGTGCCGGCGCCGACGCGCCATCTACCTCCAAAGCGGCAGATGCATTTAGATACCGTTATCGAGAACAGAAGCAGCGTATAGACTTCGCTCGATGGCACGTGATAATACACCACACCTGTCGAATTGCCCTACATTCAGAAACGTTCGTTACATTCATTGCCTGATGAATTGCTACAAAATATTGTAGCCTTGGACGCCAGGCTAACTGCGGCCCCTGTCGCTATGACGAAACAATCAGACACTTACCAGCTTTAAGATACAGATAGGCAACCACTGTTTACTTCGTTGAGAGACTCAGCAGTTACGCACCGTCAGAAAAAGAAATAGATCAGAATTTGCAGTGTCATGAAAAGCAGTCTGACTTTGTCATTTTCCGCAACTCCCTTCTTAACGTGTCCTGCTCAAGAAAGTAACCAGTGGGGCTTCCACGTGCAAATCACGCACTTTTGTGAATCTAGTGCGCGCACACAATCAGCACAAGGCAGGTACTGAACAAAAACCTTGATAAAAGCAGGACGTCCGGACTGTACCTTAACCCTAGAGTCCACGCCCAGCGTCTCGTAGTTGGCCTTGACGCCCGAGAGGTAGGCGGTGGCCGTATTTGCCGAGTCCGAGGTCTGCACGTCTAGGCCATACGTCTTGGAGAGGGACACGTGCGGGAACGAGTCCCAGGCGAGCACGCTCTCCTCGCCACTTCTGCGCCGCAGCCGCTGGCCCTTGTAGATGCGAGCCGCGGTCAACGTGGAGACCCCCATGCCGTCGCCCAGAAAGAGCACCGCCTGACGGGCGCGGCGCGTGTTCTGAAGAAGGTTCAGGCGCTGCTCGATCCCAGACAGGCCCTGGTCGAACCAGAATTCAGGGTCGGCTGCGCAGAAGAAATACAATATTAGCAACTAATTTCATACCCGTAAACAGATCTGAGCGGGGCAGACGATTGTGTGCTGCGCCATCGCGGAGGCTGAGATCACACCGCAAAACTCTCCAACACAAAGGGTCAAAGAACGTCGACGCGCACAAGAATATCTCCTGCAGTGAAGGATATGCTATTGCGCTCGGCATCTGAGTGCTAGCTGAGTTGCTGGGGCCCAACTCTAAGGGGCGCAGAATGCAAACGCTTTCGTGGATTAAACATGCGTCTCAGAAAAGCTACGTGGTCAAGAGTGATCCGAAACGTCCCCGTACGTCATCCCTTATAGCGCAGAACCACGCCATGGCTGCCTAGTGGCTATGGCGTCAGGCTGGAGAGTTCAAGGTCACCGGTGTGATCCCTGGCCGCAGCGTCCGCATTTATTGGTGGCTAAATGCAAAAATGCTCGTATACCGTGTATTGGGTGTGCGTTAAAGTGCACCAGGTAGTCGAAATTCATATGGAGCCCCCATTACTGCGTCGGGAGGGGGGGGGGGGCTTCATATAAATGGGAATTTCCGTACGTCAATGCCATATTTAATTTTGTCTTCCAGAGCAATCCAGGCAGCTGTAAGATTGGGCAGCCCGTAAAACATGCCTTACTTCATGCAGCCCATTGGCAACCAAACCGACAAAGTATATGGTCTCGTGTGACTGCCGGTGACGTACCGTTCTGACGGATTGACACGCGACACTGCGAGCGCGTGGCCGCCGGTACATGCAGCGCTGCCCGTGGCCGTCCGTGGAAGAAAGGGGTGGCATTGTGGTACACCGCGGGGGTGAGAGCGTTTTGTGCGCAGGCATACTGGTTCCGGTTGCAAATGAGCTGGACTGTGGTTCCCCGCAGCGCCAGCGGGACGCTGCCAGCCTTGCGCACCGTGGCGCGTGTGGGCCGACGGCAGTCGCTCGGCGGTGCGCGCCGCCGATTTCGCGACATCATCTGCTGTCGCGAAATTAAGAAAAAACTTTCAATAATAAATACACCCACGATTACGATGATCCCAAACGCGAAATTTGAGCGCAGCGCTATACATGCTTTCATTTCGCCATATATTCTCTGACGGGGACGATCAGAGTCGTGCGGCACGTTGCCAACGGAGTTAATGTGGCACGTCTGCCTCGCTAACCAGGGGGGGGGGGGGGGGTATTCTGTAGTGGTCCGCCTAGTGGACTGTCCACTTCGGCTGTCGCCATTGGCTGCCACTTCACGAGCGCGAAGGTGCCAGCCAGTCTCCTTCGCGCTCGTGAAGCGGCAGCCAATGGCGACAGCAGAAGTGGACAGTCCACTAGGTGGACTCTTACAGAATACCTACGCCCCTGCCCCTGGAGATCACAGTAGCCGCCGGCGACATACCTCCCAAAATTAAATTATAGGGTTTTACGTGCCAAAACCACGATTTGTAGGCACGCCGTAGTGGGGAACGCCGGAAATTTGGACCACCTGGGGGTCTTTAACGTGCACCTAAATCTAATGGCGAATTCCATTGGGAGAAGAGGAGCAGGGCGCCGCGCAGCGCGGAGTCGGGTGGCAGCACAGTGAGAGCAGGGACACTCGACCCGCCATTGGAATACGGCGTGCATTCTGAGAGCAGGTGGGAGGGCGACGTGTGAGGAGAAATGTACCATGTGACTAAAGCAATCGACGTCCCACCATTCTCTGCAGGAGAGCGTCAAAACACGCGTAATCGTCTTTTGATCTGTCGAGCGTATCGCTGTCACCGTTTGCAGCCGCGTACTACATACTTTTGTGCAGCGCCGACGCATCTGAAAACGTTTCCGCCTGCGAAGATCATCTGAAACTGCAACTTGAATCTGAAGTTGAGCTCCGGCAGCTTTCGCTGCTGTCACCGTCGAGCGTCTCAAGCAATTCAGCAAGGCGAAGACGCTTTGCTGCCGCTGTCCCCCGCGCATCCGACGAGAATGTAGGTGGACTAGAAATGCCAGGCTCTGTCGCTAAATCGCTGCGAAGATCGCTCGTATCACCGACGCCAAAATCAGCGGTGCCCAAACACCAACTACACTTGGCTTCCGCCATTGCCGCCGCGCGCGCTTGCTGAAGCAAAACAAAAAGAAATGAGGTGGATATGACGTGCCTTCCTCCGTACTCCGCTTTTCAGGTGAATGCAGTCCGGACTGGTCCCATCTGCTCTCGGTAGAACAAGAGCAGCGAAACTGCTCTTGTTCTACCACTGGATGACGGCTCTCCCACTCCTGTTCGACGACTGAAACACGTCGCCTCTGGAACGAGCACTTTCAGCGTGCTTTTGAGTGCGCCTGTTCTCTCAATGGAATTCGCGATAAGTACACGGGTGTTTTCGCATTTCGCCCCATCGAAATGCGGCCGCCGTGGCCGGGATTCGGTCCCCGCGACCTCCTGCTCAGCAGCCTAACACCATAGCCACTGAGCAACCACGGCGGGTCGACATACCTCCCAGACGACGCGCGCTACTCTGGCGCCATCACATAGCCATCGTCGCTGCACTGCGCTTTTCTCCTCACCATCAACTTGCTCGGCGGGCCTTTCCGCTTCCACATCATAAACTCACTAGACCACAGTCGTCGGCCTTTCGCATGCGCTTTTGGTTCGACGACGACGAAGTGCCTCTTTGATAGAACGCTTCTGTCTCTGTTTCTTGCATTTTCATCAAATTTTCCACGTTTTTCGGGGACGCTGCTCCCTGCCTCGTGGAAACGGACGCGGAGCCTTCCACAGGCCCGCCCTGCCTGAGGTCTGCTTGACAAGCTCCCCGGGAAATCAACGTGCCTGGTCCAGCCCCAGCGAGGCTCACTGCCTTGTGGCTATAGACGCAGAGTCAACTGCCGTTACACCCAGCCAGAGGTCAACTATGGCGAGCTCGTCGAGGAAACGAGGTTCCTGGTCTACTACCAGCGAGGACACCGAACTGTACTCGGTCACAGGCGATGACTCGTCAGATGACAGCTTTGAGTCTGTTATGAGCAGGAAGGCCAAAAGAAGGTTTCTCAAGGTGTCTTCACGAGCGAGCACATTAATAATGAAGACAAAAAGTGAACGCTGGCCCCACTGCGTCCTCTTGGTGCCCGAGGACTCCTCCATCAGCCTCCGAACACTTAACAGGCAAGCTTTCTCCGTGTTCCTCGAGGGGGTGGCGCCGAATGACATAAGGGAAGTTAGAATAAACACGCGAAAGTATATCCTCACTGTGGACATGACAAATGGTAGCGCGTTGGACAAGCTTCGGGAAATAACAGATTTGCGAGGCATCAAAGTCCGACCGCGTGTAGCATTAGATGAATACAGCATGGCGGTCGTCATTTACGACATTGATTTGGCCATAGCGAACTAGGACCTCACAATTCTCATCATACCAGTGACCGAAGGAGTTATCAGCACACATGTGCTCCGCCTTGGTAACTCCCGCTGTGTGAAGTTGATATTCAAGGGCGATTCGATTCCTTCGCATGTAAAGGTTGGCCACTTCCAACATGCTGTTCGCCCATTCGTGCCCAAGCAACTTCAGTGCCATAACTGCATAAAGATCGGCCATGTCAAGGGCGTCTGTACAAAGAGTACGGTTTGTCCATGCTGCGCTGGGTCGCACACTGTGTACGCTTGCCGCGCAACACATTTAAAGTGCAGTAACTGTGATAGATCCCATGATGCCTCATCCAAAGAGTACCCGGAAATCCGGAGGGAAATTGCCATGCGCAAACAAATGGTCAGAGACAACTCATCCCACAAAGAAGCTGCTGAGGCTGTACGATGCCGGCGTAATCGTCGACGCAAGCGTACAAAACGGGGTACTGATCATACATAGAACGTACCCAACCCGCTACCTTGGAGTGCAAGTAAACATACAAACACGAAGAGGATAGAGACTGAGAAATCTAACGCCGCGGAAGACTAGCCTGCCCTTCCGCGCACACAGCCTGCCAAGGAGCCTCCCCGCCTGATGTCTACTTCCACGCACACTTCGTTTGATGAAGTAACAAGGGTTGACCGACCGATCATACCGATGCTGCGGTCCCTATGAATGTCATTAAAGAGCTACTGCCAAGTATCGCAACCCCAGCCGCTCTAAGTGGCCTGCAAGTGCTGGACGCGCTGAGCCCAGTCCTAGCCGCCCTCGAGTAGATCCATGGATGACAATCACCAATCGTTCCGCCAAGAGGTCAGAGAAGCATCTATTATCCAGTGGAACGCCAGAGGACTTAGATGTCGGATGCCTGACTTTCGTCTGTTTGTATACTCTAACCATTTCGCAATAATCGTAATCTGTGAACTGAGATTATCAAACCCAATCCGGCTATCCGGCTACGAATAAATCATGTCCTCAACTTGCAGTGAAAGCAGAAAGGTCGTTGTGTTTATTTGTCGGGAGCTTACCTACGTCGTTCAGCAAGTGCCATCTCATGATGAGAATCAGTATGTTTGCCTGACTGTTAAGACGAGAAAGGTAGCCTTTACATTGGTGGGTACCTACTTATCCCCTTCAACCCTGTTTGATAGCAAGAGACTAGAAGACATCTTGGCAGCAACCCCTGGTCCATAGATTATCACGGGAGACTGACGCCCACCACCCTATCTGGGGAAGCTCTAAAATTAACGCAACGGGCCGATGACTGGCTTCATTCGCATCTGACCATGGACTGTCCCTGCTTAATGATGGGAGCCATACCTTTCTACGAGGCTCATCATACAGCAGTTGCTTAGACTTGGCTTTTGTGTCACGTCGCTTTGCTACTCGTGTGAAGTGGTTTTTAGACATTGAAACGCATGGGAGTGATCACATCCCCAGTTACCTTAAGATCAAAGGTTTGGCCAGCTGCCATTCGCCAAACACAATCCGGCGAATTGACAGGTCTACATTCGAAAGCAGCATAGAAGAAGCTTGTCGCAGCGGTCTCTCTTCTGGCCTTCAGCAAGCGATCAAAGAGGCAACGCAGAATGCAATGAGCACGCTGACATGCACTCCAAGATTCTCGAAACACGACGTGGAGTTAGAGCGACTCTGTGCGATTCATCGGCGGGCCGAGCGAAGGTACCGACGCACAAAGTCCATCCATGATCTAAGAATAGCCAGACGCACGCAAAAGAAGATCAAGCGCCGAATAGCCAAGCTGGAATCTCAACGGTGGGCAAAATTTTGTGAATCCCTAGACCCCCGAAAACCTCTTTCTCATATAGGGAGTACCGTGCGAGGCCTACGTGCATTTCCCGAACAACGCGTGCCATTCAACGCTCTGGCACCTTTCCAACGTCGAGAGGACATCGAGGTAGCGGAAGATTTCTGCAGAAAGATTGCAGGTCAATCAACGTACACAGGCTCCCTTGGTACGGATAGCATTGAGCCGCATACAAGGGATTCACGCATGGATTTGCCTTTCACCACCGAGGAGCTTGATGCGGCTCTTGCTTTGTGTAATCGGTCATGGTCTCCTGGACCAGATGGCATATCGTACCGCATCTTGTGCCACCTGGGTAAGTGAGCACGAAATGCCTTGCTGAATATATTCAATGAATCCTGGCGGGATGGAAACGTTCCTCGAAAATGGAAGACATGCCACCTGGTGCCACTCCTCAAACCTGGCAAGTCGCCACTAGAGCTCGCGTCATACCGCGCAATCGCGCTGCCAATCGCGCAGCCCCACGCTATTCAACCTTTTTCTTGTCAGTCTCGTGGAACGCATACCAAATGCTGTTCAGATATCTATGTACGCCGATGACATCCGCGTGTGGACGTCAGGTGTAACACGTCCTCGGGTGCGCGCGAGACTTCAAAAATCTACGACATCAATTTCGGCGTATCTCAGCGAACAAGGCCTCCAGATTACACCTGAAAAATGTGCGCTGGTCGCGTTTACACGGAAGTCAATTACGTCTCATGTCATATCCATAAATGAGCAAAACGTCTATTGCGCCAAGACGCATAGATTCTTAGGGGTGATCATTGATCGTGACCTCAGCTGGAGTCCCCATGTGACCCACTTGAAGAAACGCCTAACGGCCAGTTCACACGTTTTTAAATTTCTTGGAGGGAAAACGTGGGGAGCGTCACTACACGCAATGTTACAACTCTACAAGGCACTGTTTCTCGGATATCTGAGGTACAGCTTACCTGTACTGTGAAAAACCTGCAGAAGCACATCCGCACAATCGAGAGTGCTCAGGCGCAGGCACTGGGTTTGTCTTGGATTGCCACGAGGCACATCGACAGCGGAAACAATTGCAATAGCTCAAGATTACCCAATGACAACTCATATGACATTGGGAGTGCTCAGAGCACACATCAGACACATTGCCCGCTCCCCTTTCTGTCACCTCGCCACGCTGCCGAATGACCGACCCAATGCCTCCTTTTGCCAGGTGATATCGCCGTACCGTGACTGCCTCCCTCGAGATTATACGCCTGCAGAAGGCTGCTATCACCTCCTTGGTGTTTGGCTCGTCCACAAGTTCGACCCACGGTACCAGGGATTCGAACGAAAGCAGAACTATCGTCCCCAGCTCTCAATCAGCTATCTCTCCTCATGCTGCGCGAGACATACAAGGATTATTTTCACATTTACACTGATGGCTCGACAACTCTTGACGGATCTACAGGGGCTGTGATCTTCCCCGCAAAAGCCGTGACCCTTCAGTTTCAAACTTCTCACCAGACAACGTTGACTGCTGCGGAGCTTGCTGCACTTCGCTGCGTATTACACATGATTCACGAAGACTTACCACGAAGATGGAGCATATTTACAGATTCGAAGGCAGCCCTGCATTGTCTGCTGTCCGCTCTACGTCGTGGACCACAAGACTAACTTGTGCTGGAAATAAGGCACCTTTATCACCAACTAGCAGAAAAAGGACATGCCATCACTTTTCAGTGGCTCCCGGGCCACTGTGGCATCATGGGCAACGAACAGGCCGATGAAGCTGCGAGGAGGGCTCACGAAAACGCTGTGAAAGAAGCCATCCCGTTATCAAGAGCCGATGCAGCAAAAAAGCTTCGCATAATCGCACGTGAGGCCACACGATCTATGTGGAACACACCTGGTTTACAACATACTCGACGGCACCGTCTGGACCCATCCCTCCGACTATGCATTCCATCTGGACTTCCTCGAATCGAGACAACAGCTCTCTGCCGACTGTGGCTTGGAGTATCCTTTACGAATGATTTTGCTTGTCGCAACGGAATGGCTGACCGTGTTGCCTGTGATACGTGCGGCAGCGAGGAAACAGTCCAAAATATCCTGTATCATTGTCCCCGCTACAGCTCCCAGAGACAGTCGCTTTGCCTCGACCACCGGCCGCTTTCTGAGCAGACAATTTTAGAATGCCGGCTGATACGGTCTTCACAGCAGAAGGCGACGAGGGCGCTACTGAAGTTCCTCCGGTCAAGCTTCCTGCTCGTGACGCTCCTGAGTTCCTTTGTGTGTGCGTGTGTGTGTGCGTGTGTGTATGTGCGTGCGTGTGCGTGCGTGCATATGAGTTTTAATCTTCCTCTCTAAGTGTGTGCATTTTTCGTTATCTTTCTGTCTCCTCTTATCTCTTCCCCGATGTAGGGTAGCAAACTGGATATCTACCTTCCGGTTAACCTCCATGCCTTTCGCCTCTCATTTATCTCTCTCACTAGCTCTCTTTCACATGCTACAAACGGGGTCGTTCCCCTCCAAGGGCCGATTCAGTCACTTCGCGCCTAATGTAGAACCCCTCTGTCCAGACTTTGGGGATGCGTACTGCTCTTTATCTCATATGCTCTGGCAATGCCCTGGGTTAAGCAGCTCATCGCTTACCACTCTAACGGACTGGGAGGCAGCCCTTAAGAGCGGCGACCTCTCAGAGCAACTACGGTCTGTCCAGAGGGCCGGCGACAGGGCGGAAGACCACGATCTTCCGACACCCACGTGGGTGCGGTCCGCGACGGCTACGGGGACTCCCTGAAAATGGAGGTACCCTAAAGCGGTTCCTCAGGACCACCAATAAAGTTCTTTGATTGTCTCCTCACGATTTCGCCACACCCTCCTCCGCTTTCCGCCTCATGGTTCCGCTGCACATTCCTCTCCGCTTCTCTCCTCGCGCATTTTCGCTCTCGCCGCTTTTCTCTTCTCCTCTTGCTCCTCTTTCGCTGTGCTCGTTCGCTCGGTTACAAGTGACGCCGACGCTCGCCGTAGGAAGGGGCGCCTACATAAAAGTGCTTTTTCTGAGCGTGAAAGAAGCCCGCAAATACATGCAAAGTGCCTCGAGCGGCCAGTCGCGCGGCAATATTGCGTGTATTCGCGGGCTTCTTTCACGCTCGGAAAAAGCACTTTTAAGTAGTACGTATTGAGCAACAGAAAGCTGTATCGGAATTTTTTCATGTTGCTCTACAATTTTCTCATTGACACTTTTCATTTAATTATAATATTCTAGAAGTTGAATAACTAGTACAACATTAAGAGAATGCAGAAAGAGAGTAACAGATAGGAACTACTGTGCGTCTGCCGCACAGAACAGTCGTCTGTACAGGTGTTCAAGCGCGAAAAAGAAGCAGATAACTCAAACAAAAGTTATGTATTCACGCTGCCCGCGGTGTCCCGCCTGCGATTCCTCCTTTCTCTCGCATCTTTTCACAAAGGTGCCTATTTCATTAGCATACCTCACTGGCTTGCCATTATTGCTGAGGTCCTCGTAACGAGTCAGCTCACGCCTGCGTTAAGGAGCCGCTATTGTTTCGCGTGAACGGATAACGAAGCAGAGCCGCGCCTTGATCAGCCGCTGCCCTTGGCCACCGGCAGCCGCGTGTGAGACACGCCGGAAACCGGAATCATGGCAGACGCGACGTGAGAAGAGTCCGGATGCGATAAAGTTACAGGAGGAGATTGCGTAATACAGCGGGTCGGAATATACCACCGCTACAAGCCACGTAGTTTCATAATGACATCGCTAGCACGCCGGCAGCCAATGTCATCGTTTTCTTCTTGCTGGATCTGCCTTCTTGGTTTCAGAGCAGAAACTCAGCTCAAGAAAATACGCTTACAACCGGGCCAATCTGAGATCCAAAACCGGAACATATCTGATAAGAAAAACGCTGTGGTGATCCCGTACATCCATCAACCCTCTCACAATATTAAGACAGTAGCAGCCACTAATATAACACAACGGTTGTATTTTCAGTGCTTAACAAGCTAGGACGACTTTGTAAGAGCACAGATCCGGCAAGATCAGTAAATGTGCAGGAAATTTGCATCAGAAAAAGTACGTTGTTGCGGAGTAGTTGGTTCATCCCGAGAGAGTAGCGTACTTTGCAAAATACATCAACAATGGTGGAAAGAGAGACAGGACAGAGGGCAGACTACCAACCGTTCATTCAGCGTCGTGGCCCTTTCCCCTGTCGTATTTATTGTTTTGCTTCTGAAAGGAAAAAAGAAATGTGCGCCTCTAGTATTACAATGGAGGTAAAATGAATGTATACCTTTTGTGCGCTTCAGTCTCGCGCATGTGATTAGATTGCCTATATATCGGTTTCCTGTCAATTCATGCAATAAACACTTGGTAGTCTGTGCTGTGTGCTGTCTCCCCTTGTACCATTCTTGATGTATTTCGCGGCATGCGTTACTCATCCATAGGAAAAGCTTCGGAGACTGGAGGAGATTTGCAATTTACCGCATTCCATCATCCTGCGAAAAAATATCTCTGCTGGCCAGACAAGCACATCATTAGCGTGCGGTTAAGGGAACATGAAAAGGTGAAGAACAGCCACCTGAGGAATTTGTCGCATTTCATTCACAAATATCTGGGGTGCCACCTTAATGTTTGATAAAACTGCCATTCTATGAAGAAATAAGGACGAGGTTACCCGCTTTATAGTAGAGGCTGAGCTGCAGCATATCCACACAGGTGGTGAAATAAACATGCATAAGCAAGCCATCGATTTATCGTTGTCTCCTAAAGAGCTCAATTTCCTGCGCAAGCAGCGATATCGATAAAACGTTACGGAGCAATTGCTGTTAATTTGTTGTTTCCTCTGCCACTAGTGTTCAGTAATGCTGTTTTCTGGCTAGATTATTGTTCTCCTTAGTATAGAACTGGCTGCTCCCACGTGATCTGTATTGCGGTGCGCTATAAGTACAGGGTCGTCCAGATATAGCGCAAATAAATACACATGCACACGAAGAAGACACGACAGACGCGGGCGAGTGTTTATTTCAGATAGGTTCTTCATGTGTATGTGTACTTATTTGCGCTATATCTTAAAGTAACTACGTTAGACCAACTAGCACGACAGATGGTCCTTCGGCCGCGGCGGCCGCATTTCGATGGAAGCAAAATGCAAGAACGCCCGTGGGATTGCGTTGTAGTGCATGTTAAAGAACTACAGGTGGTCAAAATATTTCCGGAGCCCTCCACTACGGCGTGTCTCTAATCAGAACTGGTTTTGGCATGTAAAACCCCAGAAAGAAGAAGAAGAAGAACAGACGGTGCTTCTGAAGTATTGAAACACTCATCGATCTCCCATTAGAACAGTGTTGCTCCAAAAAGAGCAGAAAATGCTGCTCCGGAAGTGCACCGAATTCGCCATTCGAATTCGCCACTAGAACGAACACGGCGCAGCGTGGCCACGTATGGGGCCGCGCTCTGCGGAGCGCCTTGCATGCATGCGCACACGGCGCGGACGTGCATTGCAGCTAAGCCGCGCTGGCGCACAGGGGATTGGAGGCGGGGCTTGGTATTGTCTAGTAAAGCGCAGGAGCGCGCCGTGCTTTAAGCAGATGACACACGACACTCGCTTGCGTACCAGTGAGCCCTTCTATGCTGGTTTGGGAAATGCCCTGTAGCACAGGGAGGCTGTATCGCAGGAGACCTTCACAGAGAGTCACATACATGCGTAGCCGAGCACTCACGGAGCAGCCCCCACTGTTGTTTGATAGCTTACGGAAGATGCTTGCGTAAGACCCAATTTTTAGAGCGAAAGCTCTACTACACCATGTCTCGCAAGGTTAGTCATCGCGTCGCAATGACCTTGCGCCGCTGGAGCGCGAGCCGCCGGAGCGCAAGTGAGACAGGTGTGTCGCCACGCCACGTAGCGGACAGGCGTCACAGCTGCGCTCGCTTGGAGCCTCGCCGCTGCGGTGCCACGTTACTAGGCGAGGGTTTAACGGCTGCTTCGCCGGCGCTGGGTCGCTCAGCCTCGCCATGGATGGCGCACCAGCTGGGCCATCTGTGCGGGCGCTTCAACGCAAGCGACAGGCTGAATCTAGTCATCCAGTAGATATAGCTAGACGGCAAGCTGCGAAATCTCAAGCAAAGGCAAAGTTGGCTGCTGAAAAACCGGAGAAAAGGGAGGCCAGATTAGCACGTTATAGAGAAGCTTATCAAGCGCGGAAGCGTGCACTAATTAAACAGTGTGTGCACAGTCTTTGCAAAATCAAGCCAAATAGACCTTTCGCCCGTGATAACGGATTTTGCAAGAGATAAACCTCGGTATTTTTTCTTATAATATTCGAACATGGGGTGTTCACGTCATCAGCCATGCCCAGAAACTTGTGACGAGACATACCGAATGGGGGAGTGCGCTGCTTTTAACGTGTAGCGAAAGACTTCTCGCAAGCGAGAGCAATGACGGCACACTTATCTGATGGCAATTACACCTCGTGGGAATAGACGTTCCTCAAAAGAATTGATAGCTTTCTGCAATCTTGCACCACAGTAGTGCAAAGCATCCCTCTCACGTGCTACTGAGCGCACATGGGATATTCGAGGCGGTGTTTAAACGTGCGCGTTAAGGAGCACCAAAAATACGCAGACAGACACTGTTTGTTCCTAACACTTGACAATGCATTGCCTCTGTGGATGCGGCTGCACCGTAGAATTCGCTAGGACCTAAATTTTGATTCGCGCATCAGATCAACTGACACGTGAAATTTGTGAGTCCTTTAACCTACAGAAAGCATGGACCAGGTTGTGTTAGCCATCCTTCAATGGCCGTAAAAAAAGCTTTTATAGATTACGCGCATCGCTGATAGCCAAGCAGCACACTGCTTTCGGTTGTTTTGTTCGTGGTGTTCTTTAGTTTTTCTGTTATTTGTTTTATACCTCTTAACTGATCTAACCACGACTCCTTGTCATGGTCTTTAGTTGCCTTGCAGGCGCAGGCGCAGGTAAAGTGTAATTAGCACCGTTCCTTCAATAAAATTTCCAGTTGATAGTCAGTGCTTGTGTTCCAGTGCCTACGCCTTTCTTAGTCCTAATATTTAGTGCGTTGTTATTAGCCGAGAGCCAATACCAATTAGCCCAGTTTTCTATCCTCTTCGGATTACATCATACTGTATCGTCGTAGCATTCGGCATTCTGGTTCGCAACCATGCATATTGCCCCTTCGTGTCTGCTGGTGTGTCAATAAGGTTCCGTGATTCATGGATGAGATGGGAATATGCAGCAGTTTGTATAAGAAATTTTTCGCTGTCTTGGACCATCACCTTTGGTGGCTTCTGATACAATTTTTTTTATCTTGGTGCGATAGGCCGTAGCCCAATTATTGACCAATACAGAGGATTCGCGTTGACAGTACTGCGAATTCGAGCCAGAGTGTCCGCGGTTACTTTCCGCCTTGAGAAACTGCCGTTGTTGTCATGGTTTGATGGTGGACAGATGCTGAGATGTGTAATATCTACGGCATGTGTAATATCTATATAACGCAAGAAACGACACACAAGAAGATTTGACAATAAGCACATAATTTAACGCAATACAATATTTTTATTTAAAGTCAGGCATTCTGTAACAAATAAATTGTTACGAAATGTCCTTATCTATTACTGGAGTTGCCTGCGCCTGCAAGAGAATTGTTCTTCCAATTTTCTTTTCCTAACACTACCAAGACGCGACAGAAAATTAGTTTATACCAATGCGATGTTCTTTCGAAACTCAATTATTGTGCATCTCGCGCTAATTGTTTCATTAAAAGAAAAAAATGAAGGTGGAACTCGTATCATTTGATTATTTCAAATTCACTGTAAGAGTTAATCTGATAATTATTCTCACTTTTTTTCTCTCCCTAGTCATTGTCTTATATCTTCTGTGCCTTCCTGCTGTGCTCATGTTATGTTACATGCTATGTAGAAGTGAGGATTTTCCAGATAGGCGCGGCGTGAGTCGCAACCAGGGCCGGTATTCTGTAGCGATGCCTTATGACTTATTCTTATGACGCGAGCGGACCGTCGCTCTGACCACTGACAAAGCGCGATAAGCGCGAAAAGGCATCAGCACCGGAAAGGCATCGCTACAAAATTCCGACCCAGACTGCAATTCTTTACCGTAACGGTGATTATAAATACGCAGCTTTTCTACTCGCTTAAGGACACAGGGTAGAACGAAATTTAAAAAAAATTTGATTTTTGGTTTTTCACTTACTTGGAATGCTCAGGCCTTCCTCAACAATATCCAGTGCCCCACATGTTTCTCCGCGTTTTGATTGAGCCAAAAAAAAAAGCAGGTTGTCGAAACCAAGTGACGAGCGGCCACACCCCCTTTTTTCACCTAGAGCACAACCTAGCAATCACTCATGTTTCTTCCAAACGTAATTTTATTTTCATAACCAAAACCGGCAATTTATCTAAGCTTAGCACATTTAAAAAAAGCAGTCCCGCAACCTAAAGGTAGACTGCGCCGTTTACTGAGCGTCTGTCAGGACGGGGGCGGTTGACTGACACTTGCATTGACAAAATACAAACCTATTATGGCTTAGCCATAAGAAGAAACACTGGAGACTTGGAAAGCATGCGGAAAGCTGTTTGGGCAACATATTTTCACATGTTGGCTACGGATATCGACCCAAGTCACGGGCTCTGCCCAAAAGATGCCGGCCCTTGGTGTGCATACAACAAGGCTCAATTGACTCTGGAGCCTTTTGTGCACAAAGAATACTTGCCAGCACCAGTCTTTCATGGCATTAAGCCAATATTCAAACAGTTAGCTTACTCAGACCCGCTGAAAAAGTGCTTACACGCAAGACACAAAATGCAAATGAGTCGTTTAACCATGTCGTGTGGGAGCGCGCACCGAAAAATGTGTTCCTCGGAATGGAGATGCTCAAAACTGCCACCTTTGATGCTGTGCTCACGTTCAACAAAGGGTGCATGGCAAGAGTTAACGTCCTGAAGGCATTTGGCATATCACCAGGGCGTAACACTGTGATGTGGTTGGGGGAAGTGGACCATCGTCGACTGTATTTTGCCAAGAGAGAGGCCGAAGACAATACAAAACAAGCCAGGGAAACAAGAAAACAAGCAAAGAAGCGAAGCGCTGACTCTGGCAATGACTATATGGCTGGTGGCTATTAGGCAAATGGTTCTGTGCATCTTGTTTTTGAAATAAAATGAAGTGAACATGTTTTTTGTCTTTGACCCTCAATATCTCGAAATCAATTTTTTTGTTACATTTGCCCCATTTTTATAAAAACTTGAAATGAACGCAGGTAGATGTTTAGCCAGCATAAAGTAGACACCTATGCACAGCTACTGAACTAGAATGGTACACATGCACTCAACAGTTAATTTTCTCTGATTTGTTTTCCTTGGAAAAACAACAAAAACTGGCTGTGTTAGTAAAAAAATCGCAAAACTTGATTTTGACAAAAAATCTTAGTTCTAGTTCCACTGCAAGACGAGATGATCGCGAATGAAATAGAACAAACCGAAGGCGCTACACGCAGTAGTTGCTGAGAAAATGGGTCTCAAATAAGGCTCAAAATACATGGGAGGTTTAGGGCCTACCCTGTGCCCTTAATCTACACAAGGCTCTAAATGTCAGCTTGCCTTCTACCTTCTATAAACCTTCATTCAAAGGTGGCACCACGATTTGGAAGTCGAAGCCAATGTAGAGCGGAAGAAACAGCAATACTTAAAATGACAGAGGGCGAGATATCTGTAGAGGAGGTGAGCGTAGCTACATTGGAACACTAGACGAGTGGAACGGTTTGGAATTAAAATGTAGACCTGCTAGACACACCGGCAGGCATATCCCATAAACGCTAGCAATGGTCAATCGCAGCTTTTCCACATTCGTTCACGAGCGTTATGACCTAGACAAGGGAGCATATCGCGAAAATCAAAGTGGCGTCACGAGAGTCCGCCCGGGATCACATGCATGAAAGATAAGAATAGAGTGCCTATAGCTGAGACACAGGCGAGGCTATATCACATTGCCATGGTCACGTGAGGAATTGCTGCAATTTCCGACGGAGCGATAAGCAGCGAGGCAGCCGGTGACGCCTTATCCGCCAAACAGCAGGCAGTCGCATCTAGAGTTGAAAATACGTCGTCGACATAATGGCCCACGGCAGCAATCAACGCTCTTCTACAGTGCACAGTTTGTCTGTTCTACGTCCCAACATGTAGTTGGCACACGACGCCGCACTAAGACCAGCGAGTGCTAGTTGTGCCAGACGCCGCTTTCGGCAGAATCATGTTTAGGTGCCCCCTCCACTGTGCACATGAGGAGGATATTGAGTGAGAAAACAACTTGAGGTTCTCTTCTCGACGCGCATCATGGCTAATGACCGCCATTATCCACCATGTTGGTTTTCTGATTTGCAGTCGAGAGGTCACGTGTTTTGAAATTTGTGGCGGGAAGCGGAAGTTTTGCAACACAATTTTGCCTTTTCATTAAGTTGACGAAACGTGATGTGAAGCGGCACACTTTCTTGAATAAAACATTTTCAAGCGAAGCTTGTTATAAGGCACAGATTTCGGTGGCATTCGTATGCACAAAAAAACTATCATCATCAGCACTGGCTCGAGCGTCGTCTTCTTCCGCAGCTGGCTCGTTGGCGCCCCTCGGTTTGCGCTCGTGCCACTGCTCTCGCGTTCGTCGTCGTCGTCTGCTTTCACAGCTGGCTGCGTTGCCACTAATCATTCCAGCGTAGAGTTTCACTTCTTTTATGTCGTCGTAATGGGGAGGCCGCGTTTACGGGGGTCTGAGCCATTGCTTAAAGAGGTATGAGCCATTCATTGTCTTACCTACGGGACGGATTTAATATTGAAGCAATTTAATTTCGAACAATCGCAAGCGGCAGTGGCGGGCGAATTCTGCTAACCACGCCGCCTAGCCAACTCGAGACATCGAACAAGAGACAACGGCGGACTACGGGCATACGGTCAGCGACGTGAGTCTGTGAGTTCTCTCCGTCGCAGCATGGTTAGTTCAGGTGCACTCAGAACAAGCTTCGCGTACCCCCACTTTCCGGAAGGGGAAGAGTTCGTTCTTTTATTTCCTTTTTTTTTTCGGGGGGGGGGGGGGGGGGGCTTGGCAGCTGTATTGCGGTATTAGCGCTTAACAGACAAATTGAGTGGTAGCACTACAGAAGCCCGTGCGCTTCAATTACGCAAATATGTGGGGGCGTTTCGATATCGCCGCCATGACAGCTCGGTGTTTGCATGGAGAAATATCACATGAGTATCTTCACCGGGAGGGTTTTGTAAACGTCATTTTGACATTGCGTGATGTTGCCTGGGTCGTCATTGCAGAGATTCTCCGCCATAGTTTGTGGTGCGGCGAGCCGCGCTAAATGTGCTCATGAGCGGCCGTATGCAATGGCGGCCATGAAGCGTGTGTATCGACGATCTTTCGATGGGGTTTGGGGCCAAGAAATTATTTTCTTTATAATGCATGCTCATAGTATTTGCATCGCTCTCAAGTGGTGTTGGAATTGTATTGGGCAATCATTTTTATGCAATAGCATCAAATGGCCCACTGAGTGAAAAAGCCGGTGTCTATCGTCTGGCCAATCAAAAACGCCACCTAAATTCTCATTGACTGCGACGCCCCGTCACGAGCGTGCCTCGAAGGAGCACAGCGGGTGAGAGGGAACTGCTGCTGATGCGATAGCGGACCGGATGCTGAATCAAGGAAGAGGGCATCGCCGCGACGCCACGTCACCCTCGTTCTCGGAAGCCTGTGTTATGTGCGCATCTCTTGTTCACGCGTGCTGTCGCCTGCATTCTATTTGCGCGTCGGTAACACGGAATCAAAACGCGCCAAGCCAACGCCTCCTAGATAGCAGGCCTGTGAACGCTGCTTTATGACGTCATGCTACTTGGACCGAAATTTCCATTGCCAAGCTCGGCGTTACGAAAGCAGTGCCGTCAAATCACCGCGGCTTACTCCGTAATGTACCTATTTGATTCTGTGGCAGTCGGGCCAGGTAGCCTGGCGTCACGGATCGAAGTGCACCAGGTTTATGCTATCGAAGAGGCGTTGGCCAAGAGTTTCAAGGCGCTCGCTTGCCCGCGAGGACTTCATAACTCGATGGAGCGCTCTGTGGCGTTCAATTGGACAATAACGCTTTCGCATTCACAACTTATAACAGGTGCAGAGGTGTCCTCGGTCTTTTCTGAAGTGTTTATTTCAAATAATATTGGTTGATCTTTACGAAACTTCTGTGGCTTCTCGCATTTTTCACTGCTGCATTCATATTGTAATTAATATTAGTATATTTTCACATAGTCATAGGGTATGACTACGGCAGCTTTTTAATTTATAAAAAGAAATGTACGTAAGGGAGCGCCTTGAAGTTCCCTCACGCGGTGAACGAGAAAGCAATGCAGAGAACGAGATAGCAGCGCCGGCGCTTTTGTCGTGCAAGCGGATACCTGTGGCGCGCGCACAGCTGTCGGTTATTTCCGATCGCTGCTCCGTCTGCCGAGACGCGCTGAGTGAGTTGCATTTCACGAGATAGTGATAACGCGGCCTAGAACGTGCGCTGCACCAACAATGGCCGCTCGTGTATTCTGTCTGAAGTGAGAAAAAAAAAGCTTTTGCCGCGAATATACGATGACTCATTCCGTCTACGCTTACATATACTGGGCAGAGACGTTAAGGTGCGTGGCAGGTTGATTTACGTGAATAAAAAAGTTTACACAAAAAATAAAAACGGTTTTGAACCCGACGAAGGAACTCGACACGACACTGTGGAGTTTGTATGAACACTGATCAAGTGTTTGTGTCCCAAATTGACATAATAGTCTGTGGCATCACCAACGTAGTTCCAGGAATGTGTTTTACAAATGTTTCAAGTACATGTAATAGAATAAAAATTTCGAGGTAGCCGAAATGTGTCGTGTTATTTGCCAATAAGTGCTCAGATTTCGGGTTGCACTCCCATATTTCCGTAAAATGACTTGCACGCTCAACGGACGTTGTAACCGGTCGCGGTAACTCAGTGGTAGCGGCTCACTGCTACGACAACATATTCAGAGCTGGGTAAAAAGAACCGCCCGCGTACAGAAATGAACGCTAGGTGGAAAGTAACCAGCAGGTGTCCTTGCAGCCGCGTTCGTCGCTCACAGCCGCAGTGCAGCTCTGTGCGACGTTTAAACCCATCAGTTATTACAGCTACACCACCCTTCCCGTATCCTTCCCTTTCTGCATTTGTTGTATACGTGGAGGAAGGCAAGAAGTAGGAGGGGGTATTGTGCCACACGATTGAAGCCTAAATAGTTGGCCCAGCACGTGATTGCCACATCGCAGCGAGCGGTATAACTTCTAGAGCTCCGGCTCTGCAGGCAAAGCTACGGCAGAAAGCCTGAACAACCGTGCATCGATTGAAGACTACCGCGAACCAAACATTCTCGGCCAATACAGTAAGTTTCACTGGTCGCGTGCTGGGCCGACAACGACGGAAACAGCGAAAGAAATGGCTTCACAGAGAGTTTGTTTGGCAACGCTGGCTGCATGGCATAACCCTCCCTCGTAATTTGTTTCCTTCCTGTATGATTGCATACGTGCAGAGAAAAACGGTGCGCAAGGCAATCTAAGGCCCACCGATTGATCTGACCCTTCAAAGCGAGGTGTCACAGCAGAGCGCCATTGTTCCCAGTTCTGTCCTAGTGCTACCAACCACAGATCGAAGCTGCATACAAATCAAACCCAGCAAGCAAGCAAGCAAGCAAGCAAGCAAGCAAGCAAGCAAGCAAGCAAGCAAGCAAGCAAGCAAGAATGAGGTGTGATAGCCACACCCATTATCTCCGTTATATCGCCCATCAGCCGCCAAAGTCTCTCCGCTCTTTACGCAGTCTGTCAACAGCAAAGCAAATGCGTTGAAATAGCTTCAAAAACTGTCAAGGGCTATTTAACGCATATACCTTGCCATCATTCGGTTAATTCATGCGATTGGTCTGCCTGCAGAACTTATTTGTGGGGAACATGTTTGAGGGCACCAGTGGCACTGCGTGCAATGACCTAGTGAAGTGTTTGCTTTTTAAATATTTCGTGTACTTACTTCGCAGCCCTAGAAAAATTTAAATCACATCAACTATCATAAATAAATAATTTGTATACATCTCAATATGATCTATGACACTTGAAGAACAAATGAATATTTTGCGTCTAGACTGTTATTTTAGCAATTGGTTAATTATTCTTAATTCTTGATCTAACTCCAAACAGGAACATAGTGAGTTGATGGAGAGGACAGTGGACAAAACGATAAGTTGGTTGTATTCTCGTAGCGCACGCGTGAATTGGAACAAGCTAGCTGAAAACCTGCATATTTCATGCGAAGAATCTGGCAGGCAAGCCGTCATGTTAGCTTGGCCTAATTTTATCAAAGAGCCTGTCTTCCTCGCCGACATGTGCTCAATTCTGGCTGAAGCTTTACATCGGCCTAACGGCGCAACCATAAGTTGATAAGCTATCAGGTGTGTCCTAACTTTGGACCGTGCCATATGTCAATAGACAAAATCAAGGTTCACGAAACGTGAAGTACTAACCACCGTGGAAGAAACCGATTGTGCCATACGTTTAGCACAGGACAAGCCTTCAGATTATATTGTTCGACTGTCGACAGACAATAAAAGATTGCCTGGTGTCCTTCTTTAGCGAGCCTTTTATTGATGTCACCTTGGATCAATTCGCTTTCAACTTGCCATATACGCCATAGGGACAGATAGAACTTGGCGTATACGCTTCCTAAAAAATATATAATTCTGGGGTATTACGTGCCAAAAACACGATCTGTTTATGAAGCACCACCTGGGGACCTTTAACGTGCCCCCAGTGCACGGGACACAGACGTTTTCGCATTTCCCCCCCCATCGAAATGCGGCCGCTGCGGCCGGGATTTGATCCCGCGATCTCGTGCTTAGCGGCGCTACACCACAGCCGGTAAGCCACCACGGCAGGTTGACGTATGCTTCTTCGATGTCTGAAAATTATTTTAGGATGTACGAAACACCGGAAAATTCGCTGTTCGGCTCGAAGTGAGAAGCTGTGATAGCTTAAGCAACCACCATATTACGAGAAGCAAAGCTCGAAAGGTCTCTCTCAGTTCCAGCTGCTTTACAGGTTCGCAGCGGCACGCGGACTATGCGTATACAGTGCACTGCCCAGGTTATGACACATCGTTTACGTGATATAACGCCCGTATTACAATGCCCGTATTCCAATGCAGTGTGTCACGCTAGCCGATCTCCCACCCGTCCTAAGGTCCCGTTAAGGAAAAGACGAGTGGCCCGACTCGGTGTTCGTGCTGGAAATCTGCTTTGCGGTCAGCCCAGGTCTGGCGCACAATGTAGAGCGGATACATGGTTCTGCGCTCAGGGGTAGTTTTATGTAACAATTCGATTTATTTTCATTCTGTTAGCCCTTTGTTGGCCTTTGTTAGCCCTTTATCGATGGCAACACGCCATCGTTATCGCCAGTATGGGTCATTCGCTGCAATAGGTGGTAAGAAGTGATTTCAATTGATCGAAAACAATGCTTACATGACATGACCGTATGCTCAGTTGAAATGCCAGACAGAGACAATAACGCACTCATCTGTGAACAAGCTTCTCAGATGCTATATTTCGCAGATGTCGTTATTGCGGAAGATAATATGCCTGGTAGTGCTCGGTGCACTGTTCTGGGCGTGAGATATTTATTCTGAATTGCCTACACGTTGTTGGAGAGATAGTTGGATGAGAGTTGTAGCTAAATGTAACCTACTCGAGCATTTACTCGATGACACCAATACAAAGTCGAACCAAAGACAAGTGATAGCGAAGGTTCTCCACGAGGGATCACAATCAGAGACGGTAGAGACCGTACTCCAAAGACTCGCTCGCAAGTACTTGCCACAGGGAAGCTCGAGTGAAGAAGACCATCCGCCCTACAAAGGCTCATCTTGCCCCGAACTAGATGTCCCCTTGAAGTCATGCGAAGTAAGGGAAGCCCTCCAGAAACTAAATGGCAGGTCAGCCCCTGGTCCTGATGACATCCCCAACCGGGGTCTCAGAACCCTGGGTGACGGTTCCATAGAACGGTTGACAGAAGAGATGAATGGAACATGGGAACGAGGGGTTGCCCCGCAGTCCTGGAAAATGGCCTCAGTCATCCTCATCCCAAAGCCTGGAAGACCCCCGAGTCTCACAAACCTCAGACCCATTTCACTCACCTCCTGCGTGGGAAAGGCGGCGGAACATGTCATATACAACCGCATCTGCAAGCACATCGAGAAACAAGGATTGTTCCCCTACAACATGATCGGCTTTGGTCCGGCCTTGTCAACGCAGGACGTGAAGAAGCTTATCAAGTGTCAAATCATTGACAACACCACAAGAGATATAAGAGGCATCTTAGGCCTAGACCTGGAGAAGGCATTTGACAATGTCTTCCATGCGCACATTGTGAACTCCATCTCGGAGCTAAATTTGGTAGAAGCCTTCCACAGAAGCATAAGCTCATTCCTCTGGGATCGCAAGGCCAAGCTCAAAATTGGTGACCTCCAGTCTGACAATTTCATTTTGGGCCCCAGAGACATGCCACAAGGAGCGGTAGTCTCAACATTGCCATGAAGAAACTATCGGAAAGGCTCTCCAACATAGAAGGGATCAATCACACGCTCTACGCCCGATGACATAACAATCTGGTGCACCGGAGGAAGCGAAGGAGATGTTGAAGTAGGCTTGCAGGAGGCTGTAGATCAAACAGAGATGTACCTGGGAAGTACGGTGCTTAGATGCTCCCCGAGCAAGTCTGAGCTCCTCCTCTACAGGCCAGTCAGGAGAGGTCCCATACCTAGAGGCTGGAGACCGTTGTCTGAAATAGACATAAAACTACACCAAAAGCGGCTGTACTATCCCCACAGTAGACACCATTCGGGTCCTGGGCATGTTCATCGAATCCAATGGCAGTAACAATACGACGCTCAACAAGCTCACAGCCAAAACCGAGAACATGACCAGGCTCATCAACAGAGTCTTTGAATAGGCGTTGAGGCCTTCAGGAAGACAACATCCTCAGGTTATTCCACGCCTTCCTCATGAGTCACATAGTTTATGTGGCCGCCATGCACAATTGGTATAACTCTGAAAAGAAAGAACTTAACACGCTCATCAGAAAGAGTATCAAAAGATCACTAGGCATTCTGTTACGGGCGAGCACGGACCTCCTTATGCAACTAGGAGTGCATAAAACATTAGACGAGATAATTGAGGCCCAGGAGTCGGCCCAACTGGCCCGTCTATCCTGCACCCCGGCTGGAAAGAAGATCCTGGCGGTTCTTGGGATCAACCCTATACTCATGGAAGAACGGAAATACCAAATCTCAGAAGATAAAAGGAATTATATACGAGTCGTACCATTTCCCCTCAACACATCGTTCATCCTCAACACAACGTAGGCAGACGCAGAGCAAGAGCCCTCACCCTCCTCAAGAGTATCAAAGACGATTCCCACTCGGCATGTTTTGTCGATGCAGCCCAATATGGACAGTTGTCAAACTTCGCCACTGCCATCGATGGTCACAACGGACAGATAGTGAATGCAGCTTCCCTGAAGTGTTCAAATCCATCCAGAACGGAGCAGGTCGCAATTGCTATGGCACTCCTAGATAGCAGCATAACACAAATCTTCACTGATTCGATATCGGCGCTCAGGGCTTTCGCTTCAGGGTCCATTGCTGAGGAGGCTCACAAGATTCTCAAGAACAAGATCATCTCTACGCACACCATTACGTGGTTTCCGGCGCACCTCGGCCCCCAGCTTGACTCCTTGCCCAATATCAATGGCATCGCCCACTTCCAAGCGCGCGCACTAACCCACCGCGCGGGAGCAAGGGCGAGCTCAGAGGCCGGGGTTCTCGAGTTTCGGGACACTCTCGCTACTTTCAACGAAATCACTACGCACTATCACCTGGGTAGGAGGACTTATCCTCTTCCTCATAGCAAACTGGCTAGACCTCTACCATCCACTTTACGCATGCTTCAGACTAAGTCCTATCAGAATCTGGCCTTTTTTCATTCGATCACTCCAGAGGCGACTACTGCGACTACCGAGGAACATATCAGAAACTTGTAATTCGAAAATTCCCTCTTCTAAAGTACTGAAAACAGGCTTTGCACCAACGCATTTGTGCTGAGTGCGAGTATAAGACTTTCTGCGAGCGTCTAGCATGGTCGGGCTGGGAGCTTCTGTTGCGTCCATCTCTGTACGTAGCGTACCATCGCGTCGCCTGAGGCCAAGTTTTGGAAACGCGAAGTCAGCCGTGTGTTTGTGCTATTAAAGAGCTGGAAATAATGCCCAGGAATGGGGCAATGCTTGGAAATAAGTTTTCATATTTTATGTAAAAGGGAATTGCTTTTTTGTAATGCCGCCGATTCACCACTTTCTCACGTTTCGCCTCTACACGAAGTATTCCTGTCTAAATACCAAAATGACACATGCTTGTAATTTACTTTTTTTCAGCTTCCGGTGGAGCTTTGTACGGGAACTACTGCTTACCTGGGGCCACAACGTTGCATGAATGCACAAAAAGCCCTGACCGAGTATTTATATAGAGCAAAATAAACATTTCCTCATTTCACAAGGCGTATTACGTCTACTTTGTGAAATTGCACGTGGCACGGATTCGATAGGGCTTGTTAAGATCGTTCGCAATAATTTTTGCCAAACAATCAAACAATTCAGCAATAACACCATGCGCGGTTGAGCAATAAAAAAATAGCAAGCTGATGGGCGCAGATGCGTAACGTGTGCCAGCTAGCGTTCAAAACGCGCGTCCAAACCGAAACCGGAAGTGTGGTTCTGGTATTCATAAAGACCGCTTGGCGCGCTGCAGTCAATTTGGATGCTGGTCTCTATGGGAGTGTACGCTCTTGTTGAATTTCTTTCTCTATGATGTCAGTGTCATTCGTCACCGTATTCTGCACTCGGCACCGAACACCAGCCTAACCGAACCGCAACTTTGGTTGCTGACCCCGATGAAGTGGCGCTTCTTAGGCCTAGCCGGCCAGTGCGACATGCGGCAAGTCGTTTGAGAAGATCGCGCCTAAAGTTCGCGCTTCAACCAATAAACCAGAGCGGCCATCGGGCTTGGGATCACAAGCGCAAGCTGGACTACTGAACGTGCGTGATGCGAAGCTTAGGTTCATGGGCTACCACCTAATAACTATTGACTCTTTTCTCGGAGCAGTTTGCTCTAGAGGAACAAGATGGCGCCTTGGGCGGGGCGCCATACGTTGCCTCAGCGAATGCGCACGAATACGAAACCACTACTACTTCTGCCCTGCTCCTGCTCGATCAGCTGTCGGAAATGCAAGTGGGTGTTCGCTAATGCATTGTGCCCAATTCATGCTGCAAAATGTGTAACGATAAAGGGAAGACGTGCGCGGTAGTTAGCTGCAAAAATATTGATTCGCATATTAAAGAATGGAATCAACTTGTGTCGCCGCTAATACATCATGACTGCCTGTGTTGCCGCCCTTCGCGATGCCCGGCTTTCCTGTAGGATCAAAAAAAATTATTCATCCGCCAGCGCCGTACAGCTAACCTCCAAAGAAAGGACTTGAACTCCGCAACGTCAGCACTTAAGAGGGAGCACCACTCGTTACAAAAGGAAATAACACCACTTACTGGCATAGTAAGTTTCTTGCGCGTTATTTACACATCTACCTCTACTCGCACGAAAACTTACACCAGCCCTACCGCCAATGTAACAATAATAAGTGAATGGCCGCACACTTGAATCAATGTGCCGAAGCATGAGTGACGGCGACAACACCAACAAGACACGAATGTTGGAAGCTGAATGTTTCGTGACGGTCCACAGAGCAAGCGAGAGACTAGCGATAATACGTCTTTGCTACGAGCTACCGCAAAGTACAGAACATTTGCATTCCAAGCTTTGTGCGCCGCAATAACAAATCTATCGCAGCAGAGCACACCCGCGGGCGATTAGGCTGTAAAATAAACAATCAAATAGTGACCGCACCGAGTAACTTTACTGAGTCAGAAACATGACAAGCCGCTCCTTCAAAATGTTTGCCAAATAAATAATGAGCACAGTGATCCTGATTTAATTCATAAGCGGAAAATTTGGACAGGTTGGAATACATTTCTAGCCCCGCCTTCGTACAAGCACCCTATACGCTGCTCGCGCCGTTTGGACAAGGCGTAACGAGCTCTGAAAGCACTTACATTTGTCCTCTAAAGCTGGGGCCAAAGCTTCGTGTCGTCCACACAGTCGCCGTCTACGATATGCGTCGAAACGGAGGTTTGCTGCGCCGCACCGGCGCCACGCGCTTGCATTGTAAACACGGAGGCAACGGAGGCAGCTGAGGCAAGCAATGGACGCGTCACCACGTGATCAAACATGGCAGCACCCAGGGGAGCGCCGGGAAAAGCGTCAATATATATACCTTGAACGCCTACCAAATTCTTGTGTGCGCTAACTGGACGGAACATCTAAGTTGGTGCATGAGAATAAAGCCAAAAATAAGAGAAGTTAAGACTGTTTATGAGTGGGCATCAGTGGACATAAATATATGCGGATGATAATGAGTGGAGATGCGAAAGCATTATAGTGATTATAGTCCCTTTGGTGAAACATTTCTTTCCGCGAGTTGCCTGTCCGCACAAGATCTCGCCTGCGTTCTAACTGCGCCTCCAAGCTGACTTGGAAAAAATGTTTGACACATCTACTCGCTAAACGCATTGCTGTCGTCGCCACAGTTTCTCAGATATTTTGTGCAAACTATGCTTAGTAACATAGACATTGCAAACCATGGCGATTATCTCAAATTCTTTCACTGCAATGCGCAGTCCGCGAGAAATAAATACGATGAGTTGACTTTGTTTTTTGATGGGTTTCCTTATAAATTTGATGTAATAATGTTATCAGAAACTTGGTACAAATATGATGACGAGGTACTTCGTGTGCCCGGTTATCAAACTTTATTTTTAAACAGGGCTACACGTCGCGGTGGGGGCGTGTTGCAGTTGGTCTCGAATGAATTGTCATGCACGATGCTACCAGAATTCTCCCTTATAACGCCAGACTATGAAGTCTTAAGCGTGCAATGCAAAAAATATGTTTTCGTTGTGATGTACCGCCCGCCAAATGGGAATATGGACGCATGCCTTTCTTTCCTTGACAGACTGCTAAGTTTCGTCTGCATAAATGACCTATATCTCGCGATCGGTGGGGATTTCAACGTTAACCTTTTGCAAAATACTAAATACGCGCGTGATCTGCAACTACTTCTTGAATCATTTTATTGTAGAAATGTGATAACAACCCCCACGCGCCTTAGCAACACTTCCGATAGCCTTCTTGACCTTTTTATAACAAACTGTACTAACGTAGACACAAGATCGGGTACCATTGTGGCTGATATGGGAGATCATTTACCTATTTATATGTTCTGTCGGTTCGGTGCAGATTCTAAGGGTGCTCGTCACGCCGAGACATTTCTTGTCCAAGAAATAAACTGCAAAACACTAAGCACGTTCCGTAATGAAATCGCAAACGTAGATTGGGCACCTGTGTTTCAATGCACCCACCCTGACAGAGCATATAACACGTTTCTGCGCATCTTGCAAAATGTATATGAGAAGTGTTTTAAGTTTAAAACCATTAAAAATGTTCTAAGATTCGTAAACCATGGCTTATTAATGAATGTGTTGTCATGATAAGCAAAAAGAATTCATTATACATTAAGTTTGTAAAAACAAGGGATCCAACTGATTTTACAATGTTTAAGAAATACCGCAACCAGGTAACAAAGTTTTTGAGAAATACTAAAAAACATTATTTTGAGAACCTTTTCAGTCAAATAAGAAATCGGAGTGACAGGCTATGGCGCGAAATTAACAAATTATTACATCGCAATAATTCCCAGACTGCTGAGCTCGAGCTAATTCAAAATAACAGGACTATAAAAGGCGCAGAACTTGCAAACAATATTAACCATTATTTTACTAGTTTGGAAAAAAGCGATCACAATGTGGCCGTAACTGCATATCTAGGTGCGCGCAATGCACATACAGTTTTCTTTGCGCCAACAACTTCAGATGAAGTCTTTTCTACTTTTATGTCCTTGAAAAATAGCAAAGCACGTGACATAAACGGGCTAGAGATAAGGCCAATAAAGTTTGTGCTTGACATCTTATCACCTGCACTTACCCACATTTTTAACCTTTCAATATCTACTGGAATCTTCCCTCAAGAAATGCAGCGTGCGAAAGTTAGTGTCATAATCAAAGCTGGTGATAAAAATGTGTTCTCCAATTATCGGCCAGTGTCTGTCCTACCCGTCATATCAAAAGGATTGGAAAAAATTATTTGCAAAAGAATAACGTCTTTCTGTGATAAACACTCAATCATAATGACGCAACAGTTCGGCTTCCGTGAAGGAATGTCAACGGAGTTGGCTTTACTAGCACAAAAGGAGCTAATATTGAACAGTTTTGAAAACAAGGAATTTATATTAGGTGTCTTTATTGACTATTCTAAAGCGTTCGATAGACTTAATCACCGAAATTTATTTACAAAACTAGAACATTACGGATTTCGAGGTGCGCCTCTTGATTTATTAATTTCGTACCTAAAGCACAGAAAACAATGCGTTGCCATCACGTCAGAACAATCTGATGAAAGAGAAATAGCTCAGGGAGTACCACAAGGTAGCATACTAGGGCCAATACTGTTCAATATCTACATCAATGATATAATAAATATCTCTAAAGATGCCCACTTCATAGTTTACGCAGATGACACAAGCATTTTTTTTAGATCACGCGATATAAGCAACCTCTCAGTCATTTGCAATACATCCCTAAAACAATTAGCTGAATGGAGTACAGTTAACTCGCTAAAACTGAATACTACAAAGACTAAAGCTATCCTTTTCACCCCGCCACAACGGCATATCAATGAAGAGTTTAGAATACAGCTTGGAACTGATAGTATAGAACTCGCGTCAAATGTTAAAACCTTGGGAGTTGTTTTTAGTGATCATCTGACTTGGAATGATCACGTAGACCTTATCGCTACACGTTTAGCTAAAGCTTGCGGAGTGCTCTGTAGACTACGATATATTTTACCGCGCAACGTAAAACAAATGATTTATAATACCCTATTTTCCCCTCACTTAACCTATTGTCACTTAGTATGGGGTAATACTACAAAAGCCAATCTACAGAAGTTGACTGTGCTCCAGAAGAGAGCAGTTCGCCATATAGCAAATGTCCAGTATGATGCCCATACTCGAGAGCTGTTTACCACCCTTAAAATTTGCCCCTTGAAACATTTTTACAATCTTAACCTTGCTCTAAAATGCCAAAAATATTTCCGATGTAACAATCGTACATTTTTGCAGTTATGTAATCTTACTGCGCCCATAGTTATCTCGTACAACATTAGAGAAAAAGCAAAATAGCTGTTGCCTTTTTCACGTACCACATATGGGTTCAGTAGATTATCACATTGCGTACCAAGCTTGCTCAATAAAATTCAAAGAGATGGCATTGACATAGAAAAAACTTCAAGGAGTGCAATAATGCAATATGCTATGGAACACCTGCTTTCGAAACAATAACATGTGTTTTTTGGTAGCATGACTGATTGCCTGTGGTGTGCTTGTTTTTGAACCTTTTGAGTTTTCTTCTTTACATTTTTGTAATCTTGCGTAGTTATGAGGTTTGCATATAATAAAATCACCCTTTACTACGTTTACGACTATCCTTGTAATGCATATCAAACCTGCACTTAATTATAAAAAGAGTTGATGTATTTTTTATTATAGTAAATTTTGTATTTTTGCTGCTTTCTTCGTGCAAAATTATCACGTTGTTTCTATTTGTTGCGAGGGAATGCCTTTTGTTACCACTATGTGCGTATTTCGTAACTGACATAATTGTTTTATGTATATTTTTTCTTTGCACTCTAATATTCTGGTCTTGTATTTACTTTAGTTATACCAAATTGGTATACATACAAACGAAAACTTGTGTACTTATGTGATGTATTTATATGTGTTTCTGTTTTTGGCTGCCAAGGATAGGGGCAAGAACCTTGTCAAGCTGCTACTTAGCAGCTTTTTGTTCTTGTCCTCGCATTTGTTATGTGCAGATGCTGTAATGAATGCCAAATAAATTGATTGAAGGGCAAATAATAACGCGGCAAGCGTATCAACGTGCTCACTTGCCTGTGAGGAGTTCTTAACTCTATGGACCGCTGAGCGGCATTCATTTGGAGATTAATGCTTTTTATCTTATACAATAATTTTATCCACTCATTGCGCGAATAATTTAATACACGTAAAGTATAATAAACCCAATAACTATGTTCGCCTGCAGCTGACTAGACACTCGCACCATCCTCTGTCAACATTCCAAGAAACAACCTTGACTGTGCTTTTGGTAAAGCAATTGCATGCCACGCAAGAATTATACCTGCAAGGTTCCAGGCCACCAACATCCCCGAGACACCTCCCTGGACATTACCGAGACCACTAGTGAGGATGCTTCAAATGGTAAGAATTACGAAGAAATCCCACGTTTCTACGATTGACTTGAAGCAGCTCAGCTTGTCCCATATATTTACATTGTATAGTGAGACTCTACAAGTATATACCGATGGTTCGGTCACACCATCTGCCACAACGGCAACGGCAGCATTTGTTATCCCGCAACTTGGAATTCGTCGACGATTTCAATTAGACCACAAATCTACATCTACGGCTGCGGAACTTGCGGCAATACGGGAGGTCGTTCATTTTATGATAACGCTGACACCTCATTAATGGACGGCGTTCTGCGAGGCCAAATCAGCGCCACAACCGCTAAAATTATTTTTAAAGAAAGGACCATATTACCTGCTCGTGCTAGAAATTGCTAAACTTCATCACAGTGCCCAGCTAGGTGGCCACGAGATCACTTTTCAATGGATGTCTAGTCATTGTGGTGTGACTGGCAATGAACTCGCGGACAGTGAGGCAAGATCGACATTCTCTTCCTCTGATGAAGTACGGATTGCATACTCGCGACCTGACACCAACTCAGTGATCAAGGTACTCATGCAGGACCTTACTAAGGCATACAGAGCCCATGCCGACAACATCTACAGACGCCTAAATATGATCGACCCAGACGGTAAATTTTGTTTGCCCCCGAATGTTGCGCGGAGCAAAGCGTCATTGCTACACAGAATTCGGCTGGGCGTTGCTTTCACCCGTCGCTACGCACACCTCATCGACCAATCGAACAGCCCTGATTGTGAACACTGCCAGATGCCTGAAACGCTGGAACACATATTGTGAGATTGCCCAGCATATACGCTGGAAAGAAAGACGTTGGAAGGTGCCCTAGCCAGCGTCGGCAGGCAACTACTATCGGAGGACGGTATTCTCGGCCCACGGCCTGACACTGCAGCTTTAATGCGGGCAACAAAAGCGCTGTTTAAGTTTCTGCAGGACACGAAGCTAGACGACCGGCTCTAGTAGGACCACCGTCTAATGTAAGTACATAAGCACTCACCACTCCTCTTATCATCATCATCCACCACAGTACTTTCACTCCTCTTCCCTCCTCCCCAGTACAGAGTAGCAGACTAGAGCACACTAGCTAAGGTCGACCTCTCTGTCTTTCCTATCAATAAAATCTATCTATCTATTCATTCATAACCATAATTTATTTAAATTTTTCTTTGCATACTTTCACGGCACTGTCCGTTTCCAAGAAAATCGGTCGGCGACTGTGAATGTGTTCATAGTTGGCCACCAACGGTTGCCTTATTTTGCATAACAGTTTGAGCGCAGTTTTAGACTTGAATAAGTAGTCATAAGCCTGCCTTGCGTATGTCCCGCAATGAGCAGATAAAAAAAGTTTAGGCCATAGACGAGTAAACACGTAAACCATGCACCATAAATTTGCTTCCACCACTGAGCTTACAATTTTACGAATGTTATCGTCACCTTGTGAGCCCTTAAAAGGCATTATTCAATGAGACAAGCCACGTAATGTACGAGGTAAGCACAATCAATGCGATGGAATTTGACAAGAAGCTCCCAGAACATGACGTAAGAGTAAGCGCCCACAGAGACGTGTTATCTCCGGTATCGTGGCCCCGGGGCCGAATATCGCAAGTGATTGTAGCTGCGGAAAGTACGGTGACTGACAATGCTAAAAAGACGAGGGCAGTGCAATCAGTGCGGCGCTGCATGTTAAGATTGAATAAGCTATATCAAACCTGGCTTCATCAATGCACGTCGTCCGCGTGCACAGTCCAAAACACGCCCTCTCAGCGCTTAGACAAGCATATACAGTGGTTCAGAGAAAGGAAGATGATATATTCGGTGCTACCGATAAGGGAGCACGGCTCAGCATTAGGGGGGTGGTGCAGAAGGAGATAATAAAAAGAGGAAGGAGAGGGGAGAGGTACGTTGTGGAAATAGAGTTTCAGCAAACCGATGAGCACGTGTGTGTTTGTGATTACGTCAGTGGTTGTGTATCTTCAAGCGCAGAACTCTGGAAAGGGCAACTGCACTCGTGGACGAGTGCAGTTGAAGGGGAAGCTATGGGTGCGAAGCTTCTGCTCGTGTAGTCGGGCCAAGTAGTTCGACAGCGTTTGAAGAGTGGGAACACGTGTTCGTTTGATCAGCTTGGTGATGTGTACACTGAATCGCGAAAGCGGAAAGAAGAAAATTAAATTATGCGGTTTTACGTGCCAAAACCACGATCAGATTATAGGCATGCCGTAGTGGGGGACTCCGGAATATTTTCGACCACCTGGGGTTGTTTAACGTGCACCTAAATCTAAGCACACGGGTGTTTTCGCATTTCGCCTTCATCGAAATGCGGCCGCCGTGGCCGCGATTTGATCCGGCGACGTCGTGCTTAGCAGCCCAACACCATAGCCACTAGGCAACCACGGCGGGTGTAAAAAGCGGAAAGAACGCATCTGAGGCCTTAGTGCGCATTGACTTTGTATGTGTGTGTGTAGGGAAAGTTTGTGGACTACAGTTTGGTTATTTTTGCGGAACTATACTGCTGGCGCACGGGATTCGTTTATAGCAGGTCGTGTACGTAGTGCATTGCACTGTTATCAGATTTTAATTGCCTATGAAGCAATCACTTTTTTTCAAAACACATAGTCACAGGATACGACGCAAGCGTAGAAACTTGAGGGGAAGAAAAGGTGCAAGTATTTTATTTGAGCGGCAAGAAAACTCTTTGTCCAGAGTGGGGCCGATGTTCCCCAGCCCTTAACATTTGAAATGTGGAACCCGATTTCTTTAAAAGCGCTGGAAGGTGGAGCAGAAGCCAGGCGGTTCAAGTATTTTTCGTAGTAGTGTATAGTAGTAGGCGAATGGCGGCTAACCTTCTTATTAATTGTTTGATGCTTTCATCCGCGTATAATTAGTTGGTCCTATGAGCAAAGCCAAGTAAGTGTCGGCAACTATACGTCACTGCTTCACTTGCTCAGCAGTAAGGAAGCGAACAACAGATTGAGCTACATTGTCCCTGATAATACGGCGCCTCTATCGGAACAAAAGCCACCCATGTGCTCTACACGTCCATCTGACGGAGGTAAAATAGTTTCAGCTGCAGCTGCGAGTGTGTGGACATTGAAGAAAGTGTCGGCGACAACCTAATTCCTTACTAACATCGTTGTCAATATTGTTTTAACTTTCCGTTGACTTTCTATTGCCCTCCATATGTGTTGAGATTCAGTTGAATGTCGTGCAATATTTTAACAAGTGTAACAGTTTAATTCACTCTCTGCCCAATAAGTTAACTGTAGTAGCCGGAAACATGAGGCTTACACAGTTACACCCTGGTTAATCAAACTACCAGCGTTGACTTTCTTTTAAATACTCCTATACGCAAAACTGTTATTCTGATAATGGAGTGAATAATAGAATAACATGTATGACAAAGAAGTCTGGCACAGCTGTGGACGACACGAAGGACGCCGACAGGAAGACACAACTGCGTAGGCTTAGCCAGGCGCACCAGGAACAGCGTCGAGCCCGTGCCCCACTTCAGTAGCGCTGGCAATCCGGCTGCGGAGCTCTGCACGGCGTACTTCTTCTTCCTTACATCTTCCCCCCTCGCTGAAGACGGAGCCGCACAGGAGGCCTAAGGCGTCGTAAGGACGAAGGGCTCGTGATACGGCTTGAGCCGATCGACATGGACAGTTTCGCGGCTTCGGCGACGCAGGTCCGTAGGGGGCGTCAGAGGTTCGATGACGTAGTTCACCGGAGAAGTTTGCTGTAGAACCCGGTAGGGTCCATAGTATCGGGATACAAACTTGGAGGAGACACCTGGTGTCGAAGTAGGAGGCACCCACAACCAAACGAGAGCGTCAGGCGAAAACTGTTTGTGGGGGCGCCCGTCGTCATGGCGAAATTTCTGTAGCGCTTGTTCTTGCGTTGTTAGAGAGCGAGCTAGTTGCCGACATTCTTCTGCATACCGGGCGGCTTCGGAAACCGGTGTACCCTCTGATAAGTCGGGATGGTAAGGAAGAATAGTGTCAATCGGAAATGACGGTTCTCGGCCGTATAGAAGAAAGAAGGGAGAAAAGCCCGTCGTTGCCTGGGGTGCCGTATTGTAGGCGTACGTGACATAGGGAAGGATGAGGTCCCAGTTTGTGTGGTTGGAGGCGACATACATCGAAAGCATGTCGCCAAGAGTTCGGTTAAACCGCTCTGTCAATCCATTTGTTTGCGGGTGATATGCGGTGGTACAGCGATGAATAATGCGGCATTCAGTGAGAAGTTCTTGAATGACATCGGCGAGAAAGACGCGACCTCGGTCGCTCAGGAGTTCGCGGGGGGCGCCGTGACGGAGAACGAAGCGTTGAAGCAGGAAGGAGGCAACGTCACGAGCTGTCGCGGCTGGTAGAGCGGCCGTTTCTGCATACCTCGTGAGGTGGTCTATGGCTACAATGACCCAGCGATTGCCAGCAGCTGTGTATGGCAGAGGCCCGTATAGGTCTATTCCAACGCGGTCAAAGGGTCGCGAAGGGCACGGTAAAGGTTGCATTGGTCCAGAAGAGCGGCAAGGATCAGGCTTGCGGCGTTGACATTCTGTGCAAGAGCGAATGTACTTTTGCACAAATGTGTACATACCGCGCCAATAAAACCTATGACGTAGTCTGGTGTAGGTCTTGAAGAGACCAGCGTGTGCACACTGAGGGTCGGCGTGGAAAGCGGCGCATACATCAGTGCGGAGCTGCCGGGGTATGACAAGCAGCCATTTGCGGCCGTCGGAACTGTAGTTACGGCGATAGACGATTCCGTCGCGGATGGCGAAGTGCGAAGCTTGTCGGCGGAGCGCTCGGGATGGTGGGCGTGCAGGTGAATCGGAGATGTAATCTATCAAAGATGAAATCCAGGAGTCCTTGCGCTGCTCCAAAGCCATGTCGACAGAAGCGAATGGGGGAACTGGGTCATCTAGAACGGAGACACTGACAATTTCGGCGTGGACAGGCGAGCGCGAAAGAGCATCGGCATCGGCGTGCTTCTTGCCGGAGCGGTAGACAACACGGATGTCGTACTCTTGGAGCCTCAGTGCCCACCGGGCAAGGCGGCCGCAGGGATCCTTGAGGGACGACAACCAGCAAAGTGCGTGGTGATCGGTAACGACATCGAAGGACCGGCCGTACAGGTATGGGCGAAACTTTGTAATGGCCCAGATGATCGCTAGGCATTCTTTTTCAGTGACTGAATAATTCGCCTCAGCTTTGGTGAGAGTGCGGCTCGCGTAAGCAACAACATATTCCTGGTAGCCGGGCTTTCGCTGGGCGAGCACAGCGCCAAGACCAACGCCGCTAGCATCCGTATGGATTTCCGTGGGAGCAGTGGGATCGAAATGGCGCAGTATCGGTGGTGTTGTAAGCAGGCGCCGTAGCGTCGCGAAGGCCTCGTCGCAAGGCGGTGACCATGCGGAAAGATTGGGGTCTCCCCGAAGAAGCTCTGTCAGCGGTGCCATAATCGAAGCGAAATTTCGAATGAAGCGGCGGAAGTACGAGCAGAGGCCAATGAAACTACGCAAGTCTTTTAGAGTCGTCGGCCTTGGGAATTCTTTAACAGCACGGAGCTTTGTGGCATCGGGGAGAACGCCATCCTTCGATACGACATGTCCGAGAATTGTCAGCTTTCGTGCCCCAAAGTGACATTTTTTCAGGTTGAGTTGGAGGCCAGCGTCACTGAGACAGCGTAAAACCTGCTCCAAGCGATGAAGGTGAGTAGGAAAATCTGGTGCAAACACTACTACATCATCCAAATAACACAAGCACGTGTTCCATTTGAGGCCTCGAAGAATAGTATCCATCATCCGCTCAAAAGTGGCGGGCGCGTTGCAAAGGCCGAATGGCATCACACGAAATTCGTATAAGCCATCTGGTGTGATGAAAGCAGTGGAAGATGTGAAGAGTACGGTAGAGTCGCAGGCAACGGAACAGGACACAGGTGCCAGAACGGATGCGTGTGGAGGTATCTGGAGGTCGTCAGTGAGGGACAACTTGGTGCGGGAAAGCGAAACGTCGTCAGATATGGCATTTCCAAGCGAAGAGAAGGCGACTTCTGCACGGGAGCAATCAATAACAGCTTGGTGACGGGAGAGAAAATCCCAACCTAAAATAATATCGTGGGAACAGTGGGGAAGAACGACGAACTCGACGAAGTAGAGCACTCCTTGAATTTCAAGTCTGGCGGTGCACGCAGCCACTGGCTGGACGTGCTGTGCTGTAGCCGTGCGGAGTAATGGACCGAAGAAAGGCGTCGTGACTTTTCGTATTGAGCGGCATAGTTTTTCGGCAATCACAGATATGGCGGCACCTGTGTCAATGAGGGCAAGCACAGAGACACCTTCAACAGCGACATCAATAACGTTGGGCGGCGAAAGAAGAGGGCTTGAGCGTTGCGACGATGACGCAGTTCTTGCCTCGGGAACTGCGCCACTTAGTTTTCCGTGTCAGCGGTAGAGGGACGTCGACGCATCGGGGAGAGCGAGTGACGACGAGGAGAAGGAGAACGGCGGTCAGAAACTGGGCGATGGCTTGGGCGGGGAAGGGGTAAATCGCGGTCTGGAGCGTAAGACACATGTTTCAATTTGTCGGGTTAATTTTTTATCGATGCCGAGCCTGCATTTTAAACATGATCGAGTGCCAAATTAGGTTGCCTTTTTTAGATCACACTTTTATACTGATCGATGATCACATCGGTCCACCTACACACAGAACAACCCACGAAAAGGAATAGATCTAAACAAGAACAGGGTCCCAAATTTGTAGCGATGTCTTTTCAGGTGCTGTTCCTTTTCGCGCTTCTTCAGTGGTCAATGTGACGCTCGCCCGCCCTGTCAATGGGATCAGCCAGGCGTGAACACTGTAAGATGAGTGTGGCATAGAATCGAGAGGAAGGCATCGCTACGAAATAGAAGTCCATGAATGGAAGCAGCGTAAGTGGTCGACTTGTGCAGCTATATTGTTTCGTGGAAACAATCATGACATTTCGTGGCGCTGAACCGCTATAGGCCTTCGTAGAAAGACGACCATACTCTCTTCCTCCATGAAACTCGATCCTAACAAGTTAGGTTTCCTTCTGTGAGCTGATGACTGATTAAGTTTATTTGTTAATCACCCCTCAGACATCTAGCTGGATGCAATACGTTTCAGCCTATTAGTTGAGTGGGGTGGTTTTCTGGGCCAGTTGGTGCATGCTGACAGTGTGATGGCTTGAGCAGGTAGAGCAAGAGAAAGAATAAACATCGTTATTATGTGAATGTAGCTTTCGAGAGGAGTCCTAATTCTAGAATGCCTTGAACTCGGGCCGCGTCCTGGGCCTCGTGATCAGCCGTTGCTGATACTTGAGGTCGGAGCTGGCTAAAGCTCCTTACGAAAGCTCCTTGGTGTGATAAGGGTTTGAGGCTGTAGTGGTGCCTGTCTGCAACCGCCTACTATAGGGACCTGAGGGACCCAGTGGACGCGAGCACTTAGAAAAACATAAAGGTACAGAACAACGCTGGACTTACACTGAAGTTTATTGGGAACAAATTCTGTAGATCACCGCCACGCATGTGTAAGAACCACCAAGCAATAAACCTAGTCGCAAGTAGGTTTATTTATTTATGACTAGGTTTATAAACCCAGTCATAACTAGGAAAAGCTGTTTAAGCTTTTCGTTTCCCCACGTAGTGTTCGCCAAAACCAACACGACAGGCCTACTCCAATCATGACGTCATGCTAGCTGGCCCGACTGCCATAGAATCTAATGGGGATGCTTCCGCATACGCAACAGTGATTTTGACGTCAGCGCTTTCGTCACGCCAGCCTTGGCAATGGAAATTTTGGGCCAGGTAGCATGACGTTATAGATCGGAGTGCGTAGGCCTGTGCCATCAAAGTGGTGTTGGCCAAAACTCGCCTAGAGGTGACGTCACTGCGCTCAGCTACGCCTCGCTTCGCCTAGCAGCTCCGCCGCCGCGCTAGCGATGACGTCACTCCGTACAGCTGTGCCTCGCTTCACCTTGCGATAACCAATCAATAGCTAATCGATAATCGATGAATTATCAATAAATTCCGGGAAATGCTGGGGATGACTTAGTAGTGCTTAGCCTAGCCCAAAAGCAAGGACTATCTGGGTGTCCATGAGCTCCGCTGTCTCTTTAGCATTGCGCCTCGAGTGCAAGCTACGCAATTTTTTGCTTGTTTTTTACTCCTTGGTTTCCACGCATGCGTGGCGACAATCTACAGAATTTGTGCGCAATAAACTTCAGTTGTAAATCCAGCGTTGTCCTGTGCACGTCTCTCCCTGTTGCAACCATCACTGTCAACCTGTTAGATTCCACTTTATTGGATTAAACAAGTTTGGGTGGAACGCCTGTACGGCCTCTTTTCATATACACATTACACTGACATTTCATGCACACATTTCAACTGCACTCGGTGACTACAGTTGTTCATGCTCTTGCAAAGGCAAGGTACCGAAGTGGCGCATTCTTTGGCAAGCAGCCACGATCGGTCAAATGACTCCCGCGTAGAGGTGCTTCAATTCTCCTAATCTGCGCTTCACTGCAAGCGCTGAAGTACCCAGTCCTTCTCTTTGCCCCATCCGTGTTCGAATGTTGCTCAGAAAACACAGACTATCTCGCCACCAAGCCCTATTACCTTGTCAGCCACTACCCGCTGCCAGAGTACACGAAGCGCCACTGTTCCGATGTTCATTAACGTTCGTTATGTATTCGCTGGCAAGAAACACGCACTCGCTTTCGAAAACGACAAGACGAGGGACACGCGACAGACGCCCGCTCTCTATAAGCTGATCGATCTACAGCCGCGCAGTATGTATAATTCAGTTGCACTTCCATCGATTTATTGGCAGCGTTTCGCGTTCCAAAGAAAGAGAAACCGATGCGGAAAGTTCTGTACTAATTTTTATTACTTAAGTTATTTTTTTGACGCCAACCAAGATCTCAGAAACGACAAACTTTTTTATTGCATTTCCACCGGTGTGGAGGAGGATATCGAACCGACTACCTAGCTTTTAAAATAAAACATGGCACTTTCTTAAGCAGAGAAACCAGTGCGAACTCAAAGGAAACATCGAGAAAGGACGGTGTTCACTTATCAATCAACGACGAACTACGCTGCCCCATGCACTGCCGAAAATGTGGCTGCTACCGCGTCTCACTAAAATATGAAGAAGAGGGCGCTGTAAAAGGCACACTGAAAGAAAATTATTGGAAACCCGTTTGTTATGCACCCGAGTCCACATCTGGCGCCATTATAGGTGTTGCATCGGTATATGACTCGGTGAAAAGGAATATCACTATTTATTTATTTAGTTATTTGTTACTACCTACTTGCTAATTCAGTTAAGGTTTCCTAATCATGCACTTGTGTTGACGGCTATTTCTGGGCCCACATGCTGTATCCTTCCACCTTATATTTCATTGTTCCCTTATCACGCAGCACTCCAAGTAGACAAGACCAGTGATAACGGTGGTGTCGAGTCATGCCCGAGGACTTAACGCAGGGCGAAAAAAAATCGGGAAATGAAATGAAACGTTTGAATACACGGCCTCAGTTTACGTCATACGCGTTTTTTTTTTTTTTTTAGGAACAGTGAATTGTATTGTGGAATAAAGGGAGCTTGTCCAGCGGTGTGTGTTATGCGATACTCCCTCCCTAAGTAAACGAATTAATTAAAATTCGGGGTTTTACGTGCGAAAACCACTCTCTGATTACGAGGGAGTTTGCAGTGGGGGAGTCCGGATTAATTTTAACCACCTGGTCTTCCTTAACATGCACATAAACATAAGCACAAGTGCGTTTTTTTTTTTGTTATGTGTGGTAAGCCAACCGGCACTTCAAGCGCCGCTTCCTCAAGGACCAGTTCAGAACACCGTGCAGCGTCTCCGACCGCCTCTGGTCACACACGCCAGAGACGCAGCGTCTCAAGGACAGCGTCTCGAAACGCTGTAGCTGTCACGAGATAAGAATGCGAAAACGCTCCCGTTACCACCGGCACCGGCAGTACCGTACCACAGCGTGGTTTTAACGCTAGGTTAGACTGCACTAATTTTAGGGCTGACCTACGCAAACGGTTATACAGTTAGAATAAATCGCGGTTAGTTCGCGAAGAATGTTAAATGCATTAAAATATGGCATCCAGCGTCCCCTCTGCAGCATTATGGCAAGCGCTTTCATTCACGCGGCTTTGTTTTCCCACCGCCACTTGAGGGGTGGCCCTACTTGGAAAGGATGTGGGTAAGTCTCTAAAAAGGGCTGCGTGCCACTTGCGATAACCTTCAAGTAAACGTACGACGGTCGCATGGTTCTTCTCCAGATTCTTGAATATGCCGGTCTCGTGGGTGCGAGTACGTTTCGATGCATTTTTCATGAGCGTATTTGCGCTATAGCGCACATTTACGACGCCATGTGGCAACGAGGCGACACCGAGTGCACTTTCAGCATTTCTGGAAGTGGCACCATGTGTGATGCGGAGTTAGAAACCATTCACTCACCTTCCCTCTCTTCATTCGGAACCGGGAACACGGGCACTGTCGCGGCTGCCAGGGCGATCGCGAAGACCAACAGCGTCGTGGCCGGACAGATTGCGACGTGCGGAATCATTTTGGAGTCCAGGAGCGGAGTATCTTCGTTTCGTGCAACAGTGTCAATCTACGTAGAACGGGATGCACTTTGGCGATAAAACAGAAGAAATTTAGCACGGCCGAGGCAGAAACTATCTCTGGCGCAGAGGGTTTATTCCTTTCGCTGAAACAACTCACGCAGCTTGACCACTGAATGAATCGAGAGAAGAGAAAGCACATAAACCATCCGAAGCAAGGGCGCGTTTTCGCGTTCAGTCAGAACACCGCGTATCATTTGACTAGCACAGTGGTCTTGAGGTAGTTCTGGGTTTCAGGCCACCAATTGAATAGGATCGCCGACAGAACTCAGCCGCAACAAACGCCGACTTTCCGCGTCCGTTTCGCGAAGGCACGCATCCGAGAAAGCCTCTTAGCACGGTCATCACTGTTCGAGAACGCTGGGTGCAGTGAGTGGTGGGCCCATTGTGTTGCGCACGTTTTCGGGCCACGAAGGTCTTGCGGCGGCGAGGCGGTGGGCGTGGAAGTGGCCAGCCTTCGGGAGCGAGCGCTGTCGACGCCCACGGCGCAGCGTGTCCAGCAGCGGCGCACGTTCCTTTCTCGTTCGGGTCGCGCGTCAACGGCGTCCGCTGTCGGCTCGTTTCCGTGAAGAGAGGGGGGCCAGCGGCGACCCACTCCGCGAGCGACGCACGTGACGCCAGGCCGGGCTTGGCGGCGCGCCCGTCGACGGGGAAGACGCTGGGAGCGCCGTCGCTCGGGTCTTCCCTGGTCCATAGATAAGCCCCGTGTGGTGGCGAATGGACAGCGCGGGATACCAAGGCAAAGGTCGGGGGGTTTGTGGAAAGACAGGCGTTGGCAAAGAGCGCAGGATCGAAAACATTATTCACTTTGAAATGCCTGTTTGTGTTTTCTAGGTTCAAGGTCGTTAACGGACACGGTCTATTACTGGATGCAATTATATAAAAAAAAACTTTACGGCACTAGGGGAGTATCTTGCTATGTCAATGCTATGTCTTTGCTATGTCACGCCGGCGACGCGCATGCCGTCCGCGATCTGGAAGTACCGTGTGCACATCGTTGAAGTAGGGATAGATGTTCGGTTCAAGATAAGCTGCTTAGTCTGTAAACTCTTAAATTTTAAGAGTGTACACTGAAGGATGTATACTCACAACGAAGCAGAATTCGGAGAGCGCAATATTGCCATGGCAAAACAGGATTTTTCTTTTTCAATGCGGCGAAAATCAGTTACTTTTGTCACGGCCGCTGGATAAAAAATCTAGCGGTCATGCTTTTGTACAGAAGATTGTTCCAGAACAGTCCTAAAACAACTCGGGAGAACAGCTCACTCAGTTTTCGCTTGTACCTTCTAAAAATGCAACAGCGTACATCACTGACAGGACGAAACGGGAAGCACTATCTGAATGAGGCCGAAGTTTGAGTTGTCGGCGGCTGCAAGGTCTGTGTGGCGTGACGGCGGAGTGGTGGGGCGCCGGCAACATAGGCGGCGCGCTTGCACTGTCGCATTGAGGACTGCTCGAACACGATATGTGCACCAGGAAAGCGCCTTGCAAACGGCTGCAGACGCACTCGGAGCATTCCTTTCCAATTGGAGGTTTTGTCGCGCTTATGCGAGAAGCCGCGGAAGACAAGTGTGGTGCAAGCTGGAAATACGGGGACGATAGACGGTTGCTCAAATACAAAGTGTTCCGGCTCAGATTAGCCGAGGTTTGAAAAAATATTCTGTAATGCGCTTGCGTCATTGAGTGGCCGCCAATATGCCTTTAGTCTCGTTCCATTTTTTTATTAAATGTGTATGTAGGAGACGTTGGCATCAGCGCTGATGCCCACTACTCCTTCTGTCTTAGGCAGGCATTACATATCAAAACTAGGCCAGGCCCCCCAAAACAACAAACGATTGAAAAAGACGGAGATAGACCAAAAATAGGCCGGCTAAACAAATACACAAACGAGATAAAATATCGAAATTAAAGGCAAATAAACGCCCTAAAGCGGCAACGCAGAGTTCAGATAAAGATCAAATTAGCATATTGTAGGCCGTCCTCTTAAAGCCTACGCGAAATCTTTTAAGCCTTATCTTTGACAACATGTGTATGCGTTTCATCAGGTAAATCATTTTCAATGCAAGGAAGAACAAATGCACATACACACGCACACACACTCACGGTCGCGCGCGCGAACCTGTGCGGTCATGATCGGAGAAGTGAAGACTACAGGTTCTGCGAAAAGAAAAAAAATGCAATTTAATTGAGTTGTGGAGTAGTAGTAAAAAAACTTGGGTATCACAGCCCTTGGACGTCTCGGTCGTGAACTTTTTATTATTCTATGTGGCTGAGGTGCGCGAGCGTGGTGTTATATAGGGATCGCGAATGCCTTCTTCATAACTGCTTAACGGAGAAAAATAGTGCCAAAACAGTGTCGCGCGGTGATGTGCTGTAGTGCTGCCTTGCACAGGAGTGTTGATTACACTTCATGTACCACTATAGCTATGAACGACACTCCATGAAGGACTCAGCTTGAAGCCTGTAGTAATCAGCTCCAGCGTGTACACGTTCAAAAAATAGAGAAGAAAGTTACTGACCTTGCTCTCTAAGCAAACTTCTATGCTCCTGCTGACGCCAACACGCACATTTCACGGGTTGGATTTCCGGGCAGCGAGCTTGGCCAGGTGCTCGTCATGTATTGTCCTAAACAATGAGTCATGAATCTTTGTCTTGATTTGGCGAACTTGTGCGCAGAAAAACATTACACTCAGAGCACAACCTCAGAACACTGCCAGCGGCTAGAATAATTGTGGGTCGTTACAATCTGACCAGTGGTTCACTCAACACCTCCTAAATCGCGCAAAGCCTGCGCACTTCGATCCATGACGTCAAGCTACTTTGCCCGACTGTCATAGAATCTAATAGGGATGCTCCCGAGTAAGCCGCTTTCGTCACGCCGGGCTTGCGACAGTGGGCCTCTTCGATTACCCGTTCCTGACAGTCCCGGACTGCCCGAGATGGTGCTTTCAGCCAATGAGCGTTGCGCACGCAGTCTTTCGGACAGTCCGGGACTGTCAGAGACGGATAATCGAAAAGGACCAGTGGGAATTTCAGTCCAAATAGCATGACGTCATAAAGCTGAGTGCACAGACCTGCTATCTAGCAGGCGCTGGCCGGGTGCTGCGTGAGAGGAGAGTGCATTGCCGTGACGTCACGCCACCCTCACTCTCGGAAGCCTGCGTTATCCTATAGTCCGTGCAAGCTCTCGCCTGCGTTCTAACTGCGCCTTGGTAAGGCCAAACCTAAACACACCAAGCGTCTCAACGCACTCGCTTGCCCGCGAGGAGTTCATGACTCGAAGGACCAGTCAGTGCCGTTCATTTGGACATTGATGTTATCGCATTCACAACTCACAAGAAGTGCTGAGGTGTCCTCGAAGTTTTCTACTTGTATGGCCTGCCATGTCGTATATTATCGCTCAATAAGTACGTGCTGTCCTTCTTCCTGAAGAAGCTGCTTAAGTGGGCTGTGGGCTATCTATTTATCGTAAATTCCAATCACTGGTGCTCTGGTTCACTTGAATGTACTCCACTATTCGGGTCCCGCACGCACTCTGATCAGAGAAGATTCTTTCGTGACGGAATCTGCGACAAGATTGAAGAATGTTCCAGTACACGAAGGCGCGTCTACCGCCTAACATTAACATTGAAAGAGTCGTTAGCCGATAAAAACGATTAAACAATGTATGCGTGTCAATATTGTTCTTTAAGTGCGCCATGTGCGATGTGAAAATAAGACATCAGAAAATAGTTGGCTATACGCATGAAATCCGCGTTCAAAACCGAATTTTTGGTGCACATTTACACATAATGTAATGCTCCCATTCGTCGACTTGCAAATTAGTGTTTAGCGCTTTAGTTGAAGTATTGAAGAAAATATTTTAGACAGAACAAATTGTTACATAATGCTAAGCCAAGTCAAAAATAAATTCCGTAATAAAAAGTGATTACGAGATTCATCTGCAAGAAAGTATTGCAAACAAAGCATGCTTGACGACTGCGAAAATTGTGCACCTAATGCTTGGATGCAGCCGCTGGTCTGTGAAATTTCGAGATTTTTTCATCAATTTACAATGTATCTTCCAGTGAGTGGAATTACGAGCAAAATGTATTATATATTGCGTTTCTTCTTTACATGGCTTATAACGGAAGCGCATTTTGTAATTAAGTCACAATTATATTGCACTTAGTTTCTATAATGTTGCGTAGACTATGACTTAACTCACTCGGTAGTGATGCCTTGCTGCTTATAGTCACAGAAGATCGTGGTTGGGCTCCTTAATTGGCTATGATTTATACGACTACAATGTTCGCTGTACTAAAATATATACTTCACGAAAGAAAAAATTGTCATCCATCCGAATGTAGCACGAAACTTCAAAGGAGACCCATCAGGGGTTCTCAGAAAGAAACTTTCGCAGTTGAGGAAGAATTGGTCCTGGTTCTAGATGTTTCCTCAATTGTGAAGCTTTCGTCCCGACAAACCGGTTTTCTCTCTAGCTTCGTGCTACACACGGGTGGATGACAATCGTTGCCTTCATGAACCTTCCTCCACCTTCGGAGATTCCGTAGAGCTTAAAATAATTACCACTCAAAGAAAAGAAAAGCAAGGAACATGCAGAGGGCGCATGTATTTGAGCCAGAAGCATCGAATGGAAATGTATTGATTTCGCATGTGACCTTGATCAAAAGAAAAAATGAAAACACGAGTCTAATTAGGGCCGCAGTTGACACCCTAGCCTAGACGCCTTACACGCTCTTTACCATGGGCGGTAAGTGCGTCTGCCTTGACAACGCGTCAGTTAGACTGGCGAGACGGAGTGCTGTGGAAATTCCTGCTGCGGCATTTCGACTGCAATAGGAAGCCTGCGGTGTTGTGCAAGAGCTACTCCAACCGATTATTACCACTAATTATTTCTGCTGCGATGAGAGATGCTCAAGGTTACAGGCGTCCCTGCCCATAATCAGGAGGAAAGAATATTATGAGCCGCGTAGTGAAAGGAGACGATGGCTAAACTGGAGAGAAAGTAATGTCGATCAACGTCTGTATGGAAACGAAGTGAGCTACAGCGATGTGTGTTAGGATGAGAGGACACCGTCGACTGTAATTTCAAAGCAAATAAACGCAGGAAGGCATACGCGAGGGACCGGGCAATGTTGGAAGTTCTCAGGAAACCACGATTCAAGGTAAATATGTAACAGGACAAAGCTATACAGTCAAGGCTACTGATGGAACACAGAAGGTCTGCACAGCTATACGTTTCTAGATAAAAGAACGCTTGCGCACTTACCTTTCCCAAAGTGGTTAGGCAAAATTCTGAAGTATTGCTCCAACAGCATAATACTCATGATTATTCCAGTCTCATCTCCGATGTTGCTCTTCTTCTTTTGTTTTAACAATATGAAATTAAAAGAGAGGTACGCACCATTATTGGCAGCGGCTACTCCTTTTCGCAGGACAAGCAAAACGAAAAGCACAAGAAAGTGATATGCACTGGGGCCGTATTCTTAAACGATTCACTTCGCCGATACTATCGCCTCGGCTGTTGTCACGTTGAATAAATCAAGCCATGACGTCAGCATGCACTACCAACACTCGTGCTCGAACGCTTCACAACGCACGAGATAGCGCACCGTGCGAGTGCAGAGCGGCTCGGGTGTGTTGTTTTCGAGTGTAATGGCCGCAGTACGGGTTCTGCATGCGCACTGACTATGGTTAGCTACGGCCGCTTTAGGTAAAATATGTTTTCACCACCAACCACGCGAGCAACGCGATGCTTATGGTGACGCTACCAGCTGCTCGAGGACACTGTCACCAAGAATTGTCACTTACACAAGGCAACACAACGCAAAAGCCGATCAGCAATCAACAAATATCGCTGCTTGAAACCACGTCCAAACCACCACCAAAAATACTTCAAACTACCAAATCTCCTGTCTCTATTACACTTCACCACCAACCAACCACGAAAAGACGTGTTCGTTTACTCAATACATGTCGGGAGCACCCAACAACACCATGACGTAAAATTGAGTATACCGGAAGTACTATATGGCGCTATTTATTTCCCGGCTTTGCTAAAACAGCCAATCAGCGCGCGCCGTTGGCGGAGGCGTGGCCAAGGCGATAGTATCACGGAAGGGGATTGTTTCGGAATACATCTCCTGGCGATGGTCACCCGCCGTGGTTGCTTAGTGGCTACGGTGTTGAGCCACTAAGCAACCTTGGCAAAGTGGCTACGGTGTTGAGTTCGCGGAATCGAATCCCGGCCACGCCGGCCGCATTTCGATGGGGGTGAAATGCGAAAACGCCCATGTACTCAGATTTAGGTGCACGTTAAAGAATCCCAGGTGTTCCAAATTTTCCGGAACCCCCCCACTACGACGTGCCTCATAGTCAGATTGTTGTTTTGGCACGTAAAACCCCATAATTTAATTTTGTTAGGCGACGGTCAAATATCACGAATATATGCAAAGTCCTAACCCACAGAAGAAAGTAAAAGGATACAATAAAACACACACAGTCACGTGAACAAGTGAAAGTGAGAGTCTTAAAACACACACACAAGTTCAGTTCATATCTACACAAGACACATAACATATATAGCAACGCCAGACGTTAGCTATACAAACATACAGCATACTATACAACCTGTGGTATTCAAAGCAAATGTAATAGTGCGGTCAACCACCATACATTTAATAAGAACATAACATATTTGTTTTTGTTTTAAAAATATTTTAAACAGCCGCGAGTTCTCTTTTGTAGCTCTATTGTTGGCCGTGGGCCAAGTATGTTTTTCAGAGTTGTAGGTCTATGGTGTAACAACATTACATCGGCCTTTAGTCTTCGCTTATTGGTAGCGTGTCGCAGGCATTCGAGAAGGAGGTGTTGTACGTCTTTTTCGGCGTGGCCACAATGACATTACAGACCAGGAACGCGTTTAATCCTATGTAAAAAGTGACCCGTGAATGCTGTTGCAAGCCACATATGGTGCACTATTACAAAGTTTATATTGCGCTCAACTTTGGCAGAATTGGCCATTTAATGTTAGTGCCTAACACGAATAACTATGAACATTTTGATTTCTGTTTAAACCAGGTGTTTGTGCTATGTCGACAAGATATCTGTCTCAGCGACTGGCGGATTTCACTATCCGTAAGAGGGATATTTCTTGCATTTTCTTTTCCGTGCGTCTCTTTTGCAGCAGCGTCCACTGCTGTTCTTTCAGAAATATTGCAGTGTCCTGGAATCCACTGACACGCTATAATGTGATTTCTTGCACGATGTTTTGTGTTTTCCTTGATGTTGTCATATACCAAATGTGCATTCAACGTATTTCGGTTTTTGCTCTTTATTGACGTAATGGCGGCTAGGGAATCACTTAAGTCTCCACAGACGTTATGAAGCGCAAGGCAGAAAGGATTGCAAATATTTCGGTGACTGTAGAAGATGTCACTCGGGTTTGTTCGAGATTCAAGTCCGGTATGAGCATTGCAGATTGCGGGGTCTGAAACGTGCAAAAAATCAAAAGGGAATTTATTGCGTCTTTTCTACAGCAGCCGAATTACAACAGAAAGTTAGTCTCTTCAGTATACACTAGAGAGGATGAAGGCGGAAGCCTGCGCGCTCACGAGACATTTATTAAATTACTTTGACATTCTCATTCGAATGCGTCGTTGCTTCCTATTACTTATTTTTCTCTTGTTCTTTCTTTTTTTTGGTCACCTAGACATCGCAACTGGTCGGCGTGGTTAACGGCACGTTAGAACGGTCATGGCTTTCTTTTTCTTTTTCCTCCGTCTACGTTCTTGTAGCGCAGGTAGAATGAGAGGGACATCGAAAGGCACATTGGACAAACACACAGCGCAGTCTTTCAACAACAAATTTATTTACAATTCTCGCAGGCGTACTTATCCTCTTCAAAACGTCATTGCTCGGCAACATGAGCAAAACAGGGAAACCACACGCAGACACTTTTGTGGCCACACTTACTATTTAGAAGGCTGTCCGTTCAACGCGTACAGAGGTAATCGAACTCATTTATTGATATAGAAATTGATGGCATACTGGCGCATGCGTCACCAAATGTGGCTATGTTCATAGCTTCCATAGTCATTTCGAACTTGCGTCTACTCACGATAACAGTTTCTGTAATGTGTCTGAGGCGTCACCTGAGGCGTCACTTGAATTTTGTTGCTATAACGCCGGGCACTCATCGGATTTTTCAACCCATGAACCATCTAAGGCTTTCTCCTTAATGTAACATGTTGATGGGAGATGATTAATCGAGGAAATCCGACTCACCGCGACAAGTAATGGAGCGAATATGTTCGCCTCCATGCAGGACACCAACACCTTAGATCGTTCGCGTGTAGAGGCACGCAAATGGTGGCGCGTACGAACGATTGTGTTCGTCTATCATAGTGCCCCGTCCCGAAGCCTTTCGCGGCACAATCGCGCGAAGCGTGTAAGCGAGCGCGCAGTCGTCTGCACACGACACCGACCACAAACCAAGGAGGCTAGTGCCTTTTGCATCCGACTAACCCCATCGTTAGGTGACCTTTGCAGTTCAACACTCACACCATTTCTCGTACTATTCTGCAACTACATCGACCACCGATGGCGCAGAGCTACGCGGGCAAGCGGGATTACAGGAGACGTGTGAATCAGGCGGGGAAAACGACATCAGTGGGCACGTGAGAGTCAAGCGTCCCCACAACATGCAGACGAATTATTTCGGCACGATCCGTCCGTATACACATGAATATATTGTGGATATAAGGAGTAAATTTGGTATAGTAGAAGTTCCTGCGCAGCAATCCTAAACATATTTTTCTTGCCTATGATACCTCGACCGACGTTCTATCTTCGGCATAGTCAGCATTGTGCTCTTCTCGTATAAACGCTAGGATCAATAAAAAACGTAAAGTTTGCTGTTTGGAGCTAAGTTAGAAGTTTTGGATAGATATTCAAATTACGGTCTTCCATAAAATTCGGTGCGATGCAACAGTGTGTGCCGAAGGCGCACAACAAGTAACATCGATGCGGGCAATTAACCTTCTAAAGCTTAGAATAACCAAGAATAAGAAAATTGATGGATCGATTCATCGGCTATAAATTCGAAAGAATGATGACAATAAGTAGAGCATGTGCTGGCTTCTCCACAATGTTGGTGGGTGAATGAAGGGTGCTGATGGGTGAATTGAAACATTTCAGCTGTTTAACAATTAGCCCTAAACACTAATAAGCCCTAATTAACAATTAAAAATTGACCAGAAAGTAGAAAGCTTCGTAATCTTCTGCACACACTAAGGCGTCTTCTCGAGAATACCAACATGGCATTCGTCACGCTTCCACTTCAGGTCGTCTGCTCCATTCGACATTCCTTCTTAAATCACCTTAACTTTTCCACACCCGGAAGAGCGAAGCTTCGTTGAACTTTGTGTAGTTGGTGGTGACCCCTCAGTTCAGAAATTGTGCGATGATGGGAAGCGTGTGGGACTTCCCCAGGTCGCCTCGCATTCTTACTAACGAGCTGGTCTCCGGAATCCCAAGCTCTACCTTGTCGTTTTCGAGCAAATTGTTGCGAGACGCTTTGCAAAACGTAACATAACGCCTATTTTCATGTAAAAGCATGGAGCAAAACTTAAGTTTCACTTCCCAAAAAGTCACCGCCCCTTCCACTCCGTGAAGATGGTCGAACACCGAAGTTGTCTTAGTTACATCGAGTGTTACACCATGCAAGTCAGACTAAGCAAGCAGTGTTCCAGCCGATGTGTTTCCGCGTCTCGGGTGCGCCCTTCGGGATCGGCCTCCCGGCGTTACCGTTTAAACTCGGCTTCACTGGCGCGCAGCTCGGGGTAGGCCCTACGACAACGAGCCCGTTCACGAGCAACTCTCGCTGACGCTTGCGGTAGGCAGCTTTTTCCTCAGGCGTACGTACTACTGGTGGTCTTCCCATAGCTGGGATGGAATGTGCGGAACCACTAATCCAAAGCTCCGTATATACAACCAACGCTAATCCGAACTCCTCTCACCCCCCTTTTTCTATCTGGGGTTTTACGTGCCAAAACCAGTTCTGATTATGAGGCTGGCCGTAGTGAAGGTCTCCGAATTAATTTTGACCACCTGGGGTTCTTTAGCGTGCACTACAACGCAAGCACACGGGCGTTTTTGCATTTCGCCACTCCGTTGACCTGATTTTTTCCTACTGCGGCCATTGATTGGTGAGCCTCACGCTCTCCCCCTCCAACACGAGTATTGGACGGCACGACTTACGCCAACGCCCCCCCCCCCTTTCTCGTTTTCATCTGCACCCTCTCCCAGCATTCTCACAGACGAAGGGGGTCCCTCCAATCCCTTTCCCCTGGTTGAGCTCTTCTTTTCCTCTCCTCTCCCGCTAGGTCACGTGACCCTTTTTAGCGAAGTCCGACAACGAAGGCACAAGGTACGCATAAACAGCTTCCCTGCAAAAACGCTGCGAGACAATGGGATGTTCTGGGCGAAGCATTGCTGTCCCAGGGGACCAACACTCTAACCCGCCAGTCCGCGGCTAAGAATGGCTTTAGTGCAGCGCGTCTGCCACGGCTTTCATAGCCGACACAATCACATTGACGTCACCTACACAAACACCACTGATGGTTAGTTGTGCTGATGCTCACAAAAATAGCTGTTTACGTGATGCTGAACTGCGGCACTTAATTGTGAACGTGCATTGGTTGTAACTGGTTAGCTACACTTTAGGGCACCGCAGACACAAGAATATGGCGATGAAGAAAGCCACGATGCTCCTATATGTGCGGGATTTCATCATTTCATAATGAGAAAACAATCTAATAGAAAAGCGTGCAGTGCCCAGAAAAAGAACAAACGCTAACATAGTGTAGTTGTTTGTTTACTATTAGGACCCGCCGTGGTTGCTCAGTGGCTATGGTTTTGGGCTGCTGAGCACGAGGTCGCGGGATCGAATCCCGGCCACGGCGGCCGCATTTCGATGGGGGCGAAATGCGAAAACACCCGTGTACTTAGATTTAGGCGCACGTTAAACAGCCCCAGGTGGCCCAAATTTTCAGAGTCCCCCACTACGGCGTGCCTCATAATCAGATCGTGGTTTTGGCGCTTAAAACGCCATAATTGAATTTTGTTTACTATTAGGATGATTCCATACAGCGTTACCGTTTAGCTCCACGCGGTTACCGCCTTTGACGCGTACTACCATCGCGCGTGAGCTGATCAGCGCTGTCTCTGTTAGTTGCATGCGCGAGTCTGATTAATTAGTATGCACAAAGCTCCTGAGAGGTCTGGACGGTAACGCTAACATCAGTGAGGCTCCTTTCGGTAAAGCCCTGGTAAAAATAGCTCCGCGTGAAATGCAGTATTTTGAAGGGTTTCAGGCATTACTTACAAAAACATAATTCGGTATAATATCGATCCTGAATCATTTTCTTTAACACATTGCATAAAACACGTACATTCACCGGAACTTACACACAGCTACGTTGAAGGGCGAAGCTGAGACGACGCAGTTACCGGCATGCTTTAGGAAGGCAACTTTCATTCGACGCTAACAACCCTCTGTTCGTTCATCATGTAATTAAAAGTAAACTTTGAAAAGTAGAGATTTCTAGAGCCAGAGTTCTAGAGCCTAAGTTGCCTATAAGTTTCTTCGTTGTTGCTCTTATTTGTATCGGTAAGACGGTTAGATCAAAGAGCAGTACAAGATAGTATAATCAGCATGGATCTTGCATTTATTGAATGTAATGTGACAGAAAATGGGGAATTGTTTATTGTGTACATGTTTATCTAAAATTTACGTAGTAATAGTGCACGCTAACACTGTCAAACCTAGACATCCGGTCCCCATTAACCCATTAAGGACCAGTTTCTTTTTTTTTCGTGTTTTCTTGCTACAAATGTCATTTTTTATCGTATCTGCGTGTGAGTAACATAAAAGCTTTCATTGCGAACGTGCTCTTAGTTTTCAAAATATGACCCGTGACCATATGGTCACACTGGGCCCCTAGGCTTCACCGAAAAGCAGAAAGTGACAAATTTTATTTCAGGCCTCGATACATCACAACCAAAGTAATTAAGGACCTGTGGGATATCTATTTACTGTGGTATGGTTCGAAGCATGAGATGTATATGCCGATGCCACATTTAGTGAGCTGTGTGCGCACCGTGCTGTTGCAATTGTCTCCAGCGCACCAGCGCAACTGCGCCTTTTGCCGTTAGGTACGGCTCCAACAAAGTGGGCCACTTTGTCATATTGTGCAGTACACAAAGCAATGTCCCCAGGCTTTGACATTCTTCGAGACCAGGTCCTTTCGGCTTGTTGTCCCACCTTGTGAGGTAGCCGGGTTCAATTTGAGTGAGGTTGGACCCTGTGCTGCAAATAAGCGCCCAACCGTTGCTTATGGCCACATCCCAAAGCCAAGTGAATATTGGCCACCCCCATTTCTTGCCACGAATTGCCATCCCGTAGGCCCCTATGTTTGCACCGAGCTGGTCTGTGCCTCCCATAGAGCAGTTATATCGTGCAACAGCATCTGGACGAGGCACTTTGATCTTCTTCTTCTGTGCACATGAATGCCTGTCTGTAGATGACATGAGCTCTACATCATGTACGGTGCTTGAAATTATTACAACAGAGTTGTCTATCCAGCGCACGCCGATTATCCCATCGTCGGAAAGCGCGTGCTCTTCGTACCCACGGTGCTGGCGTTGGACAATATAGGGAGCCCAAAGGCCCAGCGTGACTATATGGCAACGTGTACACTAACACGCTCGTAAACAAAATAAACGAAAGTTATTCTGTCACAAATTATCACCGGAAGTCACATATTGCATGAGGTGTGCAGAGACATGTGGATCATGCTATTGCTGAAATGAATACCGCAATAAATGAACATTTCCCACGCCACCGTTGCACCTCGACGTGCCGAACTGCAAACCACTATTTTCCGCGTTCTTGAGCAGTTACCAAATAAACATAGACAATTTCTGCCACCTGTTGTGTGTAGGCTGTACCCTAAGCTCTCGAAAGGCTTGTTGGGGCAAGTTGGGCTTGGGTTTTTTGAACCTGTATAAATTGAAAGGCTTCATATACATCTGCGCGACCATATGGTCACGCTGGTGCCTAACAGTGCGAGATCAGTTCGTCGGAATGCATTCAGTCAATATCCCATGGGAACGCCAAATAATTTGCAAGAGCGTATGTGGCTTAGTATATTTGAGTACTGCGAGAGCTGAAACTCGTTTTGCCCATTCTTTATTTAGGAGATCTGGCACAGTAAAGGAAACGGCGTAGGGCGACGTGAACCGGAGCTTTCAGAGCAAGCTTTGTGCAAAGTCTTTATGTAGAGTCAAACGAGTGGTTCCTCAATCTTCATTGGTCTTACTCCAGTTTTAAGTATTTTATGAAAGCAAATTCAAACGCTCAACACGGTTGTTACGTCATCATAAGTGATACTTTGTGTGTCACACTTTTTCATGACCGACCAAAAGCGAGGGAGCACTTCCGACTGCGGTGAGAAAATTCGGTGAAGAATTGGGTGTTCGCCTCCTTGAGCATCTTGCAATGTATCTGTTACCGCCAGGACAAGGGCAAATTGTAGAATGGCACACATCGTTTCTTGAGGTCACGAAGCACGCTCCGGAAGTACGCATCCGAATGTACTTTCTTAAACCTAAATCAAAATTATCTTGTCCGGAATTATACAGCGATCCGTCAAAGTCACATGCTGGCGTATCCTATGCGGCAGTTGGTCCATCCTTTTCCGAATCTGATGTCCTGCATCCAGAAACGATTATATTTCCGGCTGAGACCTATGCCCTATTGTCTGCCGTCAAACATAACAGGAAAATAAATCTTCAAAATGATGTTACATTTACTGAATCTTTAAACGCCGTGAAAGCATTAACGCCGCCTCATAAGCACAAAAATCTTGTGCTGAATGAGCTCAGTTCAGTGCTGTGCACAGCATATACGTCTAGCCAGCATGTGACAATATGCTGAGTACCTGGCCACCAGGGGCGTAGCCAGGGGGGGGGGGGGGGTTGGGGGGGTTCAACCCCCCCCCCCCCCGAATTTTTTTCCGCACCCCCCCCTTACCCACCCTTTGTTCTCGTCGCTTCGCGCTGACATAATTCATGAAACCGGTGCTACTATGACAATTTCATTCATGGGCGCTTCCGTTTGGGTTGGTAATTTACAGCGAATCATGTCTGCATATGGAAAAAACTGTCACGGTGTTTGTCAAGGCTTTGACACTCTGTGAAGTTTTGGGCGAGAATGTGGCGGCCGCATTGTGAAGCAACAAATACGCAACAAATAAAGCAACAAATGCGGCAGCCGCATTTTAGATGACGGCGAAAACGCTCGAGGCCCGTTTACTTAGATTTAGGTGCACGTGAAGGACCCCAGGTGGTCGAAATATCCGGTATAGATTTCCGCCGCTTCCCTTCAGGTGCCGGTTAGGCCGCGCTCGCGCAGGATCTTAGGCTACGTTCCCACTTGGTCTCGAAGCTGTCGGAAGCGGCAAAATCTTGCAAAAATCCGCCCGCCTAGGCGGCAAAACAGGCAGAAAAACAGGCTGCGAGCCAAATTGGTCTCGGGCCGATTTTTTCGCCATGGTGAAGCGGAAACGCGGCGGAAAGTCGTTCTGCTTCACTGGAAGCTACACTAGCATGTAAACAACCGGTCGTAAAATTGAACATGGCACCAAAAGTGTAGGCTGTAATGCTGATCGACGCGATCAAGAACCAGCCCTTGCTCTACGACAAGAGTGGTACTAAAACGTACTGTAAGCAATACTCGCGATAGTATTCAACGTCGCGCGACCGGAGGCGCGGCAACGAAGCCTTGGCGTGACACAACTTCTCGCGCTTTTTCAAAGCCAGGCGAACCCACCTCCGCCGTTTCCGAGGTGTCCGCGTCTTCCGTTTATTCATTGTCCATTTCTAGAAAACAAGTAGGTAGAAGTATAAAAGCCACTTCTTCTTCCACTTCCACGGCAGACAATAGTTAGGCAGATTCCTCGATGGCGCTCCATAATTCTCCTCGCACGTGTACGGTATGTTGCAGAAGTCGCGGGGTGCTTTTCTCGTCGCGACGATAGATTGGGAGCGTAGGTCTTACGTAGGACGCGCAGGCTTTGGCGAGCCCCAACACAAGGGCCAGCCCGGGTTTTAGCTGTGGTGTTCCCGTTGCTCCTTTGGTGTCCTGGAGGCGCCGACAATACGAAATGATGAAATGTTATTACAACTTGTAAATAAAAGCTATTAAAGAAATATTATCTCGCCTAGGCACCAACCTGTGACTCAGCGCCACCGCGCCCGTGTGAGGAGAATTACGGAACGCCGAGGAATTTACCGAAGGTCGCAGATGACAAGCGAAGCTGCGTAAAATGATCACTTTTGATGACGGTACGTGGGTCAAAGAATGAACATACCGCTCGAAATAATGCGATAATGAGCGCCACCACGCCGACGAACGTACGCAGACGAGATGGATCTGGATGAAAACGGCAGCGGCGGCCGCGGCGGTAGCAAAACAAATGTGAACAACTTTGACAGGCGCGGAAAAAAATTTCCGGCCGCTTTGGCCTTTCCGCCCGCTTGCCGCTTCCCAAGTGTGGACGTAGGCTTTGTCTGCGCGAGACACGTCTCTTGTTTGCAATTGCGCTCCTACGGAAGGCTGGTAGTGGCTGTTGTGTTGTGGAATCCCAAACCAGCAATAGGTACTTCCGGTGCGCATGCGCAGAAGGCGCCCATGAAAAAGGTCCATTCCACCGACTCGCAACAGAATGCACGAAACAGACAGCCGACGAGCATGAATTACTGCTGTGCGCAGTACAGCGTAAGTAAACTCTTGTTGCAGGCGCTGACAGTTCTCGTCGGAGTTCACGCGTCCTGAGAAATTGATTATGTGCACTATGCACTGAGCAAGACCGGAGTTCATTCCTGCATCTCTAGTACACCAATTAATCGAGATTCTGTGAGGTACAAGGCCGCTTCCTGTTTGCACCGGCGTAAGTGAAGCAGAAATGAGTTGCATGCACTACTTAAAATGCGTACACATGCCATATCTATGCTGTGCGGTGAAATATTCTGTACAATTCTGAATCTGCTGACGTAAAGGCAAATGACGGCTGCACGCTCGCACACAGCGGAAGACACAGCGGCCTGCACTTGCCGCAGAAAATGCAACCTTCTCGTATGAGGGAACAGGGCGACGAAAGCTTCGAAAAAAAAAAAGCCTTACACGATTTTGCGCGTATTTAAGTTTTCTAGCGCAAAAACACAGCGAACAAGCTATTGCTATGGGAGTAGGTATGGCCTGGTCACACGTGCATTTTCACGCGCATAGCCGTCCTTGACTTGTGAAAGGCAGTTCGCCCCGACGAGGACGACGCCATCTACGCTTAACGGAGATTAACAATTGACGCTGTCTTCTCCAATCGGGCGGGTTGTCGCAATGATGCGTTTTCGAAGACTGGTCAATTCAGTGGCGCGATGAGAGACCGTTGCTCCAAACGCCCACGGTACCTGTCGTACTTACTGCAGTTTACTGAGCTTACTTTAATTTTTACTGAAGTTCTTCACAAGCACACGCGAGGGGGGGGGGGGGGGGGGGGGGCGGTCCCATGTCTTTGATATACATGTATATAGAGTCAGCTTAAACTACCGATATTTATTACCGATCACGTGACGTAGAGGAAAGCAGAACCTTGCCCCCCCCCCCCCCCCCCCCGGTCGGGCCGGTGAACCCCCCCCCCGAAAAAAATTTCTGGCTACGCCTCTGCTGGCCACAGAGGTATTAAGGGCACCATGCTTACAGGTGAAGCTGCCACTTCCCTATCAAGAGAGCGCAACACCTCTTCTATAGTTGTCCCTGCGATTGATTTGAAGCCTTGCCTGCGGAAAAGAGTTAGGAGCTATTGGCAGCGCTTATGGGACACTGAAACATCTAATAAACTCCTAGTAATTCAGCCCCAGTTTGGGAATAGGCTGCCCATTGCGAAAATACCACGAACTGAGGTAATTTTTTGTCGTGTTAGAATTGGCCACACGCCTGGCACACACTCTTACCTGTTTATTGGTAATGGGTATCATATGTGCAGTAAATGTGGTGAGACTCTGACTGTAGTCCATTTTTTAATAGATTGCCTGGAATTAGACTCTCAAAGAAAAAAATACTAACTTTATACAAACAACACGTTCCTCTCCACCCAGCAATGTTTCTGGGCAAAAAACCGTTTTTTGGCCACAAGTTAGTTATGAGGTTTCTCCAAAATGCCGGTACATTGCGATTTATCAGCCCACTAGACTCGTAGCGCATCCTCTCTCCAGAGGCTGCTGCTGCTGCGATACCATTCTCGCAGAGCTTGTGGCTTCAAGCCCTTGCGTTCAAGGGCCCTGTTGAGGCAGCAGTGCTACGTTCACCCACACATTTTACTCCTTTCGTAACAAACCGTTTATGATCATAGCTCACATCTGTAGGCATCGTCATTATTACCGCGATAGCGTTAAGGGCCCCGTGTCGCCGAAAATCCGGCTTCAGCGTCGGCTTCGGCGTCGCCTTCAGCGTTAAGCATCGGCGACCCCGACCACACAGGCCCTCCGCGTTGCGCAAGGCGTTAGTGAACAAAAATTGAATTTCTCAAAGTAAAATTCGTCAGAAAAAATATAGAGTACGACTTAACCACAACCTACAGGCGTGATGGCGTCAGATTGTAATTTAAATATAAGATCAAAAAGTCTGATAAGCAGCCAGGGATCTTTGAATGCTATCGCGTTCCACTCTTCAAGGCGAAGCTTAAGCGTCCTCCAATCCTGATGGTGTTTCCCTGTACTTTGGTTCGAGGCAACATTGAGGGGAATGTTGAAAACCAAGCCTTTATAAACTTTTAATACTGATATGAATGAATGAATGAATGACCTTTTATTTCCCTTTTTAAGAAAGGGGAGGGGCCGGGGGGGGGAGACAGTGAGGCCTGTGTGCTCCACTTAGCACCTTGTGCTGCCAGACGTCCGCCTACCAGTCGTGGTAGGCCTCCGCTACCTCCTCAGCCCACCTCAGGACTCGGTCCTGCAGGGTGGGATCGGAGCTGCGCAGGGCAGTCTCCCACAGCTCCTCGCTACTAATTAATGGTTTGAGGTTGCGGGGGGGATATTTGATGGGGCATTTCCACATTATATGGGAGGGATCTGCTGTCAGGACAGGGCAGAAGCGACACTTGGGTGACGGGTATGTGTCGGGAAAGAATAAGTGCAAAGTGCGTGGGGTAAGAAAAGTGCGAGTTTGTAGTTGGCGCCACAATATTTCTCTCTGGCGCGTGCTCGACACACAGAGAGGTGGATACGTTAGGCGTTGGTGTTTGTAATGTGTGCAAATTTCATGGAATGTGATGAGTGCGTCTTTATTGGTCTGTTGTTGGGAGTCATTGGCTTCTGGGGTAAGGCCCACATTTCCGTCCACTCGGTCCGTGAATCCTCGAGCAGCGGCATGAGCCATTTCGTTGCCTGGTAGTCCTTAATACTGATATACTTTACGCGCGCTACAATGGCTTATTTTAGGCCTATTTACAGCCATGCCACTTCCACCCTTCGCAGTCCATCTCTCCATTTCATAAGCGATTCATTGAAAACTCAGCACCACCTGCATGGGGCTCTTTGGTCATATCTGGCCCATAAAACGCTATACGTCATCAGCAGCAGCATAACGACGCAAATAACGGGTCATTGACGCAAATGTCGACCCATTTAAGTGGGCGAACTGTATACGCTGTGATTCGTGCTTGGTGCATTCTTTAGGAATATTGAGCTATTCAGACCAAATCAGAACATTAAAAATTCCGGATATTTGGAACAGAATGAAAGTCTTTAACATGAATAGCGAATGATTTTGTGTTCGAAGAACCGCGCGCTAAGCGAACTTTAATGCTTCTTGGTAATTTAAGTGCTTGGTAATTTTTCTCACTGCGACAAGTTCCTGACGAGGCACGGCATGGTGCGAAACTTCCAGATGAGTTCTCAAAGTCCAACTCCCTAACTCCGGCTCACATTAGTCTTGTTGCTTTGTCAGTACAATCATCCGTGAAAGATGTGATTGAGAAAGGACACCTACAATACTGAAGTACTAAAACAATGTGTCAAATGTAAAACGAGATTTGCCAAAATAAAAAAACGAGATTTGCCAAAAGAAATTTTTGAATAGCACTGCAGATGGTGATCAGCCATTTTTCAGTTTGTTTATGGTCTCCTTATTCATTCGACAGCTACAATTATAATAAGCAGCCTTAAACCAAGTGACACATTACAAGAAAAAAAAAACTTGCTCTCTTAAGGCACCCGTAAAAGAGATAAGCGAAGCAGTCGCGCCAGGTTCTACACTTTTCACTTTGGAACGGTGAGTACATTCGGAAAGAGAAAGCATAATATCGAGTTGCAATCGCCCTGCGCAGAACAAACGTCCTAGCTGCGAGCAGCATGTCTCGAGTATCCGTCAGTGATCTCACGTTCTACTGCGTCAGCGGGTAGATTAACGGGAGCGGTGGGAGCAGGTAGATCTCCCAAGGTCATCAGTGGAAGCGACGTTGTTCACAGAGTATGAAGCAATGTTTATAGACAACGTATACATAACTCACTCCTATAGATAAGACACAATTTGATGTTGGTATATCGAACAACTCGCGTACGATCCGCCCCCCGTAAACTGTTTCTGCGTGAGGACAAGAAATCCCACTACAATAATACATCCAGCTTTTAAACAAAACAGACAACAGCCCTAATTTTGAACTAGCGCACCACGCAGCACAAATATCCACATCGATGCAGCCTCACCGGAAGAACGTAAGAAAATAACGAAACTGTTAAAAACACCATTTCAGTGCTAGTGATGGGACGTTGGATGATCGCGTAGGATAATGTGACCAACATTGAATATTAGGAGCAGCTGCTTGCCTGTCAGGTTTTCGACCCCGCAGGTCAGGATCCAGTTGTCGAAGGTTGCGACTTGCCTGGGCCGAAAGTTCACATCGGATGCGGCCATTCGAAGAGCCGGACCTGTGGTGCTCATTGAACGTCGGCCAGCGTATGGGCCCTGGGCGGCGTCAAGTTCTGCAAAATATTTAAGCACCAATGTCGAGCAACAAATCGCTACGACGAACGATAGGTGGGTATTTAATAAAGTGCGGAAGTAAAACGTTTTGTGCATAGGGCAGTGCCAAACAGCTTACTTGTTATTAGAATGGGAGCCCTATTCTTTCAAGATAATAGGAAAATTCAATTTCGCAATGTGGTGCTGAATGTCGGTTGCATGTAGCACGAAAATCGGTACCATGCGTGAGATAAGTGAGCAAAACGTAGCACGCACTCATCTGTAGCTGCCTCAGCGAGTTGCAAGCTCCTACCAAAGAAAGGAACTATCGGGTCGATGTCCTCGGGAGGCCCTGTTGCCCATCCTGTTTCCTCCCCTGTGCCGGGGGAGCGTAAAACCCATTTTGGGGAATGTGCAGTACGTGTTAATTCAGAACTTGCCGCATGTTGCTTGACACTTCTCTACGCTCTATCATGCGCAAAAAGCTACCTGTCAATCTAGGAGTATGCAGACTGTCCAGGCGCCCGCCGCATAGTGGAAGTAACGGCTTCCGTAACGGTTTTTATCTGTACTAGCGATAGCGAAGCCATGCTGGGCTAATTTTCTGTAAGGCAGGCACTGATAGCATGCAAACGTAAATCATTGTATGCTTGGAAATAGTATTCACATTACGATGTTTGTCTCCTCCTTTCTGAAGAGTAGGCAGGCGTTGTGCCCCTTCAGATGGCAGTTGCCAGCCTTGCTCCTCGCTTTCTCTTTCCTGTGTACATGTTTACAAATCAAATAAATAATAATAATAATAATAATAATAATAATAATAATAATAATAATAATAATAATAATAATAATAATAATAATAATAATGCCAACCTGCCGAACAGCAAGAAATCGAGTGTAACTTTTTTATTTGTTTGTTTGGCATGCCAAAAGCGCGAACATGTTTTTAAATACTAAAAAGTAATAAAAATGTGATACTGCTAAGTATAAAATGAGGAGGTAGCAGTTTTCTTTCCTTTTCTTTTTTAAATTCCACCTTCGCATTTATGTCAGCTTTATTATCGGTGATTTATTGCTATAAAGTGCCGAATCTAAAATGTTAGTTTAGGAAATTTTAACCATCCGTTTATTTCTTTTTTTAATTTATATATATATTTATTGGGGGGGGGGGGGGAGGGCAGACAAGGAATACAAATAAATAACCACAATTTTTCTTGAATGAATGAGTGCTTAAAAAATTGCCTTCCGGTGTATTACGTGCCAAACGCATGATATGATTTTGATTCAAGCCGTAGTGGGGCGCTCAGGATTAATTTTGACCCCCTGGAGTTCTTTAACGGGCACGTAAATTTAGATACACGAGGGTTGTTGCATCTAGGTTCCAGCCAGTTGCAGCCGCCGCGGCCGGGATTGAACCCGCAACCTTGAGCTCAGCAACGCAAAGCCGCATCCACTGCGGAGGGTAAAGCGTGCCTTCGAGAGGCCTCTTGCTCGAAGTAGGTGCTGGCTTCACGTGAGGAACCAAATGGGCCGGAGGAGGTGCATGGGCTCGAAGTAGTGCAAAATAATGCGCATCTTCGATTTACAAGTCCGCGGGCCGCCCGCGCACTGCTCGCTGACAGGAAATTACGTCACCGCAGTGGCTTAGCTGATAATTTCATTCGGTGGAAGGGCAGGTGTTCTCGCGCGTCGTCTTATGCCAGATATCACTTCGGACGGGGTCGTCTACCCGGGGTCAAATTGGCGCACATAGAGATCATACGTGATATAGTTTGTCGCGGTATCATTCGTAGAATGAAGCATTTTATATATGTACCAAGTGCTATAAGGGCTCGCAAAGACACCCAGGGGGAATATTCGAATCTTACTTGGGTCACATGTGGTACTAAATGTTCACCAAAATAAAATCGCACAAGCACAAATCACAAACTGCAAGCGCCGCGATCGGGAATCGGGCTCACCGACCTGCGGCACTGCCACTACATGTTTGTGATACATGTGCCGTCTGTGTATACTAAAAAAAGCTCAGTTCAAGCTATATATATATAATAGACAAATTGAACCACTCTCTATACATGTCTAATTGGCTTTCCGTCGAAGTGCCTTCTCGGCGCTGATTGCAAATCTCTTTTTACCGTTTCACCGTAGCGTAACCTTCATCCTAGCAGGCAGAGGGGCCTCGGTGCCAGCGCAGAGTGCGTGGAAGTTTTATGTCTGCAATCCCCATTTCGAAATTCTGCATTCCGCGCTGCATGAACAGGGGTCAAGTTATTTGCGGCAACAGTTTACTGGCAGAATCAATGGGAGATCCCTGTCGCCAACACAAAATATAATTATGTTCTGCGGGCTTCGTAAAGTCACGTCTCCCGCCTAACTGCAGCACTTTCAATCAGCTGTCACAGTGATGTCTTATATGTATTGCGTAAGGGTGCATTTGTAGAACTGATAACAAAATTGTATTGCGATTTCACCCGTCAAACGAAAAGCTGACGAAGGTAAAGTAGCAATTGAACTGCATTCGGGCTTCTCAGAGAGTGTGCTGACCTCAATATGGAAAAGTACTACCTCCAATGGCAACAGGTACTACGAGCAGTTCTCGCGCAAAGAAATCACACGTTGGCATGTTATGTTGCTTATGTCGAACACACTCCACTATATCTTTTGGCGTCTTGCTGCGCCCTCCTACGAGTGCATCAGGGACATTCTGGACTTAGGTCATTGCCAGGTGTCACAGACTAATGCACATATTTTTCTTTCATATCGTTGCCTACTCGGGGAAGCCGAACATGTTTACCTCAACCTTGGTCCAGATAGACCGCAGCACCGTCCCTTATCTTGAGCTACTCACAGGCGCCGTGGGAGTAATTCAGGTAGTAATTACGGCGTTAGGCTTCCAAGGACACGCTTGTAGAGAAGCACAAACAGGAAACCGGGGCCGCTGCCTCAGACGATGTGAATCTCGTTCATTGCACAGCTGTACACTTCACGAGGCACGATGCAATTCAGCCATAATGCGTCAGTTATATTCGAGACGTCATATTTGACAGAACACGTGCCCTCTTGAACACTGTTGTGTCTTGCGTGCATACGTAAATTTTTTTTTTAACCGTCTCCTTCATTCCTGTCCAGCCTCTCAGGGCACTGAGTTCTAGCAGTCTCTACTGGGCATGCTTAGTCCAAGTTTCATTGCATCTTTTATCTTAAGCAATGTGGTTTCCCTTTTCCACGACAGCAAATATTTCGACCACATATGTGCGGAACGCCATGAAGGAAACATATATCAGGTATTTGAGCGCGTGTATGTAGGCTGGAAGATTACCCCGACTGTACTACAAAACGTTAGCGACGCTCACGGAAAACCGTACACACCTTCGGTGGAACAATGAGTTAGGAGTATATAGGCTGTATAGAAAACAGAAACCCTCTGCCATCGGGGAACGATGATTGCCCGTGAAAACAACTCGCCGCTGATTTCGCCGTCGTATAGCGCAGCACTGCCACATCACGCACCGTTCCAACAAGAGTCGATATCGGCAGCAGACGCAGCTTCGTGAGAGCGGTAATAATGCCTCGGGTTTCCCGGTAAGCTCGTGGAACGCTGCCAACAACTTCCCGAAGAGCCGCGACGCAGCCAGGTCACGCACGAAGTGCGCAATGGGCGCGTCGGTGTGGCGAGGCACTATGAGTCCGCATTGGCCTCGCAGAGAGCAGTTTCCGAGACGTGACGCAGAATAGACCACACTTGAGAGCGTTTGAGTTCCCGCATTTGGCACACGAGGTGCATTCGGCGACCGTCAATTGATGTTATCGGAAGGGCTACAGAGAAGCGATATATAGCTGAGTTTCGTAATTTCTTTTGTAAGTCAATCGCCAGCGACAGTGAAATAATAATTCAACGGATTTTCGTTTTTTTTAATACTTCTCCAGCGCCAGACGTCGAAGAATTGATTCTTCGTAACGCATTCCCAGAACCAGCAAGGATTAGCAAACTTAGCTACTAAGGCTTTCCACCCAACATGGTAAATTGTATATCTGCATACTTGAGCATACGCATGCAATTCGTCGATGTCGAATGCCAATACTTTAGGTGCCTCCCCGTAAACTCGAGCGTTCCGCAAGAGAGCGTGCTCGGACCTTTACCGTACCTAGTGTATATTAATGACTTAGCAGCATGCATCGATGACAGTGCTAGGTTATTCGCCATTGATTGCTTACTCAACATTAGCAACGAACTGTCAATAAAAATCTCAGCGCAATGTTAGACAGGTGCGGTATTAAGGAAATGAAACTTCATGAAGTAAGAACTTGGTTTATGCGTATCACTAACACGAAACACCCTCTACCGTATAAATACTCTATTAAAGAATGCGCAATTACCGAAACAGACTCTCTTAAATATTTGGCTGTCATAATCAAGAACTGCTGGAAGTGGCCGCAACATCTCGATAATGTTTGCTTAGCTTAAGCTAGGCCTGTTAAGAGACGAACTTAAACACTCGCCGTCGTCGCTGAAACTGTTAGTGTTCAACACTCAGGTAAGGTCGAGATTGGAATATGGCTGTGTCGTCTGGGACCCGTTCACAGAAAGGGCCAATAACGAACTGGAGCACATCAAGACACTAGCCGTATGGTTCTGTTTTAATTGTTATGGACGCAATGATTCCCCGTCTCACTTAATAAAAAGTATAATATAGCCACCCTTGAAGCTCGTCTTAGAGTTATTTTCTGCCTCTGCAAACGTGACTCCCAGTTTGACCCTTCGCCTTATCCACAGCGGCAAGATAACTCCGATAACTCATATTGTTTCGTGTTCTTTTCCCCCAGCACAGTTGCTGAATGGAAGGCCCCTGCCTGTCGATGTATGCGTGTCTGATAATGTTTCATTTGCATTGGAAAAAAGATTTCCGCCTCCATTCCACCCTGTGAAAGGGGATGGACAGCGAAGCTGTTGCCGACGTTACACAAGCGCCACCAACAAAAGGCGTCGCACCGTGGAGATCCATGTAGCCTCCACAACCTCGTTCGCGCCCTTTCCGTTGGTGCTTCGACGCCGTGGTGCACGTTCGCGGCGTCCATACGCTTGCGTGTAACCGGCGTTCACGAATTGAATGTCACTGTAATTTTTTAGGGGCGAAGCTCCTTAGCGTGGGGGTCTGTTCCTCCTCTGTAGTAGTAGTAGTACAGTGTACTAGAAGGTACCCCTTCTAGTACACTGTAGTAGTAGTATAGTAGTAGTAGTAGCCGTCGTAGTAGGTAGCCACGTCTACTTTTATGGAAAAAAAAATTCCGTAAGTTCTGTCCGTAGCGCGGAATCGAACCAGGGACCCCTCGCTTCCGAACGCGCGGCGCTAACCACTACGCCACGAAGCGCACATGGAGACATGCTCCACGATGACAATAAATACCCGACATTAACGAAAGACTGCGCGTTTCTAACGCGTTTGTGCTAGCACATTACGGCCCGTTTGCCTCCCCACCTCCGAGCTCTCCACAGCCTTTTGGAGTTTGTGGAACTGAACGGAATCTCCGCCCATCGCTAAGCGCTCGTCCCTAGCAGGTCATCGCCTCCATCACCAGCCTCTTCCATGATCGGATGAGACTCTTGCTGCTTCTTCTTCTCTTCCCTTCCTTTCAACATCTTTATCTCCTTTTTCCCCTTCCCCTGACGCTGCGCCGTGCTCCCTATTGGGCAGCAGAAATAAGCGTCACTTTCTTCTTCAATAAAATCACTACTACTACGTGTAAGAAGTTGGTGTAAGACGCTGTGGCCTCTCCGCCTGACCCCCTTATTCATAAACGCTCCTCGACTTGAACTTGACTTGCCACCGCCTTGGGCAGCGCGTTCAAAACGCGTTGAAGGCGGTGGCAAGTCAAGTTCAAGTAGTAGTAAGTGGTTCGTGGGGAAAGGGAAAGGTTGGCCAAGTCGAGGAGCGTTTATGAATACGGGGGTTATACTCTCTCAGCAGTCATGTGATGGCGTCGGCAAACGCGGTGCACGTTCCGGCATGTGTAAACGGCTGCGTAAGACGCTGTGGCCTCTCCCCCTTACTAGAGAGTACTGCACGTTTCTAACGCGTTTGTGCTAGCGTCCCCTTAAGCGGGAGATGGTGCAATTATAATGAAGGGCGCTGTTATAAAATAGGAATGACGTCACATATGGCGCGTGTCATTCGTGGAAGTCGATCGTTCGATTTAGTGCGGCGAGACTGGGCGAATTACACGGAAGATTCACGGTTTACCGATGATTCCCTCCGGAGCTTCGCCCACTCATCATCATTCACCCCGTGGATATGCGGTGTTTTTTTTAAGAGTGTTGCGCTGATGTCGAGTACGGTCGCAGCACACTCCGCGCGACCGATGCAACGGGCAGAGCGCCCGTTCATCAAGGGCAGATGCATCGTGTGCACACGTTCGTCACGCGCGCACGCATTTGTGCCGGAGTGCAGCACACATCTGCATTCTAGTAGACCCTTCGCCTGGCCTAAGTGCGGTATTGAACTAATTCACTTTCTCAAAGTAAAGTGCGTCACAACATTTGTAAAGTACGACTTACACACAACCTGCAGACATATAGCATCGGATTGTAATTTGAACATGCGAGAAAACGTAATTATGTTACGCGGAAACTCAAAATTACACTAGCTCTGGAGACGCAAATCTTTCTTCGTCGACCCGACGGTGTACACGCATGGACGCAGAGAATTTGCCGGGGTAGCCATATACAGCTTTGCTGCAAAATTGTGCTTTTCTTACATTTTGCGCGTGTGTGCCTGTGTGCAAAACGATGGATCGTGTCCACGCTATCGCTGTGTTAAGATTTATTGGGCTTGATTATTTCATAGGCTTCCCCCTCATACTGTTAATATTTTCTTCAGTCATCGAAAACGTTATGCTTGCTTTTAATGCAGTCTACACAATCCCTTGCATTACGCACTGTGCTTCTTCTCTGCGCTGTACTAGAGCAATGCACGGGCTCGGGCTTACCCGAAAGCCCGGGCCCGGCCCGTGGGCCGTACCGGGCCGGGTATAACAGTTTTTTCACGGGCTCGGGCCGGTATCGAGCACGGCGCGTGCTTTTTGACCCGGGCCCGGGCCGGGCTCGGGTTTTTTGACGCGGGCCCGGGCCGGGCTCGGGCTTTCTGGTGGTGTGCATGTAACGTGCAGCGAGTTATTCTCGGGCGTCTCGACTCTGAAAAACATTATTTTTCGTTCTCGGGCCGGGTTCGGGCCGGTTTTGAGTCGGGCTCGGGCCTAAGATAAAGGGGTGGCGGGCCGGGCCGGGCGGGTAACGTAGATTATTTCTGGACCCGGGCCGGGCCCCGGGTCTCGCCATAAAAGTTTTGATGGGGCTCGGGCGGGCCGCCCAACGTAAAAACGGGCCCGGGCCGGGCCCGGGCTGAAAAAATCGGCCCGTGCAGTGCTCTACGCTGTACAGTGTATTTCTTTTTATTTCTTTTCTTTGAAATGTCAGATATTAGGTATCAGAACTTTATAAACAATAATACAATCCTGCTTTGGCCACAGTTGGCTGGTAGTATTCTGTAAATAAAATGTAAAACTTTATACATTCGTTATAAATGGCATTTTGTAGACTTTCAAATTTTCTGCAAGAGTATATGTGTTTTAGAGCCAGTTTCTTTCAGCCATATCTTTCATATTACCGCTTACGTCATGCCTATGTGCTGGTACGTATACATAAGTATGCGTTATATCTGTTAATATTCTGGTCCAGTGTGAACATTTGACTGATATTATGTTGTACAATAGAACAAACAAAAACAAGGAATTAGTGCCCGTCGACAATTCCTGTGCCGTGGCGTCTGTGTGGGCGTGACTGGGTGAATTGTGTCCTACTACAATGACTTTCCGTCATTCGACTACGCTAGCTGTGGCATCAGGACTTGTGCGTGTCCCAGTTTCGTGCTTACAACGAATGTAACTTCAAAGAGCACGAAAGAGAACACGCGCCGATACACGCAGCAAGTGGCCATGTCCTCTCCCGTTGGTCTCACGCGAGAATGCGGAGGGAAGGCGAATTGTTTTCTGCGGCAGCGTCGGAGTGAATGCGGTCTCCCACATTGAAACTTGCCGTCGCGTCGCCCGTCGACCGCTCTCGATCTGTCATTGGAATTCAGGCTGAGCTGTCGTCCCCGGCTGTGGTGTCCTCTTTCTCGTCGAATTTAACACGTTGCCGGCCTGTGCCGGCATGCCGGACCCGCTGTGCTCCTCGCATATCCGTCGCCACTATAAGCTTGTAGAGAAATCCTCATTCAACTCTCCGAAATGCACCGCGACAGAAACAGATCGATAGGAAGAATGAAGCGATGGGGATGCCAACTCAACATGTCCATAAATGAAACGAGTGGAAGAATTCGAATGTTTGAGTGTGCCTAAAAAAAACTTTGACCCCTCTCTTCTATATTGTTTATATGAGACTATCGAAACGAAAGCACCCTAACGGCGAAATCGCATGCAGCGCACGGGATCACCAATGTTCCTATACGTTTACGTGAGGTGAGCAGTTTCCACCTACATGTTTACACCAATGCATTAGTCCCATCAACAAGGCTAGCTGCCGTGGTGGTGGTTCCAGCAAGATCCATCAAAATACAGTTTAAAATGACATGTCTAATGACGCGACATTTGAGAGCCACAGCGAAGCTTACTGGCTGCTACTGCTAGGTATGAACTTGGTTGCTGCTCGGTCTTAACTTGGTTTAGCTTAACTACGCATGCAGGAAGGTATTCTCGAGCGATCATTTTCGGAACTACCTTCCCTTTCGCGACATTTCGCGTGACTAGCGCTGGACGCGTGGGCGCCTACGAGCGACAGCGCTCCTGGCATGCCACAAACGCAGGCAGGCTAACTATGTTTGGTACATTGCCAAGAACGCTGTCGCTTGTCGACGCCAAACACATTGACGACTTTTCGCGTGACTAGCGCTGGATGTGTCGGCGCCTACGAGCGACAGCGTTCCTGGCATGTCACAAATGTAGGCAGGCTAACCAAGGTTAGCACAGTGCCAAGAGCGCTGCTGCTTGCCGACGCCGAACGCGTTGGAGGCTAGCCGCTCGATATCAATCGGCCAGCTTCACTGCGTCTTGAGCTTTGCGTGGCCTAGTGCGAGCTTTCGCCTTTTATTGCGATAGCAATTATATGGAGACACAAAGAGGATTTCTGCCGTCGCCGTCGCCGTCGCGCTCGCCATCGTCGTCGCCATGAGGTTCCATATGACGTCAACGGCGATGAAATCGTCGCCGCGCGCTGGACGCTGTATGTGCGGGTGAAAGGACGCGAGGGACGCGTGCTTTCACGGAGGGCGAACGAATGGTGGAGAACAAACGCGGGTTCTGCGCCGTGCTCCCTGAAGGGCTGCAAAATTATGCGTCTCTTTCCTCCTTTACAATCACCATATATAGAGAGCAAACGCGACTTCTTCCGTCGCAAGAAAGGCCGTGGGGGGACGGGAGGGAGGGGCGGCAACGTTTAGCTGCAGCACCAAATGCGTATTTATATAAAACGTTGCGAGGCGAGAAGGTGGTAGAGCACTGCACGGGCTCGGGCTTACCCGAAAGCCCGGGCGCGGCCCACGGGCCGGGCCGGGCCGGGTAGAGCAGTTTTTTCACGGGCTCGGGCCGGGCTCGGGCACGGCGTGTGCTTTTTGACCCGGGGCCGGGCCGGGCTCGGGTTTTTTGACGCGGGCCCGGGCCGGGCTCGGGCCTTCTGGTGGTGTGCATGTAACGTGCAGCGAGTTATTCACGGGCGTCTCAACTCTGAAAAACATGTATTTTTCGGTCTCGGGCCGGGTTCGGGCCAGTTTCGAGCCGGGCTCGGGCCGGGCTCGGGCCTAAGTTAAAGGGGTGGCGGGCCGGGCCGGGCGGGTAACGTAGATTATTTCCGGGCCCGGGCCGGGCCCGGGTCTCGCCATAAACGTTTTGATCGGGCTCGGGCGTGCAGCCCAACGTAAAAACGGGCCCGAGCCGGGCTCGGGCTGAAAAAAATCGGCCCATGCAGTGCTCTAGAAGGTGGTAAAGACTTCCGACGCTGCTCGACGAGTTTGCCGTTCTGATCTCGTGGAAACCTCCGAGCCGCCCCCAGACGCCCTGGCAACAGTCATCAACGCGGCGCGCCTTCGGTGCGAACGCGGGCAAAACAGCGACCGCGTCGACAACAGTTCTGCGCGTTGCTGGTACTACTGCATGTCCAAGTTTATACAGCTGATAAAACTACTATCCTTATTACGTATAGCTCTCTACTAAGTTGCTGTCGCAATGATGCTTCGCCTTTCGGGTGAAACTCCGACATTTTAGATGCGAAGCGTCTTATGCTCGGGCTATGTCCCTCCCTGAATCCGCCGTGCGCTGACCAGACCCGCACTGCGCATGCGCATCCTCCTCCCCTCCTCTCCTTGTCTCATCTCCTCTCCTCTCGGCATTGCTCCTCTCCGCTCTGACGCTCCTCTGCGCATGCGCATACTCCTCCCCCTCCTCTCCTCGTCTCATCTCTCCTCTCGGCCTTCCTCCTCTCCTCTCCCACGCTCCTTCCTCTCCGGATTGAGCAACGAATGGCAACACCTGCGGCTCTGCGCGCGATAATGCGAAGCAGCTTAGGTTAGAGGCGCGACGGTAGGCGCCCCAGAGGCACCGGCAACAGTCACCAACGCCGCGCGCGTTAGGTGCGAACGCGGGCAAAACGTCGATGGCGTCGACAACAGTTCTGCGCGTTGCTGGGACTGCTGCATCTCCAAGTTTATACAGCCGATAAAACTACCTTGAGTCGACCCCATGGCTGCTTCGCATACTACTTAGGGTTCCCCTACGGGAAGATGGTGTAATGTTTTTTTTTTTTTTTTCTCCTGGCTCAGCGCGCCACGGAGAGAAGAGAGGCAGGTGCCGGGAAGGCAGGGAGCTCCGTGTTGCCATGGCTACCACGGCTACGCACCACAAATTACGGCTGGCTTAAACAGCTTCGCTGTGAAAAAAGTTGTCGCAGTTTCACCTGAAAGGCGAAGCATCAATTGCGCTAGCAAAGTTGTAGAGAGCTATACGGAGTAATGATATTAGCTTTATCAGCTTTATAAACTTGGACATGCAGCAGCACCGGCAACACGCAGAACTGTTGTCGACGCCGTCGGCGTTTTGCCCGCGTTCGCTCAAAATGCGTGCGGCGTTGGTGAGTGTTGCCGGAGCCTCTGATATAAATAGGCACTTGGTGCCACAGCTAAACGTCGCCTCCCTTCCCCCCCCCCCTCCCCCACGGCCTCTCGCGCGTCGGAAGAAGGCGCGTTTGCTCTACATATATGGTGATTGTAAAGGAGGAAAGAGACGCCTACTTCTGCAGCCCTTAAGGGAGCACGGCGCAGAACGCGCGTTTGTTCTCCGCCGTGCGTTCACTCCCCGTGAAAGCGCGCGTCCCTCGCGCCCTTTCACTCGCACATACAGCGTTCGGCGGCGCGCCGCGACGATTTCATCTCCATTGACATCATACGGAACCTCACGGCGACGGCGACGCCGACGGCAGAAATCTGCTTTTTAGTGTCCATATAATTGCTATCGCAATAAAAATTCAGTACCCTTCCACTACTTGAATATGGAAGCCAGCGAATGCTGTGACTATGGTGGGTTTGCTATAGTGAATATTGCTCTAGTGAATTTATATATTATCATTCTTGACTATATTGAGCGTCTTCGGCATGTTCGTCAAAGAGCAAGGACATCAGCGTCTTGTTTTCGCCCGGCGCGATGGCCAAGTAGTGCGTTGGCTGCACCAAGTCCGCCCCATCGTCGTAGACTAGCGTATGAGCCTCAGCGTTCATAGCCGTGGCGCACTGCACGGGAGATGTGGTTACGAGCCTCCGTCCCATAGCGTGTCCAAAGGGTATCTGCTGATAACAGCGCTAGCACGATCTCAACGTCACAAGACAAGGGGGCACAGCGAGTGGCGGCACGTGCCGCCGCTGAGTATTGCGATACTTGTGAAAGAGGCGTCGGTGGTGGCGAGGGGTATAACAATGGGTCATCCATCATCCCTTTTGACACCAGTGCGAAGGCACAACTGGTGGGAAACACACATGGAGCCAAATTACCACGCAAATGGAGCCAAGCCACCAAACACACATGGAGCCGAAAATATTGCACACGGCAGTCGGCCTACGGACGTGATCTCCTGGAACCTAGCCGTTAACAGCTTCGCTGTAATACTGTGTTAAGCGAACTAGCGCGGATTCACGCCGGTCAGTTTCAGGTCGAGGATTCAATTTCTAATCTTTCCTGGTGAGTCGACGCCCTAGAAGAAATCGCGGAAACAAATCAGTTAAGTAGCCCAAGCTCTTTAGCCAATCCCGATATGGCTAAACTTACATACTTCCTACTATATTAAACTACTTCTGAACAAATGCGACAACGCCGAGAATCGTCTTTGACACTCAAACTTGCTGTTTTTTAAGCAAAATGCTACACTGGCCTTATTCTCGCCGTTTCGCTGTGGCCGGTGGCAGCACAGCGAGCTGAGCCGTTGCCTAGCAACCGCCGCAGCTGGCGCCGCAGCTGACTGGCAGTTTTTTTTTTTTTTTTTTTGCTCTATGGTCTGACCATCCCGCGGCGACTTACCGGCGTCTGACCACGCCGTAAGCGGCGTCTCACCAACACCACCTAGGAGACATTTAGGTGGTGTTGCTCTGACACGCGTATTTGGCCCGGCAAACTGCTTGACTGGAGGCGACCCGGAATGCCAAGCGCACGAAGCTAGCGTCAAAGACTGAGGAAGAGCTAGCCGTTCGGCTCGCAAAACGCTTTGACTTGTTAAGGCTTATAATTTATACCTGGTTTATATCGATGAGTGAAAGTATAATATGATGAGTAAGTATAATAATTACAGCTAAAAGCGCAGGCTAGCCAAGTGAAACTAAGATTTAACCAGGCTGAACCAACCTTTCGCTTTGCATATCCAGGGTTAGGTTAGCTAAGCCGCAGCATTTTTTGGGATCACCGACAAGCAAGATGAAACGTGGTGACAGTCTGAATCGTGTATCATTTCATTCTGCTCCCAGGAGCTTGATATCACCATTAATAGTCAACATATTCAACGTGCCCACAGACCTGTCCGCTCCCAGCCAGGAAAGAACCGCCCGATAATTGTCAGTTTCGTGAGATTTAAAGACAAAGGACACATTCTGTCTGCCAGTTCAATGCTCAAAACTCGTCGTCGTTTTCTGTCCGTGAAGGTTATTCTGCGCGTGTGCGCTTGGCAAGGAAGAAACTTTTTATGTTTGCTCAGCAATGTACTGCTTCTTTAAAAGTTTGTTTTGATAAGCTTATTATGAACAACAAACAGTTTGTGTACGACGCTGGGACTGATTGCGTGGTCGAGCTAAGTTCACAGCGCTCACTGCAGTCACCCAAGTCTTTGGTACACCACCCTTTGGTACAGCGAAGGTTTTAGGCCTCTATGCAGCTATAGTACAATCACCATCTGCCATTTACGGGTTGATAGACTGCTTCTACCATTTTTCTTGGCGCTTTTTGGCCACCCCTGGTCCTTGCACCAATAAAATCCATATATAATCATCAACGCCAGCCTTTGAGAACTCCCATGCGCACAACCCCTGCCCCAAGAGATAAATCGGTATCTGTTTTACTAACCAATATTCGAAGCTACTTCCCAAAGAAAGACGCTGTAGAAGCTGTACTGGATGACAACAGCCCCGATATCACCATCTTTACTGAAACGTGGCTCACGCCTGATGTACAGAATGACGAACTTTTGCAAGATAAGAAGTCTCGCTTTTTTCCGGCGTGACAGACGTGGTCGCAGTGGAGGCGGCGGGATGGTTCTTGTTAAGGGCACCCTGGTCAGGGCCCGGCAACTCTATACCTCCCATGCGACGCTCGGTCCCATGCCGATACTAAAATGCCCATATAAGAAAAGTACCGCAATCATTTGATAAACGCCGCTTCTCTCTCTCCTGTATCTCCGATTGAATGATAATAGCGCGCGCTTTTCACTTCTTTATATTTTGTTTTTTTCCGCCTCAGAGTCATGTTGAAAGTCCTTTGCGCAGCCGCAGTCGCCGGCGGCGACGGCGGCGCGCACGCGGCCTGAAAGCTTCAACGTAGAATTTATAGCTGCGCCACCGTCGACTTGGCTTTCGCAAGCAAAAAGTAAAGAAAAAGCAAGCGTTTTAGGAGAGGAGGCTGCGGAGCAAAGAGTAGATGGCGGTACTTTTCTTATAGACAGTTTCATCCAACGCCACCGCGCTCTGGCAACGCTGTGCGCCAGCATCCGGCGCCCCTAGGTAACTTCCGGTAGCCGTTCCATTTGCTCGTTTTTGCTGGTATTTGTTCGCTCGCGCGCTCGTCCTGCGGATATTCTGTGTTATTTTTCGGGTATATCGATATAAGTGCGACTTGTGGCATTCAGTGTGTTGCGTGACGGCGAGTAGCTCTTGGAGCATCGACTGTTTTCATTACGTTTACTCGTCAACGGTGTTCTTTCAAATCTGGGAGCCAACCAAGAGCTCCCAAGAGCTCCCAGATTTGCTCTTCTCACTTCATCCAAGGTACGTTACTACGTGGAGTAGCCAGACTGCTGTAATGCTGAATAATAAAAGTGCTACTGCGCGATTGTCCTGGCCGTATGTCGTGTGACTCACGCGAGAACAGCTCGACTCTCGCCCCGAGTTTGCCCGCTCGTCCAGTTTCTTGCCTCAGCGTGGATCGCCATGCTACGAACATCAGTTTGAATTATTGTTTAGCGGGTGCCATGCTGCCGCCGTTTTATTTTAATGTTTTTCCTATCTGGGGCACAAGTGCACTTCTGCAGCTTTACTACCTAGGTACATGTGCGCATTGGTTTATCACGTTTAACGTCCCAAAGCGACTCCGGCTATGACGGGCGCCGCAGTGGAGGGCTCCGGATAATTTCGACCACCTGTGGTTCTTTAACGTGCACTGACATCGCACAGTACGCGGACCTCAAGCATTTCGCCTCGATCTAAATGCGACGGCCGGGGCCCAAACGGCGTCTTTCGGGTCAGCAACCGGGCACCGTAACCGCTGAGCCATCGCGGCGGCATGTGAGCATTCGTATCGGTATCGCAGAGCAGAATGGCAGAAAAGCTAGCGATTTCCGTGCATGCATGTAGGAAGTTTCGGCCACATTCTAAAAGCATTTAAGAATTAACGGAGGCCAATTATGGATTGCAATCTCGCACCCAACACTACCGGTTTTATTTTGTTAGAAGTGTGGTAAATTCGTGAGCAATTAAGTTAGTCTCATTTAGTTAGGCTTCTTGCACTAAATGACTTTTGAGAATGTACATTTATTTGTGAATGCATATTGAAAAGCAGAAACAACGCATATGTCGCAGAAAACATGGACATGTACACATGCACAGCTTTCACTTCATCCTCCATCTTGCAGCAATAAAAGTGCCATTGCGAAATGCAAAAACGCCCATGTGCTTGTGTTGTAGGGCACGTTAAAGAACCCCAGCTGGTCAAAATTAATCCAGAACCCGCCACTACGGCGAACCCCAGAAAGAAGCAAGAAGTGCCATTAAAATTTTTCTAGTTTTCGGCAGTCCCATTACCAACCTTGAAGACAACAGTCTGCGATCATTGCATGTCCTCACTAATATGCTCCGCTTGTTGCTCCGGGGTTGTAACTGAGGGAAGGTGTTTGGAGCCCGGCGAAAACGAAAATCGCACGACATCATCGTCCAGCGGGTCGGGCAGCTCTCTGCCTCTAAACATCAGCTTTTGGCGATTCCGATCTTTTTCTTCGGTGCTAAGCACCTTAAAGTAGTCACTCGTCATCTCGACAATACTCACGATGTAGAATCTATTGGCTCCACCTTCGAGACGGTACTCTAAACGTCTCTTGCTTATCTCGACTGCTGATCCGTTGGTGCTTCCGTCCACTTTAAATCCGAGCGCTTCCGGAAGGTCTACGCTACCTATGAGTTCACTGGGTGAATACCTTCGCATTCCATTAGGATATGCTGAGTGGTCTCCAGATTTTTGCTGCAGCATAAAAATGCCTTATCTTGTTGCGCATATTTCCTTCGGCATGTGTTTGTCCTTTGAAAAGCAGCTGGTTGCTTCAAATAGCAAGGCCCTTCGTATTATCGTACAGATTTTCCATTCTGATTCCTTTCTTGCCATTCTTGTAAATCTCCGTGGTATTTCTTGTGTCCATTCTTTGTATCCCATTTACTGTCTCTGTTTGGCTCACTTTCTACTTCATAACTCCTGGTTGTTTATTTACAGTTTCAATTACCCTGTACTTGGTAGCCAACTTCCTTCACCTCTTCTTCCATACTGTGTCCACGCTTTTCAGGTACAGATATTTGAGAACTTTAGCCGCCCATTCATTTTCATACATGTTACCCAGTCTTTCTTGAGAACAAACTCTGCTCTGTGCTGACTGCCAAATTAAGAGGCCCAACCCAGATCGCCGGAGAGCAAAAGTTGCGGCCGCACCCATCTCACGATGTCTCACGAATGCGTTAGCATTGAATCAATACAGCGGCACGACGTGTTGCCACCGTCGAAACGAGTCATGCATGAGGCATGTACTGCAGCGCGACTCCTCTCTCGCGCTTCCCTAGAAACACTTGGCGCCATCTAGCGCCGCCTCCGCGAATCCTGTGCGTGGCCTCCGAAATGCACGGAGGCTGAGAAACGCGTGTTGTAGCAGCCGGGCTTTTCTCTCGTGCTTCTTTGTGGACACGCTGCGCCATCTCGTAGCACTGCCGAGAAGTCTGCGCATGGCACGCCGCTTCCTGCGAATGCTTGCAGCACACTCAGTACCCTGAATTTTTGTTTTCTTGCTAGGCTGTTAAACATTACCTTTGTCTCCTGCATATTAATCTTCAACTCTACTCTTACATTTTCTCGGTTAAGATCCTCAGTCATTTGTTGCAATTGTTCTCCAGTGTTGGTGAACAGGACAATGTCGTCTGTAAACCGAAGGCTGTTGAGATATTCGCCATTGATCCTCACTCCTAATCCTTCTCTGTATAATGACTTGAATACTTCTAAGCATGCAGAGAGTAGCACTAAAGATATTGTGTCTTCTTGCCTGACCGCTTTCTTGCTCGGTATTTTTCCACTTTTCTTTTGGGGAAATATGGTAGCTGTGGTGAATGTAGATATTCACGCATGCTTCCTGTACTCCTTGATTACGCAATGCCTCCATGACTGCTGGTATCTTTACTAAATAAAATGTATTTTAGTCAGGGGCGGATCCAGGTTTTTTCTGAGGGGGGGGGGGGGGGTCAGCTTCTGTCAATGATGATGATGATGATAGTAGCCTTTCTTATTTACCGAAATTCACCGTTTCTGCTCACGATAAAACCGCGTTTTATACGGCTAGAGCAACACCTGTAGCCCACCGTGATGGCTCAGACAGCGTTGCGCTGCTGAGCACGAGTTCGCGGGATTCGTGGCGGCCGCATTTCGATGGAGGCGAAATGCAAAAATGCCCGTGTGCTTGCGTTGCAGTGCACGTTAAAGAACCCCAGATGGTCAAAATTAATCCGGAGCCTTCCACTACGGCGTGCCTCATAATCAGAACTGGTTTTGGCACATAAAACCCCAGAAAGAAGAAGACCTGTAGCGAAACCAGGTATCGGTTTCTCGAGCTTATAGGAAAAGGACGTTACCCAATACAGCCATGTGCTTGGCGGCTGCGCCTGATAATACCGGCTGTTCAAAACTAAGCTTTATGCTTTTCTTAAAATTAGGCACTGGGAGGCACCCGAAGACCACCTGTGCAGATAAGTTATGTGGCCAGGGGGGCACAAAGTGAGATGATAATTATCGCTGTGAGCAGCCCAATTAACTAAAATTGAACAATTATTTTTTGTCGACTGCAGTAAGTGGGTATGTTTGTATTGAAAACTTAGAGGCAGTCGTGTTTATTACTGCACTCAATAAAAAGCTAATTATTCAATTTTAGTCAGTTCGGCTGCTGACAGCGATAATTATGATCTCACTTTGTGCCCCCCTGACCACATGACTTATTTGCGCAGGTGGTCTTCACGTGCCTCCCAGTGCCTAATTTTAAGAAAACCATAAAGCTTAATTTTGAACACCTGGTATATCTAGCCTGTAATGTTTCTTAAAATAAAATTTGGGATGATCTGTTACAGGTTCGTTATAAATGCGTAAGCACGGGTCCGTCTTTGGAGTTCTGTTGGGACACCTTGTTTTCTTGAAGGAGATTCTATGTGTTCGGCTGAGACACCTTCGTTTGCTTTGGAGCTACAACGCGGCAACCACTACGCTGGTTGTTCACGATATGCGAATCACCGCGTATGAAGACTCACGACGCCACCTACAAGTGAAAGATGCGGCGTAGTAGCCGAGAGCGCGAGCCAGCGTCTTCATGTTTTGCTTCCCACGCGACGCCATCCTTTTACACAAGGCGCGCATGTGCTCCCGTTTCTCTAACCACGCGACGCCACCCTAGGCCCGCGCGCTGGCGTTGGCCGTCACGCTCCGCCACTTCGCAGCCGCTGCTCGAGGCTTCGCCCCGCTCCGCAAGAACGCCCACTCATATAAACGGATCCGGCTGCTTTGAGCCTCCTATGCTTAATGTATGACAATAAAACTGCGAAGTTACAATAAAAATCTTGTAGCGTACTGCGCTCGTACTGGATATTGTCAACGTCTAACTGTGATCACAAGAGTGCTACAGTTAAAAAAAGTTGCCCATGCGTAGTTCTTAGTTTAGCTGTTAGTTGTTATTATTTATACAGGGTTTGTCCGAAAAGTAATGTCAGTAATGTCGATTAAAAAGAAACTATTGATCAGATTGGTACAACACAATAAAATGTTTCAAAATAGGCTCCTCCTGCGTCGTTACATGGCTTCTAGCGAGATTTCCAACCATCGAAGGCGTCATTGACGGTAGGCCTCCTTAGGAATGCCCTTTATAGCCTTGTTGCAAGCCTCTTCGACTTTGCCAACTGTCGCGAAATGTTGTCCTTTCATGGGAATTTTCAAGCGCAGAAAGAAGAAGAAGCATGGGAGAGCCACGTCAGGACAGTAGGGCGGCTGGGGAACCATTGGCATCTTTCAATTGGCCAGGAAGCGGGTCACGAGGAAGGCGGTGCAGGCTGCATGGTGCATTGTCATGGTGAAGTTTCGAATCGCCCCCGATATCAGGCCAGGTGCGATGAATCCTTCGTTTCAGTCGCTTGAGCACTTTTGACCTTTGACTTGATAATTCTGGCCTTCTTGGGGCGAGGGGACGCCGCGCTGTGCCACTTGGCACTTAGCCTTTTTGTTTCGCGGTCGTATTCAAACACCCAACTTTTGTCACCTGTGATGACATTGTGCAAAACGTGGGGGTCACATTCGCACAAGTTCCAAACCTCCTGGCACGTTTCAACTCGGTTCGATTGTTGGTCGTCCATTAACATTTTGCGCGAGATCTTCGCGCACACTTTCGCATCTGAAAATTATTCGTCAAAATCTTGTGAACGGCACTTTTTGGAATGTTTACTGTCTGTGCCACTAAACGGACACTCAAACGAGGGTCTGAGTACAAAAGATCTCTCGCGGGCGTCAAATTTTCGTCGGTGATGGTCGTTGATGGCGGTACAGCGCGGGCTTCATCGCTGACCTCTTCACAGCCTTCTAAAAAGACCCTGTGCCCCCGGTAAACTTGATGTTGTGACAAACAATTATCATCAAAAGCTGTCTTTATAATAGGAATAGTTTCCTCTGCAGACTTGCCGAGTTTCACACAAAACTCGATGGCGGTCCTTTGTTCCAACGAGCGCTGTATTACGGCTTGCACGGTCAATGAAAATGAGTTGACGAAAAAATGCCAGGCCTGCGCGGCACACACAGCACAGTCACAGCATAAGCTAGAGGAGCGTTACTGCCTAGTAATTTGAGTGAATGCGTCAGGAACGCGCTTGGGACGCCGTCGCGCGTGCAAGCCGACGCGTTCCATCGCCGATGGCTAGCGCCGTTCGGCCCAGCCAAGCGGCAGACAATGCAACTACGGCTGTCACATTCGCTCCCACTGCAACGCGCCCGACGCGGCCTGCTTGGGACTACGTCGCGCGTGCAAGCCGACGCGTTCTATCGCCGGCGGCATCATCGCGACCCGAAACGGCTATTGGAATGAGCCCATAACAGCTTACGCTGTAAAACCTTGTCCTTACTCTCCAGATGGTCGCAGACGACTGAGTGACCGCGCGTGCGTAAGCTCACTTCCCCCTACACCAATCCCAACTGGTTTTAGCGCGCTGCGACTAATAGTCGCTTCACAATATAATCACTGGCATTACTTTTCGGACAAACCCTGTATGTGAACACTTCAGCAAGTGATCTCTTTCATCAAGCAGGTTGGTCGCGGAACCGATGACAGCCAATGAGGCAACCGATGACACCCCAAGGGGCAACTAAGTTGATCAGGCGCGAAGGCACTCGCGCGGACATCGGCGTGCTTGGCAAAAGGGAGTTAAGGGACGTCTCCTCGTTCATTCGACGCCACCGACGGGACGAGTAAGGCACCGCCGGCGCCAAGAGGTCGAGGTGTTCATGAGAAAAAATAACTACGGCAACTTCGCAACACCACACCCCGACGGAATACAACTAAGCTTGTGAGCGAGCTAGCTTTACTACCACATGGCTGATATCACTGGTACTCGCGAAAAATACTTTTGAAGAATGCTGGTGGCCATAGTTTTTTGCGACAGGGCCGTCCCCCTGTCAGCGAGGGGCCGATGCGGAAATCTGACGGGGGGGGGGGGGGGGGTCAGGACATCCGGACATCCCCCCCCTGGATCCGCGCCTGATTTTAGTGATCTACGAAAGTCATATAGGGAGATTGGTTGCACTGCGCAGATTTCTCAATTATTTGACTGATGCAATGGCTGTGATCCATTCTGAAATACCCCTTCCTGAAGCTAGCCTGTCTTCTTGGTCGAATAATGTCAAGTGCTGCCCTAACTTTATTGAAAATTACCTTGGTGAATGTTTTTAGAATGCTGATTGATGTTATGGAATGCTGAATGTTCTTATGGATTACGACATGTTGGCATTCGTCGAACAGTCTGGTATGCTTGAAGTCGTGAGGCATTGCGTATTATGCATTGCGTATGATGCAAATAAAGGAAGCGGCGGCAGCGACCGTCTTCAGTGGACACGATGGAACGGCCGTGGCAACGTCGCCTCACGTACCATCATTCGTGCAGATTATACTTGGGTGATGCTTCATCGATCGTGAATCCGTGGCACGGGCGTTTGGCGGGCACCGCTCCGAGCAAGCGCCGCTAATCTCGCCGTCGTTCATCGAACCAAGCCATCTTCCCAGTGCAAGCTCCGTTTTTGGCAAACCGCGGTTGCGGCTGCACGTGGAGAGCGTCTACTGCGCACCATCTTCGAGCACCTTGACGTCATAAGGCCGGTAACGGCACGCCAGACTCTTGGGCTTAAGGTGGTGGTCCCACTCCGACGGCACGAGCCGCCCGTTTTCAGTACTTTTGGAGCAGCCGTGGCGGCTCTTCTACTGAGGATATAAAGTTGTGGTATATACAATAAAAAGCTTAATTGTTGTAGATTCCAACTATATATAATTTAAGGAAATTGATTAATGTGATTTAGAAATAAATGTTCAAGAACAAGCATGAGATACATGGTTTTTGCGAACTGTCTCAGTTGTGACCATATTTTTATTTTATTGTGATGTGACTATAATATTAGTTTTAAACCGCAGCTTCGTAGCTTTAGTACCTTCCCGCAAAAATGGACAAAAATAAAACCAGAATTCTAAATATTGCTTAATTTCGGCCGCATTATTAGGAAAGCTAATTAAGTTACATGAATGAAATTTTGCGTCCTATATGTAAATTCCTTTAACTCTACTTGGTCCAAAATTTACCTTCCTTGAGCATGTAGTTGCTGGGTGGTTTACAACAGAAAATTGCGATATTTGGAAATTTTCAAAAGCGAATTATCCAAAAAGTAAAAATCGAAAATTATTTTGCTACGTCTAGAAACTAGATAATGATGTGCTAAAGCTACAGAGCAAGCCGCAATGCAGTAAGTGCGGTAGTTTATTCTAAACATGCTCACAACTGAGGCACAGTTCGCAAAAACCATGTGTCTCATGCTTGTGCTCTACACTGCGGAGAAAGCCAAGATAGAATGCATCATTAGAAGGGCGTATAAGCAAGCCTTGGGACTTCCAGGAAATACGTCAAACGACAGGTTGCTAGCACTCGGATTGCACAACACGTTAGACGAACTTATTGAGGCTCAGAGAGTGGCGCAGTATGAAAGACTTACGCAGAGTTTGACGGGCAGACACATCTTAGAAGACATCGGAGTATCCTACGAAGCACAGCACGGACTGCGGGGAGACATCCCAAGGAAAATTGAGGAACATCTCTCAATACTCCCAATCCCCAGAAACATGCACCCGGAGTTTCACGAGGATAGAAGAATCGAAAGAGCGAGAGCTCTCCACAAAAGATTCAGTAGGGCTAGGGACGTGGTCTATGTGGACGCGGCGGAGTACACAAATAGACAGAGTATATCGATAGTTGCTACCAGTCTAGAGGGTGACTCCAGAGTTAGTGGCACTATAAAAACAGGAAAGGCTGAGGTGGCGGAGGAGGCTGCCTTAGCACTGGCAATAGCCTCCACGGAGGCCAACATCATAGTCAGCGACTCCAAGACCGCCGTCAAGAATTATGCCAAAGGAAGAACCTCGCCGGAAGCGCTAAGAATTTTAGCCAAATATCGTGAAGATCGAGATGTTTACAATATATGGGCACCCGCACACTCCTCCCGTCCCGGGAACGAAATAGCGCACAACCTGGCTCGATAACTGACGGACCGAGCAGGTTACACGCGACTACTGGGAACGGAGAGAGACCGGATGACCAGCTTTACCGAAATAACCAAACAGTATGAATTGGGCAGGGCCCGTTTCCCCCCGGCACACTCCTCGCTAAGCAGACAGCAAGCGACAGCATGCCGCTTGTTGCAAACAGAAACATATCCGAACCCGGTGGCCTACCACCGTTACTATCCATAACTTTACACCGATAGATGCAGATTCTGTCAAGAAAGAGCGGACTTACAACACATGATTTGGGCTTGTCCTGGGACACCCATACAGAATAAAACGCACAAGACCAGAGAGCAGTGGGAGACCGCGCTGCTCAGCTCTGCACCGGAAGACCAAATTAAGGCAATCCAGCAGGCCGAAGATGCCGCCAGAGCCCAAGGGCTCGAGGCCGTCATCTAGGTAGAGAGGCCTAGGCCTCACAAATCTGCTGTACAAAAATAAAGTTTATTCCTCCTCCTCATGCTTGTTCTTGAACATTTATTTCTAAATCACATTAATCAATTTCTTTGTATAATATATAGTTAGAATCTACAAGAATTAAGCTTTTTATGGTTAATACAACAAGTTCATATCCTAAGTAGAAGAGCCGCCACGGTTGCTCCAAAAGTACTGAAAACGGGGGGCTCGTGCCGCCGGAGTGGGACCGCCACCTTAAAGGAAGTGGCGGCAGAAACGGTCTTCAGTGGACACGGTGGTACGGCCATGGCAATGTCGCCTCACGTACCATTATTCGTGCAGATAAGTGAAAAGAAATGTGGTTTTCACAGCGATCACCTTTGTCTAGGTCGTGCTACCGTGTCCACGTATCATTTCGAATTGCGTCGGCGAATGCTTTTCTTTGGCAGGGATATTGTTGTCGCTATCGGGTGATGTAGGAGAAAATCCTGCGCCTACTATCGCGGAAATTATTAAGGAACTTCTTGAAACGCAGAAAGTAATCTTGTGTAAGCTTTCTGAAATTCAGGAAAAGCAAGCCTCTTCTGAAGCAAGCGCATTACAAATGAATAACAAGTTTTCTACCATAGAAGTAAGATTCAAGAACTTCGATGCTGTCAGTAGCAGACTTGCCAATTTTGAGGTCTGTCTTGATGAAAGAGACAGGGAAACAAATGCTCCCAGCCGGAAGGTTGATCAACTAGAAAATCGGTCCAGGCAAAATACCTTGTTAATACGAGGGATTAAAGAAGACGGGTGAGAAACTAAAGATATTTTGATGAAAAACCCGAAAGGCGAAGCATCAATTGCGATAGCAAATTAGTAGAGATCTATACGGAATAAGGATATTAGTTTTACCAGCTGTATAAACATGTACATGCAGCAGCACCAGCAACGCGCAGAACTTGTCGACGCCGTCGGCGTGTTGCCCGCGTTCGCACCGAACGCGCGGGGCTTTGGTGAGTTTTGCCGGTGCCTCTGGGGGCGGCTCGGAGGCTTTCAACGAAATCAGAACGGGAAACTCGTCCAAAAGCGTCGGAAGTCTTTACCACTTTCTCGTCTCGCAACATTTTTATATAAATACACATTTGGTGCCGCAGCTAAACGTCGCCTCCCCGCCCTCCCTCCCGTCCCGCCACTGCCTTTCGCGCGACGGAAGATTTCGCGTTTGCTCTCCGCCATGCGTTCGCTCCCCGTGAAAGCGCGTGTCCCTCGCTCACATACAGGATACGTGCGCGGCGACGATTTCATCGCCGTTGGATTCTATACGGAACCTCACGGAGACGCCGACGGCAGCAATTCGCTTGGAGTGTCCATATAATTGCTATTACAATAAACGGTGAATGACAGTGTGTTTAGTGGTATTTTGAAAGTAAAAATAACTACAATTGAAAGAATACATAGTCTAGGTAAAAAGACTAGGGAACGAATATAAGCGTCAGTGAGGACTATTCCAGAAGAATAGTCGAAATGTGGAAAACTCTATGGGTTTCTTCACAGAAGGAAAGATCAAAGGGAGTTGTGGGAAGACGTGATGGCGTTTGGTCGCCCACATTTATTTATGCACTATCAGAGACGCTGTTGCTCTTGCCGCCGTTCTTGCCGTCTTGTCGCCGTTCTGCTCTCGCGCTCAGCTCGAACATGCGGAGCGCCGAGGCGCAACATCGTCGTCGTCGTCGAGACGCTGACGGCTCGCCATAGGGCCCCCCCTCTAGCGAGGTAGCCATCGTGCGAAGGAGCGATCTCGATGAGCAACTGGTAGGTTCTGCTGTTGCGAAGCGCATTCGTCTGGTGTTTGTGGATGGCCTTTCGTCTTCACGAACGGCGTCGGTGTCGAGGAAGGTTGGCTTTATGCGGTCAACGAAGACACTCTCTTCGCGTCCATTAGGAAGCAGGACGAAATGCTTCGGGCAACGCTTGACGACTTTAATGGGCCCGTCGTAAGGCGGCTGCAGTGGTGTTCTGACTGCATCGTGCCATACGAATACGTGTGTACAATCGTGGAGAGCACGACTGGTGAAAGATGGGAGTGAGTGTTGACACGGCAGAATAGGAGACACGTCTCTCATGGCATTACCGAGGTGGCTGGCATAATCGGCAACGTCCAGTGGTAGTATAGGTGACGCCCCGAAAAACTGGCCAGGAAGCCTTAATTAAGGTCGTGCCAAAAACGAGCTCAGCTGAGGAGCAGGACGCGTGCGTACGTATTGTGCTGCGAAGAACGAGGAGGACGAGTGATAGTCGCTCCGTCCAGGGTATCAGTGATCGTGAGGCCATGAGCGAGGCTTTGAGTTGGTGGTGAAATCACTCAACCATGCCGTTCAACATCGGGTGGTACGCCGTCGTCTTGATGTGGTTGACACCAAGCATCCTGGACAAAGTGCGGAAGAGCGCGGAGTCAAATTTACGACCTCTATCTGTTGTGATGGTTTTGGGAACTCCGTAACGGCTTATCCACACGGTGATGAGTCCGCGGGCAACTGACTCTGCCGTGATGTCTGTGAGCGGTAGTGTCTCAGGCCACCGCGTGAACCGATCAACGCACGTTAACATATACCGGCTGTTATTCGATGGGGGCAAAGGGCCTACGAGGTCCAGGTGCACGTGACTGAACCGCGAGTCGGGAGGCGCAAAGGTACCCAGTGGGCTCAATGTGTTGCGCTGGACTTTGGTTTGCTGGCATTTGAGGCAAGCACGTGTCCAGCAGCGGACGTCGATGTTCATTCGTGGCCATAGATATCGCTCTGTGACGAGGCGTTGAGTCGCACGTATGTCGGGGTGCGACAAGGAATGCAAGGCGTTGAAGATGCTGCGGCGAAATGGCGCTGGAACATACGGGCGAGGACGTCCGGTAGTGGTGTCGCAAATGAGTGGAATAGCGCAGCCTGGAAGTTGGACATCTTCGAACGTGCGGAAGTTTTCTTGGACTCTTAGAACTTGAAGGTCACTGTCCTCGCGTTGTGCAGTAGCCATGGCTGCAAAATCGAGTGGCGGGCGCTCATCCACCGTTGCGTTGATTTCTGTTCGGGATAGTGCGTCAGCGACAGGATTGTCTTTGCCACTGATGTGTCAGATATAGCTGGTCAACTCTGATATATAGGCAAGTTGGCGGATCTCACGTGGAGTGTGGGAAGAGTTGGTAGCGGTCGAAAGACACGTGAGCGGCTTGTGGTCGGTGAGGATATGGAATTGCCGACCTTCGAGGAAGTGGCGAAAATGCTTGACAGACAAATAGGCCGCCAGCAGTTCGCGACCAAATATGCTGTAACGGCGCTCGGTCTGTGAGAGCTTCCGGGAGAAGAAAGTGATCGGCTGCCAAACTCCATCGACCAACTGCTGCAGGACTGCTCCAGTGGCGACGTCCGAGGCATCCACGGTGAGTGACGTGCTGGCGTCACACTTTGGGTGCGCGAGGAGTGTTGCGTTGGCGAGCGCTTCCTTGATGAAACTGAAATCTCTCTTGGCGTCGCCTGTCCAGGAGATGGAAGCGTTCGGCTTCGTTTGACCGGACAGAAGTGCATGGAGCGGGTGCAAGATAGCAGCGCAGTAGGGAATAAACCGCCGGTAATAGTTGGCAAGCCCGAGGAATTCACGCAGTTTCTTCGTAGTTGTTGGTCGTGGAAACTGTAATATTGCTTCCACGCGCGAGGCTGGTGGGGAGATCCCACGGGAATCCACGCGATGGGCAAGGAAGTCCAGTGAAGAAACTCCGAACTCGCTCTTTGGTCCGTTGACGACTAGTCCGTACTTGCGGAGCCGCGTGAAAACCTGACGCAGGTGTAGTCCGTGATCCGCTTCTGAGGTGCTGAAGACGAGGATGTCGTCGATGTACGCGTAGCAGCACGTCAGACCACGAAGAACCTGGTCCACGAACCGTTGAAAAGTTTGTGCGGCGTTTCGTAGACCAAACGGCATACGAATGTTTTCAAGCATGCCAAAAGGTGTTATTATGGCAGTCTTCGGTACGTCGGAAGGCTCGATAGGTATTTCGTGGTATGCCTTCACTAAGTCGATCTTGCTGAATACGGTGCAACCGTGCAGCAATGCCGTGAAGCCCTGGATGTGTGGTTGAGGGCGCGATAGTCACCACACGGTCTCCGGTCGCCTGATGACTTGGGGACCATGTGTAGCGGTGATGACCTGGCAACAGAAGAGAGGCGGACGTATCCGAGCTCAAGCATATGCTCGAATTCTTGCCTTGCGATCTTGTAAAGGTCAGGAGCGAGACGACGAGCACGTGAAAACACCGGCGCTCCTACTGTCACATTGTGGTGAGTGACATGGTGGCGTACCGGGTCTTCAAGAGATGGAGCACGGAAGAGATCGGTAAAGTCTTCCAGCAGTGTAGACCACGGCGGAGAGACTTTGGCATGAGCTTGCACGAGACGCAAAGGTGGTAAACTTGATGTCACGCCTTGAACTGTTAGTTGGGTCTCAGAATCCAGGAGACGACTATGTCGTAGGTCTACTACAAGCTTAAAATGCCAAAGAAAATCCGCACCGATGAATGGTAAACGCACGTGAGCGACTAAGAAAATCCATCGAAACGTGCGTCTCAAGCTAATGTCAAGTGTAACGGACCTGTGTCCGAAGGTCCTTATGGTTGAACCATTGACAGCAGTGACAGGCGGCGTGGTCTGACGTCGTCGGCGGTCCTCCCGCGTAGGAGGAACCACACACACTTCGGCACCTGTGTCGATGAGGTACCGGACTTTCGTGACGGGATCAGTGACGTGGAATAAGAGGTTGTATGGCGGGCCTGAAACACTGGCCGCCGTCAGTGCGTGGCCCGTGCGTTTCCCGCAAACTGGCATGGCTGATTGCACTGACGAGGGCATGCTCCGTATCAGCGGTGGTACCAGCAGACGCTGCGAGGCAGACTTGGTCATCTGTCGCGGCTTTGGTGTCGCTGTCGTGACGCACTGCCTCGGTGGTCTGCTTTTAGCGAGCTGAGTTCAGCGGTTGAGCTCCTCGTTAGCTTGAAGGAGACGGTCCAAGCGGTCGTCGCGGACCGGCGCAAAGAGGGAAGAGTCACGTTGTCTCTCGATTCCAGATATGGCCGGGTGCCGACATCCACAATTTTGTCGGCCATTTGTGCCAGTGAGTCGAGAGTTTCTGTGGAGGACACGCTCAAGATCATCCGCACCTGCTGTGGCAGTCGCTGTAGGAAGAGCTCCCGTAGAATGGATGCGTCCAATGCAGCAGACTGGTCCCCAATAAGATGCCGCATGCGACGCAGAAGCTCCGTGGGCTTTCGGTCACCGAGCTCCTCCGCGGTGAGTAGCTGCTGCAGCCTACGCTGTTCCGACTCGGTTGTCCGGCGTATAAGCTCTGTTTTAAGAGTATCGTAGGGTGTGTCAGGAGGCGGAGAGTGCAGAATCTCCCTTACGATGGCGATGACAGCAGGTGGTAATGCTCCGATGATGTAGTCGTACCTTGCTGTTTGCGATGTTATATATTTATTAACAAGCCGCTAGCTTGCGGCAGACCAAGGTCACATAGTTCGTGACACAACTTCGCCAGGAAGGCTTAGGCGAGGCTCTGTCCGCCATACCGGCCAAAGGAGTACTGGTTTCCAGTTGCCCGCAGTCTGCACGTCAGCACACAGGGTTGCCAACACAACACTCTCCCCTTCTAGCTAACGTAGTCCTTCAGGTAGCTAGGTCGTCGTCTTATGCGCTGAGGGCGGCCACGCTGCTCGGTGGGCTCCACCGGGGTTGAGACAGGTGGTGATGAGGGTGACTCAGCCACTGGTTCTTCCGTGGTGTCCGCGGTGTCGACAATCTGGCTGAGTTCGTCCCTCAGGATCGTCAGGAGGGGTCGTAGGCTGTGGTTGTTGGTCAATGGTTTCATTTGGCAACACCATTAGAGGTTGATCAGAATATTCGTTCCACTCTCTGCTTCTTATCTGATGGACATGACGCTTCCAAAGACGACCGTCTAACGTACGAACCTTATACGACAAAGGTCCAGAGATGTCACATACACCAGGCAGCCACTTTGGATCCTCCAGGTAATTTCGGACGAACACGGGCTGTTGACACTTAAAGTATCGCGCTTTCTGGTTGCTTTGCTGAGACAGTTTTTTCTGTTTATCCATCATCTGCCCCAGCAGGTCTGGCTGCAGCTTGTCTAGCGCAGTGTGCAGTCTTCTGCCCATCAGCATTTCAGCAGGACTCTTGCCTGTTGTTGAGTGTGGCAGAACATGTCGGCTTAACAAGAAACGAGCCAGTTTAGTGTCCATGTCTCCACCACTCATAAGTCTCAGAACCTGCTTTGTTACCTGCACCATGCGTTCAACCTGACCATTGGAAGATGGGTGGTAAGGTGCCACTCGGACATGTCGAATGTGATTGCCGTGCATGAACACTTGAAACTCCTCCGAACAAAATGCTGTTCCATTGACCGACACGACGGTGTCCGGAACACCGTGTACTGCAAGCAATGCACGTAACTTGCGGCACACAGTTGCCGATGATATGGATTTCAGAGGAAGCACTTCCAACCATTTGGAGTGCGTGTCGACCACTAAGAGGAAAACAGTCCCTTGGAATGATCCTGCAAAGTCAATTTGGATCCTCGACCATGGGTTCATTGGTCGCAAGGCTGCATCCCAGGGATGCAGCCTTGCACGTGGTGGTTCTGGCCTTGTCTCTTGGCAGCGCTGACAAGCTCGGACTTTTTTCTCGATGTCTCCGTCGATTCCTGGCCACCAGACCGTGCTTCTCGTCAAGGCTTTCATGCGCACCATACCAGGATGTGTGCTGTGCAGCAACTCTAAAACATGACTTCTTGCTTGGTTCGGAACAACCGCCCTGCAGCCCCACAGAATACAGCCACGGTACTCTTAAAGTTCGTGCTGCCGACGAACAAATGGCTTGAATTTCTCCTCCAGTTTTCCATGAGGCCAACCATTCACGACCCAACGTTGAACTCTAGCTAAGGTTGGGTCGCTCCGTGTGCACTGGGCGATCCTGTGGGCGTCCCAAGCAATTTCTGGCGCTGACTCCAGCATTCGCACATCGCCCAGTTTTTTATAAGTTGAGCTAGTGTCTGTTGCTGCAGGTAGTCGACTAAGGGCATCTGCATTTCTGAGGCTTCGTGCGGGCCTATACTCTAATTGATAGTCATATGCAGAGAGCATTAGTGACCATCGTAATATCCTTGGTGACAAAACTTGGGGCATTGGTTTTGCACGGTGCAATAAACCCAGCTGAGGCTTATTATCAGTCACAATGCGAAAATGACGGTCATAGATAAACTTGTGGAACTTCTTAATGCCAAACCCTAGAGCCAAGGCCTCTCGGCCCGTCTGTGCATATTTCGTCTCTGCAGCTGTCATTGTTCGAGAGCCATAGGCTATTGGCACCTCATAGCCATTATCGTCAACATGGCTCAACACTGCCACAAGCCCGTAAAGTGAAGCGTCGCAGGCCAGTATTAGTGGCTTCTGGACACTGTAATGGGCAAGGACAGTTGACGATTGCAGCATCTGCTTAGCTTGACGAAAAGCTTCTGCCTCTCGTTTTGTCCACTTCCAGCTGCTAGTGTTATCAAGCAGCCTGTGCAAGGGTTCTAGTGTGTGCGCAGCTCCACACAGGAACCTGTTGTAGAAGTTCAAAGCTCCCAGAAAGGCCTGCAGTTCCTTTTTACACTTTGGTTCAGGTGCTTCATGTAGAGCCCTCACCTTGTCATCAGTTGGTTGGATGCCTGCCCCGCTAACCTTATATCCCAGAAACTCAACTTCATCCATTCCAGAGGCACATTTCTCTTGATTTAGTCGCACACCATCGTTCTGTATGCGTGGCAGCACTGCTTGAAGACGCGCGTTATGCTGCTCTTCGTTCTTGCCACCTACCAAAATGTCATCTAAATAGACTTGCACACCTTCGATACCTTGAAGTAGCTCTTCCATATACCGCTGAAATCTGGCCACAGCTACTGCTACTCCGAACTGCAGACGCATTACTCGAAGGAGTCCTCGATGTGTTGACATTGTAAAAAGGTCAGCAGTCTTGTTGTCCACGACAAGGCTGCTGATATACTTGGTCGAAATAAGCTTTGAGAACTTGGAGCAACCAGCCAGCTTTGCGAACAACTCTTCCGGTGTAAGCAACGGATAAGTCTCCCAATGAATGACAGGATTCAAGGTACTCTTACAGTCCCCACAAATTCGTATACTGCCATCCTTCTTGACTACCGGAACTATAGGTGTGGCCCACTCGGAATGTCGGACAGGCTCTAGAATTCCTTGTCCTGTAAGCTTGTTCAGGGCCTCATACACTCGTGGAAGCAGAGCGAAAGGAACGGGCCGGGGCTTGTAAAATCTGGGTTGTGCGTGGGGTTGCACTTCCACCCGTACTGGTGGCCCTTGGCTCTTCCCGAGACCAGGATGAAAAACCTTCGAGTGCTTCTTTAGCACACTAGTGAGCGATGGGCTCTGGCTCAACTTGTCCATTATCAGCTCAATCCCGAGAGCACTAAAGCAGTCCCCGCCCAGCAAGTTCACACCTGCTCCCTTGACCACGACCAGACGTAGCTGCTCCTGCCTGCCCCTGTAGTTGACTTGGACTGTCACCAAGCCTAGCACCTTCAGTTGCTGTTGGTTGTAAGTACGAAGTTGCAAGTCACAATGCTGGAACTTGTGCTTGGATACCCGCTGTCGCCGCAGAGTCCTCTCGTTGACAAGGGAACATACAGCTCCGGAATCAACTAACATCTCGAGGGGCTGTCCATTCACTTCAACAGTGACGTGGAACGCGGGTTCCTCCGATGCTATTTGGAAGACACCGTACAAGTTCGTTGTCCCGTCACCGCGGCGCTGACCCTGGTTGCTGCCTTCCATCCGGGGCGTTGTCGAAAAGCGCTGAGCTTTCCGCCGACAAGCCTTCACAATATGTCCACGTTGCTTGCAATAGTGACATTGCACGTGCCAAAATGGACATGCGTCTGGCGCATGCCGTCCTCCGCAACGAAAACACTTGCTACTGGACTGCTGCTTGCTGTATGGTTCAGGCTTCAGTGTATCAGGCTTAGCTGTCGCCGCCTTCTGAACGCGGCATAACTCCGCCGGCTCCTCCCCCCAAATTTTCTCCGTCTCCCGGTGGGCATATTCTGCCGCCAATGCTTTTTGGTGGGCCACCGCAAAGGTTAATTCGGGCTCTGAGAGGAGTCGTCGTTGTAAGGTGTCATCCGGGAGGCCACAGACCAACCTGTCGCGGAGCATATCTTCTAAGGTAGTTCCAAAGTTGCAGTGCTCCGACAGTCGACGAAGCTCGGCGATATAATCAGCGATGCTCTCGCCTGGCCGCTGGTCACGCTTGCCAAACTGGAATCTTTGCACAGTGACGGAAGGCTTAGGGTTGAAATGCGCCGACAGCTTCTGAACGATATCGGCGTAACTCGTCGCTGACGGCAGAGCTGGCGAGCACAGGGAACGCATGACGGCGTACGTCGCCGGTCCACAAACTGTGCACAACACGGCACGCTTCTTGTCTTCCGTGGTTATGTCATTCGCTTCGAAGTAAAATTCGAGCCTTTCGACGTACGAAGACCATGCCGCCTCACCGGAGCTTGTTGGTGTAAATTCTCCCACGCAGCTCAACGTTGGCGTCGTCGCTGCTGCCATATGCGTGGGTTCGCCTCGTCGCCAATAGTTATACTGTTACGGGCCGCCTCCTTGCATTAAGGAAGAAGACGACGATCGCTGAGAAACGCTGTGCGTGTTCAGCCATCTTGGCCGTCTCTGCCAACAGTCCCAGTATATAAATACTCTCCCTCTTTTACCTATTTGATGCCCCGTCACACATTGGTGGGAGGTGCGGGGTATTCTCGCCATACGACGGAGCTCCGAAGCGGTCGGTGCTGCGGTGCGACCACCATGGTACACCAACCGGAATCTGCTTCTGCGCCGCAGACACCGATTGTAGAAGTCCAACCGCGAGACCCTGGAACGTTCAACGGCACCGATGGAATCGAGGTTGAGGAATGGCTCACGCTATACGAACGGATGAGCGACTCCAACCACTGGGACCAGACAGTCATGCTAGCCAATGTGGTGTTTTATCTTAGTGGAATGGCGAAATTGTGGTATGACAATGACGAGGCCGACTTTGGGAGCTGGCATACATTCAAACAAAAGCTCCGTGACCTGTTCGGTCAGGTCTCCGGTCGGCAAATCGCTTCGAAGGGACAGCTTCAACTCGCGCCCAGACATCCACGGAATCATATTTGTCTTACATACAGGATGTGCTGGCGCTGTGCCGTAAAGCTGACAGTAATGTGCGAGAGTCTGACAAGGTTGGCCACGTCCTGAAAGGGATAGCGGACGACGCATTCAATATGCTCATGTACAGAAATTGTGCTACCGTCGATGCCATGATGGAGGAGTGTGAGCGCTTCGAGCAGGCCAAGAGCCGCCGTATTGAACGACCATTCGCCCGGCTTCCCAACACCGCTGCAACGTCTTCGTGTGAAGAGCGGCCGTAATGTAACCTTTCGCCGCCCTCGGCCGAATTGACGAGTATAGTCCGCCGCGAAATCGAGGCAATGGCTCCCGTTAGCCTCTTTACCAGCTCTAACGCCGGCGACTCCAGCACACCAGCGGTTTCACTAGTCCAAGCCATCGTGCGAAACGAACTCGCGAATCTCGGGGTTCAAGCTGCTTGCGTAGTTGTCAGCCCTACATCCGCTTCCGGGGCGCCGACATCGTTCCCTCGGTGTCCAAGGTTCGCTCCACGATCGCGAAACCCTGCTGATTGGCGCACTGAAGACGATCGGCCTATCTGCTTTAGCTGCCGCCGTGTCGGGCACGTTGCTCGCTACTGTCACAACCGCAGGTCGTTCCCGCCCCATACTCCATCCTTTGGCCATGCTCACCGCCTGGATCGCAGCCCTTTTGAGCCACTATCTGAGGCACGCCCCTACAATTCTGACGCTGCCAGGACATGGTCCAGCCACTCGCCGTCACCTAGAGGTGACCAGTCGCGTTCGAAACCGTACCGCCGTCCGTCCTCTCGCTCCCCGCCACCTCGCCGCGCCCCTTTTCCGAGCAACCGTGGCTCCTTCACTCCGGAAAACTAAACGATGCAGCGCCCGGAGGTAACGCTGCATCTACAACTCTGCCCCCAAACCCTTTAGTTACTTTGCCGACTCGACCCAGTGTGTTGGACGTTGACGTTGATGGCGTGACGATTTCTGCAATTGTCGATACCAGGGGTGATATTTCTGTCATGAGCTCTCGTCTTCGCCGTCGCCTAAGGAAGGTGGTCACACCTGCTGTTTTCCACGTTGTAAGAGTGGCCGATGGAGGAACTCCCACCATCCTTGGCATGTGCACCGCCCGCGTCACAATCGCTAGTCACCCAACTACTGTTTTATTTGCCGTTCTTGAACAATGTCCGTACGACGTTATTCTTGGTCTGGACTTTTTCGCAACTCATTCAGCCCTAATTGACTGTGCAACTTGCCTCCTGCAGCTCGAACTACCTCACCTAGCCGACGCCCCAACCACGCCTTCGGCCCGTCTCTGCTCTTTCGACTATGTGCGCATGCCCCCGCAAGCCGCCATGTATAACGCCATGGTCTCGAGCCCTCCTGTCGCTGATGGTAATAACTGCTATCGCCGGTAACAGACGTTCTGCTCGCCAAGAACGTCGCCGTGCCTAACACCCTCGTGACTGTCACCGGCAACCGCATCGCCATTCGTATTTTAAACTTCAGCGCCTCTCCTCAACTGATTCCGGCAGGCATGTCACTCGCCGCCATCACTGCTGCCGAAGAATGCGAAATTTGCGCGTTGGATCCCTCCAGTTCCTGCAGTTCGTCCTTCCTTTGCACCACAAGCAGTTCGTCGCGCGATGTCTTTGTCGGAATGATCCCTGATGACCTTCCTTCTGATCAAGCTACTGACCTTCGCCGCCTCCTGGAGTCTTACCACGACATTTTCGACTTTGACGGTCGTTCTCTGAGTCAAACGTTTGTTGTCCATCGTCGCATCGACACGGGGAACGCGAGCCCTATCCGCCGCCGTCCTTATCGTGCCTCCCTCGCCAAACGTCGTGTAATCCAAGGCGAAGTTGACAAAATGCTCACAAAAGGCGTTATCGAACCTTCTTCCAGTCCGTGGGTGTCCCCTGTGGTACTAGTAAAAAAGAAAGACGGCAGCTGGCGCTTTTGTGTTGACTACCGACACTTGAACAACATCACACGCAAGGACATCTATCCTCTGCCCCGAATCGATGACGCCTTGGACTGCCTCCACGGCGCCACATAATTTTCCTCCATCGACCTACGCTCCGGATACTGGCAGATTACCGTTGATGCCATGGACCGCGAAAAGACTGCGTTCGTCACACCAGATGGACTTTTCCAATTCAAGGTTATGCCTATTGGATTGTGTAATGCCCCCGCAACCTTCGAGCGAATGATGGATTCTCTCCTTCGGGGCTATAAGTGGTCTACGTGTTTATGCTATCGAGATGACGTGATTGTCTTTTCGCCTACTTTTGAGGACCACCTAGCCCGCCTGCCGGCCATTCTTGATGTGTTTCGCCGCGCTGGCCTACAACTTAACTTCTCCAAGTGTCGTTTCGCTCGGCGTCACATCACCGTTCTCGGTCACCTTTTTAGTGCTAGCGGTGTCCTACCTGACCCCTACAAGTTGCGTGCCTTCCGAGACTTTCCTGTTCCTCGCTCAGTTAGCGATGTACGGAGCTTTGTCAGCTTGGGTTCCTACTTCCGCCGCTTTGTCAAGAATTTTGCCGGCATTGCCCAGCCGCTTACTGACCTACTCAAGAAGGACATCTCTTTTTCTTGGGGTCGTGCACAAGCTGCCGCATTCACCACCCTTCTCAGTTTACTGACTTCACCACCCATTTTGGCCCATTATGACCCGTCGGCCCCTACAGAAGTTCGCACCGACGCTAGTGGCCACGGCTCTCAGGGTTGCCTGCAGGCCTTCTGCATCCTATTCACATATCCCAGGAGCCATTCTGCCGCGTCGGTCTCGACCGCCTCGGTCCATTTCCTTCGTCTACTTCAGGGAACAAGTGGATCGCAGTTGCGACCGACTACGCTACGCGTTTTGCCATCACGCGAGCTTTGCCGACTAGTTGCGCCACTGACGTCGCCAATTTCCTCCTTCATGACGTCATCCTTCGTCATGGTGCTCCTCGGCAACTGCTCACAGACCGAGACCGCTACTTCTTGTCGAAAGTTCTGGATGACCTCCTTCGTTCCTGTTCTGTGGAGCACAAGCTCACTACTGCGTACCACCCGCAGGCCAACGGGCTCACCGAAAGGCTGAACCGCACCTTAACCGATATGCTGGCGATGTACGTGTCTGACGATCATCGGGACTGGGACAGCACTTTGCCATACGTCACGTTCGCGTACAGCTCCTCCCGTCACGACACCGCTGGTTTCTCGCCGTTTTACCTCCTGTATGGCCACCACCCTGCATTGTCTTTTGACACGCTCCTACCTGCTGTTCTACAACATACCACGGAGTATGGCCGCGATGCTGCCGCACGAGCCCATCTGGCACGTCAGACAGCTCATGAGCGACTATCCGTCTCACAATTATGCCAAAAGGACCGTTACGACCGCAGCCACCGGCACCTCTGCTTTTCTCCGGAATCTCTTGTGCTTCTCTGGACTCCTTCTCGTCGCGTCGGCCTCTCCGAAAAGCTTTTATCGCGTTACACCGGACCTTAGAAGGTTTTACGGCAACTTAGTGACGTGAGCTATGAAAAATGTCACAGTTTCGCCCTAAGGGGGAAGCAATGAATGCGATAGCAACACAGCAATGTCATGCGAAGTAAGGTGAGCGGCTTTGGTAGCAATATGATTTGTAGTAAACATGAGCTGATTAAGAAAGCAGGTGTGCTGCGGCGTAAGTAGACCGACATGAAGAGAGACTCGATGACCACGAGAAGGCGCGTGTGAAACGGTGGTGTTGATGAGAAGTGTTTCCCGTGGGCAGCGCGTGCGAAGGGACACACCTGTAGCGCTGCACTGCCGATCCGGGCAGCATTGCATGTGTAGCGTGCGTTGGAAAATGTGACCCGACTATTACTAACTGAATGAACAAGCGTGGTGTGAGCGCGCACAAACAAACACGAATAGATCACACTGAATGACTGCAGACAACGACAGTCAAAACGCTGGCTGCAAGCATACGCCGCAGCGGGTGAAGGTACGTGCGGTCCATCGCTTCAACGGAAACTGAGCGGCGAATGCACGGCGCATAAAGGTCAGAGCCGTGTGGAGATAAGAGACGGCATCGCTTCAACGGAAACTGAGCGGCGAATGCACGGCGCATAAAGGTCAGAGCCGTGTGGAGATAAGAGACGGTGCGCACGAGCGACGAGCGCGGTTGTTGGCAGAGAAGAAGTGCGCCCCCCCCCCCCCCCCTGCTCCCTCCGGCGCTGGCTTCCTGCTTCCTTGCTTGCGCGTGGGAGATTGAGCGCGTTCGCTCTCCGTGATAGCGCGCGTCCCCGCACGCTTCCGCTCGGGCATACGGCGCGCGGCGAAGATTTCATCTATAGGGAACCTCACGGCGACGGCGACGACGACGCGGACGGCAGAAATTCGGTTGAAGTATCCACATAATTGCTATCGCAATAATAACCCCACTGAACAGTTCTTCACCATCTACCCTGCCATCTCGTGACGTCGTGCACGTATCCCGACTGAAGCCGTACTTTTCCGTCGCCTCCTCGTGTAATTAGTCTGCGCCGAGACGGCGCTCAGCCCGCCGGGGCGGTTAGATGTTACGGGCCGCCTCCTTGCATTAAGGAACGATCGCCGAGAAAGGCTGCGCGTGTTCAGCCATCTTGGCCATCTCTGCCAAAAGTCCCTGTATATAAATACTGTCCCTGTTTTACCTGTTTTACCTATTTGACGCCCCGTCACAATATATTTATTAACAAGCCGCTAGCTTGCGGCAGACCAAGGTTACATAGTTCGTGACACAACTTCGGCAGGAAGGCTTAGGCGAGCCTCTGTCCGCCATACCGGCCAAAGGAGTACTGGTTTCCAGTTGCCCGCAGTCTGCACTTCAGCACACAGGGTTGCCAACACAACATTCGATGTCGTCGGAAGAGAGGCTCGACGCTCAGAAACCAGAGTTCTGAGTCCGACTGCCAAAACTCCGGTAGCTTGAGAGTAGCGACGACAGGTTCGGGTACCGTGGGATTCGGTGTGACGTCGCTGTTTGGTGTGGTGTCCGTGATCAGCCGGAATGAAGGAGGCTGAAGGTGTTTACCGTGGACACTCGGTGCGTTGGCGAAGGAACGAGCAGGTAGTGCGTTGACGTCGGAAGTCCAGGGTCACCACTTGTGGGAAGACGTGATGGCGTTTGGTCGGCCCACATTTATTTATGCACTGTCACAGACGCTGTCGCTCTTGCCGCCATTCTTGCCGTCTTGTCACCGTTCTACTCTCGCGCTCAGCTCGAACGTGCGGAGCAGCCGAGGCGCAACATCGTCGTCGTCGTCGAGACGCTGGAGGCTCGCCATAGAGTCAAGGTTAAGCTTGTATGTGATAAAAATGAAAGTCAAGAATGTTCTTTATGCATGGAATGAACACATGAAAGAGCTCTACCAGTGTCATGCGATCCTACAGAATGACTCCACATTTAATACCTTAAAGCTTTCGCTTTCCGAAATTCCCGTGAATGCAAGAAGCACGCTAAATAAAGTGGAGGATATTGAAGCAATGATGCTAGAGCATGAACCGGACTTTATAAAGATTACAGAGACATGGCTTCATAAATATGTGTTAGCGAAGTAACACCTAATTCTTATGTAATGGTTAGGAAAGACCGGTATAGAAGAGGTGGTGGGGTTGAGTTAACGATTCGCGATAATATCGATTTTACTATGCTCCATGTTCCACCTGACATTGAGGCTGTATGGATTAAGAGGATTTTAAATAATCGCACAGTTCACATTGGTGGTATGTATAGGCCACTAAATTCACGAGTCCAAGTACTTTTAAGTCTCCGACGCTTAATGGATTGCAATATGAAACGTGGTGATAATATTAAAGTTTTGGGGGACTTCAACCTACCTGGAATAAACTGGAATGGCGACTCTCCTGGAGCAACAGAATTTCCAAGTTGTGAACAACTACTAGAACTTGCTTGTTCCTTTGGTTTAAACCAGGTGGTGTTGAATTACCAGTTGACTCAGTTTAATTAGTGCACGTACTTCGTCTATCCTCGACCTTGTTTTTTCTGTGTAATCACATTATGCCTTTTCTACTTCACTGTGAAATTATTGATGGTATCTCTGACCATGAGCTAGCGGTACTGTCGTTACACCTTTCCCCCAGCACGTTGCGCCTTTCCCTCAAGAACGTCGTTTTCAACTATGCTGGCTCTGTTGATGTAGGGCTACTGGAATTCGACCATCATTCTGATAATTCCATTGTGTTATTGCATGTAGTTACAAGTTATGTGATGTATTTCTCGGAATAAAAACGTGCACGCGTCCTCTGCGTAGATAAATTTTGCTTGAGACGTAAGACTCACAATGTGATTAAGGTATAAGTTAAAGAGGACGGGTCCCAAAATACTGGCCTTGCGGAACACCGCAGAGGAGGGCTTTAAAGTCCGAGTTGGCATTACTGATTTGGACAAACTCTTGTCATTGTGATAAATAGGATATTAGTAATAACGAAGCCTGTGCACGGATACCGTACATATTAAGCTTACTGAGTCAGATACTGCGATTTACAAGATCAGTTCAAGCTCAGATCGTGAAGCCTACAAGTACATCGAGCACAACGCGTTTATTTTGAAGCCACCGAATGATGTATTCTTTCCGTTCTAGCAGTGGCGGACTCGGCTGACATGCATTTCGTAAAATCAAATTATATTTCGTTAATATTTTGTGTATTTATAAAATCTGATATCCGAGAGATCAGAATCTTCTCGAAAGCCTTCGAAATAATAGGCAGGATTGACACTGGCCTATAATTTTGCGGATTGGCTCAATCTACTTTCTGATACTGTAACTCGTGTAACATTACCCTTTTTGTGGAAAGATAGCCGATGCTATGCTAGAATGAAAAATATATTTGAACTAATATATATACGTTAGTTAAAAATATTTTTCATTCTAGCATAGCATCGGCTATCTTTCGGCTATTTATATATATATATATATATATATATATATATATATATATAGCTTGAACACCCTATGTAGTCCTACTATAGGTGGTCTTCCCATGAAATATGAAAATATCAATAGCGCAAACGATGAGAGGTAAGTTGGCGCAAAAAGTGTCGACAGTCTTACAGCGCGCTGGTTGCTCGTATTGTCTTCTATACTGCGGTCTCTAAACTATCTATACGCTAGCGTTACCCATAACCACTGCAATTGGAAATTTACTACTAGTCGTGCTATTACTGTAAATTGAAGTTGCATAATATCAGCGATTGCTGTGCAGTGCGAAAGTTATATAGCGAAAATTATATTCGCTAGCGTTAAGAAAGTAGATTAAACTTTGTGCAGAAGCCATCGTCGATCATGTCAATGCAAGCGCTTCAAGACGGCTGTTAACTTCATTAATGTGGCTACGCGCTTGACGGCGTATGTTTGTTGCAATAATTTTTATTGGAAGCGTTTGCTGTTTCATTCCGTACTTCCGTATGGAACAGAGTCGTTAACCAGCACAACTGTAGCGGTACTATAGAATGCACAGCACGTGCGTCTCAACAGCGGTAAAAGATGGCGTTCGGCAACGAATGCGCCGCGCAACTAGGTTGTGCGAATGAACGCGCACTTTGCATTTGCATCGATGGGGAAATTCCAACCTCCGACCGCGAGGAGGCGAAATAACGTTGGTGGGGCCTTGCAGTTCTCTTCTAAGGACTCCAAGTTCTCATCCAGGTCTAGCAAAATGTTCAGTAAAAGACAGCACAAATTGTATCGAAACGCTCATTTAATCGGCACGTAACAACGTTGTTTATACACATAGTTTATCACAGTGTTTCTTTTGCGTCGCTTTATCTAAAGATGTCATTTACAAAGCTGTATTCGACAGAGATGGCACATGGCAAACAGCGCGGTGGGATGTAAAATATGTTGGAATAACAGCGTTCATTGCGAACAAATTGCCTTGGCTGGTGCAACTAAAAGCAACAGGAAATCTTGAAGCTATAAAGTTAAGTATAAAATGGTAAGCATTGACATTAAAATGCATCAACAATAACTAGTCCGATTAAAAGCATGTTGCCGCCTAATGCGGCCCATTCGTTTAGAACAGCCCATACCAAAATACAGGATGCATACATGCACCAAGCTTCTGTGCAATAGCAAGGCACAATGTGTCGCCAAATAGGCAGTCATACAAATTAAAGAGACGCATGACAGAAGAAGAAACAAACGCCACACAACACCCGTCAGGCGATCAACCTTGCGTCAATCGATTCGCGCAGTAATTTTAAATGCACTGTATCTAATATATTCATCCTAGTTTCGCCCAACTGGAATGGAATGCCCATAACACAAGTGGTGTTCTATAAATGTGTTCTTTTATTTCATATCCCAATCTAATGAAGACCCCGTGCTTAGTGGCTATTAATGGGAATACAGATATTCTGCATATTGACCTCTGCAGCGTCTGCTGATCGTTACTTAATTGCAGAGCGTTAGAAAAATCCACCGTGTATACGACGAACGAGCTAATGTTTTTTTTTTTTTAATAACGATGTCATGACTAGCAAACTAGACGTCCCATATTTACAGTATCAAAAGAGCTTATGGTTAATTAGCGTTGAAAATCAAAGGTGTACAGTGCATGTGATGTAATAAGGAGTGCTGAATTGAGAAAAAATATCTATCACGAAAAGAAATCACTCTTACATCACTAACGCCCAAGTGCCAACACTACGGGTTCAGGTGCTGAAGTTTTATTGCGGAGGTTCCTAGCTTAAGCAGGCACTATCTGTCCAAACAGCAAGTAGGGCACCAATGAGCACAGGCACGTCATACGTAGTTTTGTCTCCTACATTTTAGTGCTCGTATATGATTTTTCCCTACAAATATTGGCCTCTATAATTGTGCATATAAGTTCAGGCGATGCAACAGTGTGGCAGTTTTTATATGCTTAACTCAAGACTCATTATTTCGATGCTACTACATGCAAGCGAGGCACACAATATACACCACTTCTTATTTACCATAGCTGTGACATAGTAGAGTGTTTTAACATGCAAGTGCAACGAGCACAACAATTTAACAATGATTTTCTGGAATAACGAAAATGACAAAATTACACATAATTAAGATCATTCTATGCCAGCCAATGTACCAAAGGTATATTACAAAGAATATTTTTCTACGCACAGGCTACTACACTTTGATCCCTGAGCGACTTCTACAAATACCACAAATATCGACTGCTTCATTTGCCAAGGCACATTAGGTGTACTCAAGTAGTGAGCCAGAAGCCACATTATCTGCGTTCTGGCTGGTTTAAACTATATTGTTCTCATAAGTAGGCCTGAATAGATAGTAATCTTAAAAAATCTTCGGAGTAGGGATCTGCTTGAGCTAAAAAATTAATAACAATAACAGACTGCATGACATTTGTAAACTTTCCAGCATCATGTAATGAAAGAACTGGTCCCTTGCGTTGTACGCGGTCGACATATATGCAAAGGCATCCCTGTAGAAAAGAAGGCACACTGAAATGTTATTTGGACCTGGAGTTAGCACTACTATGTGGGGCACACGCATTCAAATATTAGGGAAGAAGCCCACCAGCAAAGCACATGCAGGTTGAGCGTGCGCTCCTACGTTCTCCAGGAAATTAATATCAGTGAGTTGTACACCCGAATCCAAGCTGAATGCCAGCCTCCATCATTGTCGCCATGTAAAAAAACAGTAACATGTTGCAAACACAGATAGCCCATCTCTATGAGTAATGCTATCCTTAGGGTACATGCTTCACTCTCATTTGCACACAGTAAAGTGAACATAACTATGATGGGAAAACAATTCACATTATCCATAATGTTCCTCATGCTTGCACACTTCTCCTTCGCCGCCGTTCATGAACGTCAACAGCCAATAAGACCATCTCACAAAAACGTTGACAAAGATAACAAGCCACTCAACAACGGTCAGAAAGCTGGGACATGTTTTCCGAAAACTCCCTTCGACAGCATGATTCTCTGCGTTATCCCAAGCGAGATGCTAGGATCCACTTCATTCATATCGAAGCGCTAGTAAGAATACCAAACTTTCTCAAAATCACTATGGATGCACACGCAAGACTAGAACGTGCGAGCCAATGCGGAAAGGATTTGTTCGCAGTCGCATAAGGCATTGCCTCAAAAGCCTTAGCATATGGCCATTTCACTAGACACTTCCTAGAAGCGTGACTCTCGCTTTATTTTCGCTTAATATTCATGCTGTATTGCGTAAGTAAGCAGCTTGAAGAAAATGCACCGTCCGGCGCTTTACTCCGTCATAGTGATCGAAGTCGACCGCACATTCCCATTAAAAAGTGTAGTGCCTCTACTTACCGCGTGAGCCAAAATCAAAGCAGTCTTTTTTTTTTACGCAGCACTTTTTCTTTTTCAACGCCTTGTAGCTGCGCACAAAGGTAGAGACGGCGCCGTGTTTGCCGTACATGTTTCTAACCTAACTCCAGTCAGTAAGACGCTTTCGCAAGTAAGAATGGATTACCCACTGCCCAAGTTCACGACCTATTAAGTTCATAGTTCGTGTTTTCTATATGCGGGCAGCTTGAGCACGCTAATGGTACGAATTAAACATTTGTGAAAGCTTGCGATAGCCAGTCCTGATACTGAACGACGCTACGCGAATGCGATGGACAATGAGAACACTGTTCTCACGAGCGAAAATCTCTCCGAAATCCCTGAGCCCTTCCTTAAATTGTGTGTGTAGTTCACCCAGGAAAGATTGAGGACATCACTAAGTGGAGAAATTTACGCCGTTATAAGTGCACTTTGGTACTGCCGACGCATGCTGCCATTTTCGAAACACTAGGGTGTCGCGTATTACGGACACTTTTTTTCCCTCCTTTTGCCGCACCCAATTAACGTCGGCAAACATGCCTTACAAACGGCAAACACGTCGTCACAGCCACCTCGCTGTTCTCAGTGTTACCGTAACATTGCCATTTAAGAAGTACTGTTATAAACTTCGCATAATAATAAGTCAGGAATATAGACATTCGGCCACTTAATTCCGGTCACAACTGGCACAAAATAACGCACCGCCGACTGTCGTCGTTTTGTTCCCTCGTTTCCCCTTCTGGCGGCGCACGCTTCAAATGTGTGAACGCCAGAGGCAACCAAAAAACATGCACGCGCACACGGCAAAATAAAACGTCGTCCGGGCGGAGACAACAGTCCTTATTCGGGTCACCGCAGAAGGAGGGCGCCGAGCGCCGAGGCAATCACGGCAACCAGCTGAGCAGCCGGGATCGCGGCGGCGCCGGCGCCCGTATTTTCGTCGGGCGTGGCACATTTGTCGCCCGTAAAGTGGCCGATGCAGGCAGCGTGCGCCATCACGTGGGGGATGTACGACTGGTCATGAACGCCGGTGTAGAGGTGCGCCCAGGGCCCCGTGGCGTACACCGCCACGTCCTCGCCGCCGTGGGTCTCCTCCTTGAGCGGGAAGGCCGACCGCTGCACGTAGTCGGGCTTCGCTGCACCATGGAGGAGAGAGAACATCAATAGTATTGCTCTCTCTCTCAACCACTAGTGAAAATAAGTCTCAGTTTAGGCCGAAAGACCAAGCATCGAAGTTAGTGGACAGCCGTATACAAAGTAAGGATAGTAGTTTTGTTGGCTGTATAAACTTGTAAACATAGGCATACTAACTAAATTAATAAACATGATGTCCCGCCCGCACAAGCAAACATGAACGCACCTGACTCAATGACCGCGGAAACTCGCTGTCAAAACGCTGGAGTGAGCAAGCGCCGCTGCAGCAGTGAGCGATTTGTCCTGCGTGCCACCGCTCGCATCAACGCCGACTTAGGCGCGAAAACACAGCGCAAAGTGGACTCTGTCACCGCCGCAGATGGCTTTCAAGATACGGCGGCTCTAGCGGACGCGCGCGCGCGTTCTACGACGAAGGGAGCCCGTGTAGTGGGTTTTCCTTGGCACTATCCCATTGCTCTAGCTACTCAGAGGAAATGCTATGTTCATGCTCTTAGTATAGAGTGAAGGACTTTTCATCAGAGACGTTGAGACTCCATTGTGTGGTCAGAACAACAGTGGTGAGGGTCTAACACCGACCGTTCCGTTAAACCCACGAACCCTGCAGGTACACTATAGTCATTCCTAGGAAATACATTCAACTGAAGTGGGAAACATCTTGTGAGACGAGTTCGACAGATGCGTGTCTTTAACCAAAGCTGGCTCAAAGATATACAGGTTTAGACTACAAGGCAGCCAACAAAATCGTACAAAGTTATATTGGAGAATAATAGTTCAGATGTGCTGCACAGCTGGTGTTCAACTGTCCTCCCAGGTGGGACGGCCCCGTGAGGTGTTCCTGCTGCGTGGAACTTATTTCCAACTGCTGGATGCACGCTTCAATTTTCAATTCAGTTAGGTTAAGCTGCATGCTCAGGGGAAACAGACGAATTGTCCATCGCGCAGTTGACCCGAGACATGATTTAATTTAACAATGGCTTCCACGACACTGCGTCCTCTGTGCGAATGACCACACCGACAAAGCCTTTTGATCGGCCCGTACGACAGCGGCCGATGCGCTAACGTCGCGCTCTAGAGAACAGATTTAATTTCTAGAGTTTTCTTAGTGAGTCGTAGTCATACATTGGCCATGTGGGCCTCGAAAGTTTTCGGGAACACAAGCACGTTTTCTACGACACCTGATTCACACCTCTTTAACGCGCTCAAAAACTAACTCCCAGGGGCTTTACAGTGTCCCATTGTTCGCGTTGCATTAATTATTGGCATTAGAGAGCGATCACTGGGTCTTATTTATTTACCGTTTGTCTCGCTTCCCGGTAATCGTATCTAATTTGGAAACCTGTGGTCATGATGAGACATTAGCGCACCTATATTTTTTAGCTGCCTACGATACAATGCGGAGATCACTTTAGGACTGCCGTCACAGTAAAGACCTGCACAAAATGCTGCGCTACTTCGATTCATCCGTGTAGTACGGTCTTTCAAGTTAGGCTGCCCGTGCCTCTCTTCTTAGATTTTGTTTGTTTTTTTCCACGCACAGTGAACATAATGTAACAAACCACACCAGTTCCTGCTAAAGAGACTTCGGGTTATTATATTTCTTTTTATCTGTGGTGTCCACACACTTACACATTTCCCCCAACATTTGCACTCAAATCGGACATTAGCTATTCCTCAGCGCGTCGCGAAAGCCCGTCCTCGTGAAGAGGTGCCAGTTGCATAATTTTGTATTCTATATATAAAACAGGCCTTCTCACTATATAGAGCCCCAAACGAGAATTGCCTCACGGAAAACGCTTCAAATGTCCCAGACACAATTGGCTTATCCATTCTCCACACACGAATATTACACTTGTTTGTTTGTAAAATAAATTAAAATAATTGTGAATACTCTAGCCTTCTCCGGTCAATGCACAAACTAATTTCTCAATATCATTTGAGCTTGCCCTCTCTAAATATCTATGACAATAAAATACAAATAATTGTGCGAATTCTTTGCTTATCTCATCTGTTGCTTAGGCCAGTAGTGTAACACTTTCTACAGTAAGCGTTATGTCCAGTGTTTCTTTCTTTCTTTTTTTTCAGCTTCCCTTTATTTTTGCGTTCAATAGAACCGAAGATTAGAAACAAAAAAATAAGGCGCGGTGTCAACATCTTCACTGACTAGTCAAGAAGCAACGCAGCGCAATTTTACAACATAAACTAAGGTGCTACGACACCTTAATTGCGTGTGTATATGTCCCTTTGTTTTCGTTGATACGACAGCTCTTTATCTTCTCCCATACCGCCGGCATGACTCGTTTGTGCAGCTTCAAAATGAAGGTATCAAATGCGTTCACATTATAAAACTGTATGTCCATCAGGCTCCGTGTTCCATTTTTCCAATTCAACGAGCTCTGGGTATTTTTGTAAAACACAGATAACTTGTAAGAGTTGACATCAACAGTCGAGCTGTAAGACACAGTTTAACTTGGAGACAGTACACACTGAATATACCCACGCCAGATGAAATCATGCAGGTCTGGGCATGTATTTAGAGAAAAAAAAAAGGACTTACGCTAAAGTTGTTCGTTAGAATGAATTGCAAACCAGTCGTGACGTTGGAGATATTATTAGGGAAGGTGATCGGCCAAAGAGCACTTAGGTACGGAAAATTTTGCAATTACGGCCAAATACGGCGTTTTGTGTAGAGGCTTATCGGAGAGACGTTAATGAGTAGAAAAAAATAACGAAGTTGCCTACGCCGACATGTTCAAAGGTTTTATTTGAATAATAATAACGAGTAGTAGTAATAATAATAATCGTTTTATTTGAATAATAATAATTTTCCGACCATTTGAATAATAATGGTCGGAAGAATTGCGTGAGAAGAGCGGCTTACCAACTTCTTCGTTGGTGAAGTTTTCTTTGGAGTCAGAGAAACCGGGGCCATTTCCATACGTGATGACAGTAAATGGCAGCTGGGTGACGTCTGAATATCCAGCAATACCTGCCGAACACAAAACATACAGAAGCAGTGGTTAGGCTGATACATAGTTTTCCTTAGGACTTCGTTACTAAAGAGCGGTTAAGCCGCAAAACCTTGGAAATGTAAAAAGCTACAAAAAATAGTGCAGCGAATGAGTGAGCGAGTGAGTTAAATGAAATTGCAAATGTTGCCAACTACTGTGCCTAATCGCTTCTCCAGAATCAAAGGAAGATAGCATGAGGTGACTCGTGCCGACAATAAAGCACATTTCACAAACGTGCTTAAAAGCTCAATATATATAAACAACAACAAAACGGCACGTTCTGCAGTTCCTTCAGTTAAACGCAAGTCATTTATTGAAGTTAATAGAGTAACACAGCATTGAACCGACTAATTTCCGACCTGAGCAACGTATCTTCGGTGTAAGCAAGAAACGAACTTCACATCGGCTATTCTAAAACTCAGTGTATACACACAGCACCCTGCAAGCGGCGAGTGCGGAAGGCTCCACCGCCGCTCCCCTTTTCACGAAGGCGGTTAGTCGACCACGTTCCTGACGTGACAGTCGCCGCAGCAGCCCGTACCCTAGCTGGAAGTGGAAAACCCCTCTTAGCGTGTTATTCTCTTCGAGGGAACTCTCCGTTATGTATACCATAGCTAGTCTGCCCGCAAGAAGTGTAGGTTGCAAGCGTAATAGATGCGGTCTGAGTGTAGATGTGGTTGTCGTCCGTGGTTTCCTTGAGCTTGCACCGGACTTCAGTTAATGAGCAGACGTACGCCAACCGCTGTCTGCGGTTGGCGTACGTCTGCTCGAGGCAACCCCGAGGCATAGCGCCGTTGGCATCCTGCTTTATCCTTACAATCTATAGCCAGCGTTTAGTATTTGAACACTCTATACGTTGGTTGTGTTCCCCTGCTACAAAGTGAAGGGCTGCATATATTTAATCATTTTATAAATGGCGCAGCTCTCCAGATGATGTAGCCAGCATACTCGTAGTTGGTTGTAGGCACGTTGGCCGAGTGCAGCTTTCATTTATCCGGCTGCGCAGTATCTCAGTCACCCTTAGATCTGCTCTGATCGTTTGAAGCTTCCCAATGAGACCAGGTGCAGACAAGAAATGGTTACAGCACTTTTTTCTAGCTATTTATCAGGGTTACTGCTCAATGTACTAGCAGTTATTTACCAGTTTGTCCACATATACGTTAATTGATATTTGTCAGTGACTCTGAAATTTCGTTATTTTCATTCACACTGGGAAACCCGCCGCGGTCGCTCAGTGGCTATGGCGTTCTGTTACTGAGCACGAGGTAGCCGCTTCGAGTCCCGGTAGTGGCTGCCGCATTTCGATGCAGGCGAAATGCACAACGTTGTTGTACGCAGACTGAGGCCCACGGTGAGGAAACCCAGGTGATCGAAATTACTCCGGAGGATTCCACTACGGTGTCTGTCACAGTCAGAGTTTTGGTTTCAGACGTGATACCCCTAGAATCAGTGAATGAATGAATCAATTACATTAGAAAACGTTGAAATTAATATTGTGACGGTGAAGGGAAAAAAGAAGGTGACGCGAACGAGTGGAAGACGAAGACTGGTCGTTGCCTGAACGCCATATTTCTTCGCTTGTAAATATACATCCTTCTACACTCGTGGGCCTGCTTTCTTCCTGCAACATTTTGGTGGAGGTGCTGGGTACAAACACGGAACTTCGCAGTGGACGTCATCTACCTGCCGCCACAATGGCAGATCAACCGACACAACCGACAACGCCTCAGCAGTCCACGCCAACGGTCATCCTCAAATTCTTCCAAAGGAGTGATAAGTGCGACGGCAATGCCGTGTGGCAGCACATGCGTCGAAAATCCAAAATTGAGGATGGGCACCCGAGCGCAGTTTTCGAGGATCCAGATTAAGGTGCTCGGTAGGGCAATATTTCGTGACAAAACCACGTCAGTAAACGGAGACATGACGTACTCGCCATCAGGTACGGGAGGACAGGGCGTCAGGAGGACAGACATTGGTAGCCGCCTGTGGAGACAGCCTTGCAAACTCAGCAGAACATAAGCAGGGTGAAGCACAAGTTGTTGCGTCTGCGTCGGCAGGAAGCGGGAGATCCAGCTGTACAACACCTGCGGAGCAGTCAATTTGGGTAGAGTGTTTCGAAAGGAAGTCGAGGTCGAGAATTAGGTCGTGTGGACAGTGCTCGAGGACGATAAATAAAACAACGCTATAATGGCCCGCAATGGTCCCACGTGCTGTGCACATTCCAAGAACAGGTGAAGTACTCCCATCGGCGACTCGCACAGTGCACGGTACGGCGGGCGTCAGAACCTTTTTGAGCCTTCGGCGGAGAGCAGCGCTCATAACTGAAAGCTGCGCTCCTGTGTCAACGAGAGATGTAACAGGAACACCATCAACTTCAATGTCCAGTAGGTTTCCACGTGTAGGCAGGGTCAACAGAGGATTTGTGGGCCGGGTTGGAGTTGCAGCTTCACCTCCGGGAGCTGCACCGCCTAGTTTCCCGAAGGGAAGCGACCGGTTTCAGATGGGGACGAAGAGCGGTGAACGAGAGGCGAACGGGACCGACGGCCTTGCGGAGACGGGGAGCGACTGGATCTTGGTGGAGCACTGTCGGCGTTGATGTTTCTAGGCGGTGTGTAGGCCGAGAAAGTGCGATTGTCTGGTACTTGGCGGTAGTGACTCGGAGACGACCACCGAGCAGACGACGACCAGCGATTACGGCAATGACGGGCGATGTGTCCAATACCGGAACAATTAAAACAGATGGGTCTGTCATCTGGTGTGCGCCAGTCAGCGGGGTTGCGGCGGAGTGGCGGAAAGCTTTATTCCTGCAACAATATTTTTGAACCTTCTTGTCACTTTTATACGAACCGCTTCAAAAACTCCAGAATTCTGAGTCATGTGGAACCTCATGGCCTGAGAAAACGAAGTGCTGAATGCAGGACAAATACAACCACAAGGCAGTTTTCTTAGGCGTCCCTTTCGTGTTAGCTGATGAGGTGTTCAAAAAATGTCGCATTTTCGCCCGAAAACCGACGCTTGAATTGCGATAGCAAATTAGTAGAGAGGGATACGGAGTATGGATAGCAGTTTTATCGGCTGTATAAACTTGTACACATTCGCTAACTAACTTAATTACCATGGATGGTGTCAAAAATAAGCAAACTTCAATAGATCTCACTCGACAACCGCAGACCACCGCTGTCAAAACGCTGGCGTGAGCAAGCGCAACAGCAGCAGCGGGCGAAGGTTCGTGCGGTCTATTGCTTCAACGGAGGCGTGTGCAGTTCCCTTTCAAGATAGGGTGCGGGCGTCCCCCCGCCACCGCCCAAAGTACAAGTACGCAGGTACGGCCAGAGTAGAAGCCGCACCCTCTCCATCCCGCGCTCCCTTCCCGCTTTCCTCCTTTCGCAAGCGAGACTGAGTCACCAGTTCCCCTTGCGCCGTTGGTGCCGTAGCACAACGTCGCCTCCCCCCCCCCTCCCTCCCTACCTCCCTCCCGGCCTTTCGCGCGACTGTCGCGTTTGCTCTCTGCCATGCTTACGCTCTTCGTGAAAGAGCGTCCCTCGCGCGCTTTCACTCGCACATACAGCATACGGTGCGCGGCGAAGATTTTATCGCCCTTAGACTTTATACGAAACGTCACAGCGACGGCGACGCCGACGGCAGAAATCCGCTTGGAGTATCACCATAATTGCTATCGCAATAACAGCGCGCGTCCGCAATGCACTCACCGAGGATGTTGGTGCCTCTCTTCGGGTACCCGCCCATGGTGAACGTGTGCGAGTGGTCGGCCGTCACCACCAGCAGGGAATCTTCCATTTTTAGCGTGTCGCGCGTCTCCTGAACGGCCTGGTCGAACTCCAGGGCTTCTTCCAGGGCCGATCCACCCTTGCTTTTGTGGTGGGCCATGTCGATGCGCGCGCCTGTTGCGGTAACATGGGAAGGAATAAAGACACTCGTACAATACCTACGATACCAGGCAATTGTTTTTATCTTGTTTTGAAATCTCGCTCGTTATTACAGTGATATGCAGCACGCAAAAGGGTAACCTGTTCTTGGTTTGCCTGAAAAATACGCTGTTCATTGAACTCAATAAAAAACACATTTCGTGCAGTTATCGTTCCCTCCAGTTTTATTGCTTTTCTACAAGGGCAGAGGGAACCCACATTAATAAAGTTTACCAGTTCAATACAATAATACGACATGTTTGCCCACATCCGATCTCCATTAATAAGATATAACGTCGCGGAAGGGTCCGGGTACTCCCAGCGTGGGAATAAAATGACATACAAGTTAAAGGCAGTAATTCAGGGTAGTTAGTCTGTCATACTGGGATCATAAGTAGCGTTAAAATCAATAGGACACAAATAAGAAAGACAACACACTGCGTAATGCGAGCTGCATCGTGCCCTTTAAACACTAATTGTGATCCAAGTATGAAGGTAGGTGTCACTGTGGCAATTGTGCGAATCAAGCACGTCTCGAGAACTAAAGAACTAGTATTAGAAAAGAAAGGTTCTGAAAAGCGTCGCGCTGTAGCTTTACTCGTGTGCAGAGTAGATACAATTAACAAGAAGAATCCCAGAATGACGAAGTGAAAGACTGTGGCCTGCAGGTGTCGCTTGCTTACCTTCGACGAGCAGCACGAACCCCTTGGGCGCTTTCTTAAGGATCTCCACAGCGACTCTGGTCATCTCCGGCAGGGTGGGCTTTGTGGAGTCAGGAGTGCTGCGCTCGATCACGTAGGGCACGTGGTCGTTGTCGAAGATCCCTGCCGGAAGAAAGGCAGACGTCAAGCACGTATTGGGCGCGCAGTGAACTCTTTCGCAACGGAAAGCACAACGAGATGCACAGAACAACAGCCGTAGGGGAAATAAATTCAACATCATCACCATCAGCTTATACAAGCGAAGCTTGTATACGGTAGCCTGCGCCGGCATTGTAATGGTAAAAAAACAAGCTGCTGTGAGAGCTGCACGGGTGGCTCGTGCTCGGCTCGTGCTTGGCACATGCTCGTGCCACTGCTCCGGCGTTCGTCGTCGTCGTCTGCTTCCACAGCTGGCTGGGTTGCCGCTGATCATTCCATCGTAGAATTTCACTTTTCTTCTGTCTTTGTAGTGGAAAGGCCGCGTCCACGGGTGTGTGAACCATTGCTTAAGGGGGTATGAGCCATTGATTGTCTTACGTAACAGACAGATTTAGTTTTGAAGAAATTTCATGGAAATCCTTCCAGAATGAACACGGTTGGGAAAGGGCTCGTCGTCGACGTGTCGATTCTAGAGTGAGGGCTTCTGAAGCCCAGGCGAAACGTCAGCGAAGAGTCGCGAACCTTGAGTAGCGGGAGCGCGATGTTGAGGCCAAACGACAGCGTCGCTTAGCCCTCCGGGAACCTGACAACGATGGTGCACCCATCGGCAACGCTAGCGCCAACTTCCCTGGTGCAACGGCCAGGTTTAAACGCCAGTTTCTCAACCGGAACTTCGGAGCCAGCTGCAGTGCGTGTGACCGGTTGTGGTTCGAGCCAACGTGGAACTCGTCAGTGCAATTCGTTCGCAGGAACACCGAAGAAACACACGACAAGCTTCGCTTACCCCCGTCTCCTCAACAGGAGAGGGGCTACATATTTCTTTATGTCCACTGGCAGGGTGACATCCTACGATCTCCAATTACCCCTGTCTTGCGCAAGCTGCTTCCAACTTGTGCTTCCTAATTTCCTAATTTCATCACCCCACTTAATTTTCTGCTGTCCTCGACTGCGCTCCTCTTGATTCCCATTCTGTAACTCTAATTGCCCACCGAGGGAAGTCCTTGGAATTCACCCAAGGCATTACATTGCCTGACAAGCTCCATATTTTTTGTCTTTATGTCAACTAGAATATGGGCTATCCCTGTTTGCTGTCTGATCCACACCGCTCTCTTCCTGTCTCTTAACGCTACGCCTAACATGGGAGCGGACCAAACATGCTTTTTTTGTGCTCACGAGTTGCGAAGGGAATTCAGGGCACAGGCTCCTTTCCCAAGTGTGTATCCACTGAAGGAAGTCGAACGCCAAGCCGGGGTACACTTGTGTCCATTTGAACCAATGATGCCCGGCGGCGGTGTGAATTGAAACCACCACCTCCCGCTGCCGAGGCGGGCGCTCTACAACTAGGCCAATACATCGCATCTCACGTCACAGATTTTGAACTATTTCTTGCACGTGGGCTCTTCGATGCAGAAACCGTTCTCGAAAGTTGCAACGTTGAGTACCGAGTCCTTCAATCCTTTGCAATGCAACCTATTCCTCCACCGATAAAGTGTTTACCAGACCCGAAAGCACACTGTCAAAATTCATTGCGAGACACCGCGAGCTCAGGCCATAACTTAAAGCTTTATCTCGGCAAGCTCTATCTGGGAACATGAGAACGGAGAAATTCTTTCTCTCAGTAGCCATTGCACCAATTTTGTAGAAGTTCGTTGCATTTAATTAAGGAAAAGGAAATTGTAACTCTAAGATGTTAATGGTTAACTTATGCCATAATTGTTTTGATTTCTGAAAAATTATTTTTTAAAAACACTGAAATATAAATTTAATTCTAACTCAGCAATAAGAAACGGTATCACGACTGTATAAACTGAGCTATTCATACATGCAAAGCAGACATGTTGCTGTACTGCACCCTCAACGACTCCACTGCGTAGGTCTTTGGCAACACCCTTCTAAACTTATCTGTTTGAGGTAAGCTGCATATTCATATACCGTATTTCCCGTTTGACAAGGACAGCGATATTTGTTTTTAATGCCAGAGTTGCATAGTATTTGTAAATTCGTCCTTCTGTTCCGTTGGAACTTAGCGGTTTTCGGCACTTTTATAAACTATTGTGGGTCTTAAACATAATTTATGCTAGAATTGCTGCGATTTACCTTTGCTTCTATCTAAAGCGAAACAAATGTAATCGGTTGTATCAAAAGCATTTCTGCTTCTTACAGGCATAAGAATTGGGAAGTCGGAGTTGTCTGAGTTGTCTGAGTTAAAGCTTCTCTTAAGGGGAGCGTCACCACATGTATTTCGAATTTGCGCCTTTCCCTGCTTACAATGGTCCTGTTGCGGTAGTAGCGTAGGTATAGGTATCGCATAAGCAGGATTTACTGATACACTCTAAAGTTATATTCCAAAATTATGGTGTTTTACATGCTAACACCACGATCTCATTATGAAGCACGCCGTAGTGGGAGACTCCGGAATAATGTGGACCAGCTGGTGTTTTTTAGCGTGCACCTAAATTTAAGCACACGGGTGGTATCGCATTTCGCCCCCATCGAAATGCGGCCGCCGTCGCCAGGATTCGATCCCGCGACCTCGTGTATAGCAGCCCAACATCATAGACACTAAGAAACCACGGCGGTGAAATTTCCATTCCTATTTACTGCCGCTTTCTAGCTGTGGTTCACGAAGAAGGTTCTCTAACTGCTTTAACTGCTTAGCTAGTAAAAAAGTAAAGACAATCCTGTGTCACGTATGTTCTCAGTTCTCACCGAGCAGGAAGTCAGTCTTTCCAGGCATGACAGAGAGCAGCTGCTGACGGTTCCACACGTAGCTGGCATTGCCCATTTTGGACCTCGCCTCGTGCCATTCCTTGATCAGGTCTTTGCCATCTTTGCGCATGCCATCCTTGCCTTCCTCGTCCTGGGTGGCACGGAACATCTTCCTTCCACCACCAAGGATCACCTGATAAGTGAGAGATAATTGCGCGAAAAGCTCACTACGCATGATGCAAGGAATCTCAGCGAAACGATCGCAGCGGACTTTAACGGAGTTGACACGGTTTCATAAAAACAACAGTTGTCGCGCACAAAGTACTACAGCACGAATCTTGGGCGTGTTGGCATCGCATATTTCACTGCAAAACGTTAAGAGAGAGAGAAAAAGCATAATGGAAGCTGAATACTGGTATATGCAGGCAGTACCCAGCACCAATGAACAAGAAAAGGGCACTACACAGAAGCATTAGGCAGACCATAAATTCACGCTATTATGCCGTTGTTTCTTCCTCTATCGGCTTCAGTTCACAGTCCTTCAAGATGACCTCAAACCATGTGTTTTTTTGTGCGCATCTTGTCTTCATCTTCTCTACAAACGTACTCATTGAATTACTGTTATCGCTGAGGCAGCTTTTTTCCCTGTGATCGCTTTTTTCCCCCGTTTTATTCTGTAAACTGGAGGTGACATGCTGTGACTCAGGGCGTAGAACCGATCAAGAACTCTTCCTCGAACAAAATTCATGACTGCGCCACTGCTTTGATTAGTATTACACTCGCCTAATCGCTCAACTCGTCGCGCATTGCCCGTAGTAACCGAAGAGTGACACTTGTCCCAGTCAGCGCAGCAATGCAAACACAAAAACAGGAATTCGTTGTAAATCCTATTTCCGCCATCAGTCGTTATCATCCAAGCTGCAAATGGGTGTCGCACTAGACAACAAATGGCCCATATCAACATCTATAAAAGACGAAGTTTATTCGGAGACAGCCACATATCTGCAATGACACAACCAAACGTCTACTGGAGAAGACATTTGTTTCGGTGCAGTCTCAGCTTGATTCTTACAACAGAACGGATCATTGTGATAGTGCTACGTACAAGCAAGGAAGGAGAATAAAAAAGACACGAAAAGGCAGCCAGGTTAGCCAGCGTAAGTACCGAATGGCTACACTGTGCTGGGAAAGTGGTAAAGGTAATAAAAGTGATAGAAGGAAAACGAATAAAGATAAAAAAGCATACAATAACGCGATGCAACGCACTACACCTTTCAATGTCGGATGCACAATTCACAAGTCCTTAAGAATCTGAGCACTGCATTTAAGGCCTTGAGTGCCGAAACCTGTCTAGAGCAGTATCCTAGGACGTTTTCCTCCGTCAAGAGGCGATCGTCCAGTTTTTTGAGCGCAGTCGCGAACACTTTTCTTGCTACACCGTAACAGGGACAGTCTCGGAGGAGGTGCTCGATCGTCTTCTCGTATCCACAGTTGTCGCAAGCAGGGCTGTCGGTCATTCCAATGCGAAAAGAATACGAGTTCCCGAATACCACGCCGAGCCACAGGCGGCAAAGAAGTGTTGATTTTGCTCGTGGTATCCCTGCTGAAAAACAGAGTTACAGACGTCGATCCAATATGTGAGGACTTGCGTTGCTCAATTCACTTGTGTCCATCAGTGTCAGTGTGAGCTCGCAGACGATCGAGTGGCTGCATCTGTTCTCGACAGTGGTATTGGTGCACAGCGGACATCGTCGTGGGCGGCTCGGGCGGCGTCATCAGCACTCTCGTTACCAGAAATTCCGCAATGACCTGGTTATTCAATAAATATATGACAGACGATGTTGTGGCCCACGCCTGATGGTCAAGTAGTCGGATGTCTGCGACTAGCTGCAAGCTAGTCCGTCATTGAACCTGGACAGCAGACATTGGACAGCTTTGAGACAAAATACGGACCATGACTGAGGGTTTGTGACCATTAAACTCCAGAGCAGTACGGATAGCTGTGAGTTGTGCAGCCAGCGATGATTTAACGTCAGCCGTCTTGAACTGGGCGATAATAGATTTCGCGGGAGTTACCACGGCTCCAGCTGAAAAAAACGGAACCATCCATGTAAACGTATAGGCGTTCGCTGTGCTTGTCAGGCAGGAATAAAGGTACGCTTCATTTTAGAGCGACAGCTGACATCCTTGCTTTCGTTTTGATGCCGCCAGAAATTACTAGAAGGGCATGCAGCGTGTGCAGGCACCACATCGGTAGGGATGGTCGTGCTGATAGTTTGAAATTCGATGGGAAATTTCCGCGGTTGGCGGTGAGAGTCCTGCTAAACGTTGTATGAAGTCTAGCGGCAGGAAAGCAGGCGCGATGATGCAATGCAAGTCGGGTGAAGTGCTTGATGTGCATCTCTAAATCGTCGACTTGAATGGACGTATTGATGGGGTTGTCATGCGCGGTGGCTATTCGTGCTGCCGTGGATGCACAGCTGGGAAGGCCGAGACATTCCCAGAGCGCGGGCTTGCACCGACTGGAGGGCACGGAAGTTGGTCCTACCCGTCCCAGCCAATACAGGGAAGTTAAAGCGTAGAAGACCCAGAAGCAATGTGTTATAGAGTTGGAGCATCGCTCTCACTGATGCACGCGACGACTTTCCCACCAGAAGTCAGGGGACATTAATGAGTATGGTTAGCTTTTCTTTTCCAAGTAGGTGACTTGAAGGCTCCAGGAGAAGTCACGATCTAACATCACTCCTAGAAACCGGTGCGTCTTGTCATAGGTAAGTGGCTAGCTGTTCATGAATTCTGATGGCGTACGGTCTCATTGTTTTGAGCGTGAAAGCGACCACGGAGCGCCCAAGGCGCCAAGGATGGCTGGATCAGTTATGTTGTCGTGAGCGCTTTTAACGCCCAATCTCCTTAGGCTTTTATTATGCCGGATTGACAAGACAAGTTGAATGAAGTTGTATACAGAAGTAAGTCCACGTCGGAAGCCTGCCATAGCGTCAGGATATATCTCGTAATCTTCTAGACACACCTCTAGACGGGCCAGCACCATCTCTCCGTCACTTTTCCTAGACAACTGGCCAGATCAATGGGACGATAAGACGCCACGTCTATGGGTGATTTGTCTGTTTTAGCAGCGGAACGAGGCGGCTGGAATTTCATGCCGGAGGAACCACTCCCGCATGCCATTAATTGTTGTATACGTCCAGAAGAGCATGGCAGGTGTGATGAGATGGACTCTCCCGCGTTGCGTTAACGCCGAGTCGACGCCAATAACTGGATCCCGTCCACCACAGTACCCGCGGGTGCGAACCTTACACGTTAGAGCGTGGAAGCACGAGGTAACCGGTGTCGCACGTGCAGTAGCAGAGAAACAGAGGAGTTCACGCCGGCAGAAGCAGACGAGGACGAAAAGCGGAGCAAGGAAGACGCGTTGGCTTGGACGTCAACGCTCGGGAGCCCAACATCTGGCAGAAGGAGCCGGTCGAGCGCCATCGCACGAAAGGACCTCTGTACGACACGTCTACCGCTCCCGTCACCCAGCCGAGGAACAAGGGTCTGCCAGAGCTCGCCTGCCGTTTCCTCTCGTGCAAATCATCGAGCTGCGCAGCCACGTCAGCTTCGGGGGACACCTAACCGCGATCATGCTGGCAGCACGAGCGCTGTGTAGAAACGCTTATCTACTGTGCTTTATCGTATGTCCAATGCTTTGTGTGCTTGTACATATCATTTTTGTCTTTGAATACATGTTTGCTTTCGTCCTTGTCACCGGTTCTTCCTTGCTATCCTATGGGACGTCATAATGTCCACTGACTCTCATAATTAAGTCTACTCCTCGAACCTAATTGTGACAGCGGGCTATTGTAACGAGGTTGCCTTTCCTCTGCACTTCGCCTTGATAGCAACTCACAATTTGGTGATAAGCTCGCAATAGCACTTTCTTGTAGAAGAGCCGCATATATAACCGCGTCATGCCGAGGTGATGAATGTCTGCACACTACTAACATAGAGGACAACATAGAGGAAATTACTTGTACTTCCTAATTAAATTAAAGAAATGATAAATTAATGGAAATGAAAATGGACGAAAAAAAAAACACAACCGTCCGCAGGTGGGAAACGATCCCACGTCTTCGCATTACGTGGGATGGCACGCGTAATGCGAACACGTGGGTTCGTTCCCCACCTCCGGCCAGTTGTTTTTTTCATCCATTTTCATTTTCCTTAATTTATCATTTCTTTATTTCAATTGGTAAGTACAAGTAATTTCCCCTAAGTTGTCCATGGTGTCACTGTTTGTTGGCTTCTTACGATATGATTAATAAAAATCGGGCCCCTCGGCTCCCTTTCTTCTCGTTCATTACATAACGAGGGCTCGAATCCGGCAATATTGATGCCTTCAGGTAGCATATGTGGGTTTATTTACCAGTTGCCTTCACCCAAAAAGATCACGTACTCGTGATGCCTGCAGCAGAAAGGATGATCCACATCCGCCGCCAAGGTTTGTGAGTGGTGGCGCTGGCTAACACACTCAGGGTTAATTCTAGTTGTAAGACATAAATACCCCAGAAAGTGGATGAGAAAACGGCGCCGCGGTAGCTCAATGGTGAGAGCATCGCACGCGTAATGCGAAGACGTGGGTTCGTTCCCCACCTGCGAACAGTTGTTTTTTCATCCATTTTCATTTTGATTAATTGATCGTTTCTAATAACTCATTTACTAAGTACATGTAATTTCCCCTATGTTGTTCTTGGTGTCACTGTTTGTTCGCTTCTTATGATATAATTAATGAAAATCGGGCCCCTCTGTTCCCTTTCTTCTCGTTCACACACACACACACACACACACACACCATATATATATATATATATATATATATATATATATATATAGTTCCTGTGCTTTTTCAAATAAACATACAAGAAATTGCATTCCGTGACGTGTCCATATGTTTTCACACATTTTTAGGGAAGGGATTGTTTACTATGAATGAAGAACTTCGTATCAGCAACGGAGTTGTTGACAGGTTGCATGCGTAACTTAGTAAATGAGAAGCAGAATATTGTAGAAATAAATCACCATGAGGTTAATCTGTTGCAGGGGGCTCCAGGCGTTCAGCGAGGGACAGAAATGTCCCTCGTCTACATTAAGACGTTACTTATCATATTAATAAAGGTATTGCAGTTCAGTTTCTTGCTCAGAATAATGTAATGTTTAAAAATATGCACAAAGTCTATGGACTAAAGCTACCATTAACCTGGCCATGCGTCGAGAGCCCTATAAGATTGTAAAGCAAAGCGGAAATCGAAACTAAGCGATGGAGAAGCTATTCCGGTTAAGAACACCGAAGAAGCCGAAGCATATTTGATACTGTAGTTACATAGTGAATTTCTACAGTTTAACGTAAACATACTAGGCATAGGGGCGTGAACGGAAAAGTAAGCTCGCAGCTCGATGTTGTAAACTCGCTCAAGCCGGAGATGGGAGGTAAGAGCATTTAAATATTGTTCAACCAATCTCGTACTTGATGGCTGTGAGATCATACAGCTCTCTCATCAAGTGAGTCTACAGTAAGAGCAATCAGTGTAGTCTGCAGCTCGTTTCTTAACAAGGTAGCCATTGCACGTGGTTATATCACTATTTAAATGTGCGACGGTGCGTTGTACAGAAGCAAGCGCTTTGAACGGGGGCTGTTGAGAGCGCCTGTATCACGTCACACTGATAGCACAAAATTTGCGTGAATATGGGGGCATACGGCTCGACCAAGGGTTACTCTACTTGGAAACAGACTACAGCGACTTGCCGCGCAGTGAGCAACATAGAGCAGCACCAGAAGTGTGACAGATCTCACATAATGCCGCTCAATACAAACTCGGCGCCAGACGCAGCGACAACGCATCGCCGCGAAGCAAGTCACTCGTGGCGACACCAGGCTAAAGTTTGACGCGAATGCGGCACAGCCATTGAGTTCAAAACAACGCATAAATGTGATGCATAGAACAGGACCATAGTCAGCTTCCTCTTTCGAAGGCAGTTTGAGGATGTTGGGCTCGGAGAGATAACTGCACAATTGACAGAACACAAGGGCACTGCATACACCACGCGTTACACAGGGTTTAGGTCATCCATAGAATACACCGCTAAATTCAGTGCATATAGGTTCGCTTACATTGCCAATAATGACCAATTTGACGTGTGGGGAATTCGGCCCACAATGCTAACACGCTGCTTCTTTTGCACGTAGATGAATAGCCGTGAGCATGTTTGGTCGAATTTATATGACTCATAGTGCTCAGCACGTTCATAGCCGCGAGTTACGGTACCACGAAGCACTTCACGTTTACCTATTTAAACCATTATTTCAGCGATTCACCACTTTATTAATTGTGTGTGTCTTACGACCACATCCCAGAGTACGCAAATGACGCTGGTTGGTTCAGAAAAGAATAGAGACTGGAGAGGGCATAGAAAAAAGTTCACCGACGATTACGAAAGTCTCAATGCGAAATTTGAGCGCAGCTCTATACGCAGCTCAATGTGTCGAGTGCGGCTGGTTGCAAACGAAGCGAAGTGTGGCGCGACTGCCTCGCTAATCGGGAAATCGCGAGGGGGAGCGCGTGGGTGACGCGTGGGAGCGATTCAGAGCAGCCGCCACAGACAGACCTCCGCTCATGCAGCACTTTGTTTCCATACAGACGATGCGCTCGACTGACGCCATCTCGTAGCCATGGACGCCGCAGAGCCCGTCTAGCGCGGCACTACGCTTTTCTTCTCATGCTTTCTCCATACCCTCCTCGTGCGCTTTCCTCCTCGCGCTCTCTTCGCTATCGCCCTCTTTCATCTGCGCTCCGCGGTCGCTCTTTCATCTTTCGCTGTGCTCCGTCGCTCGGTTACGAGGGACGCCGAGGGAAGACGACGCAGTGACGGGCGCCTAATAACTGCGCTCTAATAACTAAGCATCGTTTATTTTCTCTGAATATTACAATGCTCAAGAAAGGCGGTACACATCGTAAGAGTTGCAGACTTAAACGCTTGTTCTATGATAAGAAATGCAAGAAGTATAGTTGACCACAGACGACCTTGTTGCGCTGATACTTTAGTAAAGCAGGGATATTATTTCCAGCATATTATTCTGGTAAGCAAAGTGTACAATAACTTATCATCTTGCTCGTAGACCTCACAATCAGAAGTCAGTCCAAGGGGGCGTATCTTGTTTTTGTTTGTTCCGGGCGGTGGTGCCGAAGAAATGCAGTGTGAGCAGCACTCCATGTCGACGACAGAACTTAGCGGTGGGACGCGCAAATATTCCAAATTACCAATAGCACTATAATAACTCCATTCGGAATAGAAATATGTTCGATTGGAGGCTTCGATTGTCCAGTTCTTTTATTACGTGGTAATGCCCGAATTAGCGGAACTGCTGCAATTGTGGAGCCTGCCAGGCTGCAGAAAAAATTCCGATTTATGATGTGCACTGATTGCTTGATGTGTTCGTTGTAAGCCTACTTAAAAGGCGGAGCTATCCACTTGAAACTAACTTATAAATACCCATACGTGCAGCAAATAGATAAGATAGCTTTTTTGCAGCTTTTATACATCCGTTTATTCTTTATTACATTCAAAAAGCAAGAAGGAATGTATTCCACATACGATGTGCTATTTAAAGCTCATTTTTGGTTTACTACGTTAATTATATGATCACGCCTTCAACACCAGCACTAAAAAGTAATATATCACCAAATCTTTCAGTATGTCGAGATAGAATGCCTTAAATTTCAGGTTACATTACAACTGGAACTTAATAGACGCGTTTACATATGTGACGCAGCGTATTCAGACATTCACGGTAAAGACGGGTACGTAACTTTTTCTTTTTTTACACGCTTCAGCGGATTCCCTAGTATCATTCTCCTATATAGTTTTAGCAGTAACATAAATTACAGCGATACCACTTCGTGGACAACCGTGGGTCTTAATTTATCTCTTACAGCTGTACAACTTGTTTATGCTTCATCCCCTGCTACACAGCACACCAGTACGGTACAGCTGACCACGTGATGTCAAAAAGCCCTCCATATGCATCAGCAGTGATCTCGAAAGTAATGTTTTATTTTGTTTTTGTTTTTGCTAATGATTCTCATCGCCCACTTCCGAGTTGCATGAATCCCAAAGGGGAGTGCTCTCACGTAAATGTTTCGTCTCCTCTCGGTAATTCCATGCGCAATATTGATTGGTCCGTCGTTCACTCATCGAATTCTCCAAATGACTTTTTTGAGGTGGTTGAATTGGCGCCAACATGTCATACCATCACGCGAACGTACAGCACTATAAAAGCAACATGGAAAATCAGTGTTTCACGTGAAATGCATATAAAATACGCAAGATGCTAAAAAAAGTAACTTTATGAAGGTGTGTGTGTGCAATGTTCTTGAGGAGGCTTCTATAGAGTCTACGGTATTGCTGAGACACCGGTTAAAGGGATGATTAAGCGCACACAAATGTGATGCATACAATTTGCTCTGGGCGTTCGATACGCGTAGCGGTTTTCAGAAGTGTTTAGTTATGCGGTCGGGTCAAAGCGGCGAATTCAGAATTCGCGACCGCGAAGCTGTGCTTGGAATATTGCACTGTCGCTAGGCAACATTTACGACGACAACTTCCCCGCCACCTGTGTTTTAAACACCCGGTGACTAATACGGTGGCACGACATAAAGGCAACAGACGGCTTAGAACGGATGTTACGCTTCTATGGAGGGGGCCAAAAACGTCACAAACACAGGTGTGGAATGCCCGCTTTTACGGCTAATAAATGCTTCATAGTCCTACCACGCCAATCCTTTCCATGTCCCTAGGTGATAAAATGCGCGTGTCTTGTTCCCGACTTTTCACTGCACGTTCAAGGCTCGCCCAACTACCGTGTGCAACAGTATCGACTGGTGGCCCGTCACTTCGTGACAAGAGAACAATGACAACCTTTTACAGCAAATCTGTCTATGGCTAGGCCATGGCGTCCGCGCGGAAAAAAAAAATGTCATCTTCGGCAATGGCTCGAGCGTCGTCGTCTTCTTCCACAGCTGGCTCCGTAGTCGCTCGTCATTCCATCGTAGAATTTCACTTCTCTTCTGTCGTCGTAATCGGGAGGCGGCGATTACGGAGGTATGAGCCATTGCTTAAGGGCGTATGAGCCATTCATTGTCTTACGTAACGGACAGATTAAACTTTGAAGCAATTTAATTTCGAAGAATCGCAAGCGGCAATGGGCGGGCGAATGCTGCTAACCACGCCACCGATCAAACTCGAGACAACGGCGGACTGCGGACATACCCTCAGTGTCGTCGTTCTCTAGGTCGCAGCTGAACGTGTGTGTAACCTCATAATTGAGATATACTTTAATGAACCCTGGGGATTAACCTAGTGATGAATACCGGGGCTGCACCTTTCAGCTTCGCTGGTTAAACGTCTTCACTGAGTGGAGGGGCCGACAAATTATTTTTCCTTTATTGCAAGAAGAAAAAGAAAGAAGAAAGTCACGCGATACGGGAGACCTAAACTCCTAAAAAAGCACAATATTCATTCCTGCCACCGAGTGCGTTGCGCATCTGATCCACTGGCTTGGGCCGTAGTTCGCCAAAATCGTTTCATCCAGGCGATCTGCGTTATGACAGCCCATGTTTTAGTCCCTTAGTTAATTTTGTAATGTTCCCACAAAAATTCGGAAACCTCTGAGCTTTCCGCGTATGCGTGTCTCGTTCACGTATGCAGATTTCCTTAATTTTTGGAATAATGTACCAGAATATGTGGCTCAGTACGAATACATTTTTGTTGTTTATTATGACTTGCGACTTCGTTTTCCTTGTCAAACAAAGCTTTGACGAAGAGACAGTTCGTTTGTAACCCGCATCATTAGGATTACGTCCGTTCGTTTATTCCCTGTTGCATTTTAGGAAGCTAGTGCTTAAATGCAAACACATATTTTCAAACGCAGCTAATTAAAGAAGAAAGCCCGATTTCTAATTTTGCAAACGAATTCCGAACGAAGCAATTACCTTGAGTCAATCAGGTTTTCCTGACGCAGATGCTGACGCGCGCTGCGTTAACTCACTTCGTGGTAAGCAAACACACGAGTGCCGCTCATAGGACCAGAGAATAGCTCCTAGCCGAGCAACAGACGAGCCTCGCCACGCACGCCCGCTCCGAGCGCTCATGTTTACGACAGTGCGTTCAGCGGCCACGTCGAACGGCGCACATTCAAATCCGCCGGCGCACACGCTGGCTTTTCAAAACACCGGAGCTGACGCGCCTCTTTAAAAGCTGCCTGTCGACCATCATGCGCCGCTTCGCTTGAAAGAGACGCACCACAGGGAGGCCCTCATTACGTATTTTTATCTTTCTCTCTCCAAAAACATCTCCCATTTTCGTTGTTTTCTTTTGCCTTCGTTTTCTCTGCCATCCACCTATCACGCGGAAGGCACAGAGCTGCGACGGTGTTGCAGGCGACCTGGACACAAGGAAAACGGGGAGACGTGAAGAGAGAGAAGCAACCGAAGAGGGTGAGAACCGCTTTCCTTCAGCAGATTCCGGTCGTGCAGACTGCCTTGCGTCAGTGTCACGGACAGCTCGCCGGAGACGCATTGCACGCGATGTGGAAGGCGATTGGCAACGCTCGCATTACTCGGAAAGTGGCGCCAATGTGCATACGCTAACGCGACGCCAATTCGCTCGATACTCGCCGTTCGTGAAGCGAATGAACAAACTACACGCTGATGGCGTTAAACCTAGCTGACATGCACAAAGCAGTCTCGCGGAAGATTGCGCTCGTGCTGCGCCTTGACAGAAGACCATCACAGCATTATCAGCATAGGCATAAATTAATTCTTTTTGCCGAGTGTTTAGTTCAATTAGCGACACGGCAATGTGCCTAGCAAGGGACGGGGCCGAAGGCCTGAGGACGAATGCGACTTAAAGCGAGAGCCGCGACATAATCCGTTACGATAGCAGCAGATAAGGTGATGTGTCCCGTCTGTGAATATCGCCGAGAATGCTAGGCGAGCACCAAGCACGCCTCTGGATGATTGATTAAAGCCTCTCTCTCTCTCTCTCGAGATCGAGGGAGAGAGAAACGTAAAAGTGTAGTTTCATAAACATTAAGTTCGTACAGCAAGACGCAACACTAGCCACAATTTCGCATTATACCACTCGTAACATTATGCGAATTTCCTGCAAATCGAGGTGAGTATTCGCTAACATCATGCAGCCATGCATTGTCATCGTCATTTATTTCACATTTCTCGGCCCCGATATAAACCGTAAGCAATAAAAAAAAAACAGAAGCAGGCAAACTTCTTTGGGCGAAAATATTGTAAAGTATTCGTAGGCGAGAACAAACGAGTAAGCTGATAGAGCAGCATTTGAACAGCCGTTTTAAGTCGTAAAATAATGAAAATGCAACGTAACCAAAGATCTAGAAAGAGCTTGTAATAAAAATATATGCGTAATATCTGGGTAACTGTCTAAATTTTATTGTGTCACGTTCAAGGAAAGTTTGCTCTGTAAAAGCCCTCCAGTCTTCGATGACGGAACGAATGCAGATATGCTCCTTTTCCCATGAAGACATCGAATGTTGATTGTGTTGAAAATCCGACGATATGTGTGGTAGATGAAAATAGCAGTTGGAGGAACAAGTGAGCAAGATTGCGATAAACTTTGCGAAACATATAATAAAACACGCTTGAGATTTCATCTAGTCTCTTGCATCGTCTGCCAGTTTTCTTCGCTGTCGTGTCACTAACGCGGTTTACGTTTCTTTAGCTACGGCTATTCAACAGTGCTGAACTGGTTACGCACCGATCTCGCACGAAAAAAAAAATGCGCAGCAAGTTACCATCGCAGTCACTGCGCATTATTGTGCCTGGCTACACAGGCGGCTGCAAAGATGTTAATATGGAATTGAAGTAAAACAGTCATCGCGGTCTTGGCGTGTTGTCCGAGATGAATTGGCACATTGTATTATTCAAGAGGAAGGCTACACTAACGACATACTGCATTGACTGCACGCCTAGGCCGCGAAAAAGAAAATTGCCTGTTCTCTAACAGGATTTTCTGGCGGGATAGTTGGTTCGTTATGAGAGCTCGTGAACGCAGTGAAAAAAAGTCTGCTAAGTATACAGGATCGAGGATTAAAGCTGGCTCGCGAGACCGTAAGCATCTTCTGGAAATCGCCCTCGAAAGCCGCGATTCGGAGACGGTGGTACTCCACCGCTAATTTACATAGGCACAACAAGTATTTATCTTTGCCCTGCAAATGCGCCTGTATGCGTCAATTAATTCCTCACGGCCATCCGAATTTATTGGCAAGATATCAGTGTTACGATAACCTCAAGTCTGCGCAGTGTAAAAACTTGCCCACGTGGCTTTCTGTGGCACCGTATGCAGCGGCGAAGAGCTCCGCCTTTGTACTGCGGACGCATAACTCTTGCCGGAGTTTCGTTCGCGTGCACATATCCGGCAATCGTAAAGTACGGCGATTATCCGATCTCTCTGTACACGACGACAATTCTCGTGCTATTTTTGTCGCTCGAATGGCTCATGCTATAGGGATGACGCGTCACGGCGACTGATCAGTCATCACGCTCTTCCTTGTCAACAACGACGGCGATGTCCCTGCCGTACCGTCGTAACCACGTTTTGAAGGAAGAGTGCCAAATCGATGGAGCCTAAAGTTCGGCAATACCGTGATCAACACTAAGTAATCGTAACTAATGCGGACACCTTCACACGGTGTTACTGATATCACAAGTAACTATAATGACTGAGGGGCTGGATTTTCTTAGACACAACAATGCAAAGTGACATACATTAAAGCCAGCGAAAGCGCGAGGGAAGTTAATCGTTTTGTTTATTTGGAAGGGAGAAATGAAAGCAGACGAAAAAAATACCATGCCGCTGGTGGAGACCGAACCTACAAGTTGGGTATTTAAGGTGGTGGTCCCACTCCGGCTGCACGAGCCCCCCGTTTTCAGTACTTTTGGAGTAACCGTGGCGGCTCTTCTACTTAGGATTTAATGTTGTGGCATATACCATTAAAAAGCTTAATTCTTGTAGATTACAACAATATATAATATAAGAAAATTCATTAATGTCATTTAGAAATAAATGTTCAAGAACAAGCATGAGATACATGGTTTATGCGATCTGTGTCTCAGTTGTGACCATATTTAGAAGAAACTACCGCACTTACAGCATTGCGGCTTGCTCTGTAGCGTTAGCACATATTTGTCTAGTTCCTAGACGTAACAAAATAATTTTTATTTTTTACTTTTTGGATAATTTGCTTTTGAAAATTGCCAAATATCGCAATCTTCTGTTGTAAACAGCCCGGCAACTCCTTGCTCAAGAAAGCAAAATTTTGGATTAAGTAGAGTTCAAGGAATTTCCATTTAGGACGCAAAATTTCATTCATGAACCCTGAGTAGTATGCGAAGCAGCCATGGGGTCGACTCAAGGTAATTTTATCAGCTGTATAACTTGGACATGCTTCACTCCAACAGACAACGTTGGAAAGCCAGCTTGCAAACACCAAGCTTACACTGATACCCTTAAAATCGCTTTCACTGTTAAACACAACTGCATTGCTGAGAAGAAATTTTTACACGAGCAATTTAAGCCGTCTTATATCAAAATGTGAAGGCCCTAGGATCTTTTTTTATTATTTTATTAATTTTTTGCTGTGGCCCCGAGGCGCGTGCGTGTCCAAAATTTAGAAAGGCTCGGTTTTCAACCTTACCCTCAACGTTGCCTATAACTAAAGTACAGCAAAACAGCATCAGCATTGGATGATGGTGTTTAGCTTCGCGTTTAAGAGTGGAACGCGATAGCATTCATAGAGTTTATACAGCTGATAAAACTTCCTTGAGTCGACCCCATGGCTGCTTCGCATACTACTCAGGGTTCCCCTACAAGGTAGTCGATCCCATGGCTGCTTCGCATACTACTCAGGGTACTAGTATGCGAAGCAGCCATGGGGTCGACTCAAGGTAGTTTTATCAGCTGTATAAACTTGGAGATGCAGCAGCACCAGCAACGCGCAGAACTGTTGTCGACGCCGTCGTCGTTTTGCCCGCGTTCGCACCGAACGCGCGCGGCGTTGGTGACTGTTGCCGGTGCCTCTGGGGCGCCTACCGTCGCGCCTCTAACCTAAGCTGCTTCGCATTATCGCGCGCAGAGCGGCAGCTGTTGCCATTCGTTGCGCAATCCGGAGAGGAGAGGAGCGCCGGAGAGGAAATGAGACAATGAGAGGTTGGCGCTGAGCCGTGCTCCCTCAAGGGCTGCAGAAGATAGCGCCAACCTTTCCCTTTCCCTCAAGAACCACTTATCATCATCATCATGAGAGGAGGGGGAGGAGGATGCGCATGAAAGCTGAGAGGAGAGATTAGACAATGAGAGGACGGGGAGGAGCATGCGCATGCGCAGTAGGGGTGCGGACGCATGGCGGTTGGATGGATGGAGGGAGGTAGGGAGTGACATAACCCCGAGCATAAGATGCTTCGCATCTAAAATGTGATGCGAACGGAGCCGATAACGCTATCGCGTTCCACTCTTAAAGGCGAAGTTTAAGCGTCCTCCAATTTTTATGGCTGGGAGTGCTGGCCAGCCCCGCACACAGCCAAGGCGGCGGTAACGGAGCATCCTCTTACCATGTGACTTTAGGGTATCAACTGGACAACTAAGAGTAATGGGCTTGGTTTCATTATCCAAAAGTGTTCGTGGCCAGCCTTGCTTCGACCCAACTAGCCTAAGCTCAGCTTGAAAAGGCTGTAATTCCGTGCCTCATGTAACGAGATCATGCAAGTGCGCCTTAAGGCGCCTAAACTACGCTGAGGCACTTGCTACGTAGCGTATAGGTGGGTTGGTATGAATTCTTTTCAGAGTATAAACGTTAAAAACCCTAAAAACGATGAGAAGATAAACGCAACAGCGCGAACTACAATGGTATTTCGCTGTAGCACTTCGCAGATATACAGAATCAAGGAGTCGGCTTCTTTCGCTACAATAGCATGAGATACGGCGTTGCAATATCTTTGCCCTTTTGTGAGAATGTCTCTTACCCTTGCGTATTATCGGATAGCATTTGTTGTTGCGAATGCTGAAGAAAGCGTATTCTGCGAAGACCTTTGTCCGTTCTCAGATAGAATATTTGCGAAAAAAGAACGCCTCTTCGGCGGACGCATCATCATCAGCGGTCGCAGACAAACGTGAAGAGTGAGTTGCAAAAATTATCGAAGAGAAAAATTGTCAGAGTGCTCAGCACGAGGTCTGTTTTACTATTTTTGTTTTCAGCGGTAAAGCAGATAACATAAAGCACACGGATGCATAAGATATGATTGTATTTATGCGTGTCATTGAAAAAATGGCAGTTCTAAGCAGCATCTCTATGCGTGCTCCTTCGCTATCTCCCTTGTCTGCGTAGTTTGATGATTAAGCAGAATGACGAGTTTCTTTACGCCTGTATTACGCCATCTGTATAAGAGGAAACATTACATTGTTGGCACGGCTTATCTCGGGAAACTTCCACCCCATGCTTGCTCAGCACGGTGATTTTTTTTTTTTTTTGTGCCAGCAGAAGTTAAGGCGCATTTTTAAAATTTTTTATTTAGTAACTTCACTCATGAAGCGAGCCTCGTGAACTCTTCTCACGGACGGCTTGCGCGGGAAATGAATTTTCTAGGGGCTGAAGCGGCGTAATACTTCGCCAAGAACACGAATTAACGCAATCTATAAGATAGAACATATGAACAGAATTAATGTGCGGATCAATGTTGGCGATAGGTAGTGCCGGACTGGAGATTCGCTGCTTGAGATTATTCGTCTATCACTTCCTTCATTTCACTCCAAGTCACGAGAGGCGTTGCTGGATTGACACCCCAAAAATATCATACTTCGTACTCTTGACGTTATTCACAGCTGTGGTCTTCACCTTCCTTGTTGCATAGGAAATATGTTTCCACAAAAACCAATTAAAATCCGTGCGACTACTTGTTTAATAAACCTGCTTCGTTTCACAAGTAGTTCGACTTGACAAGGCACTTCAACCACTTTCTTTGGATGAGATAGAAACGTAGTATTTCTGAGGAGAGTTGCCTCGGTGGCTTGATTCAGCGGCCACAAGGGTGTCATTGCGAGCTGCTTCTTTAGCACGTTTCAACCGCAGGCAACTCCTTTGTTTTACAACTAAAGTAGGTGACGCCAAAATGTGCGTCTTTCACGTTGCAGTAGCCTCCGCAAATCACCCCTCTCACAGCTATCGCTTTTACGGCACTCTTGGAGAAACCAGATCGGTTGAAGAAATTCACGTTTGCGTGCTTTTTTTTATGCATTCATGGTTTCATGTGCGTGCACTTTGCCAACGATAATGAAGTAGGTAGTGTCTCCAACACCTAAGGGGGTAACAGCTGCACTTGCTCTTCTTACCATGTATGCTGCTTGACTGACCTCACAAGCCTCTTAGAGGCATACATGCACTCGAACGTGATTTGCTGAGACAATCGATGTGCGTCCCCCGTCTGGGCCGTTCATTGGTTGGGGAGTTGTACTACTGAACCTGTTTCACAGGTTTCATTACCTGTTGTATCGGCGCTGTACGAATGGGGCGGAATGCAACTTTGAGTTCAGTGTGCCGTGCTAATGGTGTGCTCGTTAAATAGATAGAAACTTTATATGTGAAAAAGAAATGAGGGACTAGAGGATTCCGACTATCTACTCGTTAAATAGTAATCTTAACATCTCGCGTCGTCCGTGCCTTCATTTCTGACCGCTTGCGTCCCACGCAGCCCACTGTACCATCAAGAACCAACGCGTGCGACCTTTACTTTTTCCCCTCTGGACCTTCCATAAGTGCGTGAAAAAGACAATTGCTCTGCATCTACTAAAGGGATATTAAATACGATTTTGATTACGACGGTTTGTTCCTCGTTAAGAACTTTCCATGCAATCCTCGTATTCACAAATACAAGGCGTAGCCGTCAATGTAAGTTCTACATGCAGGTGTACAACTTCGAAATGAATTCTCTTGGGCACAATATTGTCTTTTATTGCTGTTGTTTTTCTCACAACCAAACACGGACAGCGATTTATCGAAGTGAACCTGCCAATTCCAAGCTGTCCGAGCGGGCTGCGATGAAGCTCTGAATTAACTTATTATGTTTCTAAGCATACTATGCTTCTACATTTGTCTATAGGCTGTACAAAAACAAAGCGCACCGAACTCTGCCTATCAACAGCATGGACAAGCTCGAAAGCGCAGCCAGCATTCCCACGTTTATTACGGTGAATTCTCCTTCAAATCCTCTCACATACTTGTCTTTATTTCGGGGATATATATATATATATATATATATATATATATATATATATATATATATATACTTGACGTAATCACAGCTGTATTTGCGTGTCGCGTTGATCGCGGCGTTATTGTGCTGTAGGCGACTGCACGTGTTGCACAAAGCCATCGCGTGATAGGAAGAACGCTTGCAGCTATAGGATGGTATTTTAGCGTGCTCGGACACACTGTGTCGTGCTCAAATACTCCATGCAAAGCGGCTACACGGTTCGCAAAGACTGGACGTACGTGCAGGATTGGCGCCAATACATGCGACGCCCCTATTGAATGTTCGCGTGGGTTTCTACGGACGGTTGTTTCGAACTTGAGCCGTTTTAAACCGTCGTTGAAGTTGCATGCACGGCTTGCGTGTCCGCATCATCTTCTGTTACTTGTTCCTTTATAACTTGTAAATTGCTACGATGTCAGCGATACGCATGTGGCTTTGCGCAACACGTAACAAATACACACATGCATTTTCATAATTTTATCTCCGTGGTCCGACTGCGGCGCGGAAGTGTGTTCGCGCACGCTGGCACCTTCGCTTTATAGCGATGGTGCCAGCGTGCGCGACCCTGTCTGCTCTGAATGAACTTAAAGTTCCGAGTGACGTTCTTTCCTCTCGCGTTCTTGCTCTAGACTGTTTCCCGTCAATTACGCCATAACGTGCCTTGCTACGTTTCATCTCGGTGCACAAGCAGCCCGCTTACAACCGTGCACTGTTGTAATGCAGCTAATAGGGCTAATTGCTTGGGGTTATTTAATTAAGTTCCTGAGTTTTACGTACCAGTACCATCATATGATTATGAGGCACGCCGTAGTGGACACTAATAAAGTTATTCATCCATCCATCCATCCATCCATCTGCGGTTTTTTAACGTGCCCCCAATCCACGGTACACAGGCGTTTTCGCATTTCACTCTCATGAAACGCGGCCGCCGTGGCTGGCATTTGACCCTGCGCCCTCGGGTTTAGCAGCGCCAGGCCGAAGGCACTACGCCACCACGGTGGGTGCTTGCGATTTTTTCCTAAATGCCGTAGCAGTGCGAAGAAACCGGAGAGGAAAAAAAAACAACAGAGAGACACAAGTGCTTGCGTCTGTCTGCCAGACGCAAGCAGACGCAAGCACATGTGTCTATCTGCCTTTTCCTTCGCGTACTTTGTGTGTTTTCGCTGTCACTGTCTCTGAGAGGACGCTGTAGCTCTGAAGATCCAATCTAAATACATGGGAATGGAGAAATTGCTTTTTTCCGAATACACTGCACCAATCTCGATTGAATCTAGTGTTCAAATCTAAAGTTAGAATCTAGAGAGCGGAGGGAACAGCTTTTTTTAAAGCACATTACTTCTTTTACAAAACTTCATGAAACTTGGGAAAGTAAAAAAAAACAAAAAAAGCTCCAGTAACAAGCTATCAACACACCATATATCAGTATTAGGGTGTGTTCAGATAAGCGCAAACTAAGGAGTTTTATTTATTTTATTTTCTATCTGTAGACAGGAACCAACCTTCGTTTACCGAAGCTCAGCACGTATTTCTAAAAAAAAACAATTCAAATTTCACTAAAGGTGGAAAACAGCGTTTTAATGAATTGTAGATTTTACACGTTCGAAATGGCAGTAGTTGACTTTGGAACCCTCGTCTGCATACTGTCCTCTGCATAACCATTGTATTCAGTATATAATAGACTGAACTGGACCTGATAATAAATAAACGACCTGAATAAACTGATAATAAACTGAACGCGACGATTCGGTCCACTGTAAGGGCCGCTACTGGGTGGTTCTAGATAACAGATTCTGCTACTAGAGCTAGTAGCGGCAAGCGGAAGTACGCAGGGCGCGATAATTCGCCGATGCACGCCTGCGGCATCGGAGCACTGAACGCGATTGCATCTCCGATGGAAATTTTTCTTCCAAATTTAGGACTGCCCAGTTGGGAGTGCGGCCCTTACACGAGTCTTTACGGTATCTACATCACTAGCACTCTTGGTTGATGGGAAGTCAAGTCTATGTCGTCCACAGTATGCTTTCGAAAAATTGCCAAACTGTGGCTTTTGAGCAACTGCCTATGACTGAAGCTGAAAAATATTTCTCACAAACATTCAAAAGGTTTCTCAGAAACTAAAAAAAGAAGTATGCAACTACAGCAGGCACTTTTTTCGTTATGAAATCCCAAAGATGTCGAACTTGCAGAAAATGCAAACAAAAAAAGTTTTAGAGATGTTTAAAAAAAATAATCGCCAAATTTTATGAAAATTTTGTAGAATACCCATCCAGAGGTAGTAAATCAAGTATTGCAAAAATGTTCCAATATTTTATTTCAAGTAGAAAATTGAGCCAATATTAAGACCCATGTATGGTCATCATAACGATGTGTCTCGTTCGAATAATAAAATAAAGATCACACTGGTATTGAATTCTTAACTCACCTTTTTATTGCGTTAAAGAAGAGTAACTCAGATTGTGTCTTTTTTTTCCTTCTTTTAGCCATGAAATGAGTCCTACTTGAGTTTTCGGGGCTTCTGCATCCGTAATCCTACTACTTTCTACTACAGTATGTTGAAGTAACAAGCACACGAAGGCGCGTACAACAAGCTTTTCATACTAGTCGGGGGGAACCTATTTCTGGCATTGACCTCTAATTGTGCTACCTGAAATGAGCACCGTGTACATGAACAATGCACCAGCCTAGAGTTAGGAAAGCGCGATGACGCCAGTGCAGTGCATGAGCCAGCTGGGTAAGTTCGGATGAAGACAGTCGCAAAACGGGTCCCGAATATTTTTCTTTTTACACCGAAACTGTCTATGGCGAGGGTTCCGTGTATTCTTCGTTTCCCGTCAACAAATTTGCTTGTGCAAAAACTCAGCTCCCGAATTTGATGAAATATAGCTTCATTCTATGTCAAAGCTTATACGTCTCATCGCTTGGATATGCATTACCAGTAGATTAGTTATCAATAGGCACTATTTTCAAGATCAGTAGACTGTCAGGTAGATAATAAGGGTGTCTCAAAGATTTGCCGCTGAGCGACCTGCGTCGGCCATGCGTACGCTCGCACTGCCCTGCCTTTGTCGTCGTTCCAAGCGCTTGTGTGCCTAGTTTCCTTCCGCTCTCCCGGGGCGGGGGTCCCGTCGAGCGTGTCTAGTTTCCTCCGGCTCCCCGAGGTGCCGGTAGTCTTCCACACGAATGTATACCGCCGATAAACACTGCGGATCGAAATAAAAGTGTGTGTGCGTGTGTCTTTCTTCGGGATGACCGCCGTCACCGCTCAACAGAAATAAGATTGGCTCATACCTTTGATCTAAATTCTGTGTCACCTGTATGTCGTGTGCTTAGGGGCTTCACTCATACTTTTATATTAGGCATAAAATATTTGTACACCACGGAAGCGCGACTAATTTTCCAACACTTTTTTTTTCACGCACAACAAAACTGAGACAAGGTGTAAAAACTCGTTATCAAGCCGCAAAACGTTGGATAAATTAAACACGCGTGGTATAGGGAACACTTTTTCACACGTTAAACCTTCTACTCCACCTATATACCACCTCTTAAACGGACTTAAGGCCAAATGAATTGTTTTATTCTTCGCCCGACAATGCGCGAGAAAGTTAGAGGCCTATTTGGACGTCTTTTTTAAGGCGCCTTGGATTAAGCGTTCCACTTCAAATGTTTATTTTTGCTACGTTGTTCATGAAGTGCTGCACAATAAACAAAATAGTTTGTTCACCAATATATTGCTTTTGCTTGAAACTGGATGGCAAATTAGAAAAAGAGGGCATAAAAAGTAAGGTTTTCGCCTGTATTTTTTTTTATTTAAATAAAAGACTTTCCAACTTTCCGACAAAAATTTTCTACTATCGCTGTGTAATTCCCATCACATCTGCGGCTTCTGATTGGATAAACAATGTACAAGCACTACAGCGTCGTGTTGCGCCATGTCATGGGAAAAAGTAGTGTGAGACAGTGATGTTTGCAAAAACAGCTGCGGTAACTGACGGCGCAATTTTTGTACTTTTCTCTCATTATAGCTCTACGGCCGTCGGTCTCATCTGATGCACCCAAAAACGCTGCCAAGCACGCTCGAATGACAAGCATCATTGTGTACTTGTTGGTCCTAAGCTAAGCTGCGCAATTTTTATTTGTGCCGCTCTGATCACCAAAGGCCCATGCTCTTGAATATTCCAGTCCTTTCCAAAGAAGCCGTATTCTGAGACGCGTTCTGTACAACCACGTAAAGTACTTAAAGTTAAATCTTTCTTTCTTAAACTACCATAAAATTGGTATTAATACAGCGAATTTCCGCCTCGTCTTTTAAAAAAGAACATTCGCTGTTTTTTTTTTCAGCACCACATTATCCTTTACCGCACCAGACAAACCTTTTTATATGTGCATCGTACGGTAGCATGAAAAAAAAACACCGCCCAAGCACTCCGTATAGATGGTTAACAAGCGAAGCTGAAACGTGCGGACCCGGTGTTTAGCCGTGGGTTAATCCCGACGCTGTATTGTAGCGTTTCTCAATTATTGGTTACATGTTTGTGTTTCTAGTGGAACGCAAGGGCCAATGACGGGCGGATGCTGCTAACCACGACGCCGAGCTAACTCGAGATATCGAACGCATGCGACAACGGCGAGCCGAGGAGGCGGCGTTGCGTGCAGAGCAGCATCAACGTGGCAATGGCGGGAACACGTTCACCGGGGCCAACGCCCGCTTTCAGCGGGAGTTTCTCGAGCGGCACTTGGCGCACGTGCTTGGGTACGACGCAGAGAACGACGTCACTAACGGCACTGCCAATGGCGCGCGCGCTTGGGTGCGACGTAGAGAACGACGTAACTGACAGCGCAGCCAACGGAGACCTTTATCGAAACATGTGGCGAACGGTTTTTCGTTTCGCCTAGCCATATAGAGCTTTCGCTGTACAAAATACACAGGGTCTCTTATATTATCCCTAAGGCGACTCGAAGGCGAAAGCATAGGTTCCGATGCATTAATTACACGGTTTAATTAGCTACATTCATTTGCTGTCTCCTATCTTAGTTCGCTGAGTCATTCATCTTAAATCGCTGATAATCCGGTTTGCATCAAGCTGTCCCATGAAAATGTTGGCATACGTGGGAGCGAATCGTGTACCCATGCTTGTGCCGAAAGTTATCCACTTTCATCGCTGAGTCATCCATCTTACATCGCTTTGTCATCCCTCTTAATTCGCTTTGTCATCCCTCCTAATTCGCTTTTTTCCACTTAATTTGCTTCGTCCTCCTCCATAATTCACTTTGATTCCTCTTAATTCGCTTGGTCATCTTAATTCGCTTACTAATCTACTTTATTTCAATTTGATTACTCTTAATTCACTTTGACTCCTCTTAATTCAATTTGATTCCACTTAAATCGCACTGAGTAATGTTAACTGTTTGTTATCCACTCATGGCCAGTCATGCTTTGGCCCGCATTAACAGCATTTAACTGGCTGGGGAGCTCATTAATCTTTTAGAGGCGAAGCACCTTAGGGCCTAGCCTTGTCCCTCCCTCGTCGTCCGTAGCTCTGCTTTGCATGGAGTCCGCTAGGGGCGCTGAGGTGCAAAAGGGCTATATAAGCGCTCGTTCCCGACGCGCGCTCTCTTTCTTCTTCAGCCATGGATGATAGCGGTCGCTTCTAATAACGGCGCGCCCGCTATGGATGAAAAGGCGAGAGTGGCGGCTCAATTGCAAGCGGAGTCGAGGGCTCGCAAAGCTGATGCAGCACGGCGACGCAGACAACAAGCGGACCCGGAGTCTAGGGCGCGGGAAGCTGCAGCAAAACGGCAACGCCGGCAAGCGGACCCAGAGCTGAGGCCTCGCGAAGATGCAGCAGCACGGCAACGCCGGCATGCGGACCCGGAGCTGAGGGCTCGCGCAGCTCGCGCTTGAACCGAGCGTCGGCGCCACCAACGTCAGGTAGAGAACGGTTCCGGCGTTTTGACGCCGTTTCCTGCACTCTCGCCGCCTCTGAGTCGGCTTGCCGGCGTCGCCGTGCTGCTGCACTGATCTCAAGGGAAAACGAAGTCCGCACTTCAATACCATATACAACCAATAAAACAACACTGTATATCCTGTACACGCGTTGTCAATCATTTGCATGTTCGAGTGGACAATGTACGAGGAATTCACGGTTACCCGAATGATCCCCCGGTGCTTCGCCCACTCATCATCATTCACTTCGTGGATATGCGGTCATTTTTTTATACGATACGCGCTGGTGGCCTGTTTTCGCTCAAGGATGCTGAAGGTCGACTGAACGATGAGACCTATAAGGCTCATCCGAAAGCAAAAGTGCGCGGAAATAAAAAAGGTGGACATTGAGCTGCATGCACCTCTTATGTTGTCGTCTGGTTTAGCGGGTTGCTTCTTTCTTTTTTTGTTCTCAATGAATCTGTAGCAAAGAACCCGTTGTACTGCATTTCATCATATAGTAGCTGTGCCTCCGGTAATGGTGTATGCACTACCGCGACGAGTCTTGTGGCGAGTGAAAGCATGCGCCTCTACCTTGAAGCCGGCGCCCGGGTTGCGATGGATGAGCTGGTAGGCGATATCCTCGGCGTCACATCCTTCGGGTACTGCTGCTTCCCAGTCGCGGTGGCCCGAGTGCGCATAGCTTCCAGCAGGCGTGGCGTGCGTCACCTTGGACGTGGTCACGATGCCCGTCCACATGCCGGCATCCTGCGCCCACTTCATGATGCTAGGCAAGTGTGTGCTCGTGTCGTTGTGGCAGACGCCGCTCTGTGGAGGACACACGCGACAGAGCACACAGTTCTCGTTATTGTCATACATGCGAGAGTAGCCGGCATTGTTCTTTCCCGCTAACTTCTGCTTACACGCTATCGTCAAAAAAGAGAGACGCAACGAGTAGAATTAGACAATGCAGCTGGCGAACATTTTATAAGAAGAAATCTTTATCTTCGGGCAGCCGTGTGTTCGCACGTGTAGGGCTACGATGAATTTTTATAGGCAGTATTTTTCAGTATAGCTTAGCGTTTCTGATGTTAGTCTAGTGGACAATGCAACTATAGCTTGAATAACAACTTCATAGCGTTTCAGCATTGTTACCAAAGACAGCCGGTAAATGCTGGCCCGCCAACAAAAGTAAGTCAGACTGAACCTTTTCAAACTGCTGCACGTGAGAAGCCACCCACCCTTAGGAAGTTCATTATAGGAAGTTCCTCGTAATTCTTTTTCTTTTCGCTCTTCTAAGAAATTTCTCTGAGCACATCTATACAAAACAGAGACACGTGCTTGTGGCCAACTTAAGGGTGTATCAATGTTACGAAAGAAAAACTCACAAAACATTCATAACCTCGGGTGGAGGTGCCATGACCGACAAATGACCATTCATGCAAGGTTACGCAAGTGCAAGCATACATTCTAGGTATGCACGTCTACGTTTTTGCTCATCTTGGGCTCGGATTAGTTCAAGATAAACGTTTGTTGTATTTTTTTTCGTTTATTCATGGCCAACCAACATTCAGTGCTGCAGTCACGCAGCCCCAGAGTCGTCCACGGGAATTGTGCACGAACCTTGACGCGAGAGTCCACGCCGAGTGTTTCGACGTTGGCCTTGACGCCACAGAGGTAGGCGGTGGCCGTGTTCGCCGAGTCCGAGGTCTGCACGTCCAGGCCGTAGGTCTTGGAGAGGGACACGTGCGGGAACTCGTCCCACGAGAGCTGCTGCTCCTCGCCGCTCGTCTTGTGCAGCCGCTGGCCCTTGTAGATGCGCGCCGCGGTCACCGTGGGGATGCCCATGCCGTCACCCAGGAAGAGCACCACGTTGCGTGCACGGCCCACGTTGGGCTGACGCACCAGCCGCTCCCCAATGCCCTTGGCTGCCTCCTGGTACCAGTGATTCTTGTCAGCTGCAAGAAGGTAATGAGAAGAGACGGATCGAAACGTTATGATGGTTTACAGGTGCTGAGTGATGCGTTTGTTAGCGCTATGTTTATCTGCACCTAACCCCTTTCACGCCAACTTGGGACACTGGAGATCTGCCAACCTCTTTCACGCAAAATTCAGCCCCTGGGTATGTGTCGCTCTTCAGCAAGAACAACAATAAAAACGATTTAAATTTATCTCGTCTTGGGCGGAATCGAGCCAGCGTCACACGGATTCCTCAAGCACAACAGTCATACAATTTAGAGAGCTGCACCACAAATTTCGTTCTTTCTTACGTTGTAGTGTATTTTGTGTAACACTGCATGCGACAACTGTGCAAGCACTAGCCACCACGTCACACATTGATGGCCTCAAAAGGACCTATAAAGCACAATGTGTACATCTTGCAACACAGAAAAACCAGAAACATTTTGCACTTGGAAGAATGGCCATGACCGGCAACTGATCAAGTTGGTCCAACGTAGTCCGGAGTCCCCCACTGCGGCGTGCTCTTAATCACATCGTGATTTTGGCATGTAATACCCAAGACGTTATTTTAATTTTTTTAGGTATCCGATCAAAAGGTGGTTACAATCCGCTTAAAGCTTTGTTACACCGTACATGTCCTTCGACTAGCCAATTCTTTGAGCAAACTGAAATTTATAATTAACACTGGGATCAAAATTTCGGCCCAACATGCGTGTCTTCCGTGAACTATTTAGTCTAAATAAGAAAACATATCAAATGGCGTGTCATCTTCTTGGGGTGCGATCAAACATCGAATGCCATGCCGATTCAAAATTAGGTAGTTTGAAACACCCAGGACAGTATTGCATTTCAACAACTTACGACGTAGTGGTACGCATATTGAAGTACATTACAAAGTCCAAAGTTTACAGGCGAAAAAAAATGCATTTTTTCAACAGCCAAGTTCTCACAGGTGGCGTTTCACTGTGCACTTTAAGAAAATATGGCGGACTTGATCTGGTGCATTTGCTTGCGCGACAAATAGTTCGTCGTTTCTTCTTTTTTTTCCGTGATATTTCATAATTAATACTACGATCATACACCCAAGTTATTTTGTTAATGCTTTGTGTAGCCCAGTAGTTTCGTCCCAATATTCTGAGCGTTCTTGCTTGTATTGTTTTACGTATGAAGTATATTTCGCTGGGGACTTCTTTTTTGTTCTGCTCCCTGCTGAATATATCTACATAGTGTCAAGAAAGTGACTATGCAAACATTTATTTTTCATTTTTACACGGCCCCTTTACGACGGCGCTATCTGTACGTTCTCTGGTTTATTTGTCAGGGCATGGCGTGCTTCAGCCGGTCCCCAAGATGCCCCTATTTCCATGTACAAAAACAATTTTCTTTGGATTGCTGACTTTTTCAGAGTCGTCGCATGGCTATATGCGACACCAAATGATTGGACGGTGGTTAGGCCTAGGCCCAGCCAACTAAACTGCTGGTTTAAATAAAAGTTTGTTCCTCCTCCTCCTGGATTGCTGAGCCACACATGTACTGGATATGTACCACTTCTCAAAGCCTTGCTTTCACTACAAGTTGGGTCACTGCGTATCTGTCACTGAGTATGAGCCAATGCCAAAAAAATTATGTTATATATCTCTTCTGTTGGGTGGAATCGAACCCGCGTCATAAGAGTTAAGACAATATTGTATGAATACATATTCAGACGTGCGCCACGCGCGGACTTCGTAGTCGTGCTACCAGGTGGCGCAGCGTTTCCCGAGGGAGTGGAAGAGAGGAGCCCTGGTGGAGTACATGCCTCCTACGTGAAGCGTTTCGGTGGTGGAAATACGATGCATTGCTGCATACCTTCACTGCTAATCTCATTATCATTGACAGACATCCAGAGATGGTTTCTTCCTTCATTTTTTTCACTGATCCCTATCCCGGTAATTCTGACTATTTTTATGTACCGTGTTTTGTTTGATTCAGCCGGTATTTGTCATTAAATGGAGAATTTGAAAGTCTCCAGATGTGCTGGCGTCAACGATCTTTGGGAGATGCGACGCTGCATTCATCTTTGATTCTTTGCGAGACTTTTTCAGAGTCGTCGCATGGCTATATGCGACACCAAATGATTGAACGGTGGGGAGAGTGGCTTCTCTGCATAAATCACGTGCTTTTTAGGGGCGAAGCTCCTTAGGGTGTGGGTCTGTCCCTCCTCAGTAGTATGTAGTAAGTAGTAGTAGTCGTCGTCGTAGTAGGTAGCCACGTCTACTTTTACGAAAAAAAACGTAGCCGAAAGTTGTGTCCGTAGCGCGGAATCGAACCAGGGACCCTTCGCTTCCGAACGCGCTGCGCTAACCACTACGCCACGAAGCGCACATGGACACGCGCACCACGATGACAATAAATACCCAACATTAACGAAAGACTGCACGTTTCTAATGCGTTTGTGCTAGCGCGTTACGGCCCTTGTAAGAAGCTGGTGTAAGACGCTGTGGCCACTCCGCCTTAGCCCCGTATTCATAAACGCTCCTCGACTTCAACTTGACTTGCCACCGCCTTGGGCAGCGCGTTCGAAACGCGTTGAAGGCGGTGGCAAGTCAAGTTCAAGTCGAGGAGCGTTTATGAATACGGGGGTTATACTCTCTAAGCAGTCATGTGATGGCGTCGGCAAACGCGGTGCACGTTCCGGCATGAGTAAACGGCTGCGTAAGACGCTGTGGTCTCTCCCCCTTACTAGAGAGTACTGCACGTTTCTACCGCGTTTGTGCTAGCGTCCCCTTAAGCGGGAGATGGTGCAATTATAATGAAGGGCGCTGTGATAAAATAGGAATGACGTCACGTATGGAGCGTGTCATTGGTGGAAGTCAATCGTTCGATTTATTACGGCGAGACTGGGCGAATTACACGGAAGATTCACGGTTTACCGATGATTCCCTCCGGAGCTTCGCCCACTCATCATCATTCACCCCGTGGATATGCGGTGTTTTTTCCCTCTACAGACCTGCATCCTTAACTGCAGCAAACTACAGAATAGCACCATTGATTAAGTAGTACGCGGCCGGCATCGTGCACAGGGCAAGAAAGTAATAATATCGATACAAAGAGTCATTCGAGCCTTGTAAAAGTCACACAACTTGGCCCAAGGGGATGTACAGAGGCAGTTGGTAAATACGTTCTGCGGAACCCCGCGATGTGGAGGAAGGTTCGTAAAAGGGAAGAATTATAATTCCCCAGACTCAACCACAAGTGACCAAGGAAAGTGATAGTTCTTCGAGAAAAGAAATTTTGACAGTGGAAGCAACTATCTCGTTCATAAATAGGTAGCTGACACGGTGTAATGACGTGGCGGGTAGCTTATGGTACGTTATTACATCAGTGAAATGCTGGCCAGGTAGAAGGGCGAATTGCACCGTCCGTACACTTGAGAATTTCGGTTTAATATTTGCAACACAAAGTGGAAATGTATTTCCATTGATTGAAAGCCCTTGAAGTCAGCGGAGAAAGAGTACCAGGAGAGCTGTCAACATGGTATGAGTTCTTGGTATGCTTCCCGTGACGACGAGTAGTTCGTTTCGAGGCGGTTTGATATGCTAAATTAATCGTTCATCTGGTTATTTTCCAATTTCCTCTGATGCTTCTCGCTCAGTTCTCGTCCTAGACCACACTTACTGTTATTTTCTAACCTTTTGAGATTCTTAGCAAATGTTGCAGAGCGGGTAAGTGCCGTTCCTACTTAGCAATCAAATCAAGTCACGCTCCTTCATGAGAATTTCGCGTTCCCACCTACGTTATGAGATTATTCTGCAGAAACATTTCCTTCTTCCTGTATCTTTGCAAGCGCGTGCAGTTTACTTCCGCATATTTTTCGAAAACAGCCTCCTCCCCCACCCACGTCGTCCAGTAATAGTACCCGAAACAAGGGCTGCAGTGCGTGAAGGCCTTCAATAGACCATCACCTAGTATTTTAAAAAGCACACTATCAAAAGCGACATATCGGATCAGAGTCAGTGGTTTATAACAAACAGATGGCATAGAAATTGTTTTGACGAACGCAGTCTACGTTTTTAACCTGTACTTGACGTTTACGGGTTTTCTCTCAGTGTAGACACATACTTTTCATACTACGTTCTTGGGCAAGTTGCAGATATTTAGAGGGTGGGAAACAGGACCAAAATTGACAGTGACGAGAGAGAACACAGGAGAGTGTCTTTCCTGTCCGCTGCCCCGTCACTGCCAATTTTGTGCTCGTTCTGACTCTCTAAATAAACCTATACTTATGTACATGTAGCGTCAAAGAACTTGAAGCACAGCATCCGCCGAATGTCAGACCGTCGAGTCACAGTCGAACTTTCTACTGTTCGTCGCTGTAACACCCGCATTATTGATTTCAGCTCTCGTAAATAGGTGAATGGCACGATTACTTTGACGTTTTCCAGTGTATCGAGTAATAGTCGACGCGGATTTGTCATTTTTCGTAAACTGTCAAAGGAGCTACAGTTGAAAAACGGTGAAAACAAAGGTGTACGCATCACATCATTGAAGGCGCGGCTTCCCATAGAATCAAACATGGGCGCTCGATGTGCATATTTAGAGCGATAGCTTTCATGGGATGGTCTCCCCCATTTGCAGTTCGTATGTATGTTTCCGTCTCTCTCTCTCTCTCTCTCTATATATATATATAACAATTTCGATGGTCACTTTACAAACTGGTTTGCTCGAATAATTGGGCTACAGACGCACTCCTAGAGTACTGCACGGGCTCGGGCTTACCCGAAAGCCCGGGCCGGGCCGGGTAGCGCAGTTTTTTCACGGGCTCGGGCCGGGCTCGGGCATGGCGTGTGCTTTTTGACCCGGGCCCGGGCCGGGCTCGGGTTTTTTGACGCGGGCCCGGGCCGGGCTCGGGCTTTCTGGTGGTGCGCATGTAACGTGCAGCGAGTTAGTCTCGGGCCAGGTTCGGGCCGGTTTCGAGCCGGGCTCGGGCCGGGCTCGGGCTTAAGGTAAAGGAGTGGCGGGCCGGGCCGCGCGGGTAACGGAGATTATTTTCGGGCCCGGGCCGGGCCCGGGTCTCGCCATATAAGTTTTGATCGGGCTCGAGTGGGCAGCCCAATGTAAAAACGGGTACGGGACGGGCCCGGGCTGAAAAAATCGGCCCGTGCAGTGCTCTACGCAAGCCTACAAAGGCGGAATAAAACACCCAAAATTACCCTCGTCCAGGCAGCGCTTTGCGATGCTTTACGTGTTAGGCACATCGCATAGCAGCTATTTTCACTATTAGACTTCACGCGCTCATCTTCTAGCTGACGATAACGATCGACATTACGGGACGAGTTCGTCGCCGAAATGGACTGCACGTTTGTCACTGTACAGGGACGCTGAGGCGCGTTTCTATACAAGCTCAAGCGGGTCGTGTTGTGTGATTCAACACGTTTTAATGCTGAATAAACGTTTTAGTCCCTCTGGAAGGTCTACTATGGTGGCTCAGAGACGCGTTCACCACTGAAAACTGCAGCGGGCTTCTTGTCGCAATGCGCCTTTCGGACACACCGAAAGTTCGTGTCCATTGATTGTGTCAGTGCTTTTTATCTGCACAATTTTCTTTTTTTCTGAAACAGCATGGAGTGCATATGATGAGCGTGAAACTAAGACAACATGCGTGGATCAAAGTATATGTGATGGTGTCGGACACAGCCACAGGGAAAGCACGAACGAATACTGCTCAAAAGAAATGCTAACTATCACGCTTGCCGGTCACAACAGCTGGCCAATCATTTCTGTGCCACTGTCTGTCACGCTCATGAAAAAGTACATTGCCTATTCCAAGCAGTTTAAAAATTGTCCGAGCTTTTTTTAATTTTTTATGTGCACCGTTGCTTTTTCATTTTGACCCAGCTACAATATTTTCCGTGTCATGTCAGAAGGTAGAGTAAAACAGTGAAATCTAGTGTCATGCTTTATGAAACCAAATTGAACGTACAGTATTAGCAGCAGCCATACCGACGTCTCAATGCAGGGGATTAAATTCTGTTGTTCGAAATACATATAGCAATACAAAGCACCTGCTGCTCCAAACCCTAATTCGTGCCTGTTTACGTTGCTTACACAACAATCACGAGTACATGGCTCACGTGGTTTTCTTTTTTTAACGTTTTCCTTTGTTGCTGGTCATTTGTATAATTTAACCTTCAAAACCTAACGTAGCGACACAGAGCGAACAAGGCTCATATGTAGAAACAATGAGAAACCAAGTGACACCGGCATATACTCGTATAATATAAAAACGATCGTTGGCAAAGTATAAAGAACGCACGTGGACCAATGGTAATCAACCCCCTATTATTATACTTTTTTAGCATGAAGAAACACAATACGTTGCAATTCAAAGTGTTTGGTTGGTAGCAAGGGTTTCAGGTTTCAATTGTTTGCAGTGGTAGCAGGTAAGGTTTATTAAATATTTTCGGATTACTTGCTTCGTGAGCCTGAAATATGTTTGCATCTCTGCGAAATAACGACAACATTCGTCGAATCCAAAAAGTTGCGTGTTGTAAGGCGCACATACTGACGCGTTTTATGCGCTTGAATGTCTAATGCATATTGCCGCTTGATGTCGATGAATGTCTTCACACTATATTGCACTCAGCTGTTGTGCTGGAGGATCCTGAGCTTGTGCATTTGCGTCCCGCGAATTGACGGAAATTGGCACATACTACCACATGGTTATTCTTGAACCTGTAAGATAACTCGAGGCATTGCAAGAGGACGTTTAATGTAGACATAGTATTACAGTGTCGCCCTCGCTACGCAAGATTATCTACCAATGGGGAGGTTAGTGTCCCAATATTGCACAAATGGCTCAGAACGAAGGGGCTCATATTCAGATTCCGTGGTCTGGGTTGGTAGTCCGAAATATTTCAAGACTAATATCTCCTTGCGGCTCTGCGGGGAAGTGGCTTGACAGCGCTACGTCGAAGCAATAATTGTTACATGAAATTGGCACACATGGCAAATTCAAATAATAATAAATTTAGCGCCACAAATACGATAACAGAGCATTAAGAAACGTGCACTACGCTACGACAAATTTTCTTCGCGGACATTTTTTTTCCACTTGAGATAAAGTCCTCAGAAGACAGTGTCTTTAAAAAGCAGCGTGTTTAGTTTGTTTACCGACTTCCAATTTTTCGAGAAGGTAGACAAATTAATTTAGGAAGAACAGCAACTTTGGTTAAAGTGAGATCTCTGGCTTGGCTGAGCGACGAATTTTGATGTGCACACAACATACGGATCTTAATGTTCTCGCTCACCTTTTCCAAAGACTATTAATTTCTGATGAAAATAGCAAAAACCGCACTTTAGCTCTTCAGAAACATAATCCATTGAAACGGCGCCATGACGTTTATTTGCTAAATGACCCAGGTCGAGTTTTCCTCCCTCGATTTCACAGCATATATGCAATGCACTAGGGCAGCTTAGACTTTAGTAATCGCGCCATCTGGCAGTGCTAGAGAACTGGATAAAACGCACAGTGTTCAGAACGCGTTGTCGTTGAATAAATTCACGGAATGCCTTGCGCGCAAATAGACTGCAGCGTGAGACTATGGCGCCATCTTTTTTATGGCAAGTGTCCTTGACATGTCGTCCGTGTGGCGAATTGAATTGTGCGGTTCCTCTATGATCTTTTTGTACATCTATTAATTAAGCTGAACGGGACAGATACAAGCTGTCAGGTCCCAGGGTGTATTAGTCACTCAAGCTGCACAGACGTGTCTTAGTTCCCCAATGAATGTGTATAGAGCACTCAGATTGCGCCGAACCACAGCTGGCGTTCACACAAGAGATGTCACGCTATCAGGACTTCATTAGGGCATTACGAAAGGCCGGGTGATATGGTTCGGCAATTATTGAAATTCCAGCAGTGATACCCTATTAAATAGGGATTCTTCTTTGTGCCCCCACGCGGAAAGTTTTGAAGCTACTCACTAGCACTAGCGAACGGGTGAGGGTACAACATTTCTGCAGAAACGTTGTACCCTCTCCCGTACAAAGCGTACAACGTTTCTGCAGAAACGTTGTAGGCTAGGAAAAAGATTACATTGTTCAACTTTTCGCAGGTTCTAATTAGCGGACAGGCAAGGATAGGAATAAACTTTATATGTCCAGGCAACACATATAGCCATCAATCATATGAACTATATGAGCACGCAAGAACACTTTTTTTGCATTTGGACAATCTGCGATTCCCCGGCATGACCTATACGGATTCGATACTTCGAACTCTACTCAACGCACGTCCCTAAGCTAAGTACTGATACCGGCAACACTTGTAATGTGGCGATACTTTATTATTGCGATAGCAATTATATGGACACTCAAAAGCAGATTTCTGCCGTCGGCGTCGCCGTCGCCGTGAGGTTCCGTATGACGTCAATGGAGATGAAATCGTCGCCGCGCGCCGAACGCTGTATGTGCGAGTGAAAGGGCGCGAGGGACGCGCGCTTTCACGCGGAGTGAACGCACGGCGGAGAACAAACGCGCGTTCTGCGCTGTGCTCCCTTAAGGGCTGCAGAAGTATGCGTCTCTTTCCTCCTCTACAATCACCATATGTGTAGAGCAAACGTGCCTTCTTCCGACGCGCGACAGGCTGTGGGGGAGGGGGGGGAGGGAAGGGAGGCGACGTTTAGCTGCGGCACCACTTGCTTATTTATATCAGAGGCTGCGGCAACAGTCACCAACGCCGCACGCATTTTAAGCGAACGCCGGCAAAACGCCGACGGCGTCGACAACAGTTCTGCGTGTTGCCGGTGCTGCTGCATGTCCACGTTTATACAGCTGATAAAGCTGCTATTATTACTCCGTATAGCTCTCTACAAATTTGCTATCGCAATTGATGCTTCGCCTTTCAGGTGAAACTGCGACAACTTTATTGACTTGAGTCACGGATTACGACCACCTTTTGTGAATATTATAGATATATATTGTGAGCACAATATTCATCCTTCATCTTCGTTACCTGTATATAATCATCATCACTGTGTGCGTCACCTTCGTTCAGCGCATGGCTCAGTCGAATCAAGGCGTCGACACAACTGCTGTGCTGCTGCCGTTGAATATGTATATGTATATTATCAATAAGAAATGATGTCGGAGTTCTATAGAATGCAGCATGATGTCCAGACGGGCTATTTTGTCGATCTTCATCGCAGTCGATTTTTTATATGGACGCGCTGCAATAGAAATATTAGTTGTGAGTGAAGCACTGTCCCATAGTGTTTTGATTCTTACCTCTTTCTGTGCGCGTCAGCTACTGTGCAATGAAAAAAAAATCTATTGATATGATTTACAGAACCAATCTATTGGGGTACAAATCACACAAAACTGATAATTTAGACTGTTGAGTTATACAAATAATTCGTGTTTTTGTTCCAAAGAACTCTCTTATTAATGGAACAATCTCACGCATGCTGAAATAAATTACGTTGTCGTATTCAACAATTGTGATGTCTATTTTGGTACAGAGTTAATTGTAAACTTTGTGGTTCTCTGCATTTATTAATTTACTGGTTTCCGAAAGCTTTGTGAAATATTTGAGGTGCTAAAAAAACGGGCAAGTTTGCACTCGATCGCGCAAAGCTTATAGGCACAGCGAAACTCACTGGCTGCTACTACTAGGTATTAAATTGGTTGCTGCTAGGTCTTCACTTGGTTTAACTTAACTACGCATGTAGGAAGGTATTCTGGAGCGATTATTTTCGGAGGTACCTTCCCTTTTGCGTCATTTCGCGTGACTAGCGCTGGACACATCAGCGCCTACAAGCGACAGCGTTCCTGGAATGCCACAAACGCAGGCAGGCTAACCAAGGTTGACATACTGCCAAGAACGCTGCTGCTTGCCGACACCGAACGCGTTCGAGGCTAGCCGCTCGATATCAGTCGGCCAGCTTCGCTTTGTGTTGAGCATTGCGCGGCCTAGTGCAAGCTTTCGCCTTTTTTTTTCTCCTGGCTCAGCGCGCCGCACCGAGAAGAGAGGCGGGAGTCGGAAAGGCAGGAAGTTGGCGAGGAGGAGAGCGCGTGAGCGTGCAGGCGGTCTCTTCCTCCTCCTCCGGGTTGCCATGGCTACGGCGCGGCAGTTTCTTGGCACGCAGCACAAATTACGGCTGGCTTAAACAGCTTCGCTGTTAGAAGTCACAGTGTCGCCCCAGAAGGCGAAGCATCGATTGCAATAGCGAATTAGTGGACGGCGATACAAAGTACGGATAGAAGTTTTATCGGCCGTATAAACTTGTAAACATACGCATTCTAACTAAATTAACAAGCATGGTGTCATGCGCGCATAAGCAAACATGAACGCATCTCACTCGATCACCGCGGAAACTCGCTGTGAAAACGCTGGAGTGAGTGAGCGCGCCAGCAGCAGCAAGCAAATTGAGCTTCGTGCCGTCGCTCGCATCAACGCGATCTTAGCCACGAAAACACAAGAAGCTGCAAAAGCTGCCTTAAAAATTCGCTTACTAAGTAAATTGACAAGCACGGTGTCACGCGCGCACAGGCAAATGTCAACACATTTCCCTCGATGACCGCGTAACTTGCTATTATAAATATGGAGCAACGAAGAACGGCAGCAGCGGCGAGCGCATTGCCTTCCGTGCTGCCTCTCGCTTGAACGCAAACTAGGCGGGCGAGAACACAGTGCACACGAAGCCATCAACAGTCGGTTAGCCTTCGAAGCCACCACACATTACCTCCAAGACAGGACGACCGCCGCTACGCAGACCCGCGCCATTCGCAGCCCCGGCCGGAGTAGAAGTGGAGACACACGCTACCCTGCCTCCCAACCCACCCCCCACATGCGCACATCTTCCCACATTCGTTTCTTGCGCACGCGAGAAGACGATGCCGCACCAAGCTACCATCCTTCTAGGCTCACCCTCATATGCTTTCCCGCAATCTTCTCGCACTTGGACTTCATACGAAACCTCACGGCGACGCTCATGACGACGGCAGCAATTCGCCGGGAGTGCCCATATAATTGCTATCGCACTAAAATGGTCCCGAAATAGCGCGGGTGAGCTGATGATCCGTGTGTTTGATCAGTCTGCATGTGTTTGATAGTTAACAATTCAGTGGCCTGCAGAAAATTTCTCGACTCATCTCCCAAGGCCCTGCCCGCATGGCTAGAGACAGTATTCAATTTCAGGAAACACGTGTTCTATGATTTCATGTATCTGTGTGGCAGTCTACTATACTATATTCCCAACTTGCCCATCAAAGCGAGTTGCATTTCAGGTAAAGCTGTGCTATCACTAATCCAACAAATTGTAATTGCAAATTATTCTAGGCTTTAAACATCGCTTTGCCCTCACTAACACTTTAAGCACCGTGAGATGGCAAAAAGAAAGAAAAGAATGTTTGCAAGTTCAACGTATATGCTTAGAGTCACTGCATGTCCGTGAATGTTTCAGAAAGCGTAAAGCTCCAAGCCGTGGAAGAGATACGCTTATCAGCACTAGAGCAAAGGCCGGAAGGAAATGTAAACGTCGACAACACTACCGAAGATAGTGGCGATGTCTGGACCTCTCGGAAAAGCTTGCGCCGAGACACTTTTTTTTTTTTTTGACACGAACGACAACCGGCGTCTTCGCCGTACACCATGTTGCTTTTTCCACAGATATAGCAAACCACTGAGCGAAACGAAAAAGTTCATTTTGCCAGCTGGTCCTGAAAAGATGGCTCGGAATTACACTGCTGATGGAAGTGCTGGGCATATTAGTGGCGAAAAGGAATGGGGGTACGGGGGGAGGGCGGAGAAGCTAGACATACCCTGGAATAAGGAATGAAATATAAATAAAGATTACGCTAAGTGCGAGAAATAGGCAGCGCATTGAGAGACCATTCACTTACCGAGCAACGCTCGCAGCAACAATGGCAACTATAAAGGCGAGGGCAACACACGACGTCGCATCGTCCGCTACACACGCCCGAAAGTCGAGAACACACGGCCCCAGTAACAGTACTGGCGCCGGCACCATATAGCAATCGACAAAAACTAAACAAAAAGCAACCACTCAGCTCCAAGAAATTGGAGCAGCAAAATTTCATTTGCGTCTCTGTACCCTGTACAAGGGATCCTGTACCATGCGCAACCCGAATACGGAAAAACTTAATCACACGGCACTGTGCGTTGTTATGCATCCTAAACTTAGGGCTAACTTCATTTTGGCACACTGAAGACTGTTTTAGACCTCGTCACTCACGTGGAGCCTGAAAAGGCGTCAAGCTCGATGACAGTAATACCCCTGACACACGGGCACTCTAAAGTCGTTTACGTAAGGGGACATCTACCGGAAAGGCGTTCAAGCGCAGCAACACACGACAAAGGAGTATCTCCCTCCCGGAAAAGTTCCTTTGCGGGAAAGAAGATCGGGTATCTACTTTTCGAGCGGAAAGGCGTACTCTCGCATACAGCGTGCACAACTCATCAATAGAAGAAAACGTTACATAACTACGGTGCCCCGTTAGTACTTTTTTTACCTTGGAAAATGTATTAATCTTTAGCGGTAATGCGATTTGTCAAACAGTAAATATTTACTCTAGCTATACTCTCAAACGCTCGCGCAATGTCGCTAGCGCCGCCATGTTTAATTCCAAATATACACCTTTATAAGCCATCAAAATCTTTAAAAATTTTTTTTGGTCCTACAGTCACTAAATGTAATTACGTACGCAGATTTTGTAAATGTTTTCTCTCTTGCTGCTTTAACAAACAGCGCTTTTTTGTGGCGTTCATTTGAGGAACCACCTAAAGTTAGTGCAATGTCGTGTGTCATCGGCGGAACTCCTTTCTACAAAGGGTCTTTCGGAGTAACAGGTGTTTCCTGCAAAGGACTTTACTTTTGCCCGTGTGTCAGGGGTATTATAGCTTTCCACAACAACAAACGGGCTTTTGACAGAGTTAGCCACGTACATGTTTTGTCTTGGGGTAAGAGGACTGCTGCTTCGTTAGATTTCAGATTTCTGAGTCAGCGTAGTGTTTTCATGATTACCAGCAACGGGAGCAGTAAACCGTGCGAGTTGAAAGCGGGGGTCCGCCCTCCTACCGACGTCAGTTCAGATATCAATGTATGCAAACGATATCTTATCCCCAGTCGTCGGGCAATGACTGTGCTAATTAAAGTACGAGAACTGCTTCTGAAAGAGCTATCACCGCACACTTTCCGATAGAGCGTTGCATGGACGTTTCAGCCAAAAAGCCTGCAGTATTACGATTTCTTCTCTTTATTACTTTCCTCAGACAGTCTATGAGGAGGCCGAGACAAAAGGTGAATAATGCCTGACGGGACCCCGGCCACCTTTACATAAATACACAAGAATTTAGTACTGAACAATACAATGACACGTACAAGAATAAAAGGAGGCGTCACAACCAGGTCAGTCTTTCAGTCAACTAGACTGTAATTCCTGTTGTACGGACGCATCGCTTTCTCGAGATGACCTAGACCGAACGCTAACGTGGGAAGCTCATATATGCAATATTGGGAGCATGTAATTCAAGCAATGGATTTTCAGCCCTGTACCACAGGCAGGACAGGGGGTAGCACAATAGAATCCCTCTTAAAGCTCATAGCTCTTGTACGGCAAGCCGTCTCATATTCATTCGCAGTCATGCAAGTCTATTGAAGTCAAACGTAGGGTAAACAACATCACAGCCCGCAGTCTCCATATTTGCCTCGGTTTCCCGCGTTCGACCTTCAGCAGCCTTGTGATCACCCAAGCAAAAGAACCGACAGTTCAAGCACTTCGCATTCAAGAACTCTTCCGACACTTCATTTGCTTATCGACAAAGCATCATGCTCACCGGCTTCGTTACAAACTTCTTCAAAGCAGTGAGCAAATTGGTCACACTTTACGAGCTCATGAAGAGGTGCTTCCATTACAAAAAATGTTCTGCGTCCAGATATCAGCTATCCTGCTTGGCAGCTAATCACAACTTCTGTGACGATGAGCATTCCAGGAATCGAAATGAAATCGGCCATGCACTACCTAGAAGCGAAGCTTTACACGCTCCAGCAAATGCACTGGTTTCACGAGGGTTACATATTTGTATTCACAGAAGAATCTACATCAAATGAAAGTTCGAGTGCAGTTTTCCTTATTCCTGCGTATCGAGTAGACAAAGTTACACACTCTGACGTAGGACATCATTTACGGTAGCAGAACTTTTCGGAATATCACAAGCTGCAAGATTTATTGCCGAAAGTGACAGCAGTCGGCACTGGATGGCATATTCCAACTCTAAAGGAGATAATATTATTACAAGAAGAAAGCAGGCCCACGAGTGTAGAAGAATGTATATTTCCAAGCGAAGAAATATGGCGTTCAGGCAACGGCCAGAGTCTTCGTCTTCCTCTCGTTCGCGTCACCTTCTTTCCCTTCACCGTAACAATATATTTTTATGAAGATGATTCCATGATATACAAAATTATTAAAACATTGACAATCGCTTCCCTTGCTGATCATGAGGTCTGTTTTCAGTAATTACCGAGCCACGTTTGAATCTTGGGAAACGAGGCGGCATAGAGATTAGCTACTCCAGCATGGCCTGACACTTTCGGTGTTCGCTGTATCAGACGACAAGAATGTGCTTCGCAGGCACAAACTTTGCAAATACATGTGGTTAGATGCATCTGCAAAGTCTTCATTCCTATACAGAGTTTACCCATTACTGAGGTTTTCATCGAACCAAAAGATAGACCGCACGCTCGACACGCTTCTCCCTCGCTTACGCTTAGATGTAGCCTGCACGTTTCGCTTCTTGCGTCGCATCATAAGACGAACGTACCCGCATCGTAGTTGCTGTGATAACTCCAACGCGTCAGGTGAGGATATTATCATATAATGTACTCAATATAACCAACAGCGGTTTCGCCTGCGTGGTCTTCTGAACACCCTTGACAGATTTCCTCTCATACTGGGCAAAGTGCTTGAACCGTGGGCATGCCCTCACAAACGGAGACGTACTGTAAGCATCCTTCGCTATATTTTTGTGGAAACTAATCTCATGGACTGCCTATAAGTGACATTACTGCTTTATCTTCTACACAGTGGTTCTGTTTTAACAAGCTGATTTCGCGGCGGTGTTGTTCTTATATGTATATATGAAGATACTTATGTGGACTCCTTCACTTGTGTGACCCACCTGTGAACCAGCTGGCTCTGACGTAGCCTGGCTTCCCCTGTCTGTATACATCTAAACAAACACAAACAAACAAAGACCCATGAGCTGTCCAAAGTGTGCTGCCCCAGCGTCTACAGCATACATTCACCACGTGCTGTGGTGCTGCCTAGTAACAAGGGTTACTGGTGAGAGTATTCTAAGGGCTGCCCAGCCGCGAAAAGATCAATCACGCGTCGTCTCGTGAACAATAAATTTGCTTGGCAACTATTAGAATTTCTACATAAGAAGGACCTCCGCAGTTTTAGGCCATCGGGGAAGCTGCGTGAAAAAAAAATAGAAGTATTCAACCATCCTATGTGATCAGCCGAGGTTATATCTCGTGTCGCTCCACTCCCATATAATTTCCTTCGATAAAGAACGAACACCGGTGTATCCAAAGTATACGTTGCCGTTGGAATGCGTACTCGTGGGGAATACGTACGCTTTCGTTACACATTTACAGGTGACCGCATCCATAAGACGCATCAGAGCTGCACCGTGGGGCCCCTGCCGAACGGTGGCTTCACAAAGTGCCAGGAAAAGGGAGAAGTTTCCGTTGTCGCCATACGAAAATCGTAAAATGCGACAGGAATCTCAAGTAAGCTCCGGTCAGGCACGGTGATGCAGATGACATACGGATCGCCCCTACCAATTAAGTGCGCCTGCGGGCTTTAACGTTTTGTATGAAGTGTATTTCGCTTTAACTCGGAAATCAATGGCTCGTGGTTGACCGAGACGCCTACCGATGAAGCTGACGCTGTTACTTTTGCTCGAGGCAGAAGCGTCACTTTTGCGCGAGCATTTCTTCTACAAAATTACTAATGAGGTGCCATGTCGAGCACCTATGCGTTTTCTCGAGCGGCAGAGATAGCGTTAGACTATTTTATCATAGCAATATCGTTACCGACACCAACTTCCGCCCGTTGCGCATGAGCGGAGTTTACAAGACTGGATATGTGCGGCCACCACCCTGCAAGTTTACCAGGAGTTCTGTCGTGGTCACGTGTCTAAATCCGCTTACTCTTTATTTAGCCATTTTTTCAGCTGTGATTGGCTAACAAGGTCGCAACACGCCCGCTAATTGGCTCAACATATGGAATTTGACAGCGTCCAGTAGAACATTGATAGTGATAGTAAGCTCCCAATGGCGGAAGTTGAGAATGTCCGCAATAGTACCCCAGTAGGGTGTATACAAAACTGGGCAGCACGAAGAAAAAAATCTGGTCAACCACCAGCCAAGACAAAAGAAATTCCAGTCGCCGGGGGTCGCAGTCCCTTCAAGTAGAATGAGCTCCACCAAAATGGCTTCTCCCATTGCGGATGGGAACGATTGCGGTTGCGAAGCTGTTACGCGAACGCGTTTAACGAGAATTCATACTAAATTCTTGTTAAAAGGAGTGCATGACATGCGGCCGTTTGGAGAAGCGATCAAGTGGGCGGATATAACCGAGAAATTAAGCGAGGAGACCGGCAAAGCTTCTTTTCACGGAACGCCAGTTCATCTTTCATTTCCTGCCACGTGAAGAATTCGAGAACACGTGTGCTTTGCGGCGCACGCACTGTACGCTGGAAACGTTGCAATCTGGAAAACGTTGACATCTGTCGCAAATGTTTTTGCTATACGATAGGGACATGCCTCTAACCCTCTGATCTCAGGTAGCTGCGTAAAAAGGCTCACTACCACTGGGCACACTTTATGTTGAATTGACGTCACAGCGCCTAAAACCATTTGAATATTTCCATAATCTTTTCCTAATGATTAAAAATCTACCCAAACGTTTGTCGGTAAAAACGTTCATAGGCAACCAAACGCATTACAATATGAAGCTTTTGATATTATCGTCATCTACGTGTACTTGACAGCGTCACGTACGACCCCCGACAATTACGATTTGGCTTGTTTGGGTGGAAGCACAGCGGATTTTCTCTTTATGCCATCGTCGTCATCCTCTTATAAAAGCGTTGTCGCGTGTCCAAAGATCATAATAGTGCTTACAAGGTATATGTAAACTGGTAGCGAAGCTTGCCTAGGAGCCCACATGTCAAGACAATGGCCGCGTGTGGCAACCGTCGCCATCTGTGTGCCGTGGGGACAACTTCAGTAATCAATCAAATAAATAAATAAAGAAAAGATTCACGTACATCCGGAAATGGAAGTGACGTCGTGATATCATGCTGCTTGGCGCGAATATTTTAATTTTTTTAGCGTCCGGCATTTAAACAGCTACGCCAGGAGTTATTTTTCTTCCGAGGCTTAGGCGAGCTTGCGACTCGTCTCAGCTGAAGCGCCAGCGTGTGATTAAAATATAGGAGTGGCGTATGTCTCAATGCGAGCGTAATTAGGCTGTTACTGACGGCAATTGCTCCAGTAGGTTCCTCGGGGAGGTGAGCGAATAGGATGGAAATAAATGACAGTACCCAAAGAGATTTCAAAAGCAACTTCACTTGTATTCGTGTAGAACAATGCAACCAATATACTTGAGGAAACAAAACATATGTTTCAATGGATGAACAGTACTATGACCAGCACACAGTCGTAATGTATCGCTACATATGCGAAGCATTTTCACAGTATCAATCGCAATTCCGCGCTACACCATGTATTCGTATCGAGCACTTATCAGACAAGACAAAATTGCACCACATTATCATTCAGAAAGCATTCGAATCGCTAATTTTGGTGCCTGTAGGACACTCAGAGCCTGTGTTACGGAGAATGAACGAACATAGCGCGACGTTTCTTCGCGGAGCGCTCCACATTTATCGTGACGAGACACAGCGCGTCGGATGCCCGCAGCCGTCAACTTACGCGATAACAAAAAACGTGCACTCAGACCTTTCGCCAATGAATGCCGTGCGCTAGGCCACGCAACATTTGAAGTGACACGCACGCCACACTTTGAACAAACACGCAAGAAATTTTTTTTGAAAAACTCGAACGAAACCGCCGCATTCAAGTGAGCCTCACCATTCCGCATGACATAATAGCTGGCTTGCACAGTCCTGCCCCAGAATCACTGGTAAGTAGGGGCCCCTGAGAACGAACTAATAGATTGTAAAATAGAAAACAATTAACCCTTGTAGTTTCAGTAGAGCAGAAATTTTTGAAAAGGGGCCATTTACTCCTATGATAGTATCCTGATTAAAAATATTCGAACTTTTTTTTACATAGAATGTATAGTCTCAGTGTTTGTCCCCCCCACCCTCCCTGACTTAGTCGCGCATCAATCGTCCACCCCTAACTGATATCTCTGGCTTTGGCACGTTCTTCGTTCAAAGCTTCGCGACCTATTTAGATGGACCTTGGAGCTTAAGCCTCGCAGTTCTCGCCACTTTCACACTAGCGTTCCACGCATAAAAATTGTCCGCCTTACACCGTTACGTGGCACGGCTTGGAAACACTGCGGGACCCCAAACGAAGTTACTTAGCGAGCTACGTGTAAAATGCTTCGCGCAACAGTTATTCCCTGAGAGCGTCGGAGCTCCATAATTTTGAATTTAATTGAATTCTAGAGTTTTATTGCGAAAACCACAACCTGATTATGAAGCAAGCCGAAGTGGGAAAGTCCAGATGAATTGTGACCAGCAAGGGGATATTTAACGTGCCCCCAATGGACGAGACACGGGCGTTTTTGCATTTCGCCACTATCAAAATGCGGCCGCCGCGGCCGGGATTCGATTAATTAATTTATGTATTTATGAGGTTTTACGTGCCAAAACCACCAGATGATTATGATGCACGCCGTAGTCGGGAACTCCGGATTAATTTAGACCACCTGGGGTTCTTTAACGTGCAACAAAATACAAGTACACGGGTGTTTTCTGCATTTCGCCCCAATCCAAATGCGGCCGCCCTGGCTGGGATTCGATCCCGCGACCTCGTGCTCAGCAGCCGGACACCATAGCCGATAAGCCACCATGGTGGATTAGCTGCATAATTTTAAATCACACAGCTACCCCTTCGCATGCCCCATATATTATCCAGGTTCCATCACAATAACTCCAGTAGCTGTCACCATGAGCTTTAGCCGACATTTAAAGCGAACATTTTTCGTCGTATATAGTAGCAAAATACGTAATGCTTCCCAAAGGAAACACAGCATGCACGCGCCTAAGCATTGATTGCACAGTATAAAACAGTCACAGAACATGGTCATTTCAGGAGGCGTTGAAATGCTGTATTAGTTTTATGCAAGGAAGATTGCAATGTCCTGGGTCTGAAGAATCTCCGCAAGCGGCTACTAAATGCACCCAACGTTTAGTGCCGTCGTATAGAGAACGTTGCTTAGATACACGGTTCCTGCGCAACCGCAATAGGTGCACGTGGCTTACGCGTCTTCTATCTTATTCGAAAATTGCAGCTAGTGCACTCATGAGTTACAATCGCAGACGTAAGGGTTACGTTTCCGCTATAGGGTTGCCAAACCATTCCTGTCCTCTAATCTCTGCTTGCCTAACGCAATCCACACTTTCACTTTTACGCTGAAGAAAGCATTTCCGCGCTAGTCTTTATCCTGGAACATGAGGCTACAGTAAAGCTTTATCTGCTTCTCTGACATATTTTACGACACAATACAGGAGGCTTCATGTCGGCACCAAATACGCCGACTGCGTCGTCTCCCACCTGCAAAGATAAAATATTTAACGTCAGCAGCCACGTGAACCAGCGACTGTATCGCACGTCTGGACGCCTCAGTGGGCGTATCTATCACGTTTGCATCCCGAGGGTGACCCCGGCAACTACGGCACGGCACACGCGTTCATGCGCCCGGACGAGCCCCTTGGCATAGGGTGCAGCCGGTGAGATAAGACAATCTAATCGGGCAAGGTGAACAGCGCTGCGACGATAGCGACATACCACACACTGACGCCGTCTGTCTCAAGGACGGTAAAAAAGTTCACCTGTAATATGAAGCCGTCACTTTCAAGGACGCAGACGCCCTAAGCCGGTTGCAGAAGAACGGCCACGTATCATCAGCATGGAAGGCTATTCCGTCTCTACGCTGACGTTTCCAAAGAGCTTATCCTTCCGTTTCAGTCTCTTCGGTGTGCGGTATCACTACAGAATGTAGTGATGAGCAATCACGTGCACGTTTTATATCGCCTTCGTCACAAGCGCAATACCGAAGATGCTGAGCTCTCAGTTTAAAGAAATGCTTCCAAACGTGGCGTTCACATAATATGATAGCCACTGCCTCGTAACTACGGTATACTTGTAGGACTAACGGGAACAGGTGACCGATAATACTCCAGGGCTGAAAGCTTTAGGCATTGAAGCGAGAACTGAATGTCAACCGGTATTTTTGCATGCTATCATAGCAGGTCCTCACTCGTGCTCTGGTCATTGAAAAGGACCGTCACCAAGCGGCACGCGAGGTTTATTGCACCCGTGGCATGCAACATACGACATGTGAAACGAATGGGCTCAGTGAACGTTTCATTGGCCACCCGATAGTGAGCAGTTTCCTCCCGGCCTGCTGCAAATACCGAGCAAATGCGCGGGGTTTACTGTTCCAAGATGTCTATTAAAGCGACGCTGCACCAGCAAAATGACAGCCTATCGCACCAAGTTAACCGAGCAAGTTCGCTGACATTTAAGTTCCCAGTGGAAACAGTGCACCGGCAGCTTTCTGCGCTCGGTGTGTCTGGTTGCGTCGTTAAGTAAGTCTGGTTACGTCGCGCAGTTTTTTTTTTTTCTCTCTCTGGCGACTTGTGCTCCTTGGACTCGTTTTTGTTTTGTTTGTTTGAGCACGCAGCCACTATTGGCGAACGCGTCCGGTTAAGACACTTCACATAATATCAACGCAAACTAGGGGTCCTCTGCTCTTCAACGATTTGTGGCGCGCGCCGGAGTAGCGGAATTGCTACTGCTATTGTAGTGGAAGGTTCGAGGTATTGAGTTACCTAAAGACTGCGGATTTTGAAGTTATTGTATTAGCGTCCTGCCTTTGGAGCATAGGGCAGCAAGCGGGCAGCCATATTTTGAGAATACACACACATCAAGGGTCTCGCGTAACATGAACCGAGCTAGGATATCAAGTGGTAACTAGGCGAATGGTAAGTGCACCATTCCAGTAATGTGCCATTAAGTGGTAAACTTAAAAACACTAGGCGAATGATACGAAGAAAATAATGTTCGTAAACGTCATGAGATGCTCAAGATATCCCTTGAAATGTACTTATAGTTAGTTAATGATGCAAACTTCTAATTGCTCGATTTAGGGCAAAAGTTAAATTTGAAAAGGTGCGCCGCCTTCTAAATAAGATCCAATAAAGTTATTTTCACGATTATATATCTTACGTTATTTCTTTTCTTTTTTCACGCTCTCGAGGCAACACACAAGAACAAGAAAAAATATGGGAAGAACGCAAATATGCCTTTGGCCTTATTCTGATAAGGTGCGTATCAATGTTAAGTTTGATTCAAGTTATATAAAACATCCGGTATATGATATCTGCAGTGGTATGTTAGCTAGCCGTGGTTTTACGCAAACAGTAGAACTTTGTCGATAAATTGGCTACAGCTTCAGGTAGTGTGCCCTTGAATATAAGAAATATTTGTGCCAAACAATTTTGCGATGTGCTTTAAAGCGGCTTCACAGCGCGATGTCTTGTTCGCAAGAGCTGCTTTGTGCCGCGGTACACTTCCACAGGAGCATTTGTGCCTACGGCAGAAGTTCCGAGTGTGTCTGCTTTACGTAAAGAGCCGAAACACGACGGTTTAGTACGGAATGCTTAGCAGTCACGTCCCGCCTTTGTGTCTTAGAACACAAAACAGGAAGAGGGCAGCCATTTTTTTAGTACCTGATTTGGACGGCGTGAAGAAGCGAACAGCTAACGTGACATGGCATGCGATTCGTTGCCGGCAATAAATCTTCTGCACTGAAACCAGAACGAGTTGTGCTGCGACGCCATAATAGAGTTCAACGTGCGCAGTGAGCAGTTTTTATTAGCATAGATCCGGTCTATCCGACAACACTTGGCGTCTGTTAGTCTCGAAGCAGATGTGGTTTTGTTCAGGCGTCGACACAGCGTCGACGTCAAATTTTCAAGGTATACTTCGTTAGGGCCAAATGCACATAGGATCCGAAGAAGGCTGAAATGCAAAGACGGCTGGGTGCAAATTGAAGAACACCACGCGGTCAAAATTATTTCGGAGTCCTCTACTACGACGTCGGTTGCAGCCACTATGCAGGCCCAAACAGTTCAAACCCACAACTTTAACGACCATGGCTAATTGAATTTCTACTGTAAAAAAAGATTCTTCAGTGCTAGATGTTTGTTGTTAGGCGTCAGTATGAGCACTTTCTTAAATCAAACAGGTATTGAATCTATTGGTTTGCGTATTACTGCTGCATTTCAAGAAGTACAGACGTTACTGTACAATATGCATGTCTCGTATCAGAGAAATACGTTCGGGGCAGGCGGCCTGACCGAGCCAGGCCTCACGGCACCAGAAGATGCACCAATAGGCACCAGAAAATGAACAGAAACCACAATGTAAAGGTTTTGATCGATGTCTCACTTTCATCGAAGACGAAGTCACCGTCCTCGGCGATTCGTAATCGCTCACTGAAATACCACAAGCGGTTGCTGTGACAAGTCATTGGTTCTCCGAATTGCCATTTACCTCGAGCCGCCAGTGTCGTTATTCCAGAGCCGTATGAAAGTACGGACGTACAAAGAAAGCACAAGAATGAAAAGCCGTGCCGGTACAGTAGTAGCTTGATAAGCTCAATACTATGCTACCGATGCGGAAAAAAAAAACGGCCAGCATACTGAAAACATGGACAAAGAAGCACGGAATGACGAGAATAATGCAGGACTAACATCTGATTAAAAAAATAGAAATGGGCCCGTTGAATCAGGGCCCGATAAGTTATGTTCTCGTTTTTGTTATGCGCGGTCCGTAGTCAATTAAGTGGCCTCTTTCTCCAATAGACGTACAGAAAGATCGCTGACGGACACGCTGCCAGCGTGCTGAATGGTCATTATTTCTATCAGTTGACTTGACAGCCTGTTCTTTTTGTGTTGTGCTTTGCAGGCCAGTGCACACTACGTGCAGGGGTGTCAGTCGGAAGGAGAAGCAAGGGTGCATCAAGAAATACACGACGCAGTACACCAAATGCAGTAACGGTGTCGTCTCAGCATCCTCCTATCTTGCGTGAATTTTACGTGGGGCGAATGGGAAAGCGCGTGATCGACAAGACTAAATGAAAACACGCCACCGCCTTCAAATAAACTCCCAGTGGCCATTCGGTGTTTTCATTACATGTTCCGCATTTCCACTGCCAAGTTCCCTGAGTTAAAATACAAAGCGTGTCACAACGCGGCAGACCGTTGGCAGCGTCGATCAAGCTTCGAACGCAGTTTTCCGCGAATATGGCTGGCAAACGTTTGAAACCATCATTGAATGAATTCGTTGTAGCGTCGTTAAGTATGCGAAGTACGTCAAACGCAGCATACGGCCATGACAGTACGATAATTCTTGGGGGAAACCGTCTCTAACTATACCTGAAGAACGCTAGCAATCTAGGGCGAAGAGCGTGAAATTGATTGCTGCAGCTGTTCGCGTGGAAAGGTATACGTTCAGTATTGGAGGAACTCTTGACGCGAAAACGGTACATTTGAAGCATTTCATGATCGTATCGGTAATTGATTTTCGAATGCATTTGAAGTGCAGGTCTCCCATGTAAAAAATACTATTAGAGCTTAGAACCAGTAACGTACAAACTAACTTTTGAGATAGGTTGCCTACAGTATTAGTGTCCAATCCAGCACAAGAATAAGTACAGAGGTCCTGTACACGATAATCGCGTGGGAAATTTAAGAAATAGAAAAGTAATTAACAGCAATTAGAATTCAGATGCACCTGTAGAAGCTATAGATAAAAAAACTACAAGGACGAGATAAAGTGGTAGAATGCTTGCACTAAAGTTTTCAGGAAGGTAAGAATGGTACGAAGTAAAAACGTTTCTTGTGAGAAATTTAAATTGAACGAACAGGACATAACATGTTTTTCCTTCCAAGAACTCAGTATTTTCACAGGTGCACTGCGACTGGCCGGCCAATAAAGTTACCACTGAGATTGCACTTGCTGTTTGCAAGTGGCGATGAAATTGGGTTTTATATATGTTAGAGCGACTAATTTCCTATTCCTTGGGTTATCCGTCATGTGAGACCCTTTGTCAACAAACAGAATGGAGATAAATATGACTATGAACTATGACTACGAATCCTTCACGATATTGCCAAATCAAGGCCAGTGAGCCAGAATACACCACATGCACAAACGTCACGAGGAGATCCTCTAACGGACAGGCCGCATTGGTTGCCGGAAGGTATCGTTCTAAACCCCGCCAGCAAGACGAAGCCAGACTCGTTTTGAGCGTTTATAGACGAAGCGCCTCCACGTCATGCTTGGCAGTGACGTTGAGATTGAACGCGTAATTTGAGTAGACTTGACGTTTCTGCAGCCAACACAGCAAATAGGAAAAGAGACGAGCGATAAGCAGAAAATACAAGCAATCGTACTTTTGTAAAGCGGCTGCAATAATAACGCTAAGAGCTTGACATAAGGCACGTTGTTCGAGGGAGTATGTCTATGTACACAATTCTGCGTGGCCGGGAAGAAGGCGCGCTTGTCAGTTGTCTCGGGGCATTCGATTAGAACACCGCTAATGTACTCAGCGCGGGAAACACACGACGCATTTTCAGGAAGACTCGCTGATGAATGGTAGCACTCGAAGACTGCAAAATAAAAGGAGAAAAAACCAAGGCTCGTGCCCGTGGGTACATGATTCATCTCTATTCCTTATTACCACAATGCGTCAAATAGCAATATCTCCTGTTTACGGCTATGTATGCTTTAAGATAAGAAGAATTTCTGCGACCCGTGGCGGCGACTATTCTTGGCAACTGCTCGCCCTATATTTGACGCCATTAACGAAAGTCCTCGCGGCCACCTCCTCTCCACCATTCCTTCCAACGAGCCTGAAGCAGTCAGCGCCTGCCTCAGTGTCACTGTGTTATCGCTCTCTCGTAGCTTTAGGGTACCGAGCTTAACAACAATACAAGCTCTCACAGTCATTGGGTACAAAAACACTACCAAAGGGCCTCGAGAGAGAAAAAATGCTAGGAGGTCCAGAATAGACAGACAACCCACAGACTACGAACATAATAATAACATGATTGACTATTAACTATCAATGCGTGCGTGTATTCCAACAGCAAACATTTACCTGTCGGACCACGTCGGGGTCTCACGTGCTTTGTCTGCTCCATTTGCGACGCTTCTTCTTAACAGTAATTAACTGTTAAACATTAATTATCATAATAAATATCTTATTAATTACCTAATTATGGATAATAGCTTCCACAGTCCACTTAAGCAGCTTCTCCAGGAGGAAGGACGGCACGTACTTATTTACCGATAATATCCGATATGGCACACCATACAATTAAAAAAATTCGAGGACACCTAAGCTCTTCCTATTAGTTGAGAATGCGAAAACATTAATGTCCAATTGAATGCCGCTGAGCGGTCCTTCACGTTATGAACTCCTCGCGGTCATGCGAAAGCGTTGAGATGCTTGACGTGTTTTGATTTGGACTTACCGAGGCGTGGTTAGAACGCGGGCGAGAGCTTGCGCGAACAAGGCACGCGTGGATAACACAGGCTTCCGAGAGCGAGGGTGACGTGGCGTCGCGGATATGCCCTTTCCTGTCACGCAGCATCTGGCCAACGCCTCCTAGACAGCCAGGCCTGCACACTCTGTTTTATGACGTCAGGTTATTTGGACCGAAGTTACCATTGCCAAGCCCGGCGTGACGAAATCGGTGGCGTCAAAATAACCATGGCATACTCGGGACCTTCAACATTAGACTCTACGACAATCGGGCAAGGTAGCAGAAGAGAGATAATTTATTAGAAAGGCAGAGAGGTAGGGCTGAGCTAGCATGGTCTGGCCTGCTACTCTGCACAGGAGAAAAATTGAAGGGCACAAAAAAGTGATGGAAGATGATGATGAGGGCAGGAAGAAGGGGTGCATATATATACACTAACACAATGGTTTCCTTAAAGTATTCAGTTTATTCAACTGATCTTCAAGTAGCCCAGAGCAGTCCTTGTAGCAATTGATGCTACGGTACGGTCACACATTGCGGCGAAAATGTTATGTTCGGAAAATGACCGCCGGTCAATGCCTGCAAGAGTCCAAGCCAGCGCCTCCCGCTGTGATGCGTAGAAAGGGCAGTTGCAAAACAGATGTTGTAGAGTCTCAGACACTTGGCAGTGTTCCCAATTCATGCTGTCCGTACGGCCAATAAGATGCGCATAGCGTTGAGTGAAGGCGACGCCCACGCGAATCCGGTGAAGCATGCTTGCTTGGCATCACTTGACTTCAGCCGGGAGGCGAAAAGTCCTGCACAGTCTATTTCCCGCAGGCGCCTGTACCGATGGTTTGGTTAATCCCAGTAATATGCTGTGTAATCGCGCATGAGCGTAGTCAACAAAGAGTTTACATCGCTTCACGAGTAAGAATCTTTACTTCGATGGCTGTAGGAATAGCGGTTCTTGCTTCCGCGTCAACTAGCTCGTTGCCGGCCAAGCCGCAGTGAGCAGGTACCCATTGGAAGGTAATTGAATGACCGTTCCTCTGAGCAAGATCAAATATTTGTAGGATGTCTAATGCTAGCATCTAATACTGGCCTCTCATCGAGAGAAAATCGATGGCTTCCAGCGCTGATATCGTGTCAGAAAGGGCAAGGGAGCATGACGTCATGCAGCGAATTGCAAAGGTCTTGCGCTATATGGGAGGCGTTCTTAAACGTTGTTTTATGCATTGAAGCACAAAAGTAATTGGGACGCCAATGCATTTCTCCGCAAAGTTCGGGAAATAATATCTCGAAACTGATGTCATCCTGAGAATTCGGTCTAAGTGTATCCGCATTGCGAACTCAACGGCTAAAATTTGTAAATTGAAATATGGGCCATTGGGTAATTAGCGAAAAATTTAATGAATTTTTGTTACTTAGTCGATTATAAAGTTTATTTTTTTGTGCAAATAACGTCCACCTCTTCGAGTGGACCAGCTCATGAACTAAAATTGTGCGATCTGCCATAGGCAACCTTTAAAATTTTTTTTGAAATTGTTGGCTGAATCACACGGTATACCAAAGTACGAAAGAAAATATCGCTGTCATATACGACCTTCAAGTTCTGTCGTCTGCAGGCCAGTCTGGACAGTCCTAGTATGGTGCAGACATTCACTGCAACGTACGTCGTCGCAGACAGAATAACTGTACAAGACGTATCCTGTACAAAGAGTACAGGACACATCAACAACCGAGGCTCCGAGCTGAACCAGCTGCCAATTGTTGAATTTGAGCGTGCTTCGACAGTTGGTCCATGGTGTTCTGGCATTCTTTTACCGTGCCACATCACGTACAATTACGTAATTTAACTAGCCAACGTTGCAGCATTTATTGTAGTTTGGATATAGATATCTGCACAGCACATTTTGAACATTTCGGCTGGTTACCTTCATCAAACGCTAATCAACCAGCTTAAAACGTTAGAAGAATGCTGAGCACTAACAACCTACGCCGTATACATCAAATGCGTTTTGGGACGACGTAGTTTCCCGAATCGATTATTTCTTGAGAATGGGTTCATCACTGCCTTTGTGACATCATTCTACGGCGGCTAAATTTAGCCTCGCTTTCACAAATCTCCATCACTAACAAAACAGAGAGCGCGTTGAGAATAACACAATTACCTCACTCATCGCCAACTAAGACAACCTACAAATAAACGCACACACAAAGAAAGAAAGCTACAAGTAGCATCATCACCGCGCCGCCAACTGCCTCTATTATTCGGTCTGATATTTCTCTGCAATAGTTCAGACAGGCCTGATCAGCAGCGTGGGAGAATTATACAGTCAGAACGCTATTGAATAAAAAGGGCAGTGGCATTACGAAAGAAGCCCAGGTGACAACTACACAATTACCGGCAACTGATGCAGCCGTATGCTTGACGAAATAAGTGAACGCGCCGGAGTATAGAAGTGACGGAGCACATATTGTTCAAGTGCATGACTGACAGCCTGTACATGTAGGACAGCTCATTCTCGGAGAGCACGCGCTTTCACGCATTGACAGTTTTGCGCCATTCGCTCGGACGAGGCAGCGGATGGAATGCGGAATGCAGGGTCAAAAGGCCTTAGACCTTCCGGCGCATCTACGACACCGCAAAGAAAAAAAAATGTCACAGTTTCGCCCTAAGGGTGAAGCAATGAATGCGATAGCAACACAGCAATGTCATACGAAGTAAGGTGAGCGGCTTTGGTAGCAATGTGAATTGTAGTAAACATGAGCTGATTAAGTAAGCAGGTGTGCTGCGCCGTAAGTAGACCGACATGAAGAGAGACTCGATGACCACGAGAAGGCGCGTGTGAAACGGTGGTGTTGATGAGAAGCGCTTCCCGTGGGCAGCGCGTGCGACGAGACACACCTGTAGCGCTGCACTGCCGATCCGGGCAGCATTGCATGTGTAGCGTGCGTTAGAAAATGTGGCCCGACTATTACTAACTGAATGGCCTCACACGGTCTCCCAAAGCAAGAGACTTTCTAACGCGGCCAGGGTTCGGGCGTTTTTCTGCAACGAATGCAAGCTGCCTGCACCGCAAATTAGGGAGGAACCCCCGCCACACTCTCATTGCAACAAGAAAGCGCCTGCAGCGCTCGATTACAGCGCAAGTTGAAGGAACGCGGCAATCAAAGCTTTCTTTAAAGTTTTGTACAGGTGCTAGCTGCCCGCTCGCATGCTCCACGCGTACCGATTCCTCACCATTTTCGGTGCGAATTATATAAGTGCACATAGGAAAAATAATATATATTTAACGTTGTGTCACATTGGTGGTGCGCACTCACTCGTGGAAAAATAGCCGATCATATATAGCCTAATGAAGTAAATTCGAGCTACCGACTCGGAATTCAAACTTTACATCGTAAGAATAATTAGACTGGACAAATACTCGCCAGATGCGAAGTTTGCTTTCGAGGAGACCAAAATGATTCCCTCTAAATACCATTGTGAAACAGGTAAGGAGATCTGGCCTACGCGAAACATAAAGGGACACTAAAGAGAAACCGGAAGTTCAGCTTTTATTGTATATTATCCTATCACGATCACAGACATACCATTATTACTGCGAACAGAGGTTCATTAAGCGAGAAAATGGCGAAAAACTGAAGGATAGGTGCTGAGGCCTCTTCGGATTTTCCGTACTACACGTTCGTGACGTCGGAGATCACAAACGCAGCCCGGCCACGATGTTGGAACGTTTGTTATATATCACCCCCTGTCATTATCCCTTGATTATAGATAAATGTATTGTTTCTAGAGAAGCCTGCGACACAACAGTTTCCAACATTTGACCTAAATAAATTCCTCACACTGCGTGAGTTAGGGCGTGAGAACTGTTATTCGAACAAAAATACGCTGTGCGCTTATTGGAATTGTAGAAAGTTGTTGATGCAATAGCCGGTACAACCACGCCACCGCGCGGGTAAAGTGCATATATGTAAATATCCAAACCAGGCCGTGGAGGTACTGCTGTTTTACCTGGCGGCGTAAGCATGGCAGTGTGGGCCTAGGCTTTCTCTCGGGTATTTCTTGCCGAGTAACGAGCACATGCTACTACGTACCCGACAAAAAAAAAAAAAAAAAAAATTCGAGCACAAAAAGAGTGGCCTGCTGTCGCACTGTTTCGACGTTTGAAGTTATCTGTACAAAAGCAATGGTCGACTCCCAGCGAAGACGTCCTAGCTGTCAAATATCCATCCTTGTGCAACGAGCGTCGTCTGCATTTTTTGCATGTGCTCCGGAAAACAAAGTTTGAAGCGGGTCAAGGAGCTATTTGCGCACCTCCGAAAGCATGGAATACACAGAAACAACGTTTTTTTTAAGTTAAGGTTTCTAGGCAAACTCTCCCAGACATTGCTGACCGTGTCTGCTTCTGAGGGCTGCCGCTACTCTCTTGCTCACTAAGCTCCCACACCAGATGGCAATCTTATAATGAATCGCCTTATATGTAGCGCCATCTGAACCATGACTCCAGCAGACGTGTGCCATTGGCCGGCTCTGTTCTATACGAAATCTTGCAGTGAGAAACCAAACACCCATTAAATATCCTCTGTGTAATACATATGTGTTTTCAAGCGCGTAATTCGTTTAATAAAGTGATGCTGCCTTTGCCTTGTTCGCTCAGGTCTGGCGCGTCTGGTCCGTCGGCGTTCTGCCCGGTAAAGGCTGATTCACACTAGGCCGACACAGCACCGATTTGGTCTGCCAACTGTTCGCGACAGCATTTTCCTTCCTTTCAAACGTTGGCCACAGCGTTTTCCGTCTTGTAAACTGCTCGCGTCATCAGTCGGCAGACCAAAATCGTTCTCGTTCGGCGTAGTGCCGTCCTGTAGAGTAGTGGATTGTCAACTGTTACCGGGTTGATCCCGTAGATGAAGCGACGAAAAGTGGGCCAATTCCGAAGACTGTAATGCGCGGCCGCGTAGACCGCACGGGTCGCGATGGTGGGGGTTTCCGCGTGTTGCTAATTTCTAGGGCAGGCACTTAATTGCTATGCTGCAAAATACATTGCCGAAGATGAACAGATTTATAGTATTTAATTAACCGCTTCACATATTCCAAATATTGCGTTGGATCTGGATAATCTTGCTTGTTAATTTAGGCAGATCGTTCTTGCAAAGTTTGCGTAATTACCCAAACAATAAAGATTTAGTGTTAGAAAAACGTTAGCCGTGCAGAAAAAGAAGAGAGGAAACGGCGTTTGTGTTGTCCGTTTCCCTCCTCTTCGGTCCTTCTCTGCACGCCCAATTTTTTCTAAAGCCATGATGATGATGATAATGATAATAATAATAATAATAATAATAATAATAATAATAATAATAATAATAATAATAATAATAATAAATTACGGGTCCACAATGCATAGGCTTTAGGCGACAAACAAGGCGCCGGCGGTCAGCACGAGAGCGACCCGTTTTCCAATGAACATGTCATCGACCATTTCCTGTTAGACACATTCACCGTCGTCAAAACCTGGCGTCGGGCTCGCTTCCTGTGATCACGTTTCTGCTTCTGCTTTTTGATGCGGGTAGATGGTTAGTCACATATTTTCACTTTTCGCGGGTTTTGTTTATCAGCCGGGAAAAAAATTTAACGAGCAAAACGCACCTGCAGCCGAAAACGTGCCATTTTTAAGTTTCTTTCAATTTTCTACCAGTTCTTCATTGACAGCACGCCGTTCAGAACAGTACTTAAACAAATAGCTAATTGCAATTATTTATTCAATTCGATGACATCAACGAAAATATTATACGCAGCTGCTCATACTCGCCTATGAACAATATCCACTCGGTTATGGTCGCATAGACTGACCCGTCTTTTTTTTTTTTTACGCGGTGCATAATAGCGGGGAAACCCTATCTATGAGATAAAGGTATTTTTCTGCTTATTGACTTCAACATTACATTACTTTTAGAAAGACACATGGAAACTTATCCACCGGTTACAGGGTATGGCTGGGAACCGCCTATACAAAACACTTTTTACACGGTATGGACCACAGTGAAATTCTTCAGCGTGTTCCCGTGTTGGCGAAGACACATATCACACTCACTTGGAATGCTCGCATTATGAGACATACACCAAGACGCCGACCTAAATTGTCCTAATACCCGCCACGGTGACTCAGCGGCTATGACGTTGTGCTGCTAAGCACGACGCTGTGCAGACGTGGTTCGCAGCGATGTGATGTGATCACATTCTTTGTAATATCGTGGTGTTATTTGGACTTGCACTATATTAACCCATAAGGTAGATCTTGCCAATTTCATATCTGTTCCCTCCGGTTACGCCACAAGACAAAGCCATGATGTAACCATAACACCCTTTCGAACGCACAACAGCTTTAAGTACTCGTTTTTTTCCAAGGACAGTGAGGGAGTAGAAGTGAGAAATGACGTTGTTTTGCAGCCATCTCTTGAAACGTTTGCCTGTGGCATCTAACTGCGTCGGAATTAGTGTTGACTTAGTCCTTGTTTACTCCCGGTTCTACTTATGTATACGTTTTTAATAGCTTTCTTTATTTTATTTTCTCTTACTGCCAATTGTTTGTAATACGTTTGATTGTATTAACCTACCCTGGTAATATCCCTGTTCGTGACTGCCGTATCAATAAAAATAAATAAATAAATAAATGTGATAACGTAAATGTATGTTGTATGTACCATCAAATCAAGAGCCAAGCAGTAGACGGCGCCCTATTTGTGCGTCAAGATCGCCTCCTATATCATGCCGGGGGAAAAAAGTACGAAGATGTGGTACCGAAACACTTCGGTATTTGCCTTTCGCTTATCACGATGATAAAATTAATCGGAAGGGGCTCCCCCACAAGTGCTCAGCGATAAGGGAGGCCCTGGTGCGCATGCCCTTGGCACGGTATCTCGAGTGTCTACGTTGCAGACGACAGAGGGTTTATGACCTTCACGAAGACGGAAAAAAAATTGAACTACAACAGGTATGTAAAAAGAAAAAAGAAACATTCGAAGATCACAAAGAATAAAGGATAACCGGTGCTTAGAGGAAGAGCAAGTAACCACAAAATGTCTTTCAAACTGAGACGAATGAACGGGTCCTATTGTCGTACGCAGTTGTATGCTTCTCTCAATAAAAAGTTAGGCCAACGTAAAGGATTAACACAGCGAGTTGAGCGGGTTCGGTAGGATCATTTAGATTCCCCGACAGATTAAAATATCATTAAACTTGGAGTATTTTTGGTAACGAGTGTTTTGTCTCTGTGGTTTACTCTTATATGGCACTAATTGCCACGACAGCGGAACAAAAGTCAGACATCGCCCCAAAAGAAATCTAATAAGTATAATAATAAGTGCGAGGGCCGGCGTCGTCGGTCATTGTGGAGGCAGATGTCAACGTACGGCTTCGGAGCTCCAGGGCGGGGAAGACGGATACCCAGCACTTCCACCAAATGCCACGGGATGTTCTTGTAAGTAAAATCCGCAGGGCGTCTGTCAGAACAGGAAGACGGAGCAGTCTGAGCTGTAAACCGATAGAGCGCGCACTACTAGTTCGGTGCCTTCCTCTTCCAGACTTCACCATGCCTGTGCCGAAATCTCCAGTACAATACTTAATTTAGCAAGCCGTGGAAGAAAGCGCACATGCTTCTTAGTGTCAAGCTGTTTGAATGCCAATTGAGAGAACGAATTTCTCTGACTATAAATGTTATGCGAAGCGAATTATTCGAGAAAATGCACATACACGAAACTGTAAGACTTCATTCACACAGCCGTCAAACGCTCCGTCACGTCACCGTCACCTCAAAAGAAAAGTTGCAGTTTCGCCCGAAAGGAAAAAGCATCAACTGCGATAGCAAATTTACTAGTAGAGAACTAGACGGATAAGGATAGTACTTTTACCGGCTGCATAAACTTGGGCACATTTGCAAACTGAATTAACAAGCATGGTGTCAGCGCGCACAAGCAAACATGAATAGATCGCACTCGATGACCGCAGACAAGCACTGTCAAAACGCTGGCGTGAGCAAGCGTGGCTGCAGCAGCCGAAGGTTCTGCGGTCTACCGCGTCAACGGAAACTGAGCGGCGAAAGCACATCGCATAGGTAAGAGCCGTGTGGCGATCGCTCTCAAGATACGGTGCGCGCTACAGCCCTCAGCCGCTCAAAGTACAAGTACGAAGTTACTGGCAGAGTAGAAGCCGCGCCCACTCTCTCCCGAGCTGCCTTCCCGCTTTCCTCTTTTAGCGTGGGAGATTGAGTCCCCAGTTCCCCTTACGCCCAGTCGCAAGATACGCATCTGGTGCCGCCGCTAAACGTCGCCTCTCATGCCTCCCTCCCCTCCCCCCCCCCCCACGGTCTTTCGCACTACGGAAGACTTCGCGTTTTTTCTCCGCTGTGCGTTTGCTCTCCGTGAAAGCGCGCGTCCCTCGCGCGCTTTCACTCGCACATACAGCATACGGCGCGCGGCAACGATTTTACCGCCGTTTGACTTTATACGGAACCTCACGGCGACGACGACGGCAGAAATGCCCTTAGAGTGTCCATATAATTGCTATCGCAATAAATATGAAATAAAGGCATGGAGCTCCTTTTGATGGGGATACTCTTGGAATTATTTATGAAATGCGTTTTCCATATCGGCCGTTTCTCCTAGTAGTAAAGTTCATCGAGTTGGCCCGCTGCAAAAGACGTATTTCGTCGGGGAAGAAATGCAATAACCCTCGTGGACTTGGATTTAAGTGCACGTTAAAGAACCTTTCGTGGTCAAATTAATCCGGAGTTCATCACTATACGGCGCACCTAATAAAGGTGGATTCACACGCGAGGGCAAAATCCCTGCTCCGCGGGCTAAACAGTCACGTGATCACTTGAATCCGGCGCAGCCGAGTTAGGTGGCATTCCCACAGCCGGAGCGCCGTTTGCGGACTCCGCGTGCTTACTCTCGACTCCAACGCTTATTACCAGCTGCACTTTTGCATACTCGGCGTGCTCTATATTCCATGACGCTGTGAATCCCTCAACAGGAGCCAAAAAAGTGACGGTTGCCTCGTGACTTAGCGTTTTCTTGTGCACCTCACTCATGTTGAGGTCACGCAGGCTGCGCGGTCTGAGTAAATAAAGTGCGCGCGCAACCATGGCCGGTATTTTGTAGCGATGCCTTTCCGGTAATAATGCCTTTTCGCGCTTATCGCGCTTTGTCAGTGGTCAGAGCCATGGTTCACTCGCGTTATCAACGGGATCAGCCGGCCGTGAGCGGTGGATGATAAGACTAAGTCATGAGGCATCGCTACAAAATCGCAGCCCATGACTCGCCTTTCTCGCTGCACCACAGCAAAAGCATGTGCGGTCACTGCTACACAACAACACACGTGGCTTCAAGCCGACAACGCGCCATCGTGGCCACGCCAATCTGTCCAATGTTGACAGATTTGACGCTGACTACGCTAAATTGACGTCAGACGACCGCCAAACGGACGGATGGAAATACCGGCGAGCATTTTCAATCTGGACCGCGAGCGGAGGAGGCCGTACTAGGCGAGGGCGGCAGGTTTTGATGATCCACTACGAAAATTCCTCCTCCGTCCTGTCGTGTGAATGCACCTTAATCGGGTCATTGTTATGGGAAGTGAAACCCAAGAATTTCACAGCCTTCAGGGCTATTTACGGAACCATACTTGCACAAAAGCATGCGCAAAAGCAGTTAATGCGCATCGACTGAATTAGCGCAACACTTCATACATTTAGCATGATCTTCAATGACAAAGCTCTAACTCAAGTGAAGCCATAACAAATAGAGAAGGGGCGAATGATTAGTGAAGAAAAAAAATAAGCTTAAGCCTGTAAGGTCCAGTGATTCCATTTGGAATCACAGGATTTATCAGAGTACAAAAATGTACCGCTTCAATTTTGCAATATAACACCGCTCCAATTAAAGTAGGCGCATGCGTAAGCACGTCAAGCTGCCCTAGCAGATGAACGGCATGAAACCAGATGCGAAGATGAAGAAGGTTGCTTATCAGACAGGATAAAAGTCTGCTACAGCTTAGCCTACAGCTATCTTTCTCTATCCTTTCTCAAGTGAGCGTATCTTTATTTCCGCTAGCGAAAACGCTATACCTGCCTGCAACCAGGTATTGCGGAAGAGATAGTCCGACGACGCGTTCTTTTCAGTAGCTCACCTTCTAGGCATCCTTCTCATGGTTTATCAGATTGCTTTCTTTACGATATGCCTCCGGCCGTGCAAGTGGTGTCTATGCAACATGAAATCTCGAATATGTTACCGAACAAAGTGCACGTCCGCCTTTCGGCGTCATCTCTGACGAACCTTTTTAAGGCTAAAGCCTTATATGCCCCATGAAGTGGAAAATCTGGCGAGCGTCCGGAGTTATCCGCTGGAAAGAAAAGCCACGTGACCCAGTGATGACGTCTAGTTCTCGGCGCTGGACCTGCTGCGGCTCACACTGCGAAATCCCACGGTGAACAGCCACGTCGTCGGACGGATGTTCACCGTGGGATTTCTGTTCACCGTTACCCTGAGATCGACTTTGCCCAATTCGAAAATTGAGATGACCCAAGTTCAAAACCGGCCTGGCCCAATGGTAATATTGACTAGGCCCACCCCCAAAATTAGGTCGGCCCACCCTCAAAATTGACTTTGCCCAATTCAAGCACATGACCAAGTGATCACTTCATGTGGCATAGTAAAGTGAACAAGTAAGAACCTTAAGTTGCAACGTCACATGACCAAGTGACGACGTCATGTGCCAATGTCACGTGATATGGAAATCTAAATAGAACGGATCAATATAGCCGACACGCCCAGAATGCTTTGGCATTCAATGCATGTAAGGAGACTTAAGGGCCTCCGTAGCTTTTTTGCAGAATTGATGTGAAGAAAAAAAAACTATTCATATCCAATGTATATCTTCCAATCTATGAAGCGAAGCTTTCGTGAAACGGTTCATCAAATTGCATAGATTTGCATATTTTATTGCTGCGTCTTTGGAGTAAAGGAAACTTGCGCGCGCCGTTGTTGCGCAACGTTACACACGCGGCCATCATCTCAAAGAGCAAGTTGGTGTTGGCACGGCAGAAGTATACGTGCGATTGTGGCCTAGTATAAATTGAAGAAACAATAAAGTCTGGTAGGGCCCTCATGAACCGCGCTTGCATCATCGTTGGTAAAAAAACGTTTTATTTAATTATATAGACCTTGTATCACCTTGTACCAAACTAGCTCAACCAAGCGGAGCAATCTGAAGGCTTGAAGGAATTCTAGAGCAACCGAGTGAGCCAATCATTGGTTAGTATTTTCAAATCTCTCGTAATTATTGTAAATATGACGGTATTCTCAGCAAGAAGCAGGTAATAAATGAAACAAAAAGTCATTGTGGTCTAATTGTTTGAGCATCGGGCTGCTGTGGTGACTGAGGTTTGATTCCACCATCGTGCACATTTTTTTTATATGTAAGAGTTCTTGAGCTGTTCGGTAATACCGAGTACAGTAGCCTCAGCAGCAGCCAGCAACCGCGGTCAGGTAAGTCCACGGGGGCTCGCAAAGCAAGCTTCGCTTTACAAAGCAAGGACCTTAGCCACACTTTCGCCCAGTGTGTTATGCCACACATGCGAGATAAGGAAGAGCCGAATGCTCGGAAAGTTAACGCGTACTTAGAGAAAGCCTGCTGTCGACGGCTCGTGTACGTAGGGTTGAGGCATCGCATGCTACGCTATCATCATGGAACAGTCTCCGCAAATAAATGTTGAGGCTACGTGCAAGGAAAATCAAGTTTGGCTGTCCACAAACTTTTCATTTTTCTTGCTAAGATAGCCGTTTTATTACACACTGTTCCTTTGTGAAAGGTGGTGCGCAGCTTTCCTTTTCTTTGACAACCTCTACTTTTTACATAGATTCTCAGATTAATGAAAGTATAAATAGTCAAATTCATCGCACCGTCGATCTCAGCACCCACGAACAAAGATGGCAACGTGAAACAACCTCAATCGGAACAGCCGGAGCCTGCCTTGTCTTGTGCGGATCCCGGTTGGATGGATGGATGATCAATCCATCCATCCACGGATGGATGCTGTGAGCGTTCCCTTTGAAACGGGGAGGTGGGTTGCGCCACCGAGCTCTTATTATTTTGCCTAATGTCCTACCTTTATTTTTGAGATACACAGAATTACACACAGAATTTCAAGCACAGATATACACAGAATACAGCACACACAGAAGCACACAAATATACAGAATTTCAAGCATCAAACTTTTTGAACCATTACTGGGAACTCTGTTTCTGTACGTGTCCGCTGTTGGTTGTCTCCCTACTTTTCTGCCACCAAGCCTCCAACCGCCTCTTACTAATCTCTATAGCGGACATGTTTGCTTTCCCCCTGCTATCCCTGAACCCAAGGGCTTCAAGGTCAGAGGAGCCTAGACTGGCAGCTAGATAGATTTCTTCACATTCCAATAAAACATGTTCCAGACACCGTGGATCCCTGCAGAACGAAGCAGCACCGAAAGACGGCGAAATGAAGAATAGAGCTAATATCGTGAATTTTCAGCTGTTTAAGTATACAGGAAGATGATGGTACAGCTTAGACAGCTAATTTACCTGATGTTTTAGCCGAAATTCAAATGAAGGGGAGTTAAGCGGGTCATGTGATGCGTACAGCAGATAACCTGTCGTTTATTAGAGTAATGGGACATGTGCCAAACGAAAAAAAAAAGCATTCGAGGACGGTGGACAATTAGGTGTGGTTAGGAACGGGGTTAGACCACGTGATCGCATTGGCGAATTTTCTGGCACAACATTCTGTTGACTGCAGGAGAACTTGTTTCTGAGCTAGTATGTGCTTACTTAATGACATGCTGTAGCGCAAAGGCACAATCACCAAGAGGAGACACAGGAAATCACAGTCGTACAAGCGCCTGTCACGTTTGTCTCTGTCTCCTTTGTGACTGCCTTCGCGCTACAGTATATGTCATCCTGTGAGCTGTCACAAGAAAAGAACAATGGGAGAACTGAGGAAGAGGCCTTCGTTCTTGTGTGGACACGACATGGTCTGATGGTGATGCTGAATAACCTAGAGACATTCCACAGAAGAACCTTCGCTATTCCCCAGGGGCAACATTTGAAGCTGCGTGCAAACCGACGCTACTGTGCTCAAGACGATACCTTCCCTCTTCCCCGTTATAGCCACGGAGAGACGGAGATGTCGAAGAATTCATTTAGTTTTGCACTCGCCACAATTCCGCAAGCATGCTTCAAGACATGTTCGAATGTTTGCAGAAGATCTTCCAGCTGCGGGCATGCAACCATTGCTGCTTCCGAAATGGCCCAACTTACCTCGGCTACAAGCGTCGCAGTTTTTTAGCGTCGAACTGATGTGACGGACGTAAAGCTGTTTCAGTCAGGGGGATGAGAGGGTACTTTTTATTCGTTTTTATTACGAAGTAATGTTGTCCAGCGTGTAGTCTAGCAAACGTGATACACATGCAAAAAAAAAAGAAAGAGAAAAACGTAAAGCCGCCTTCTGTCTGCACGTGCACCTTCCCCCCAAATGATAATCCATTTCTGTGGATACTTACATCTTGAGCAAACGAAGACCGACTGAGATTCCGCGATAAAGCCGATTTTCTTATCCGCCTGTGAGCGTTGTCTTGGCAACTTGAACCATTTCAACCCTCACGAAAAGAATATGCATCAATATGCATCAATATGCATCGTAGGTCTCCGTCGTTTTACACGAGTAAAGTTCTGCCAACTTGCGGTCACCGATTTTTTTTAACTGTTTCAACAATTCGTTCAATTGTGTAGAATTATTTTGTGTCCTGTCTCTCTTTGGGCGCGCACCGCATGGACATTTCACGCTTCACATTGCAGATGTAGCATACGCCACCTTGCTACGAAACGATGCCAGTAAAATATTCAGCGGCTTATAAGTCGCTGTGGAATCAAGGGTTTTAGGTTTTGCGCACTCAAAGTTGGGGGATGCAAACCGCCAGGCGTGCAAAAGAACGAAAGAACGTATCCAAACAAAAGCAAAGGGAGTACAAAAGAAGGCAATTCATGGCGTCAGACTTTGGGTACACAAATGCACATGGATGCGCTATTTATAAAGCTCCCTATTACCGCCAGTGAACCAAGCAATGATGATGCTCGGTCAGCCCACAGAAAATACTTGCATTTATTAGTCCTAAGTTTACGAACAGACGCTGTAAAAAAACTATTTCCACGCATGCGCACACTATCTGATAAAAATTCACCGACGATTACGATACTGCCTAATGCGAAATTTGAGCACAGCTCCATAGTTGTTTTCCATTTCGCGATATATTGAGGCAAACAATTTAAGAGAGACATGTAGCAGAATCGGCAATCGTCGAAAATCTGATCTGCCGGTCAAGCGCGGCGGCTTTTCCACATGACTCGTCGAAGGCTCCACTGTAAATGCCGGTGTCGATTCACAGGTGTCGATACAATCGCGCGGTTTTTGTGCAAGATGCTGAAACAAGGACGCAGTATATATACGGTTGTTCCGTGGTTTGTTCGAAAGCGTAACCAAGGCAACGGTCAAAGGGCATTCTTGACACCTGTCCGCCATTTTAATGTTTGCTATTCATTCCCTTTCGGGCTACCAGTAAACAAACCAGTAGGAGTCGACGGCTATAGTCTCTTCAAGAAACAAACGATCGTATTCAGATGCCACCATTTCATCTTGCAATACATGCAACCCCGCCACGCGATGACATATCATTCTGCAAAGCTTTGGTGAATATTTTCTTTTCTACAGCTTGTCCGTACCTGAAGTTATAGTGCTCGCAATAGTCTTTCGCTTGCGCTTGTTGCTTTGCGTAATATAATACCACCGTTGCGTAACTTACAATACAAAAATGCACCATAAAAAAATCAGCTTTCGCAAGTGCTTATTATTACTGTCTTCATTACGTGATTGACCGTTTAGATCTAATGTTGTAGTGGGAGAACGTAGTTGTGAGAGACGTCACAATTATGTTATTGAGATTGATTTCAATAACACAGGTTTACTTAAATGAACACGAAACTCAGTACAGGAAATTGTTTTGCGCACCACCTTACAGGCAAGTGCTGTTACCTAGAATCGAGGCCAGTACACTGCGACTTGCAGCAAGAGGCCCTATAGTGATTCCAAGCCACGGCTGCGTGTATCTCCACAGGTTATCTTGCAGCCAATGATCTCGCTGATTATTTAAATGATAGATAGCGTGCTTTGCTACCTATGAATAATTTTTACGTAGAACTAATGGCACACAATGGCTATAAAAGACGTAGTGCAGGGCTTCAGATTAATGTTGACCACCCGGGGCTCTAACGTGAGCCTTAATCCAAGTACGGGTTTGCAATCCGAGCAGTCGAAATACGGCCACCGCAGCTGGCAGAAAAGCCCGCCACCTTGCGCTCCCCAGAGGAACACCATACATTCACTGATCAACCACTGCGGGTATAGGTGATTATTCTTCCAATTTTTTTAAATATTGAACCGATTATTTGGATATCCACACAAACTTCTAACCTTACATAACGCGACCAATCGCGAGACATAATTATATGAAACTGAGTATAGCGATTCATCCTTAAGAAATCCTGTTCTTTTGGCGCTGAAAAGTTTAAAGGAATGCTCGGTTACATTTTTTTATTTCTCTGCATCGGGATCTTTACTATGAGCTCAGGCCATATACATATATATATATATATATATATATATAACTCAAATAAAAAAACAGACAAAAGGCGATTTCCTTCTACACGAACAGGTCCCTCTCAGCAGCATGCTTACATGAACGCTAGAAGTCCCCGACACCTTTATGCAAGCGACAGCGTAACGTCAGCGTCACTCTCGCTAGAGCGACAGGAAACAACAAAACATAACGGACTAATATTCCACTCAAGAAATACTCACGCTCCAACCCTATTGCGTTCAATGACACACCGTGCAAACGCAAACTGACAGAACGGCGCAACTTCGTAACAAACTATAACGCTCTGTTCAGCGTTATGGCTACTTGTTTGTGCCATTTAAGTAGCAGCGTTCAACGCAAATTGAGTGTTAAGATAACAAGGCCTGAAATAGCACATCGGCCGGGCTGTTGGCGAGTGGTATAGGCAGACCAAGGTGCCCAGCGGGTAATCGATCAGCACTAGCTCATCACAACAGTGGAAGTATTTCTGGAGATTAAGAAGGCAGCCAGAAACAAACAAACCAAGGCAGAGCTTCATACGACGTGCGAGCGAGTTTCTATTAAGGGTGCGCGCGTTCTGATTTTAATTTAGAGCGCCCCAAAACTACCTTTCATATTGTTACGGCGCCGCCAAGAGTGGCGCTTTGTCGTGTCGAGGTGCAATCGGTCTCGACAGCCATCTTGTTTGTATATCGTTACCTTCCTTGTAAACAGCATAAATACACCTTTATATGTAACTTCCGCAACGTAACCAGATAATTCAAAGAATTATCGTGTTCTTCTCTCCGGTTTTCTTTCACGCGTCCTGAAGCCAACAACGTGATCCAGGTGAGGTAACTAGAGTAATAGTTGTCTGTTGGTCTTCCGCACACGAAGGAACGAGTTCTGATCCGTCTTCTACCACACTCAGCTGCCTTGCACTCGCACGCCCGCTCTTCCTTGTCGCCCGACTTCGCTGTGATGCGAAATCAACTGAGTCCACCTCGAAATAGCAGAAATGCGCGCAGTTCTGGTAAGCGTAAGCTGAAAATGCTCTCAGCAACAAGAAAAGTTGAGCAGAAACCCTCGACAATTATTGTCAATGTAAGCGAGTAGATGAAGGCTTAAAGAAAGATATTCGCCTTATTAAAGGAACGGTGCGCTTGGCAATTAAGATATATTTTCTGTGAATGAGGACATTCAGAAAGCATGTGTTATTTCATTGCGTAATTCCGATGATAACAGAACCGTTCACCGGCACACCTACGACGGTAGTATATAGGTGGTAAGCACATGCGTCTCAAACCGCTATGGCAGTAGGCGTTCGGCAGCGAACGTACCCCGCAATGCAGGAGTAGGCTACCAACTTCCTACCAGCAGCCTCCAACCGCCGTGAGGTGATAGCAGTGCGAACTAAAGCATACACACGGGAACAAGCGCTGACTTCCAGCTATCGGTGTTTGTTTATTGGCCGGATTCATATACGCGGAGGAAATGAAATGTCATGACGTGATAAAAAACAATAAACAAAAGAACAGCAATTTCCGAAAGCATAACTACGCAGAAAACAAAACCACGCAACCCTGTAGGTGCGCTTGCTGGGGCTTTCTAAAACGAATAATTATTTTTGCTACAATGCAACAGAACGCCTACGAACGCAATTATGTTCCCGCGCCACGCGCGCAGCCTCAGCGAGTACATTCGTCCTTATGTCTCCTCACCACGGCCCATAAACAAACGCCGATGGCTGGAAGGCAGCGTGGTGGTGAAAGTGCACACGCAGTGCAGTACGGCGAAAACGCACGTGTGCGGCAACCTTGAGCTAACTCTCGAGGCCGCTTCCTTGTTTTCTGCAGGTGTAAAAGAGCACCAATACACTGTGATAGAAAGGGAGAATACTTCGCGATGAATATATAGAAATATCAGCGCGAAATGCACTCATTCGAAATATGAACATATGCACTTCCGCGGCGAAGCTTATGCACAGGGGCGTAGCCAGGGGGGGGGGGGGGTTGAACCCCCCCCCCCCGAATTTTTTTCCGCACCCCCCCCCCCCCCCACTTACCCACCCTTTGTTCTCGTCGCTTCGCGCTGACATAATTCATGAAACCGGTGCTACTATCACAATTTCATTCCTGGGCGCTTCCGTTTGGGTTGGTAATTTACAGCGAATCATGTCTGCATATATGGAAAAAACTGTCAAGGTGTTTGTCAAGGCTTTGACACTCTGTGAAGTTTTGGGCGAGCATGTGGCGGCCGCATTCTGAAGCAACAAATGCGCAACAAATGAAGCAATAAATGCAGCAGCCGCATTTTAGATGATGGCGAAAACGCTCGAGGCCGGTTTACTTAGATTTAGGTGCACATTAAAGACCCCAGGTGGTCGAAATCTCCGGTATACATTTCCGCCGCTTCCCTTCAGGTGCCGGTTAGGCCGCGCTCGCGCAGGCTACGTTCACACTTGGTCTCGAAGCTGTCGGAAGCAGCAAAATCTTGCAAAAATCTGCCCGCCTAGGCGTCAAAACAGGCAGAAAAACAGGCTGCGAGCCAAATCGGTCTCGGGCCGATTTTTTCGCCATGGCGAAGCGGGAACGCGGCGGAAAGTCGTTCTGCTTCACTGGAAGCTACACTAGCATGTAAACAACCGGTCGTAAAATTGAACATGACACCAAACGTGTAGGCTGTAATGCTGATCGACGCAATCAAGAGCCAGCCCTTGCTCTACGACAAGAGTGGCACTACAACGTACTGTCAGCAATACTCGCGATATTATTCAACGTCGCGCGACAGGAGGTGGGGCAACGAAGCCTTGGCGTGACCCAACTTCTCGCGCTTTTGCAAAGCCAGGCGAACCCACCACCGCCGTTTCCGAGGTGTCCGCGTTTTCCGTTTATTCATTGTCAATTTCTAGAAAACAAGTAGGTAGAAGTATAAAAGCCATTTCTTCTTCCACTTCCACGGTAGAAAATAGTTAGGCAGATTCCTCGTTGGTGCTCCATAATTCTCCTCGCACGTGTACGGTATGCTGCAGAAGTCGCGGGGTGAGAGAGAGAGAAAGCACTTTATTTGCACCCGTCAGAGAGTATGGGTGATCGGGGTGAGACGCAGCTCCCCCTTTCACCGCCTACCTCCCCCCTAGACGTCGGCCGGAATCAGTTGGCTTCCGGCGGCGGCCTGGGCTTGACAGATGGCTTGTTTTTGGGCATGGTCTTCCTGGCTATAAAGGGAGAATTCCCATGACTCTTGGTTCCCATGTAGACCGTTTAGCGCTGGGCAAGCCCAGAGCATGTGATTTAGGGTCGCTGTGCCTTCACAGTTTTTGCATTTCGAAGAGTGCACCTCAGGATGCCATTTATGTAGGATATACGGGTTTGGGAAGGTACCCGTCTGCAGTTTTCGCCAGATTACTTCTTCCTTCTTTGTGAGAGATCTATGGGGGGGGGGGGGGGGGATCTATGCTTTTCTCGTCGCGACGATAGATTGGGAGCGTAGGTCTCACGTAGGACGCGCAGGCTTTGGCGAGCCCCAACACAAGGACCAGCCCGGGTTTTAGCTTTGGTGTTCCCGTTGCCCCTTTGGTGTCCTGGAGGCGCCGACAATACGAAATGATGAAATGTTATTACAACTTGTAAATAAAAGCTATTAAAGAAATATTATTCCACCTAGGCACCAACCTGTGAGTCAGCGCTACCGCGCCCGTGTGAGGAGAATTACGGAACGCCAACGAGGAATTTACCGAAGGTCGCAGATGACACGTGAAGTTGCGTAAAATGATCACTTTTGATGACGGTACGTGGGTCAAAGAACGAACATACCGCTCGAAATAATGCGATAATGAGAGCCACCACGCCGACAAACGTACGCAGACGAGATGGATCTGGACGAAAACGGCAGCGGCGGACGCAGCGGTAGCAAAACAGATGTGAACAACTTGGACAGGCGCGGAAAAAATTTTCCTGCCACTTTGGCTTTTCTGCCCGCTTGCCGCTTCCCAAGTGTGAACGTATAGGCTTAGTCTGCGCGAGAAACGTCTCTTGTTTGCGATTGCGCCCCTACGGAAGGCTGGTAATTACTGTTCTGTTGTTGAATCCCAAACCAGCAATTATGGAAGGCCGGTAGTTGCTGTTTTGTTGTGGAATCCCAAACCAGCAATGTACACACGAAGGGGTTGATGACAGCAGTGAAATTCCACCGACTCGCAACAGAATGCACGAAACAGAAAGCCGACAAGCATGAATTACTGCTGTGCGCAGTACAGCGTAAGTAAACTCTTGTTGCAGGCGCTGACAGTTCTCGTCGGAGTTCACGCGTCCTGAGAAATTGATTATGTGCACTATGCACTGAACAAGACCGCAGTTCATTCCTGCATCACTAGTACACCAATGAGTCGAGATTCTGTGAGGTACGAGGCCGCTTCCTGTTTGCACCGGCGTAAGTGAAGCAGAAATGAGTTGCACGTACGCAGTACTTAAAATGCGTACACATGCCATATCTATGCCGTAAAGGCAAATGACGGCTGCAGCTCGCACACAGCGGAAGACACAGCGGCCCATGCACTTGCCGCAGGAAATGCAACCCTCTCCTATGAGGGAGTAGGGCGACGAAAGCTTCGAAAAAAAAAAAAGCCTTACGCGTTTTTGCGCGTATTTAAGTTTTCTAGCGCAAAGACGCAGCGAACAAGCTATTGCTATGGGAGTAGGTATAGCCTGGTCACACGTGCATTTTCACGCGTATAGCCGTCCTTGACTTGTGAAACGCACTTCGTCCCGACGAGGACGACGCCATCTACGCTTAACGGAAATTAACAATTAATGATGTCTTCTCCGATCGCACAGGTCGTCTCAAAGATGCGTTTTCGAAGTCTGGTCCATTCAGTGGCGCGATGAGAGACCGTTGCTCCAAACGCCCATTGTACCTGTCATACTTACTTTATTTACTGAGCTTAGTTTGCTTTTTACTTAATTTCTTCACAAGCACACGCACACGCGAGGGGGGGGGGGGTGCGGTCCCATGTTTTTGATATGCATGTATAGAGTCCGCTTAAACTACCGATATTCATTATTGATCACGAGACGTAGAGGAAAGCAGAAGCTTGCCCCCCCCCCCCCCCCGGTCGGGCCGGTGAACCCCCCCCCCCCCGAAAAAAAATTCTGGCTACGCCCCTGCTTATGCATCATCGGTAACACTAATTGCGGCTAAACTTGCGGCAACTACTGCATTCGCTCAATCGCAGCGTTACTCCTGACTTGCACGAAGCTTTTTTTTTCTTTTTTTTACGGCGCAGCTGTTTGCCTCTACTTCCGTATGCACCCCCCGCAAGCGTTCCCAGGGGAGTACGCTGGCCGTATCGTCCGTATGTTACGTCCGTATCACGGCGCTTGGACAGGAATGGCCGATGACGCGAAGCGTAAGAACAATTAAAAAATATTCGAATTGATGTCAAATTTCTCAGGGACGTTCCTGTAAACAAAGTAAATTAATGGCTATGAAAAGAAAACTTTGTACAATAGGTCTGAGTGGGAATCGAACCCGGGGTTGCGAGACGAGCATGCTCCCCTGACGCCATGGTGGCTCCACGGTAATGGGTGACTAAAGATGTACCTAGTGCGAGCGTGATTGCACACGTCACGTCGCAGCCATCTTGCTGACTAAAGGTTTCACACAAGGGATTATAATGCTTTCGCATCCCCACACGTAAGCAGCCCAAAGTCCCTCTGGCGAATTTTTTGTTCGCATTTCGCCTCTTCGTCGATAGCTTCCGTGGACGCGTCTTTTCCAGTCGCATTTGGAAGCGAACAGCGAGCGGCGATAATATCGCGTTTCACGGGGCGAAGCGGGAAACAAAGCTCGGTGTCGGCGTATTGTGATGCTGTATGAGAAAAATGTACTATCGCCCAAGAAACTAAACGGACCACGGCTCCGGAGCGGCTGCCTGGCCACAACGGGGCGCTGCTGTCTCGCTCCGCGCGCTTCGGTCGAGAGTGCAGTGGGTGACGTTAAGCTTCTTCCTCACTCTCGCGCTGTGTCTTGTCACGCTTGATAAAATGCCTAGTGCGTCGCACGGTTGCTCGGCTGCTGGCGGTCGCGGTGAAAGGGTCCATGCATAGCCGGTATTCAACACATGACGCTGTCGCGCAGCAGACGACGGCCGCAGAGAATGAAACCCTGGCACTGTGAAAGAACGAAGACCTGCTCTGTTTTTTTTTCTTGGCTATACTGACCTTATCTTTCATACCAGTGTCTGTCGCCTACGTCCCTTGATGCTCGAGTTTAGGCAACATCACCGCGACCGCCAGCAGCAGAGCAACTGTACGATGCATTACTCATTTTATCAAGCGTGACAAGACACAGCGCGAGAGTGAGGGAGAAGCTTAACGTCACCCACTGCACTCTCGAGCCAAGCGCGTGGAGCTAAAGTCCCTATATAAGAAAAGTACCGCCATCTACTCTTTTCTCCGCTGCCTCCTCTCCTAAAGCACTTGCTTCTTTCTTTACTTTTTGCTTGCGAAAGCAAAGTCGACGGTGGCGCACCTAGAAAGTCCACGTTGAAGCTTTCAGGCCGGGCGCGCGCCGCCGCCGCTGGCGGCGACTGCGGCTGCGCAGAGGACTTTCAACATGGCTCTGAGGCGGAAAAAAAAAAGAAAATATAAAGAAGTGAAAAGCGCGCGCTATCATCGCCAAATCGGAGATACAGGAGAGAGAGAGAAGCGGCGTTTGTCAAAGGATGGCGGTACTTTTCTTATATAGGGAATTTACGTGCAGCGAGACAGCAGCGCCCCGTTGTGGCCAGGCAGCCGCTCCGGCCGCCGGAGCCGTGGTCTGTTGACTTTCTTGGGTGATAGTACATGATTTCATAACGTATGCAGCCCATGTATGCAGCCTAAACAGCTTTGCGGTTTATCCATCCACGTATGAATGTTGCGGCCTTATGAATTTCTTTTCTTTAGCTTTTACTTACATTGCAAATGACAAATTCAAATAAATATGAGAAAAAGTCGCAGTTTCGCCCGAAAGGCGAAGCATCGATTGCGATAGCAAGTTAGTAGAGCTATACCAAGCAAGGATAGTACGAGTAGTTTAATGGGCCGTATAAGGTTGTAAACATTCGCTTAGCAACTAAATAGACAAACGCGATGTCACGCGCGCACAGGTAAACTGAACATATATTGCTCGATGACCGCGGAAACTTGCTGTGAAAATGCCGGAGTGAGAAATCGCGCCGGCATCAACGGGCAAACTGACCTTCGCGCTGTCTCTCGTGTCGCTTTAACGCGAACTAAACGTCGAAGCACAGCGCATACGAAGCTACCGGAACTCGGCGCATGCACTTTGTCCCCATCGCAAATCGCTTTGAAATTGAGCCCCGCGCGGGCGCGCACTTCGCCCACATCGCAGATCATCGTTTTCAAGATACGGCGACCGCGCGGCCGTGCTGTGAGCAGCAACCGACGGAGCGGAACGCACCAACTCTCTCCGTCGCCTCGCCCCCGTGCCTCGCGGACGAAAGAAGAACGCGCGCTTCCGGCGTGCCTTCCTCCCTCGTGTGCGCTACATTGAGCCGCCATTGCAAGCTCAACCTCGTAAGCTTTCACTCGCTCACACAGCTTACGGCAAACGGTGACGATTTTATCGCCGCTGGACTTTATACGGAACCTCACGGCGACGGCGACGAGGACGGCAGAAATGCGCTTGGAGTGTCCATATAATTGCTGTCGCAATAATATAAGCATTGATACGTGAATGGATCTAACTAGCAGCATTGTGAGCGTTCAAATACATTTACGAGATTACCACCCGTTCTTTCAAATCCCGGCATGCTTTCTTATTGGCTGCATGATAACCGCTATTGTTACTTTCGAGCACAGTAAACTGAAACGGTGTGGCCAAAAATCAACGATGTTTTGGGTTTAAACTTCCACTGGGAGTACGTAGTTTCTCAATCATCAGCCCATGTGGAGCACTGAAGGGAGAAGGTTTAACAAATTAATTGTGGCGCGAGGAAAAGAAGAGGGAAAACAAAAGGGAGTCAGGATAGGGCGCCAATGAAAAGGGCCCACTGTAGAAGAAATATGCTTTAGCAAGGTAGTGCGTTGGGCGAGTTGGTGCATAGTTTAACAAATGAATTCTGGCGCGAGGAAGAGAAGAAAGAAAACCAAGGGGAGACAGGATAGGGCGCCAACAAGGGGGGAAGGCTTCTTCCAGCAATCACCAACTACCCCTCTCTTGCGCAAGGCGACTTCATCCTACGGCGGCCAATTCCCTGGTTTCTGCTGTTTCTGCTGGCGATGAGGCGGAGCACCCAGCGCGATGTGCGCGCGCCTGTTCGAGCCTACAATCAGCCTCGGAGATCAGGGCACATTAGTGAAAATTGTTTCACTAATGTGACATTACTGCATGATTCTCACTGCAGTGATAAGCTGTGGTCTATCAGCAATGAGTAGTTCCGAAACGTATGATCGTAACAGCGTGCGTATAGTTTATTTGCTACGGAATAAGTGGTGCTGTTTATTAAAGCGAAATCTTTACTAACCTAGTCGAGCGGAGTTTCACCGTCGCCAGCAATTTGACCTTCATTTGACCGCAGCTTCGCCGTGGCAACGCACCACGTCACTCGCCACGCCGAGCCCCGCCGATACCGCGTGCGCTAGCCGCCGTCGCCGGCTTGGCGCATGCGCTCTCCGCAGCTGGGTCGCCGCCTGACCACGTGACTCGCCGCGTGCCTGGCTAATAGGAACGCCGCACTCGCCTAGTGAGTGTGAACTTGGCCATGGATGAGAGCGAGGCCGGGCCGTCTTCTCTGGGCGTTCCGTGGGAGCGGGAAGCATTGAGCCGTCGTCGGCAAGCGGCGTCTGACCACCCTGCGGATATCGCCCGCCGAGCTGCTTCACTAGAGAACATCCGTAATGCCAAGCGCGCGAAGCTAGCATCGGACTTGTCGGTTATAATTTATACCTGGCTTAACATTGAATGTATACCTAAGTATAATAATTCTTCTTCTTCTTCTTTCTGAGGTTTTACGTGCCAAAGCCAGTTCTGATTATGAGGCACGCCGTAGTGGAGGACTCCGGATTAATTTTGACCACCTGAGGTTCTTTAACGTGCACTACAACGCAAGCACACGGGCGTTTCTGCATTTCGCCTCCATCGAAATGCGGCCGCCTGGGCCGGGATTCGATCCCGCGACCTCATGCTCAGCAGCGCAACGCCTTAGCTGACTGAGCCACCCCGGCGGGTGAAGTATAATAATTACAGCTAAATCAAACGTTAACCAAAGGAAACCAAGACATCACCAGGCTAAACTAAGCTTTCGCTTTGCATATCCAGGGTTAGCTGAGCTAAGCCGCAGCCATTTTTCGGACAGGTTTTGAAATTGTTATCTATAGATACATTGCGCGAATTCCCCGTTTGTTGGGGTATACATTCGCCCACGAATAAAATAGTTTTGGTTAGTATTAGCGGCAAACCACGCAGTGTAAATTACCCTCGTCGACTGGTCGACTGACCATCTGCGGAATGCGCGACCGTCCGAAGCAGTGGTAGATGCTGGATTATAGACCTGATTGTTCTAATCAGCGCATTCTCCAAACATGCGGCATGACCATTCTAGTTGTTATTACGGCGTTAGCGGGTTTTCTTTTTTATCTGGCCACAGAAAAGGATGAGAACTATTTTTTCCGGTCTTGTTCCTCCCGTCTTCTACGGCGCACTCCACCGGCTTAGGTAAACTGTGTCCTGTCAAATAGCCACCGGATTCTTGTTACAGCGAAGCTGTTATAGGCTAGGTTCCAGGAGGTCGCGTCCGGCAACGGAAGTAGATAGATATACCGGAATCAGTTCAATTAATTTTGGCTCCATCTGGGCGGAGGTTTGGCTCCATGTGCGTGGTGGTTTGGCTCCATGTGCGTGACACTTTCCGGCCAGCTGTGCCTTAACACCGGTGTCAAAACGGATGATGGATGACCCATTGTTATACCCCTCACCACCACCGATGCGTCTTTCACAAGTGTCGCAATACTCGGCGGCAGCACGTCCCACCAATCGCTGTGCCCCTTTGTCTCGTGAAAGAGATCGCGCTAGCGCTGTTATCAGCAATTGCCCTTTGGACTCGCTATGGGACGGACGCTCGTTTAACCACATTTTTAGGATCCTCGCGTCAGGATCCTGACCATGCCGAGCAGTGTGCCGCGTCCGTGAACGCTATGGCTCATACGCTAGTCTATGACGATGGGGCGGACTTGGTGCCGCAAACGCACTACTTGGCCATCGCGCCGGGCGAAGACGAGACGCCGGTTTCCTTGCTCTTTGACGAACATGCCGAAGACGCTCAATATAGTGAATAATGCTAATATATAAACTCACTATAGAAATAATCACTATAGCAGACCCACCATAGTCACAGCTTCGCTGGCTTCGATCTTCACAGTTGTAGAAGGGCTCTGAAATTTTATGAGGTCCCCTTTGGATATTACTGCTATATAAAGGGCACAAAGGCAACGCCGAAGCACAATTAAAGTTTATATGTATCATGCAGGTTTACCAACCGCAGTAATCACTGTGTCGAGTAACGCCATCGGCCCCATGCAGGAGTTTCGCGTAGACATACCATAGTGTTTCGAGGTCTACTGTAGAGTTCAAATGCGTGAGAGCGATGCCCGTGGCTGACGCAAGAATTCTATAACGATTGGCGCTTTGATTTTTCGGAGTTACACACACTGGGCTGGCCTTCCTCAGGCGCGCACACTTGTGTTTTGGTTCCCACGCAAAGCGATCAGATGGTGAAATTTTCCAATTCAGGCTGTACATTCGCAGACACTGGTTCTCTTCGTTGACAGAAAACAGATAGAGCCAAAATAGTTCACAACACGTACACACATACGCGGCTCATTATCACGTTCCTTGCTTGCGCATCCAAGAGAAATGTCCGCATATTGTAGTTACTGATGCACCAAATTGCTATACAGTAGTTCCCCGACGACCTCGTATGAACTGACATCACACAAATTTCACGGAGAACGATCTTAAACATCTCCAAATCTTTCCGCAGCACGCGACAGCAGTGCCGCGCCTTTTAGCACAAGCTAGGGAAGAAGAAAGGCTTACCGCGCGCCCTTTCCTCCTCGCCCGATGAAAAGGCCGACATGCAGCAATCAGTAACTAGCTAGCTCAGACGAAACCGTTATAGAAGCGAGGAAAATGTGGGACCTTTGGTGTAGCACTCCACCGCCCGAGCGCGCAAGTACACGATTAAGACCCGGAGGAAACGCGTCACCTGTATCAACAACATGGCTGAAGCAGCACATGTCTCGACCCACTCCTTTCTGCATCCCTTCTTCACCTGCTTTAAGAAACGCTTCCCCAGATGGAGCATTTTACTATTTCAACGAATAGTCTTCTCTTGTTCACGGCCGGGGGTCGGGCTTTGTTACCCAAGGCACGTGCTGTCGCACAACCGAGTCGCGGGGCCCGCCCCTTCGCCTCTTTGAGCGGCACGCTGTGTCGCGCGAGATGATGAAAGGGGGAAAGGAGGACGGCAGCCACTTTCCAAGCCGGCGTTCGCGACGTTGGATTAGTCTGGCGCTGAGCCATGCTTGCTCAAGCGCTGCAGACGTTTCTTTTCTTATCAAGAATTACCACTCGCTCTGATGTCGACAACTCACACACGATGAATTGGGTTATATCACGTCTTGGTCATTGTCTATACTGTGTGCCCGCGGGGATTAATTTACCGCACGTTTGCTCCTATTTTTTGTTTAAGAAGGCACAGTTGATGCTCTGTGCGATGAACGCTGGTCGTCAGCGCAGCCGCATACTTATGGCGCATTCCATTGGGAGAACAGGAGCACTCAAAAGGGTCCCCATAGAGTTCTTTCAAGAGTAGCTCAGTTCCAGTGGGCGAACAGGAAGTGGAGCGCTGTGATCCAATGGCAGAACCGGAGCAGTTTGCAGACGCCGAGAGTAAAATCCCTAAATAAGAAAAGTACCGCCATCCTTTGATAAACGCCGCTTCTCTCTCTCCTGTATCTCCGATTAGACGATGATAGCGCGCGCCTTTTCATTTCTTTATATTTTCTTTTTTTCCGCCTCAGAGCCATGTTGAAAGTCCTCTGCGCAGCCGCAGTCGCCGGCGGCGGCGGCGGAGCGCGCCCGGCCTGAAAGCTTCAACGTGGACTTTCTAGGTGCGCCACCGTCGACTTGGCTTTCGCAAGCAAAAAGTAAAAAAAAAGCAAGCACTTTAGGAGAGGAGGCGGCGGAGGAAAGAGTCGATGGCGGTACTTTTCTTATATAGGGATTTTAGCCGAGAGCAGTTCGAGCTGCTCCCGCACAAAAAGCGGAGAGCGAAGGAAGCCACGTGACGGAATCGCGTCATATGCATTTAATTTTGGTTGTGCTTCCGTCGTTTTGTTTCAGCGTGCGGGAGCAATGCCGGCCGAGAAGCGAAGTTGACGTGATAATCACAGCCGAAAGTTAAACAATCCGGTCACGGTATCGGCATTCGCGCTCGCACCTGCTCTCGGAGTGCATGAAACGTTTCAAGGGGGGGGGGGGGGGGGGGAGCAACCAGTCGCAATCTCGCTACGTTACTGCTCTCCTCCTCTCTGCTCCTTGCCTCGCCTCTTGCTCAGCCAATGTACTGCGCCATTAGAAACACTATAGGGGTCACACGACTGTGCGAAGTGCTGCTGGGCCCATTTATAATGAGCGGTAAAATTAATGCCGGCAAAATGAAGCGAGATAGAAACATCCATTTCTATTGCATACTGAAGCGTCAGTAATTTAAGCTGAAGCTCGAGACCATCTCAAACTTCCCCATTCAAATCCAATAGATACAAAACGCACAAGTACTGTCACTGCAAAACAGATGAACTGATCCTAAAAAATAAGAACCTTGTGGTGTCTAAAAAATTTATTTTCTACCCACTGCTCCAAACAGAATTTTGACATGCGGCCCCCCATTTTTTTCTAAAAAAATGTTACAATTTGGTAAATCACAAAAAAAGCTAGGCCCGCATTTACAAAACTCTCGTTTGCTACAATTATTCGTGGAAGCCAATTCCTACCATTTCTAATGCTAGACAAATTAGCCAGGGCGGCCGACCAATGGCAAATGTTAATTACGAACAAAAAGCTTTGTGGCCGAATTCATAGATTTTAGTTTGTATGTATTCGACCGGGAGCACGACTCTCGAGACCGAATACCGTAACGATTGCCTTATGATGGCTGTCCGTTGGTTCCTTAGCCTCCCCTTCAACCGGATGCGTAGCTATGCGTAGTCAACCGGATGCGTAGCTATGAACCTAAAAACTTCATATGATAGCCACTGGGTGTCCACAGGGCCTCGGACATCGCCACAATGAAGTGGTCCGCAAGTTCGTGTGGCGGCAACGTTGGAAAAGACCGATAATACGGTCACTGAGAAGTGGGGTGGCTTGTATTCAAGGCGATACCCAAGAACTTATTGCTGAGTGTACACTTAAAAGTAACAAGTCAGCCCACTTCTCAGTAACCATATCATCGTTCTGTTCCAACACTGCCGGCGCCCACTTGATTGTGACCTATTGAATGCCCTGCCGCCTGGCGTGACCACACGCCTGCAGTTAATATAAAAAAGTAGGTCAACTATAAAACGCCTGCGCATTCACTGTCAAGAGGCTACTTCATACCGTACGTAGAATACCACATTGTAAGATAGCGGAGACACTCAAATTAAAGAGCCGTCTGAGAGGTGGGAGGAGAGTGTACTGTGTCGCGAGGTTCACGAACCACGATAATATTCAGGCCGGAGCCCGATACGGCCGAAACGAAATTCGCCTTTCTGGGCAAACGGAGACACTTGCTCTATTTTCCGTTATTAACAAGGGTGTGAGAATATTCAAAACGTTCGAATAATGAATCGAGCATTGCCCTACTCGATTGGATCTTTGTATTAAACTGTAAATATTCATAAATACGAATATTTTTCGAATATTTCAAATCGCAAAGGGTGCGGGACGAAGTACAAGGTTGGAGCAAAAGTGCGATTAAATTTCGTCCCTGCAGTCATAGTAGACAAATACAGAAGTTTCGTAGTGGAGCAGGCCACATTACTCAGGAATGCTAAACAAATCGCACTCACCAGTGAGTGATGAGTACGCGAATAAACTGCTCAGTTGCTCCTAGTTCAAGCTCTTAGACTGGGAAGACTTAGGAGTGAAGATCAACGGCGAATATCTCAGGAACCTTCGGTTTGCAGATGGCATTGTCCTATTCAGCAACAATGGGGACGAATTACAACAAATGACTGAGGACCTTAATCGAGAAAGTGTAAGAATTGGGTTGAAGATGAATATGCAGAAGACAAAGAAAATGTTCAATAGCCTGGCAAGAGAACAAGAATTCAGGATCGCCAGTCAGCCTCTCGAGTCTGTAAAAGAGTACGTTTATCTAGGTCAATTACTCACAGGAGACCCTAATCACGAGAAAGAAATTTACAGAAGAATAAAATTAGGTTGGATTGCATACGGCAGGCATTGCTAAATCCCGACTGGGAGCTTACCACTGTCGTTGAAAAGAAAAGTGTACAATCATTGCATTCTACCGGTGCTAACATATGGGGCAGAAACTTGGAGGTTAACAAAGAAGCTCGAGAACAAGTTAAGGACCGCACAAAGAGCGATGGAACGAAAAATCTTAGGAGTAAGGTTAAGAAACAGGAAGAGAGTGGTGTGGATCAGATAACAAACGGGGATAGCCGATGTTCTAGTTGACATTAGGCGGAAGAAATCGAGCTGGGCAGGCCATGTAATGAGTAGGATAGATAACCGGTGGACCATTAGGGTTACAGAATGGATACCAAGAGAAGGGAAGCGAAGTTCAGGACGGCAGAAAACCAGATGGGATGATGAAGTTAGTAAATTCGCAGGCGCAAGTTGGAGTACGCTAGCGCAAGACAGGGGTAATTGGAGATCGCAGGGAGAGGCCTTCGTCCTGCAGTGGACATAAATATAGGCTGATGATGATGAAGGCGTAAAAACACTTATTGGAGTCTCGAGGAAGACAAAGCAATGATGTGAGGGAAGTTCCGAATAATTCTGCTGCCGTATAATGTTGCGGTTATTGCGAACCCAGGGCAGACACCCTGTGCTTAATAATTTCCAGTCATTGAACTCGCTTAGCATATACAGCCGAGCGCCTTTTCAACGAACGAGTCTAGAAAAAGAAATGACCTGTATAACCAAGGAATATTTCTCTCACGGTTCCATTGTGAGCTTTACGGTGCGCGACCTGTATAACGAGTGATGTCGGAGGCACCAAGCACTTTGCTATAAAGACGTTCGACTGTATACGAATTCGTTTCCACACATTATTCGGACAGTATTCTCGTGTTTACATCCTATTAGAACGATTACCGGTGCTCTAGCATGAAGCTTCTTTACTTCGGCGAGTGCACAACACTGTACGTGCTTCAGGTAACATGCTGTTCCTCTCTTATTGCGGAACATTCTTGACATTGTCGGACCAATTTTCGTTACGGCTATCTAGGTGTCTAGCTATCCACTTAAAGCAAAAAAAAATGTAGGCCGATCCAGGAGATAGTGCAGTGTAATATTTTGCTCTGATCCCGAAGGTAATGTAGTCTAAAATGTGGGCCGTTCACGTGGGTATATGCTACTGAGCACGCGCCGCTCTTCAGTTATGACGCCAACTTGGGTGTATCTGCCACTGGGTATGCGCGGACTTCCCGGCGGCGCCACCAGAAGGCGCAACGTGTCCTGAGATAAGCGCAAGAATGGAGCCCGGCTGTCGCACATGCCTCATGCAAGACGCTTTTAGGCTATTGGCATACTCGGATAGCCTTCGTGGATGAGTTCTACCCAATCCTTTTATTACTTTCATTGACACGGTGCCCTAGATAATTCAAAATAGTTTATCATTTGCAAGCTACCCGGTTACCCGGAAACCTAATTGTGAACGGTATTACATGCATAATCAAATGTATATCAGCCTGACTTCTTTTTTTACCAAACGGACTCCGCTGAAACTTCATATTTCTAGTTCCTTTAGAAATCAGAAAATATTCGATATCCGATTCGATATTCGAAGGTTTTTCTTTTCAAAAATGTTTTTATTTGATTCCATACAAAAATTTCATTGTTCGAACACTCTTATAACTAGTCCTGCATCAAATGCTTGACACAACTGTTAAGAGCCAGTCAGTGTAATGATTCTAAATGTTTCTTTTTTATGTCGCCAAAATGTATTAAACATTGTAAGCGACACGCCTACCCAGTTAATTTTGTGTGTGCTGGCAAAAAAAAGAAAAAGTGTCTTTGTGCAATACTTCCCAAAGCACAAACATACACATTACCAAAAGCGATACAATCTCCTACACTGAGCGCAGATGTCAATGGTATGTCGGCGACTATGCTGTCCGTGACAGGCACCCGCCACTGTCACCAATGACGAAGCCCTGTCTTTCAATCGTTCTGTACGGTTAACTGCTCTAGATGAACTTGATGAATTTGAATTCATGCGAACTTGCACCAACCTTCCTTTTTGCCTCCCTGCAAACAGCATCTCATACCGGCCGCACGCAGGCATTACGTCTGACGTCGAGAATGGCTATTGGTTGATGTTTCTGACGAATACGGATAAAAAGAGCTGAACTGCTGGACAAGGTACAGTGGGCCCTGGCCTTGTTTCGTTGATGCTCTTCTCAGTCCAAAAGCGGTGCGAGCTATCGTTATGACGCGATGTGTCCTTTATGTTTCGGCAGTACACTCTCAGCGTTTTGCGGCGATTCCTCACGCGGCTTATTGGAGGAGGGAACAGCGCACCCTCTGCCTATAAGTCGAGCAGCACGAAATCTCGTTCTGAAGTATTTTACTGTTGGCAAACATCGCCGAGAGCTATTGTGAACTGGCGACTTCATAGTTTTGGTATTATTTGCTGCTACCCCCCCCCCCCCCCGCCGGAAAAAAGCAAGGAAGAATATTTCGTTCTCCAATAGCGCAGACACGACTGATAACATGTCCACAAGACTAGCCTAAACCTAAAAAAACTCGGGTAGGCTGTATCACACACGCAGCCACAGTGGGGTTCGTGCTGCAGATGGTGTATGGGCATTTAGTTTACAGAACTGACATAACCAAATAAACAAGTTACATTTATTCACGAATTCCAAAGCTTACATGCTTAACTATGTTACAGCTAGTGGGGCCCTTACAGTCTAGTTTACGCTCCATAGCCGTAGTGGGCCCGTTTGTTTTATAGAGGGTGTTTGGTCGCTATAACGTAAAGAAATATCCTCCCTACTGCGCTTGCCTCCATCTCGAGCGCTTGGAGAAGTGCGGTTTCCGGCGTGGTCAAATGAGTTGGAGAACTCTCCGTTATGCTTCCCGAGTCACTTTACACCCTTTCTAGAACGTACGTGTCGAACGCAGCGGGGCCATAGTCAGTGGCGTAGCCAGGTGAGGGCACACTGGGCGCGTGCCCCACCCCCGAAATTTCTGTATTCGTATGCGGCCTTCCTACACCCCCTCCTTCTCCACCCCCCTCCACTTCCCGTCCCCGGTCAAGTGGGTGACGCTTCCCCCTCCCGAGAAGAAATTTTTGGCTAAGCCACTGACCATAGCCAGGAAGCGTGAAATTTCCGCGACAATTAGCCCACTCGTAGGCCTTATAACTCCAGATGAGCACCAGTTTGACTTCGCTGGATTACATCTGCTATGGCATCGTGAGCGCTCTCAAACGCGATTATTCCTGCTCGGATGAACAAGCGTACTGCCGAGCAATACGCCTCTCTGAACGCCGCGCGCGAGGCTAAACACAGCTCCAAATGTGTCCTGCCGACCGCAACAGTAGCGTCATCTGGGCGCGTGACACGTGCATGATAAAGTAATGAATTCTTTCCTCGCCGCTATTAAGGCGCGTGGGCAGTACGGTTGCAAATATACAAGCGATAACGCTATAACATGTTTCGTTACTTGCGGTTTTAGCAAGCAATATTTAGCAAATCTGACAGATTTTGAAGACTTTTCCCGTCAAAGGGCGATAAAATGTTTTGTCCAGCTGCGTGGGCTGCTATAGGGGCAGTTACAGAATACACTACGTAATTACATAGGTCTTGAGAGACCAAACTGCGGACCGTGTTATTAGTACCACTACATCAACCTGCTGATGTACGCTGACCAAACGTCGCGGGATCGGCGCGTCGCTTTGAAAAGAACAAGGAAGCACCGTAGGTAATTTCTCCTCATCATGCAAAATGGCATGGCTCCTTGCAATACCTACTTCGACGAATCAATATTCCTCGAAAGCTATCCTTCTTTAAGCTTCTGTATCCGTTGACTTCTTTCTGCTAGCTACTCGCGCAAGCGTCGAGCTTATGATTTCCCGTTATCCTTTTAGCACAGTGCCCGAGCATACGTGGGTAAACATGAACGGTGCTTTTGTGAGCTCCAGAACGAGTTTTAGCGAAAGAATAGCAAGGAAACAGATTTACCTGCAAGTTGTACAGAAGTGTGAGCTTTGTTTTGCAAGAACCAACACAGGCACAATAAAACAGGAACTATAGTAAACCTAAACTCTCATAAAGCAAGAAGTCAATGGCACCCGTAGTCGGTAAATGAACTCAAGCTATTTTTGCTATTCTTTTGCCTGGTGTTTGCCGAGACCGAATGCTCGCATGCACATCATTAAACTTGCCTTACTACACAGCGCCGCATTTCCTGGCTGCGCTATTTTCAGAAACTTTGTTACTTGAATAAATGTTCAAAGTAAGCATTCTTTGTTTCCATACGCTAAGCACCCTGGTAATTTGCAAAGACTTAAAAATCTTTGTGTAACGCACTGCTACATCAAAAATTACTACGAATCTTTTTCTCGATGACCATAGTTGACTCTAATCACCTGGTTATCTGGCAGGTGTTTGCGGTCCTGCATCTTGCAAGACTGCCACAGAAAGTTTCCTTTTTAAAGCTACTGTTATGTACTATACTTGTCTATCACTCTAATCTCTAGTGCACCACGGCAATTAGATTAAATATTTTTCAATGCCTTAGCGTCCAGGCATAGCCCAATAATAAAAGTAGTTTGCAGTGTAGCGTGTCACCTGTTATTTCATGCCCGATGTTGTGTCCGCGTATAGCTTCGTGCTAATTGTGAACCTGAAAACGATAGCAACTAGAATTATTGTGATGTAGCTGCAAAATTTTTTTCCTCTGTCATCGTGCCTGAACATAAAAGCAACAAATAAACTTTATTTTCTTAAACCACGCGGAGGTAGTAAGGAGCACGTTTTTGCACGACAAAAATGACCAACAAATTTATCTTCGGTGCCACCTTTTCCTCTTATCAACATGTAAACGTCACCAGCACGCCGACACATTCACGCTCCCTTTCTAACGGGCAAACTTGCTGGCAGTCGACTATCAAGCGGCCACAATGTTATCGAACTATCGTAAAGAATTTTTGATCTTACTATTATCGGTAATTGTTTTATGGGTGAAACACTTGGATGCCAGTCACGTAGAAAGAGCTCAAAAACGACGACAGAACACTTCGAGCAGGAACGAATGCTTCTCAAACCAAGTAGCCATGTTTGATATTTCAGCGTACAAATATTCCAGTTGCGATTTTTTCATTCACAAATAATATATTTCGATGCTAAGCGTTCTTTCTTGCTGTTGTGTCTCAACATACCGCCATGAAGTTTTACGATTATTAACCCCTAATTCTAGTTCCATTCTCAAAAGAAGTCAATTGGAGGCTGGAAGCTTTTGATATTAAAGGATCATATTCGAAGTGTCAGTTAATTACACTTCATGGAATTGCGGAAGGGAAACTTATTCGCTGAGAAGAAACGTACAGCCCCGTCTCGCTAGCAGAAAGTGTCGTTGCGCAAAACTTGATGACGGATCAAACGAACGTGTAAATTACATAGAAAGGAGTGGAGAACAATATCGTCTCTAAATAGAAGTACTCATATGTGGGAACGTGCTTATATTTGCTTAGCATGAACCTCTTCGGAAAGTTCTCGGCGAGCACTTTTATAATACAGCGTTCAATGTCGGCACATGGATGATACTATGCTAACGATTCTTGCTCGATTCTGCTGGCAAGTTCAAGGCAGCTCAGAATACTATTCCGGCAGCGAGAGAACGCTGGCCCGTATCGCCGGAATGTTAGAACCTGTGGTGAACTTTGGAATATCGAATCCAGCCGGATCAATAAAGATGTTGCGCGCTGTTGTAATGCATGGTAGACCACGCGGTCCTACATTCTGCTAGGACGCGATGCTTTCGCTCCGTACTGACGAGCGCGAGAAGCGCTATACGCGGCCCCAAAGCACGATTGCCGAGCTTCGAGTGGGGCCGATTATGTGTGGCACTGCGAAAGTGCGGCTTCCGCGCCAACCGGAATCGTCGAAGTGGAGGCGCGGCAGGTGCCTCGCGGCGGCACTCACCTTCGACGGCCGCATTCGGGTTGCGGAAGGAGTGGTCCGTCGTGGTGACCTCGTGCGCCGAGCAGACGACGGCGCACACCACCAACAGCAGCCCAGCACGCGACATGGCCACGATCCTGCTTGCTCGACTCGCCGCTCGAGGCTGCTTCGCGTTTGAGCTTCCGTCGGTGCGCGCGCGGCTGGGCGGGCTCCTGGAGCTGGGCGCACGCGGCTCGCGAGTGACGGGCGGCTGCGGCGCTCTCGGTTATTGCAGGCGAGGAGGCCCTCACGGAGGGGGCGCTGGCAGCGGCAGCCCTGCGACACGTGTAGCTGCCGTGGGTCTTTCCGCGATAGCGTCCGTGCTGGCAGACGGGTTGCGCGCGGCACCTCGGATGTTTGCGCTTCGCGCTATTGCGCGGGCGTCCCAGCTGAGAAACAATGAGGCGCAGCTACGCTCGTCGGGAAACGTGAGACCTGTGCCGAAGCGTCGATTGCGGGGACTGCTGCGCGCACCGAGCCAGACGCGCGGATGAAATAAGAACGCCGGATTTCCATTTTGAGCCGCTTGCATTACGCGGAATATGATCCCGAACTGTGGCGATTAGCCGGAACTGCAAAGTATTTCGTAGCGCAAGTCAAGAAAAGAAGCTTCAGCTCGAGGCAAACTTCGATTTTCCTATTCAAATACGTATAAAATGCAGAAAAGGGTCCATTTGCAGAAACTACATTGCGCGTCAGTATATTGGAAATTTTAACAAATATAGTATACAGAAATATGATCTAGCACTTTATAGAAAACTTATCGAAAATTGAAAATTAAAAAAAAATTGAAGCATGAAGTTTACAAACCCATAACTGCAAGAAAAGTATGTATCGCAGGATGTAAAGTGCATCTGTTAGTGCACATAAAGCAGAAAATTTTGATATATGAGTTTCCAACTTCCATAAAGTTGTTAAAATCTTTATGAGGATTTTGCAAAAGTCCTGTTCAAACATCAGTGGTATACTTGAGAGCTATGTATGTTGCATCAGTGACATCGGCCTTAGATGTCTTAATATATGCAGTTTACAGGATACGTACTACTGTAAGTTATTACTGATTTACAAAGTTTGGGACCTGTATACGTGAGTCATTTTTTAAAATTTCGCTACTGTGAACAATTCTATACAGAAATTGTCGGTCTAAAAAAATCTTCGTCCTACGTTCACTAGAATTTAGCATCTTTTAAATACAACAAACCTCATCAAAACTGCTGGCGTGGATGTCAAGCCACATTATTTCTCTGCTCCCATGTATTGGGATAGAAGCTCCCGAACCTAAGCTTCAACTTAAGGGCGATGTCTTTAAAGTGGTACTAGTTCTTGGAGTTTATGCTTAGCAAACGTAACTTCGCTACTGCTCGACTTCAATTTAGTATTTGAAACGTGTGCCCTAAAGTCAATAATTTAAGAGCTGTAATTACTAGCTGAAAATTTGGATTTATTCTGTGGGCGATTTCTCCCTTTTCGATAAAGGCAACTGAAAAGGCGGAACAACGCCGTTACTATAGATTGTTTTACAGCATTGTGAAAAAAATATAATAAATAAAAATGCAGTTAGTATACATCTACTACCTGCCCATACTGCCTGCGTCCCAGCAATCATGCATAAAGTTTTTTTAAAGATTTTTAAGCAAATTTATTTGTACAGATGCTACAAATTGTTAGCCGCAACCTGAAAAAAAAATGCCTACCTCGTCATCTATTTGACGGGTGCAAATAAAGTCACTTCTCTCTCTCTCTCTCCAGTAAGTTTTGTTGCTCTTATTTAATTAGCTTGTAGGGAATAATTACTCTATGTTTGGTTCTTATTTCTAACGCAAGTACTATATCAGCACTCAGTTTCAGGAAACGTTCGAACGCATCTATTTAAATTGGCGAGCTTTGTATTTGGCGTCACTCGTTTTCAGTGTTTAAAAAACGTGCCCACACAAAACAAAAAATGCCGTCTTGGCTTCCAGCTTGCACGCAGTAACAGTCCTGCTCTCTAACATACTATGAATGAGCTAATGCAGCCCGTCTAATGGATCATTTCTGTCGAAAATATGGCTTGTCCACTTCCTTCTTAGTGGCTGCTACATTCATGGGCATTTTTTCATTGAACTCTGACACAAAAGTTTGAAAGCTTTGCTGCGAACACATCATAAAAAAAGTTAACAGAAACAATTTTTACGCTTGTCGAAATCAGTGACTACTTTCTGCGATCCTGTTCCCTATCTCCTTACCATCCCATGATCTACAGGCAAATTATATGGCCCCATCAGCCAAAACACTAAGGCGAAGTCCCGCCGCCAAATTCAACACTAACCATGACGTAACCACCAAACAATATTTCAAATCAATGTTCAACCCAGCCTCGCTGCCAATGCCAATGTCAAATCCGATACCATCCCACAGGATATCATATTGTTAAGTCACACCCAACCTCACTGCCAACTCCACCGCAACCAACGGTGCACTAAAGCGATTGTAGTTTCACCGCCGTTACAGCCCCTACCACTATAGACCCGTTTTCGGGCACCGCCTTGTATGATCACGTGGTGATGCGTGCATGGCTTGCCTCAGCTGCCTCCATGTTTACAATGTATGTCCATGACGCCCCGGTGCGGCTCAGCAAAGCTCTGGAACTGGCTGAACAACACGTAGCTTTGGACACAGCTTCGGAAGGTATGTAAGCGCTTTCTGAGCTCATTGTGTCCTGTAAAAACGGCGCGAGCAGCGTATACGTCATTGTACTAAACGCGGCGTTAGAAATGTATTCCAAGCTGTCCGAACTTTCGGCTTATCAATTAAATCAGGATCACTGTCTTTCTTTTCTTTCATTATTCGCAAACACCTTGAAGCAGACGATTGTTTTTTTGCTGTTCCTAGGTGCGGTCACTATCCGAATGTTGATTTTCTGCCCAATCGCTCGCGGGTGTGATTAGTTGCGACAGATTTGTTCTCGCTGCGCACAAGACTTGCAACCTAGAAGTTCTGTACTTTATAAAAGCTTGTAGCAAAAGCGTATTATCGCTAGCTACTGGCTTACTCCGTGGACTGTCAGAAAACATTCAGCTTTGAGGATTCGGGTGCTCTCGGTGTAGTCGCCATCACGTATGCTTCGCCGCTTTGGTTCAAGTGTGCCCCCATTCACTAATGCTTGAGACGTTGGCGACAGAGTGGATGTAAACTTGCGTGTGGGTTGGGGAAGATGCTTGTAGATGAGGTGCGAGAAACTTGTGTGCCAGAAAGTAGCGCTACTCGCTTTGTCACTATGGAACGAGCGCTACTCACTCTAGCCGACGATCCGGGATTGAAGTAATCATTTATTTGGAGGTTAGCGATCCAATTCTGGCTGATGAGAGAGTTTTTTTTATACGTGGAGAAAGCCATGCATCGCGAAGGGCCGGCAACACAGGTAGTCCTTATGTAGCAGCGTTCCGTGAGCTTGGTCACGCAGATTACATTCATTTCTTAATATGCCAGTCGCTGTGTTAACCGCCAACTAGAGCTTACGTCTTCCATCTACCACTGCACATTTTGCAGAATGAATGGAGCACCGTGCGTTTGCGAACACTCAGTTGTTTTTCCGACAGCTTGTCCCACAGAAGCAGGGCAGAAGTTGTAATGGTTTCGTATTCGTGCGCTTTCGTTGAGGCAACGTGGAGCGCGAAGCTGAAAGCGCTATCTCGTTCCTTCAGAGCAAACTGCTCCTCGAAAAACATGTATAACTGTTCGTGACGAGCCAGGAGTACTTAGCGGAGCTTGTCTGCCTTCTCCTCTCTGGACATAGCAGCTTGATGTTGATCGCGGCCCCCCTCCGCCTGTGGCAAACTTCGTTCGTGTTCTTCACCGCTTGGTGTAGATGTTGAGTCATTTCTAACTCAGCATGAGTTCGTTTCTATCTATTTTCTCATCTTTGAGAATTTCACTGGTTGGCATTATTATACGAGCTTTTTAAACGAAATATCTCGCACGCCATGGTCACGTCGTGTGCACGTGTTGGCGATGACATCATGATAATTTTTTTACATGTAGATGTATTTGTAGAGCCTAGATGTTAGTGGCACATACCAAACCCGACGTGGTTGCTTAGTGCCTATGGTGCTGGGCGAAGGTCGCGAGGATCGAATCCTGGTGGTGGCGGCCACATTTCGATTGGGGCGAAATGCGAAAAGACCCGTGTACTTAGATTTAGGTGCATGTTAAAGAACCTCAGGTGGTGCAAATTATTCCGAAGTCCCCTACTACGGCGTGCCTCATTATCACATCATGATTTTGGCGAGTAAAACCCCATAATTTAGTGGCACATACCCACTCAGGGGGGAATGGCCAAGAACCGGGTATTTCAGTAAAAAATTATATAAAATAAAATAAAAGGAGAAATGTAAAATAGCTGGAAAGAATCTTGAGAAACGGTAGAGAAAAATCAATACATAAATTGTAGTGAAGGAATAACTGAAACCCATAATACATCGAATCATTTATAAACCTCATGGAAAGTGTTTGGAGTAGCTTGCAGAGCGGCGCAAGCAGAGGGTCGCGCTGCTTGCTGATTATGACCGGCGGGGCACGAACTCAAGCCGGTGGCCAGCGCTGTTCAAACCAACTCGGCTTGATTTACCATCCATTCGATGTGGCATGGAAAGAAATTTGGCGGATCCTATGCATGTGAGTGAATCGAGGATAAGCGAACCTTTCTTTTATGTGTACTGAAATGTCTTCACTGCTGCTTTTCCTTTAATTCTACGTAGAATAATGCTCCTCGCTTCGTGCACGCTCTGGTCCCATTTTTTTTATTCCTCCTTTCTCCACACTCCATCTGTTACGGACTTCTTATTCACTTGTCTGCAGCCAACGCCTTCAATTTTCCTTAGCCATTCTTTTTAATTCTCTGAAGTTCAACGTACCTGAACCCCTACGGTAGCTTATTGGCTACGGCATTGTGCTGCTGAGCTCAAGGGCACTGGTTCGGTCTTGGACATGGCGGCCGCATTCCGATAGAGGCGAAATACAGAAGCGCTCGTGTCCTTAGATTTAGGTGCACGTTAAACAACCTTAGGTTGTCAAACTGATTCCGGAGTCCCCACTACGGCGTGCCTGTAATCAGATCCTGGTTGCGGCAGGTAAAACAAAATAATTTAATTATTTTCAACTCTCCTTGCTCAATGCATGCTTCTGTCCCATTGTATTCCTTTAACTTCCTGCCTCTTCTTCGGATCGTCTTTTCGGGCTCCTGCTCATTCTGGGGGATAGGCCAGAAATGATCGTATTGTCACGTGGTAATGGCGGTGAAAAACACCGTAGCAAACTGCATGCGAATGATGAAACTAACTATTTATTGGGCGAACCTGTCCCCACAAAAGCAAGTTGCAATCAAAGCGCAAAAATAGCGGCAAGCACAGTCGGAGATCATCGAAACATATGATCCGCGGGTCCAGCGCGTTGGCTTTAATACATCATTCATCAAAGGTGCTGGTGCCAGCGTGTCTTCCAGAAAGTACTACACAATTCGCGTCGCGCATACAACAAGATTACGCAAGGTTCGGTGACAACAGACAGCAGATAGAACTATCTATAACTTGCGAGAAACTTCCGATACATGCAGGAGTGTCCTGCGCTGAGTGATAGCATTTCTTAAATGGTGAATAGTGCTCACCCGAGAAAGATAAACAAGAACACGTGTCAATATCCCCAGCGGTAAACTCCCAGTTACGTTAACTTGTGTCGCCCAAGTTTTTTTCATCAAGGCAGTCTTATTTTGCGCACCATTCACAAGGAAAGAAAGAAGGCGACCGGACAGATCGCTTCTAACAACCAACGAATGTAGAACAAGTACCACGCTAGCCTTGCCATATGCCCTTGTCGTGGTTAAGCGAGCAACATGAATGCAATTTTATATTCTTTCGCCCTTTGCCTCTGAATATACAGGCTCTCTCCGCTAAAAGTAGCCAATGTTTTAAAAACGACGGAGTGTGCTAGGAGGCTCAAACCAACTCAGTGGTGTTGAGGATCGTGTGTCCTAGTCTGCGGTATTTTTTTCGTTTTGCAAAGTCAATTAATTAGTATAGACTAGTTGCCTAATTTTTTTTAGATATTGGTTTCACCAAGAAAGTGCCAATTTGAAAGTTGTAGATCACAGTTAAAAATGGCCGACCGAAGTGTTTGCAACTAAGTACCATTGATGGAGCTTCTTGTAATTGCCTTTAAAGAAACCCCGCGAAATACAAAAACAACCACGTGATAGCGCCACTATTTCAGCGCTCCCAGACGATCGATCAAGAAACGATATTCGCTTATCTGTACAGCGGTTCCGGGACGGGCTTGGCGTTTAGTAAGACTGTCGCTAGTAACTGTCGTTTAGTAACTGTCGCTAGTAAGATATGATCGCGAAGGAAAAGAAGAACGTAGCAATTGCAGTTTTCTTCCCGATGAAACAGTTGTGCGATCAACATTTACTCAAGCCCTAGCTTCTTTTCTTCATCTTTTTTTTCTTGCCTTTGTGCGTTCGGGCTTCATTCCACAAGTGGAGCGAATGATATGTTTATGCCACGTCACGTCGAAACGCGACACACCTTCATCACCGCCGCTCGCTCTCTGCGCCCGATCGCGACAGTATGGTCCCTAGAGTACTGGCAAGTCTGCCGTCCGCCGACGGGAGCGAGAACTGTTTCCGAATGACGGTGGTGGTGCCGCTGCGAGCATGAGGACTCCTCGCAGCGCCACCGAAGATGGAAACAAACTGGAAGGGTACGCGGCATTAAATTACCCTATTACAAAAACCAGCGTCTTGCAGTGCTTTCCAGTGTGAAACCAGCTCCTTTTTTGACGCTGGGTGGCACTGGGGACGCTGGCGTACGCTGGGAGTCACTGGGAGTCACTGCGACACTGGTGAGATCGCTGGAGAAGTGCTGGGTCACACTGGACGAGACGCTGGTTTCACTGCTGTGACGCTGGGGCGCACTGGTGTGCGCTTTTTTTTTTTCAACGACAGTGGTAAGCTCCCGGTCAGGATTTCGCAATGCTTGCCGTTTGCACTCAACCCAATTTTATTCTTCTGTAAATTTATTTCTCATGATCAGGGTCCCCTGTGAATAATTGACCTAGATAAACGTATTCCTTTACAGACTCTAGATGCTGACTGGCGATCCTGAATTCTTGTTCCCTTGCCAGGCTATTGAACTTTATCTTTGTCTTCTGCATATTCATCTTCAACCCAATTCTTACACTTTCTGGATTAAGGTCCTCAATCATTTGTTGTAATTCGTCTCCATTGTTGCTGAATAGGACAATGTCATCTGCAAACCGAAGGTTGCTGAGATATTCACCGTTGATCCTCGCTCCTAAGCCTTCCCAGTCTAAGAGCTTGAATACTTCTTCTAAGCATGCAGTGAATAGCATTGGAGAGATTGTGTCTCCTTGCCTGACCCCTTTCTTGATAGGTAACTTTCTACTTTTCTTTTGGAGAATCAAGGTAGCTGTGGAACCCTTGTAGATATTTGCTAAGATATTCACGTATGCCTCCTGTGCTCCTTGATTGCGCAATGCCTCTATGACTGCTGGTATCTCTACTGAATCAAATGTCTTTTTATAATCTAATAAAGCCATATAGAGAGGTTGATTGTACTGCGCAGATTTCTCGATTACCTGATTGATGACATGGATATCATCCATCGTAGAATATCCCTTCCTGAAGCCGGCCTGTTCTCTTGGTTGGCTGAAGTCAAGTGTTGCCCTGATTCTATTGGAAACTATCTTCGTGAATATTTTATCTAATACTGAAAGCAAGCTAATGGGTCTGTAGTTCTTCAATTCTTTAACGTCTCCCTTCTTATGGATAAGTATAATGTTGGCATTCTTCCAGCTCTCTGGTACACTTGAAGTTTTGAGGCATTGCGTATGAAGGGCCGCAAGCTTTTGAAGCATGAAATCTCCTCCGTCTTTGATTAAATCTACTGTTATTCCATCTTCTCCAGCAGCTTTTCCCCTGGACATGTCTTTCACGGCTTTTCTAACTTCATCACTAGTTATAGAAGGAGCCTCTGTATCCGGTTCATCTCTATTTCGAATGAAAGTAGTTTGGATGTTTTGGGCACTGTACAGGTCAGTATAGAATTCTTCCGCTGCTTTTACTATGTCATAGAAATTGCTGATGATATTGCCATGGTTATCTTTAAGTGCATACATCTTGCCTTGTCCTATGCCAAGCGTTCTTCTTACTGATTTAATGCTGCGTCCATATTTTACGGCTTCCTAAATCTTCCCCACGTTATAATTTCGAACATCCCTTATTTTCTTCTTGTTGATCAGTCTTGACAGTTCAGCGAATTCTATCTGACCTCTTGAGTTGGACGTTTTCATGTTTTGTCGTTTCTTTATTAGGTCCTTTGTTTCTTGGGAGAGCTTACCTACTGGTTGCCTTGGTGCCTTACCTCCCACTTCAATTGCTGCTTCTGAGATCATCCTACTTAAGGTTTCATTCATTACCTCTATGGTGTCTTTATCTTCCTGTTCTAAAGCTGCATATTTGTTTGCGAGCACCAGCCTGAATTGGTCCCTTACTGCCTCTCTAAGTTTGCCTGTTTCCTCTTGACTAATTTTACTCTTTCTCTCTTCAAATTTAGAGAAATCCTAGACCTAACAAACCTATGGTCACTACACTTTACCTTACCTAACACTTCTACATTCTGCACTATGCTTGGATCGGCAGAGAGTATGAGACCTATTTCATTCCTTGTTTCTGCATTAGGGCTTTTCGAGGCCCACTTCCTGTTGCTGCGCTTCCTGTAGAAGGTATTCATTATTCGGAGCCTATTCCTTTCCGCGAATTCCACCAACATCTCTCCTCTTGCATTCCTAGAACCGATGCCGTCGTTTCCAATTGCTTGCTCGCCAACCTGCTTTTTGCCCACTTTTGCATTGAAGTCGCCCATGACTACAGTATACTGAGTTTGCACCTTTCTCATTGCTAATTCCACATCTTCATAAAACTGTTCTATCGCTTCATCATCGTGACTGGAAGTTGGGGCATAGGCTTGTACTACCTTCATTTTGTACCTCCTATTCAGCTTTATTACGACGACTGCTACCCTCTCACTAATGCCGTAAAATTCATCAATGTTGCCCGCTATGTTGTTATGGACTAGAAATCCTACCCCGGATTCTCTCTTATCTGGAAGACCTCTGTAGCAGAGGACGTGGCCGTTAGTCAGCACTGTGTAAGCCTCACCAGTTCTTTTAACCTCAGTAAGGCCAATAATGTCCCAGGCAATGCCTGATAATTCCTCAAATAGTCCTGCTAAGCTAGCCTCACTCGAGAGGGTGCGCGTGTTGAACGTTGCCAGGTTCAGTTTCAATTAGCGGCCTGTCTGTGGTGGCGTGGAGTAGAGGTAGAACACCCGACATCAAATCTGAAGGTCGCAAGTTCGAATCCTGCTCCTTTCCACTACATTTTCAGGCATGGAGTGGTGCCTGACACCGGCAAAGAAAAAAAAATTCATATTGCCGAGAGCTAGGGGGGCTATACTAGTTCAGGTGCAACCAAACTAGGCAGGCCCACTAAGCTTCATCAAAGTCACTCCCTCACCAGAACAGGAATTGGCCTCCCTGGTGCAGTATTCGGCCACTACCTCCCTGATGACTCCGACAATTAACCCATGGCCCTCAGTCCCCAGTGGCTGCGGAGCACCTGACCAAGGCGGCGGTCAGACCTGCGACGTGGCAGAGGGTCAGCAAGCAGCGCGACCCTCTGCTTGCGCCGCTCTATGAGCTACTCCAAACACTTTCCACGCGGTTTATAAATGATTCGATGTATTATGGCTTTCAGTCATTCCGTCACTACAATTTATGTATTGATTTTTCTCTACCGTTCCTCAAAATTCTATCCAGTTATTTTACATTTCTCCTTTTATTTTATTTTTATAATTTTACGTTGAACTACCCGGTTCTTGGACATTCCCCTTGAGTGGGTATGTGCCACTAAATAATGGGGTTTTACTTGCCAAAATCACGATATGATAATGAGGCACGCCGTAGTAGGGGACTTTGGATTAATTTGGACCACCTGAGGTTCTTTAACGTGCACCTAAATCTAAGTACACGGGTGTTTTCGCATTTCGCCCCAATCGAAATGTGGCCGCCTTGGCCAGGATTTGATCCCCGCGACCTCGTGCTTTGCAGCCCAGCACCATAGCCACTAAGCAACCACGGCGGGTTTGGTATGTGCCACTAACATCTACGCTCTACAAATACATCTACATGTAAAAAAAACCTATCACGATGTCATCGCCAACACGTGCATACGACGTGACGATGGCGTGCGAGATATTTCGTTTTAAAAGCTCGTATAATAATGCCAACCAGTGAAATTCTCAAAGATTAGAAAATAGAAAGGAACTCATGCTGAGTTAAAAATGACTCAACATCTACACCAAGCGGTGAAGAACACGAAAGACGTTTGCAACAGGCGGAGGGGGCCCGCGATCACCATCAAGCTGCTATGTCCAGAGAGAGAAGGCAGAAAAGCTCCGCTAAGTACTCCTGGCTCGTCACGAACAGTTATACATGTTTTTCGAGGCGCAGTTTGCTCTGAAGGAACGAGATAGCGCTTTCAGCTTCGCGCTCCACGTTGCATCAACGAAAGCGCACGAATACGAAACCATTACAACTTCTGCCCTGCTTCTGGGGGACAAGCTGTCGGAAAAACAACTGGGTGTTCGCAAACACACGGTGCTCCATTCATGCTGCAAAATGTGCAGTGGTAGATGGAAGACGTAAGCTCTAGTTGGCGGTTAACACAGCGACTGGCATATTAAGAAATGAAAGTAATCTGCGTGACCAAGCTCACGGAACGCTCCTACATAAGGACTACCTGTGTTGCCGGCCCTTCGCGATGCATGGCTTTCTCCACGTATATATATAAAAAAACTCCCTCATCAGCCAGAGTTGCATCGCTAACCTCCAAATAAATGATTACTTCAATACTGGATCGTCGGCTAGAGTGAGTAGCGCTTTTTCCATAGTGACAAAGAGAGTAGCGCTACTTTCTGGCGCACAAGGTCAGCGTCTTTCTAATGACGTGAAGCGACGAGATCAGCGCATGCGCACAAATGTCACTGGAAGCGCAAGTTTGATCAGCTAGGCTCTTCCCACAGGCATAACACCGCCCCTGTCACGATTAACTCAGTGGAAGCTTCTCTGCTTATCGGAGGCAGCAAGTGCGCGTGAACCCGGACGCGTCCTTTTTATAACATCTGCCGCTGCAGTCCACATGCACGGTTAGATAGAGAACAAAGCGCTCAAAAAGGACAAATGGTTGATGCAGCACGTTTGAAACTAGGTCGAAAAGTTCCTAATCCCCTCTTGCGATACTCCTGCTTGCTCCTATTATACAGTTGCATTGCAGCGTTGCACGTTTTGTTCCTTATTTTTCTGTACATGCGCAATAGAGCAGCACATGCACCAAAAAAGAAAGGAGGGAGAGGGGAAACGCTTTACCTTACATTCGGCCCCGCAACGCTTGGAATGGCGAAGCTGGACGATCGTAGCCCAGCATTTTCCGGATGTGCGCACGAACTTTTCATCTTATTACTCCTGATGATGATAATTTCTTTTCGCGCGTCTCGGACTTACGGCCGTCACGGCGCGTTGCATTGCGCAGCTTGCAACACCGACACCGCGTTCCACCGCGTTGCAACACTGAGGTCACGTTCACACCGAAGGCGGAGCGGGCAGGCTGACAGGTGGATCCGGCCACGCGGCCACAGACTTTCCGCATTTTCCGCTTTGCGGAAAATTCAAGGTAAATACTCCTGGTAGCGAAGCTTCCATAGAAGCCCATACGTTCAAAACATGGCGGCTTATCAGCGGTTCATGGGGCTGATCGAGCGCCATCTGTGTGAGGGGGGAACACTTCCGGCGGAAGAAAAAATAATTTGACGTCATATCCGTTAAAAACACAAGTGACGTCATTTTATTCTCATAGGCACGAAATTTGTTTTCGGAGGCCTGCCATTAGAGTGTATATTCAAGTGCCCCGTCATTCGACTTGATGGGCGTTCCGAGCTTTCAGCGCGGAAAGTGATGCAGGAAAAGATCAGCCGTACGGGTGTCGAAATCGCATCGCTGCACAGAACATACTTTTTTTGGAGGCCGACGAACGCTTTGGGCGTAGATTGCGTAGAGTGCTCGTCCTTTCGTAGGACGCCAGGCCCATCGGCCAGCGCTGTCGCACGAAAACAACTAAAGTAAACAAGTATCGGACGGTGGCAACTCACTACTTTTGACTTCACAGGTTAAGAAACAATAAAACTACCCGCGTCACCTGATTCAGACAAACGTCGACATGCAAAACAAACAATATGGGAGGGGGGCGTATTGTAACACGTGCCCTTTATGAGCGCGCCTTTCCACGCATTCAAAGAGCTGCATTGCAATGCAAGTGATAGCGGCGTCAACACCAAGGAGGTTATAAAAAAAACTTCTTTTTTAATAACCTCCTTCGTCAACACCCGCCGCTATCGATGGGCGCTCTCACGGTGGGTGCTGAAAAAGGTATTTATTCATAATCATCAAGTAAAATAGAGTTGTACGTATCTTCTTTTCTTCCCATGCGTAGATAAAATGGATTAGGAATTTTATTTTCGTTGAATGAATCTAACTGCGTCTCGCTTTAATTAAAAAAATACTTTTTTTTCTTTCCAATTGTTTATTCCCTCCAAACATAGTCGCGCTTCAATCGCTGCTCCCATAACCACCCTTGCTGATGTCGGTGACAATTGGTTCTGAACCGCTTTTCGCCCGAAGCTTCGCGACCTATGTGGAACGACCTTGGAAAACACGCGACCGCTTGGCCGGATCGCGCCCGGACCAATTTTTTTCCGCGCGGAAAAATTGGCCGCTTTGGCCACAGCCAATCAGAACCCGAAACGGTGGAAGCGCTGGGGAACAAATGTAAACAGCCGGCCGAGAGAATGCAAATGGCGTCCACCATGTCTGAACCTGCTGTGTTCTCTGCGGAACTGCTACTGGACACAATCAAGCAGTACACGGTCCTGTACGATAAATGTAACCTAAGGGGCAAGGAAACAGACTATAAGAAAAGAATATGGAAGAAGATTGCGCAGGATTTGGGCGTGACTGGTAAGTGCGTGGTGGCGGCACATCCGTGAAAGTGCGGGATGCTGCGCCTCCCCGGCGGCGCGGGCAGCCTAACAACCCGGCCGGTCTCAGCAGTCGCGCACACTCGCGGCCTCGCCGCTTTGAAAATCTGCTTGGCCGCTCCGCTTTCGGTGTGAACGTATATAGCTTGACACCACGTTCCACTCCGTTGCAATGGCGACAACGCGTTCTAGCAGACACGCTCCGTGAATGCGTCTCTCTCACTCTCGCTCTCATTTCCTTTATCTCTCTCTCGAGCCTAGCGCACAAAACCGCTTCTTCATCTCGCAGAGCAAAGACGCCGACAACGGGGGGGCTCTGGGGCTCGAGCCCCCCCCCCCCCCCCCCCCATTTCTCGCCAAAGTGTCATCACCAGAGTTCTGTTGCCCACATCATTTGCGGTTTCTTTAGAGTTGCCTCAACAATTCACTAAAAATTTTATTGTGGCTGTAAGCTTACTGCACCAGCGCGGACGTGCACGGCTTTACATTCACACTTTCGCTTTATTTCTGCAAATCCTGACCATAGGACGACAAGCGCATTAGAAGCGCCAGCGGCGGCTACCTCACAAACATTTTTATTGCGATAGCAATTATATGGACAATATATTTCTGCCATCGCCGTCGTCGTCGCCATCGCCGTGGCCGTGAGGTTCCGTATGACGTCAATGGAGATGAAATCGTCGCCGCGCGCCGCCGAACGCTGTATGTGCGAGTGAAAGGGCGCGAGGGACGCGCTCTTTCACGGGTAGTGAACCGACGGCGGAGAACAAACGCGCGTTCGGCGCCGTGCTTCCTTAAGGGCTGCAGAAGTAGGCGTCTCTTTCGTCCTTTACAATCACCATATGTGTAGAGCAAACGCGCCTTCTTCCGACGCGCGAAAGGCGGTGGGGGGGGGGGGGGGGGGGGGGAGGGAAGGGAGGTGACGTTTAGCTGCGGCACCAAGTGCCTATTTATATCAGAGGCTCCGGCAACAATCACCAACGCCGCACGCATTTTGTGCGAACGCGGGCGAAACGTAACGGCGTCGACAACAGTTCTGCGTGTTGCCGGTGCTGCTGCATGTCGAAGTTTATACAGCTGATAAAGCTACTATCATTACTCCGTATAGCTCTCTACAAATTTGCTATCGCAATTGATGCTACGCCTTTCAGGTGAAACTGCGACCACTTTTTTCTCACTTCAACGTTTTTTTTTAATTTCGACTGTGAACACAATACACACACATACAATATATTTAAATTGCAACGTGATTTATTCACGTGTAAACGTCGATGAATTCGAGAAACGTCAGGCGAACGTCAAGAAGCGGCGAGGCGACCAGCAGTCAAAATCCGGGCAAGCGCAAGCTCGGGGCGCGTGGTTAGCACTAACACTGTGGCTTGCTTGCTGACTGCTTCGTCGTCGTCTTGTCTGTCTTCTTCATTACATTGGCCCCCGGGAAGTAGCGTAGCCATCCTGGCGACCTAAGGCGTTGACAGTATAGAGGGGTCATAATAGGGCTTGAGGCGACTCACGTGAACGATTTCTCGACCACGACGACGTAAGTCTGGAGACGGTGTCAAAGGCTCAACGTCATAATTGACTGGAGATGTCCGAGCGAGGATGCGGTAGGGCCCATGATATCGGGCCAATAATTTAGACGAAAGGCCAGGCGTACTCGGAGGAATCCAAAGCCAAACTAGGGCACCGGTCGCGAAAGTAGTGAGAGATCGGTCGGTGTCGTGCCTGAGCTTCTGGTGACCTTGGTCTCCGGTTGTCAAGGAACGGGCCAATTGTCGACAATCTTCGGCGTACTTGGCGACATCAGAAATTGCAGTGTACTCAGAATAATTAATTAATTTAATTATGGGGTTTTACGTGCCAAAACCAGTTCTGATTATGAGGCACGCCGTAGTGGGGGACTCCGGAAATTTAGACCACCTGGGGTTCTTTAACGTGCACCTAAATCTAAGTACAAGAGTGTACTCAGATGAGTCAGGTGTGTAGGGAAGCATAGTGTCCAGCGTGCATGATGGCTCACGTCCGTACAAGAGGAAGAACGGCGAGAATCCTGTAGTCGCGTGCGTAGCAGTGTTGTACGCATATGTGATGAATGGAAGGACGGTGTCCCAATTTGTCTGGTCTGATGCCGTGTACATCGTCAGCATATCCCCCAGAGTGCGATTAAATCGCTCAGTGAGGCCATTAGTTTGCGGATGAAATGCACTTGTCATGCGATGAACGATGTTACACTGAGGGAGCAAGGCTTCAATAGCATCAGACAGGAAAACACGTCCCCTGTCGCTTAAAAGCTCACGGGGAGCACCGTGGCGCCGTACGAAGTTTCGTAAGATGAAAAACGCAACGTCTCTTGCTGTGGCTGTAGGCAAAGCTGCAGTCTCGGCGTAACGCGTGAGGTGGTCCACGCCGACAATTATCCACCTATTCCCAGAGGTGGTCGAGGGAAGCGGGCCGTTTAAGTCGATACCGACGCGGTCGAATGGACGGGCAGGGCAAGGGAGAGGCTGAAGTGTACCGGCTGGGCGTTGAGGTGGAGTCTTGCGCCGCTGACAGGCCGTGCAAGCACGTATGTACTTGCACACAAATGCATACATTCCGCGCCAGTAGAATCGCTGCCGCAGGCGATTGTGGGTCAGTGTGGAAAGCAGCGCATATGTCTGTGCGCATGTGGCGAGGTACCACTAGAAGCCACCTCCGGCCATCAGACGCGTAATTCCGGCGATAAAGGAGATCGTCGCGAATAGTGAAATGGGCGGCTTGGCGACGCAGAGTTCTTGGGGCGGGATAAGTGGATGGGTCAGTGAGAAAGTCAAGGAGTTGACAAATCCACGCATCCTTGCGTTGCTCCGACGACATGTCTGCGAAGTCAATAGGCGACAAGGGAGCCGAAGAGGCTGACGGAGAAGCCATGTCAGACGCCAGCGGCGAGCGGGACAATGCATCAGCGTCCGAGTGTTTGCGGCCGGATCGGTACACAACACGGATGTCGTAATCTTGCAGGCGAAGCGCCCAACGACCGAGGCGTCCCGAGGGATCTTTCAGCGACGAGAGCCAGCATAGAGCATGATGGTCCGTGACGACGTCGAAAGGGCGGCCATAAAGGTACGGACGAAACTTAGCTAAAGCCCAAATTATAGCGAGGCACTCTTTCTCGGTGACAGAATAGTTACACTCGGCTTTCTTGAGCGTTCGACTCGCGTAGGCAACGACGTATTCTTGGTATCCTGGTGTATTTTGAGCCAATACCGCACCAAGGCCAACACCACTGGCGTCAGTATGGATCTCCGTAGGCGCATTAGGGTCAAAGTGACGGAGTATTGATGGCGACGTTAGTAAGCGCCGTAGCGTTCGAAAAGATTCGTCGCATTCTGTTGACCAAGCAGACAGGCCGTTAGAGGCGGTCAGAAGGTTGGTAAGAGGCGCGATGATGGTAGCAAAGTCGCGCACAAATCGACGAAAATACGAGCACAGCCCAATGAAACTTCTAAGTGTTTTCAAGGAATTGGGCTTGGGATATTCGGCTACGGCACGGAGCTTCGCGGGGTCCGGAAGAACTCCCTCCTTGCAGACGACGTGGCCTAGTATCGTCAACTGGCGTGCAGCAAAGTGGCACTTCTTTATGTTAAGTTGAAGGCCAGCAGAGGTGAGGCACGTGAGAATCGCACGAAGACGAACAAGGTGAGTTGGAAAATTGCGAGAAAAAACGACGATGTCGTCAAGGTAGCAGAGGCAGGTATTCCACTTGTAGCCACGAAGGATGTTATCCATCATCCGTTCGAAAGTAGCTGGGGCGTTGCACAATCCGAACGGCATCACGTTAAACTCATACAGTCCGTCAGTAGTGACAAAAGCCGTCTTAGGTCGGTCAGGGTCGGCCATTGGAACTTGCCAGTAACCCGAGCGCAAATCCAGTGACGAGAAATATTCTGCCCCTTGCAAACAATCGAGAGCATCATCGATGCGGGGCAACGGGTATACATCCTTCCGAGTTATCTTATTGAGGCGGCGGTAGTCAACACAGAATCTGATAGAGCCATTCTTTTTGCGCACAAGTACAACAGGAGAGGACCAGGGGCTCTGGGATGGCTGAATGACACCACGCGTAAGCATATCATCCACTTGTTCAATGATAATACGCCGTTCTGCCGCTGAAACTCGGTATGGTCGTTGGCGTAAGGGCGCATGGGAACCGGTGTCAATGTGGTGTGTGACGCTTGTTGTACGACCTAAAGATGGTTGGGCGCAATCGAAGGAGGACCGGAAGTCTCGAAGAAGGGCCAGGAGTTCGCTGCGTTCTGTTGACGGTAGATCGGCAGCAATAGAAGGGTGGAAATTGTCTGGACCCGAAGGTTTGGGAACAGGTGATGTCATGGCATTCAGTTGAAGATGGGGTTGGTCCTCTGCAAACTCGAGGGAGCGCAGGAGATCGGCACCTTGAATGTGACCCAAAGATTCTCCACGAAGTAATGTAACAGAGGATGGGAGCCAGTTGGAAACTAACATAGTAGTAGCACCCGATTCAACCGTAAGTACAGCAAACGGCAGTCGTAGGCCGCGACGGCGGAGAAGTACCTCCGATGGGGCAAACAGAACAGTTCCGTCAGGGGCGGCCGTACAGGACAGAAGCACAATGGTCGACGTTTCAGGGGCAATATCTGTGTCCGCAGCAACGACAAGTTTGTGAGCGTCGGGATGATTATCCACCGAAAGAGAGGTTTCCAATGGCGTAAGAGCCACTTCTGCACGGGAGCAGTCTATGACGGCGCGATGACGTGAAAGGAAGTCCCATCCGAGAATAACGTCGTGGGAGCATGACGGCAGCACGAAAAACTCGATGACATAAAGTTCACCTTGAATAGCGACACGTGCGGTGCAAACAGCTGAAGGCGCAATGCACTGTGAGCTGGCAGTGCGCAGCATTAGTCCCGAGAGCGACGAGGTCACTTTTTTTATCTTGCGGCATAGGTTTTCGCAGATAACCGAAACAGTGGCCCCCGTGTCAATAAGCGCTAATGCGGCGGTTCCTTCAACGTCGACGTCGATAATGTTTTGCGGCGAAATAGATGGAGGCCTTGGGCAGTTCGACGCGCATGCAGCTCTTGCCTCCGGAACTGCAGCGATCAGTTTCCCTCCTCCGTAGGAGGTCGGCGACGCATGGGTGATAGGGAGCGTCGTCGCGGAGATAGGGACCGGCGGTTAGCATAGGCTGGCTGATCGTCAGGGACGTACCTTGGTGGCGACCGGGCAGACGAAGGAACAGGCCTGCCCATGACGTCGAATGGCGAAGGTGGACATCGGTGACAGTGGCGGGCGACGTGTCCAGCGACACCACAGGCGAAGCAGATGGGCCTATTGTCTGGCGTTCGCCACGCGTCGGGGCGGCGGAGGAACGGAGCCGACGGTCTCGCGAAGGCGAGCGGCGCAGCATTCGCGGTCGCCGGCCAGGCATTGGTCGGCATCGCAGGTCGAGCATACGGCGCAGGATGTTGAGGGGGCCGTGCCGCGACGGAAGCGTAGGTAAGTGGCGCAGTGACGGGTGGTTGGTGAGTCACAGGCGGGAGGGCCTCAGCAACCTGGGTCCGAATGACGTGTTGAAGGTCCGGAGCTAAAGACTGCGAAGGCTCGTGCGTGAGAGGCAGCAATGAAAGCTGACGCGCTACCTCTTCCCGGATAAAGTCCTTGATGGTAGAGAGCAGCGGCTGTTGATCGGCAGAGGGGGCAGCTAGCTGCAAGCTCGATAGTGTGTCTGGCGTCATGAGGGCTTGGCGGGCGATCGTGCGCTGCCTACGCAACTCGTCAAAGCTTTGACACAAGGAGACGAGTGCCGTGACCGTGGTGGGATTTCTCGCGAGCAGCATCTGAAAAGCGTCGTCCTCGATGCCCTTCAGTATGTGCTTGATTTTCTCGCCCTCTGTCATGGTAGGGTTGACGCGGTTGCAGAGATTCAGCACATCCTCGATGTAGCCCGTGTAATTCTCCCCTGGATGTTGCGCACGTTCACGCAAGCGCTGCTCTGCGCGAAGCTTGCGGGCCGTAGGCCGACCAAAGACGTCCGAAATGGAAGTCTTAAAAACGGACCAAGTGGGTATGTCGGTCTCGTGGTTGCGATACCACAGTTGCGCGATGTCCGCGAGATAAAACATGACGTGACTCAACTTCGATGAATCGTCCCATTTGTTATTGGAGCTGACCCGCTCGTATGTCGACAACCAGTCTTCAACGTCGGAGTCACCTGAGCCGTTGAAGATGGGCGGAACCCGCTCACGGTACACGGCGCTGCAGGTGGCAGGCGCTGCCGAAGGGTCAGTCTGAGTCGAGGTGTCGTTGACCATCATGGGTGCAGGAACCGAAGGGAGCGTCCGGGAGCGGAGTTCCAGGTTGGTGCGGGGGACCCACGCAGCCTCCACCAAATGCAACGTGATTTATTCACGTGTAAACGTCGATGAATTCGAGAAACGTCAGGCGAACGTCAAGAAGCGGCGAGGCGACCAGCAGTCAAAATCCGGGCAAGCGCAAGCTTGGGGCGCGTGGTTAGCACTAACACTGTGGCTTGCTTGCTGACTGCTTCGTCGTCGTCTTGTCTGTCTTCTTCATTACAAAATATATACACAGGAATAAGTTTGTTACATTTTTTAAAGGGAAGGATTTAGCCAAGTAACAATTATTTCTAATTGTAAGGATAGGTTATGCCTGGAGAATGAATACGTTGCTCTATGTTGACCTCCTATCATTACCCCTACCTTGCGCTAGCGTATTCCTACTTGCGCCTCCAAGTTGGAATACGCTTGGAATACAGAAATAATTGGAGATCGCAGGGAGAGGCCTTCGTCCTGCAGTGGACATAAAATATAGGCTGATGATGATGAAATCCCGGCCGCGGCGGCTGTATTTCCATGGAGGCAAAATGCAAAAACGCCCGTGTGCTTTCGTTTTACTGCACGTTAAACAACCCCAGGTGATCAAAATTAATCCGGAGCCCTCCACTACGGCGTGTCCATAATCAGAACTGGTTTTGGTACGTAAAACCCCCCACAGAAGAAGAATGTTCATCTCTCTTCAAATTGCTTTGCGTGCTTTTTTGACCCTGAAAAAGACAAACCTGCAGTCTTCAGTGGCCCCTTCAGCAGAGTCTTTTATGAGCGGCGTGTGAAATGCACATGAATGTTGTGTATCTGAGTATTGCTACTATTTCCAGTAGGCAATGCTAACGACTCACGAAAAAAAAACCAACCAAAAACTGTTCTAATAATTTACAACATTTATTAGGGATGGAAACATCCCCACATGCCTGCAGCGGTCATAAATAAAAATAATTTACTCAGTAACTGAAGTGAGGCTAAGCCGGATTCACTGGCAATCAGAATCAATAGCCGCCATGCGCAGCAGCGCTTATATTCGCACTAAACGTAAAAAGAAGAAAAAAAGAAAGAGGCGCAGTGTCGCCCAAACGGCGAAGGATCGATTGCAATAGAAAATTAGTAGACAGCTATATGAAGTAAGGATAGTAGTTTTATCGGCCGTATAAACTTGCAAACATTTGCTTACTAACTGACTTATCAAGCATGTTGTCAGCGCGCCCAAGCAAACATGAACACAGCACACTCGATGACCTCTGACCCTAACCGTCAATACGCTGGCGTATGAAAGTGCGGCACCAGCAGCAGCAAGCAGTGATCTTCGTACTGTCTATCGCTTCAACGGAAACTGAGCGGCAAAAACACAGCGCGTACAAAGGTAGCCGTCTGCGGATCGCTTTCAAGGTACCGCGCGCAGATTACCGCCAAAATAAAGCGCGCGACCCGCGTATGTAGTACTCCTCAGGCGCACGACAGCCGCAGTCACTACAAACTAGCAGATACGCGCCGCGCGTAGTCGGCTACCACGTCAGCAGGAGCGCAAGTGCCCGCGCTTAAGCCACCCAGAGTGACCAAAAGTGGTCGGCGCTGACTGATTCGGAAAATTGTTTGATCTCGTTCTAATGGAGGGGTGCGTCTTTATGAACATTGCGCGGCGGTAAGTTTTAATAAAAGGAAAAAGTGGGTGCTATCGCATAGTTCTGAGGCGTTCTGTACCAGGACGGCAGTCTTACAGAGAGAGTGCTCCTACAATAAGGCATGTACGAGGTATTCAATTGGCAAAACTTATCAGGCGCTAATACGAGCCGAGGAGGCAGTGAGGGAACCTTCAGGAACAAGTGAAAACTGAACGTGCGTGGTTTTGATTGTGTAAAGCAATTACTGTGTAAGACAACTACTGTGTTTATGTAAGGATCATGTAGGCGCGGAATGCTTGATCGCGTAGAGAATCGGCTTTTGAGGATTATTCGTTCTCGCAAAATTGGTTCCCAGTGGCAGATCTATTATTCCATTTTGAGAAATTGAGAGAATAGCGTTTAAAAATAGCAACAGTTTGCTCAAGTGGCCATAGATTGACAAAATGGCTTTGTATGTACTTTGAATAATGTATTCCAAAATGTATGGTCATGCTGCACAACGTATTCACAAACATGCTAACAGCCACACAGCGTATTTCTATTATTTCGATAGAAATTATATGGGCACTCCAAAGCAGAATTCTGCCGTCGGCGTCGCCGTCGCCGTTGCCGTGAGGTTCCGTATGACGTCAGTGGAGATGAAATCGTCGCCGATGATAAGTGGTTCTTGAGGGAAAGGGAAAGGTTGGCGCTATCTTCTGCAGCCCTTGAGGGAGCACGGCTCAGCGCCAACGTCGCCGCGCGCCGAACGCTGTATGTGCGAGTGAAAGGGCGCGAGGGACGCGCACTTTCACGGGGAGTGAACGCACGGCGAAGAAGAAACGCGCGTTCTGCGCCGTGCTCCCTTAAGGGCTGCAGAAGTTTCTTTCCTCCTTTACAATCACCATATATGTAGAACAAACGCGCCTTCTTCCGACGCGCGAAAGGCCGTGGCGGGGAGGGGGGGGGAGGGGGAGAGAAGGGAGGCGACGTCTAGCTGCGGCATCAAGTGCCTGTTTATATCAGAGGCTCCGGCAACAGTAACCAACGCCGTACGCATTTTGTGCGAACGCGGGCAAAACGCCGACGGCGTCGACAACAGTTCTGCGTGTTGCCGGTGCTGCTGCATGTCCAAGTTTATACAGTTGATAAAGCTACTATCATTACTCCGTATAGCTCTCTACAAATTTGCTATCGCAATTGATGCTTCGCCTTTCAGGTGAAACTGCAACAATTTTCACAACAGCCGTGATCTGCATCTTTGTGGTAGTTCTTTAACGTGTGATACTTTGTTCAGCGTCCTCATGCCGCTCCCGCGCCCGAAAAGTCATTTCTGTGTCAAATTATGAGCCCGTGCTCCTTCGCACTGAAGCCAGCACACATTGCCATGACGAAAGTTAAAACGCGCATGGGAGCGCCAGCAACGAAAGTGGGTAGACACTCAGGCGTAAGAAAAAGCAAGCTGCATATTCGCTTGGCGCATCGCTCATCGAAACAATTTGTTTTCGCGGCTCTCGGCAAAAGAAACGCACCGACTGCGGTTTAATGTACCACGGTGTCACGGCGCCTGTAAACAAAGTAACTGCACCGTCTGCACCCCTGTGAGCGATCTAACGGGGCAATCATGGCCCGGTGGCCCTTTGAGGGACTAGGAACAGGAGATGGAGCGTGTTATCTTATGCCACCGTCGTGCGGCAGTGCGCTCAAAGAATTAAAATAACATTACGTGTGGATGTACTTCACAAATATAGCACATGCATTTCTTTTTACATGAAACGTCTTATCTGCTTTATATTTTTGTTGGCAATAATAATGTAGCTGCAGAGATCACAAGTGTCTGGTTATTCGCGACCGACGATTATGCTGTGATATTTTTGTTTGTGTTCTGCTTGTCTTTTATTTCAAAAAGAGAAAATTTGACGGCGCAGTAATGATGACATCGCAAATTGGACAGCGCAAACAAATATATCGCAGTATAGGGGGTGCATCATCGCACAGCACGATCAAACCGGACGAGCGCGCCTGTCAATGGTGATAACTGGACGATGCGCCCTATACCTTCAGGCTTGTTATGCTTCGGCCACGCGCTCCACTGTTCGCATTTCATTTCATCGTGATAGTACGTATGCCATGTGTATTCGCGTATAGCTTGTAGACAATTGTAGGTTGATCGACCCATATTCGTTGGCACGTGAGGGTATAAAATTATTCGCATGCTGGTCGGCCCATATTCTGAAGAAATGTATTTCTAATTTCAAGAAGACGCATACCTTTATTGCAGCGCACACTAAATGATATTATGGGTAGCGGAAAATTTTCACAACTCATTGCCAAAGGCGGCACCGTGATTCAGACTAGCAAAACCTATTTTTTTTTTTGTGTGTGAAAATTGGCGTTTTTTACCGCGGGATAATTCTTCATGCTTCTAGAAATGGTCAAGATTCTTTTGTCTTTTTAAAAATTGAGCAGGGTTCCTACGCGCTTGACCAACTCTGAATATGAATATTATACCAAACTTTGTATGTTTATGCGAGCGTCTATTCAGAATGTTATTCATTTCCCTTGCAGACTGTTCAAAAGCAATGGAAAAATATCTGATCAGGAAACGGAAAGCCCCCGGTGAAGACTGCGACGAGAGCCGTCCCTCATCCAGCATTTCCAGTTCAGTCGCTGAAGCTCCACCGCGCGCTGATGACACTAGCACAACAAGCTCTGTGTGCACTGCAGAAGCCGGTCCTTCAAAAATTCGATCCATCGGCGAGGTTTCTGATGCACCATCTACAGAAAAACAAGGGCGGCGCTTCCAGCCTACCCGGAAAAGTACCTACAAGTGGTTATCTTACAATGCCCACAGTGATAAGGCGTTTTGCGAGACCTGTTGCACAGCATCAGAGATGAAACTGCCGCTCCCTAACACTTCCCAAGACAAGGATTCTTACCTGGCATTTGTGAAAAATGGTTTCTCAAACTGGAAAAAGGCAATTGACAGATTTAAATCCCATGAGAGGTCTAATTTTCATTAGGAGGCATGTAATGCCGTCGTAGCTGCAAAAGGCAGCGCGAATGTGGCATATGCTTACGCCAAGGGAAAGGCGAAAGAAATGGACGACGCCCGACAGGCTCTCCTAGCAACAATGTCGTCACTACTGTACCTGTCGACCCAAGGCTTAGCAATACGTGGCCACGAAGACACAGAGAGTAATTTGAGGCAGCTGCTGGAACTCCGGGCTAATGATATTCCTTCATTGCGTTCGTGGCTTTAAGGCACAAAATACAAACGGATTTCTCACCAGTTTTTAAACGAGATGGTGGAACTCATGGCACATGAAATCCTTCGTTCACTCACAGTATCACAGACGAAGTTCGTGCGGCAGAGCACTACGCTGTCATTATGGACGAGACAGCAGACATTTCTGTCAAAGAAAAACTTTCAGTTTGTTTTCGGGTGGTCAAAGAAAGCCTGGAAGTAGAGGAGCTGTTCTGTGGGTTTTTCAACGCGACGGACACCACAGCGACGAGCGTCTTTGCTATATTGAAAGTCATTCTTTGTAGATTTAATCTGCCAATTGAAAAGTGCCGCGGGCAGTGCTATGATGGTTCGGCCAACATGAGATGAAAGCACCGAGGAGTACAAGCTCTCATGCAAGAACAGGAACCTCGCGCTCTATGTGTACACTGCCTAGCGCACATCCTGAATTTGGTTTTGCATGATGTTGGCCAGAAAGTAGACATGTGCCGTGATTTTCCTTACGCCGTCACTGAACTGATAAACTTCGTGACCTGCTCTCCAAAGCGCGTTGCTTCTTTTCAAGAGATTCACGTAGAAGAATATGTGAACTTGCGAAAATTCTGCCCGACAAGGTGGACGCTAAAGGCTTCATCACTGCGATCAGTTCTTTTAAATTATAGCAGTCTCATAACGTTTTTTTCTGAAACAGCATCCGAAGAGCGAACTGAGGCCGGTGCGAAAGCCAGCGGATTTTTAAGGATGCTGTTCAAGTTTGAATCGTTTTTCATGTTTACGCTTCTGACAAAAGTATTTTCACGAATGGAAGCACTGAATACCGCCTTACAAAAAAGAACGCTCAAGTTTGACCAAGCGGAGAAAATGGTGAATTCCGTCACTGCAAGCGTCGCTGAACTGAGGCAAAGTTTTTTCTTGGTTTGGGAGGAGGTGTTGGCAGAGGCAGGAAAAGTAGGAGTTGAGGACCCGTGTGTTCCAGCTGCTAGGCGAAAGAGAATTTCACACCGCTATCAAGAAGGTTCCTCAGCTCACGTGTTCACATCAGCGGAGGACATGTACCGCCAGAGGTACTACGAAGTACTTAACACTATACTGTCCTCGTTAAGCGACAGATATCCACCTCAGATGTGGCAGCATATGTCACACATTGAGCAGTTTGCCACAGGAAAGCACGACGAAGCATACATGACAAATTTCTACGGTGATGACCTTTAACGAGGACGGCTGATTTTGCACAGAGACATGCTCATTGACATCGTAAGCCAACAAAAGTCGGCACCATTGCACACATTCTAGGACATCGTGCAGATGTTTTCGGGGGAGAAGGGCGAACACCTGCGAAACCTTTTGCCGGAAATGGCCAAGCTAACAAAAAATGCGTTGACCATACCAGTCTCGTCAAGCACATCCTAGAGGTCCTTTTTTGTCTTCGGCGAGTGAAAACGTACCTGCGGTCGACGACTGGACAAGCCCGTTTGAACCATCTGGCCATTTTGCACACTCACACAGAACTCTCCCGCAAAATCAATTTAAATAAGATTGCCGACGACTTCGTTGCTAGAACAAGTGCCCGAATGAACACATTTTCCCTCAAGGTGAAACCATTCCATCAGACAACGAAATAATGTCTTTAATAGGAAAGAGAAAGTTGCCAACTCGCAAGTTAAAGCTAACCATTTGGCTAAGAAAACAAAGCAAAAAGTTATTTCCAGGAACGAAAACGGGGTGCATGACAGGGCAAGTAGGGTGAGGCCTTTTGGGTACGCAAAGACGCTTCGTTGCGCTATTGCTAAAGCTTCCCAGTCTATGTTGTGCTTTTTCCTTATTAATATTTATTTGTCATATACTGCATTAGCTGCTAAAAAACGCAATCCACGCTCTTACTACTTCCTCTCGTGCCCTTTCCCACTGTTGAGATATCGTTGTGTCTTATTTATTTATTCGTTAATATGACTGTGTATTTCTGCGCCTGATAATTTATTACTCTATAATCATTTATTCCGCCGCCGGGAAATAAATGAAACCAGTGGCATAAGGCATGCTTTGACAAGTAAATAAAGTATTGCAACATGGAGTCACGTTGTTTTATGCTAATAATTGTAGTCATAAGTTGTGTACAGAAATTGTTATATATTGTGTGTGTTTTATATATGTTATGTCTTATCTTTTCAACTGACTATTTCTTGACTGTGTCTTTGTATATTGAAACTTTCACAAATCGTTACATGGCTGTTTTCATTTATGTGTAGTTGTGCGACTTATAGGCACAAATCACACATATCTCCCTAACGTGAATAACTTAATCGGCATTTCGCATGGCTCATCCGAGAGACGCGAGTCTCGTTGTGGTACGAGGGGACTCAGGTTATGAAATTGAACTATATATATATATATATATATATATATATTATATATATATATATATATATATATATATATATATATATGACCGCTTGGGCAAGCTGGTCGGGCCCCAGCCCCCCCCCCCCCCCCCCCCGGGAAAATGAACACTTTCCGCCTATGTCGCAAAGCACGAGCGTGCGAACGCGCCAGCTGTGGGCGAAGACGACGACTCTCGAACGCAATCGTACGAGCCATGTTTTGAGGCAACAACAACAACAACATAATGCTCGCATAAATGCATTTTCCGCAAGCGTCGCTTTATAGCCTAAATTTGCAAAAATATTTTTATCTAAATTCTCACAGTATCCGATAGCTTGTTGCTGCGTGTGATGATGTTCCATTCGATATGTTCTTACGGATAGGCCTGCATATCCTACAGAAATCTCGTATGCAAGACCGAAATGCAGAAAGAACAATTTCCCCAAGATCGCATTTCTCTCAGATCATCATGCAGACCTTTACGACCAAGAAGAATGTCAGCCGGGTTGGTATCCACTTTTGATTAGGTGTTTATATTCACCTTTCAAGTTTTTGCTGTGAAGGACGGCGTTGCTGTGTGATTACTTATGTCCACCTTGTGCTCATATTATTGTAAATAGTTCGTGCACATACAACATTTCATTCATTGTAATAAATACCATATTAAAAAAGCTTTATAGCCTATAGTGGTTACGACGCTCGCTTTGGGACCGTGGGCACGCGGGTTTGAGTCCTGCCTCGGCAAGAAAGGTTATTTTTATTTCTTGATAGTTTCTTATTAATATCTGGCTTTTGGGCTAGGCTATGCATTACGAAGTCAACCCAGCATTAGCTGGAATTTATTGATCGATTATTGATTAGCTATTGACTGTCTATCGATGGGCTATCGAAAGCTATTGGTAACGTAGTTGGGCTAGTCTAAGCACAATCAAGTCATCCCCTGCATTTTACGGAATTAATAGATTATTGATTGATTATCAATTCGCTATTGATTGGCTCTCGATGGCTGACCAAGCTTAAGTAGTCCGAACCATGCTTAGCACTTCGCCAGGCTCAGCTTCGCTAGTTCACAGAGAGAGAGGCAATAAACTGTATGCAAAAAAATTAAAAATTAAATTATGGGGTTTTACATGCCAAAACCAGTTCTGATTATGAGGCACGCCGTAGTGGGGGACTCCGGAAATTTTGACCACCTGGGGTTCTTTAACGTGCACCTAAATCTAATAAACTTTATGCAAAAGAGCACACAAGCGTAGGTAGCCCCTCCGCTCTTCAGTGTGTAGTCCCCTCAGTCCAGGAGTCCAGCGGCCTTAGCTACCCTTTTCGCTCGGTTGACCTGTTTGAGCTCGTCCGTTGAGCCGAAGCTGGACAGCGCTGCCCTCCAATGCCGTGTGGTGGGGTGTGTTATGGGTGTGAGCTGTGGTTGTGTTTGCGCAAGGCCATACCATGTGGTATAGTGTTGCGCATTGATCGCAGGTGTGGACATTTATAGGAATACAGCGCAGGGTGTATGGAGTGGTAGAGACTCGAATGTGGATATGCGTTTTTTTCCAGGTTTCGCCATATTATGGCTTCCTCTCGCATCAGAGCACTGTGTGGCGGTGGTAGTGTTCTTCGTGAAAGGCGATAGTGTTGTAGGGTGCACGTGTAGGTTAATGGTATGGGCTCGGGATGGAACTGCTCGACGCGGCCCTCTAGCGGCTCCCGGTGTGCATGCGCTCGGGCGCTTGTGCCGGCGAATTGCCGCGTAAGGACTCATGCCCCGGAGTCCACACGATTTGTATGTATGTGGGAGCTGGTGCCCTCCATTCAGAATGCAATGTGCGGACCTGGAAATCTTGGCCCTGGAATAAATTCTGCATGCCGTCTGAGAGTCCGTCAGAACTATGACACACTCCCCGGGCGGTCTCGTCGTGATGGCTAACGCTATCGCTAGTTCCTCTGCCTCCGCACCGCTCGCTCTGGAAACCGACGACGCCTTTTTTCGGTCCCGTGATTGTCGACTATGCTTGTGACGAACTCGGTGCTTCTTGCGGTGCTGGCCGCATCTATACGTACAAGATATTGGGGTGGTCTTCATATATTCTCGCGAGCGCCTGCGCTCGGGCTTGTCGCCGTCCGATGTGGAAGTTTGGGGGCATGTTCCTGAATATCGGTGCGAGGAGCAGAGTTTCTTGTATTCGTGTTGGGATTTTTGGCAGTGCGCTAGTTTTCCGTATAGAATATCCAAGACGTTCCAAGACGCAGCGTCCTGCTGTTGTACGTAGTAGCCTTTCCTTCTGGCTTAGCAGGTGGGCCTCTATGATTTCCCGTGCGTTGTTGTACACCCCTGCCTCCTCGAGGCGAAAAGTAGCCGTTCCGGGTGGGAGTCCGAGCGCTTGCTTATACGACTTGCGTATCAGCCGGTCGAGTACCTCCACTTTCGCGTTACTGAAATTTAAAAATGGTGCCGAGTACGCTATGCGGTTCGCAATCAGAGCCGGCACTAGTCGGATCAGGTCCTGTTCCTTGAGTCTCTCTTCGTGCTAGTAATTCGTTGCATCATGCGCAAGATATGCGTGGCCGTGTGTTGTAGCTTCTGTATGGCGTATCTTCCGTCCCCGTATATTTGTAAGTGTAAGCCGAGGATACGAAGTCTGTCCAGCTTGGTGATTTCTCTACGACCTATTCGCAGGTGGATGGTTGGTGCCTGGGCTGTTGATCTTCATCGTGAGCACTTCTCGATTATGAGGACCTCCGCCTTCTCCGGCGAGCATTGCAGTCTGCATGTCTCCGCGTGCCTTGCTATGACGTCTACTGCCTCCTGTAATGCCTCTTGCTGTTATATGCACCCTCCGACTGTCCATATCGTGATATCGTCTGCATACAAGGCATGTCTGATCCCCGGTATTTTATCGAGTTGGGCTTGGAGTTTCATCATGGCCACGTTGAAAAGTGTCGATGACAGCACTGCTCCTTGTTGGGTTCCTCTGTTAGGTGTGTCTCCTCGCTGTGACCTCAGACTTCCCCGCCGTTTTGTGGATGTACGATCTGTGAGAAAAGCCCTCACGTATCTGTACGTTCGTCGGCCGCAATTCTTGTCACTGAGATTGGCTAGTATGGCTTCGTGCCCCACATTGTCAAAGGTCCCCTTTAGGTCTAGTGCGAGAATTGCTTTTGGGCAGCACGGCGTTGCTGCAGTCAGTACTTCCTCTTTGAGCTGCACAAGCTTGTCTTGCGTTCATAAATTGGGCCGAAAAGCAAACATTGAGTTCGAGATCAGTTGACGTTCTTCGAGATGCGTCTGTAGCGTGTCTAAGATCACGCGTTCCATCAATTTACCGAGGCAAGACGTGAGCGATATGGGCCTTGAGTTCTCCAGGCAGAGCGTTTTTCCCGGCTTTGGTATCAGCGTAATCTCCGTATGCTTGAATTGATGTAAGGTCCCTCTGCTCCAGTGTGCATTGAAGAATTCCAGTATTTCCTGCACGGTTGCATCGTCCAGGTTGTGGGGATGCGCGACTCTCACGCGTCCCCTGATGTTGTTTTCCCCGCATGTCTCCTGTAGTCCGGCTTCTCTGCGTCACTAAGCCCGGCGGTGGTTGCGGCGCGTTGCGAGAGATGGCGCTAGTGTCGCGATGCTAACGCCACCGATGGGCGAGGTCACTTGGGAGAAAAAGGTCGGAGGCGCTCTCTCTTTGGCTTGGGATCGGCGACCAACACGCACGAACGCTTCGCGCGTGCGCCGGCCCGCTTCGCGCGACCGTCGCGCGAGGCTTAGAGCAGGACACCGGTATGGACGAACACGGATCGTTCGAGCGCGCCACCGTTCGCGTGACTGTACACGTGAACGACTAGGCGATGGTGTCATAGCATGGGGCGAACATATTCGCTCGCTATCGGGTCGCGGTGAGTCGGACTTCCTTGATTTGTCGTGCGCCCGTGTGAATGTTCTATTGGTTGTAATTCGGCAAGTGTGCATTAGTGTATGAAAGGTGCAATAAATGCCCTTGTGATTGTTTGCACTACTGTGTTGTCGTTCCTTTGTCCCAAGAGCACACGTGAGACCCCACATCTGGCTGCCCAACGTGGGGCTCTTGGGGCATCGGACGATAATTTTAACAGTTTTGCTCGGTTCGAGATGTTTCAACCGAAGCGTAGTCCTAGCGTGGATTTTGATCGCTAGTGTCGGCGGCGTGCTTTCTTGAGAGAGGCGACGGTTGCTGTAGCATGTTTGAACTTTTCAACATGCTAAGCCTTTTCGCGAGTGTTTTGAAGTACACTCGTCGGTACGAGAGCCACGTGGTCTGCATCCTGGGAGAGCGAGGCCTAGCGCCCGCGGAGCATTGGCAAGCCTGAAGCGAGTGAGTATGGAAGCCTCGTGGGTGGTCCGAATTTCTTATGTAAATAGCTTCTTCTATCTCTTTGACTTCGGAAGTCGCGGCTCAGGGAGCCCGGTGGCCGCGGGCCACGGGTGCCGCTACGGGCTGACTGGTATTGCGGCCTGGCACCGGGCGCTCCGACACCGTCTGGGACGGTGGGCGCCGTCAACTCGGATGCTGTGTGCACCGAGCGGAGTAGGACCACCTCACAGAGCTAACGTCTCCTCGCGGCTGCCTGTTCTTGTGCCCATTTTGGGTGTTGTTTTTTTTTTCTTTTGGATGCCGGTTGTTGTCAAAGTAGCAACGCATTAGGCCTAAGGCTTAACAAAGCCGCCTGTCGCACGTTGAGGGACACAACCTGGTGGACCGTGGTGTTGAGATGTCGCACATTGCTTCACTCATTAGTTCGCCTCGCACGAATTGAAATTACTCGTTCGACTCAAGAAAGCAAGCTTTGTTCACGTGAACTTAGCATCTGAAATGCCGTCCGAAATTTCGCTAGCCGAATTGAACATCGTACCACGTGGGCGATGTGTATGCCGAATTCCTCTCCCTTGCACTACTTTAGTGTTTGTCGAGTGCGTTGAGTGTACGCAGCGTGAGCGGAGTCACCCCTGGTTTGCTGTCACCTGCACATCGTCAGCGCTGCTGCCCCGGACTACAATCGAGCTACCCTAGGCTTTGGAGATGCCTGTGGTCAATTCGGCGCAGCGACTTCGGCGGCCGCCAATGTCCGGCTCGCAACCCTCGGCGGCTGGGAAAAGAGCCGGCAGTCACCAACGGCTACAGCGGCTCTCGCCGGCAGGGCGCGTCGGCGCAAGCGACGCTTGCTCGTGCCGACTTCTGCGTCGCCGTTTCCGGAGTCCTGGGCTGGAGTCGTGCCATCGAATCTGCAGACATGGTGCTGTGACCAACGGACACCAGCGGTGAACCCCAGAGTCAATGTCAGCTCGCACGTTGTGGATAACGCGTGGACATTTACTCGGCGGCGCCACTGTCGCATGTACAAACTTTTGTTCGCGACGCGCGCGTTGATAGGCCTTGTGACATGTTTCGCCGGCGTATGTGTAGTGATTTAAGGTTGGGGGGATGTGGGGATGCGCGACTCTCACGCGTCCCCTGATGTTGTTTTCCCCGCATGTCTCCTGTAGTCCGGCTTCTCTGCGTGGCTAAGCCCGGCGGTGGTTGCGGCGCGTTGCGAGAGATGGCGCTAGTGTCGCGATGCTAACGCCACCGATGGGCGAGGTCACTTGGGAGAAAAAGGTCGGATGCGCTCTCTCTTTGGCTTGGGATCGGCGACCAACACGCACGAACGCTTCGCGCGTGCGCCGGCCCGCTTCGCGCGACCGTCGCGCGAGGCTTAAAGCAGGACACCGGTATGGACGAACACGGATCGTTCGAGCGCGCCACCGTTCGCGTGACTGTACACGTGAACGACTAGGCGATGGTGTCATAGCATGGGGCGAACATATTCGCTCGCTATCGGGTCGCGGTGAGTCGGACTTCCTTGATTTGTCGCGCGCCCGTGTGAATGTTCTATTGGTTGTAATTCGGCTAGTGTGCATTAGTGTATGAAAGGTGCAATAAATGCCCTTGTGATTGTTTGCACTACTGTGTTGTCGTTCCTTTGTCCCAAGAGCACATGTGAGACCCCACAAAGTTACATAGCAACTTGATGGTGATTCCGTCCTTGCCCGAGGTGGTGTTTCGAGTGAGTCTTGCGATCGCTCGTATCAGCTTGGCACGCGTTATGTGCCAGTCGAGCTCGCTGTTTTCCAGTCCCGCCAAGTCAGCCACTGGCTATGTACCGAGTATCGGCCGGCCAATCTATCTACATTGTAGGGCACTCAATAGATGATCGTATGTGCCTCCGAGGTTGTGTAGTACTCGGCTTATCGTGTGTTTGCTTTCTCTCTTGCTCTGGGTTGGATCTAGTAGATGTCTGAGTATGGCCCACGTCTTCGCAGTGCCCAGCGTTATTTGGAGGGAGTTACCGAGCCGGGTCCAGTTCTGTCGTGCAAGTTGCACTGCGTAGCGCTCTGCCTAGTCCGTTATCTTCGCGATGCGAATTTTTAGCTTACGATTGTGCCGCTGCCTTCGCCATCTTCTCAGCAGACTGGCGCGCTTCCCACATGTGTAAAGCCTGTATCACATGCAAGCGATAGAGCGAATGGAGCGAACAGCGGCTCCGAGCTACGAGGCTTTTCGCGAAATTTCGTTTCACATCCATTGCCGCCGCGCATTTTCCACCGCTGCGAATATCGTCCTATGCACAAGCTTTCCCGCACTATTCCTCCACAGGTCACGTGGAGGAATAGTGCGGGAAAGCTTGTGAATAGTGCGGGAAAGCTTGTGTGAATTTCATCGCGGCGGCAGGGGCGGCAGCGCTGCCGCGCTGCCGCCCCTGCCGCCGCGATGAAATTCTAACTTTCTCGAACCACGCCGCTCCAGTCGCTCGTGCCACCGCTGCCGCTCAAAACAGGTTTCTATGCCGCGGCGGGAGGAGGAGGCGGAAAAACATTTATTTAGCACCATATACATGGAGCTTGTCCGGACCCAGAGATTCTTAGCACCCTCTGCCACGTCGCAGGTCTGACCGCCGCCTTGGTCAGGTGCTCCGCAGCCACTGGGGACTGAGGGCCATGGGTTAATTGTCGGAGTCATCAGGGAGGTAGTGGCCGAATACTGCACCAGGGAGGCCAATTCCTGTTGTGGTGAGGGAGTGACTTTGATGAAGCTTAGTGGGCCTGCCTAGTTTGGTTGCACCTGAACTAGTATAGCCCCCCTAGCTCTCGGCAATATGTATTTTTTTTTCTTTGCCGGTGTCAGGCACCACTCCACGCCTGAAAATGTAGTGGAAAGGAGCAGGATTCGAACTTGCGACCTTCAGATTTGAAGTCGGGTGTTCTACCTCTACTCCACGCCACCACGGACAGGCCGCCAATGGAAACTGAACCTGGCAACGTTCAACACGCGCACCCTCTCGAGTGAGGCTAGCTTAGCAGGACTATTTGAGGAATTATCAGGCATTGCCTGGGACAATATTGGCCTTACTGAGGTTAAAAGAACTGGTGAGGCTTACACAGTGCTGACTAAGGGCCACGTCCTCTGCTACAGAGGTCTTCCAGATAAGAGAGAATCCGGGGTAGGATTTCTAGTCCATAACAACATAGCGGGCAACATTGATGAATTTTACGGCATTAGTGAGAGGGTAGCACTCGTCGTAATAAAGCTGAATAGGAGGTACAAAATGAAGGTAGTACAAGCCTACGCCCCAACTTCCAGTCACGATGATGAAGAGATAGAACAGTTTTATGAAGATGTGGAATTAGCAATGAGAAAGGTGCAAACTCAGTATACTGTAATCATGGGTGACTTCAATGCAAAAGTGGGCAAAAAGCAGGTTGGCGAGCAAGCAATTGGAAACGACGGCATCGATTCTAGGAATGCAAGAGGAGAGATGTTGGTGGAATTCGCGGAAAGGAATAGGCTCCGAATAATGAATACCTTCTACAGGAAGCGCAGCAACAGGAAGTGGGCCTCGAAAAGCCCTAATGCAGAAACAAGGAATGAAATAGATCTCATACTCTCTGCCGATCCAAGCATAGTGCAGAATGTAGAAGTGTTAGGTAAGGTAAAGTGTAGTGACCATAGGTTTGTTAGGTCTAGGATTTCTCTCAATTTGAAGAGAGAAAGAGTGAAATTAGTCAAGAGGAAACCGGCCAACCTAGACGCCGTAAGGGTGAAAGCAGGCCAATTCAGGCTGGTGCTCGCAAACAAATATGCAGCTTTAGAACAGGAAGATGAAGATAACATAGAGCTAATGATTGAAACCGTAACTAGGCTGATCTCAGAAGCAGCAATTGAAGTGGGAGGTAAGGCACCAAAGCAACCTGCAGGGAAGCTCTTCCTAGAAACAAAGGACCTAATAAAGAAACGACAAAACATGAAAGTGTCCAACTCAAGAGATCAGATAGAATTCGCTCAACTGTCAAAACTGATCAACAAGAAGAAAGTAAGGGATATTCGAAATTATAACGTGGGAAAAATTGAGGAAGCCGTAAAATATGGACGCAGCATGAAATCAGTAAGAAAACTAGGCATAGGACAAGGCGAGATGTATGCACTGAAAGATAAGCATGGTAATATCATCAGCAATTTCAATGATATAGTAAAAGCTGCAGAAGAATTCTATACTGACCTGTACAGTAGCCAAAACAGCCAAGCTACTTTCATTCGAAATAGTGATGAACCGGATACAGAAGCTCCTTCTATAACTAGCGATGAAGTTAGAAGGGCCTTGAAAGACATGACCAGGGGAAAAGTACCTGGAGAAGACGGAATAACAGTAGATTTAATCAAAGATGGAGGAGATATCATGCTTGAAAAGCTTGCGGCCCTTTATACGCAATGCCTCACAACTTCAAGTGTACCAGAGAGCTGGAAGAACGCCAACATTATACTTATCCATAAGAAGGGAGACGTTAAAGAATTGAAGAATTACAGACCCACTAGCTTGCTTTCAGTATTGTATAAAATATTCACCAAGATAATTTCCAATAGAATCAGGACAACACTTGACTTCAGCCAACCAAGAGAAAAGGCTGGCTTCAGGAAGGGATATTCTACGATGGACCATATCCATGCCATCAATCAGGTAATCGAGAAATCTGCCCAGTACAATCAACCTCCCTATATGGCTTTCATAGATTATGAAAAGGCATTCGATTCAGTAGAGATACCAGCAGTCATAGAGGCATTGCGTAACCAAGGAGTAGAGGAGGCATACGTGCATATCTTAGCAAACATCTACCAGGATTCCACAGCTACCTTGGTTCTCTACAAGAAAAGTAGAAAGTTACCTATCAAGAAAGGGGTCAGGCAAGGAGACACAATCTCTCCAATGCTATTCACTGCATGCTTAGAAGAAGTATTCAAGCTCTTAGACTGGGAAGGATTAGGAGTGAGGATCGACGGCGAATATCTCAGCAACCTTCGGTTTCAGATGACATTGTCCTATTGAACAACAGTGGAGAGAAATTATAACAAATGATTGAGGACCTTAATCGAGAAAGTGCAAGTATTGGGTTGAAGATGAATATGCAGAAGGCAAAGATAATGTTCAATAGCCTGGCAAGGGAACAAGAATTCAGGATCGCCAGTCAGCCTCTAGAGTCCGTAAAGGAATATGCTTATCTAGGTCAATTACTCACAGGAGACCCTGATCATGAGAAAGAAATTTACAGAAGAATAAAATTGGGTTGGAGTGCATACGGCAGGCATTGCGAAATCCTGACTGGGAGCTTACCACTGTCGTTGAAAAGAAAAGTGTACAATCATTGCATTCTACCGGTGCTAACATATGGAGCAGAAACTTGGAGGTTAACAAAGAAGCTCGAGAACAAGTTAAGGACTGCACAAAGAACGATGGAACGAAAAATCTTACGAGTAACGTTAAGAGACAGGAAGAGAGCGGTGTGGATCAGAGAACAAACGGGGGTAGACGATATTCTAGTTGACATTAAGCGGAAGAAATGGAGCTGGGCAGGCCATGTAATGCCTAGGATGGATAACCGGTGGACCATTAGGGTTACAGAATGGATACCAAGAGAAGGGAAGCGCAGTCGAGGACGGCAGAAAGTCAGGTGGGATGATGAGGTTAGGAAATTCGCAGGCGCAAGTTGGAATACGCTAGCGCAAGACAGAGGTAATTGGAGATCGCAGGGAGAGGCCTTCGTCCTGCAGTGGGCATAAATATAGGCTGATGATGATGATGATGACACGGAGCTTAAGTTCAGCGTGCGAAAGCCCAGTGCTGGTCAGGCGGCCAGGAGACCTTGTGCCCTGGCGGCTGCCTCTGCCCACTCCGTCACCCAGGCTTGCGTTTCCTGGTCGTAGCTGAGCAGCCTGGCCTTCCACTGCTGAGAGGTAGTGATATGCGAACCCTCAGTATTATTAGGTTGCCGCGTTTTGACAGTAGCGCCAGAGTATGTGGTAGATGTTTGCGTTCTCTCTTTGTCAGAGTTTACAACAGCTGGACTATATTGACGGATTAATGCGCGATAGAATAAAATGGGTTGGGAAGGTATTCGTTTGGAGTTCCCTCCAAACGATTTCCTGTCTCTTCTTAAGTGTTTTGTGCGCTGAAGGGTAAACTAATCTGGCTAGACGGTAATGTTGTGGTATCTCCTGAAGGAAGGAAGGAAGGAAGGAAAGAGTGGAGAAGGAAAGATATGTTACCATGCGGTCGCGCGCCGACAGTCCCGGGCTCTCGGCTCCGATAACCTCGTCCCCGGTTGGTCGATGGCATTCGGCTCGGAGGATGAGCCTGGTTGTGGGCGGCCTCGTTACCGGGAAGCGACTCGTGGGCCGGAGTCCACATGATTTGGATGGTGCGGTGGTTACGATTGCGATAGAGGATGGATTTGGCGGTAGGGGATATTGGACGCCGTGCGAAATTTCGGACTGCAGATTTGGAGTCGCTTATTATTATGGTACTGGTGGTGGTAGCGATAGCCAATGCTATGGCCGCTTCTTCCGACAACTCTGAATTAGCCGCTTATATCGATGAGACATGAGTCGTCCTTCGTTATTCACTACTGCCATTGAGAAGGCCGATCGGTTTGGTACTTCCGCCACGTCCACGTACGTTACGGCCTTATTTGCTTGAAACTTCGTGTGGAGTGTTTTGGCCCTATCTGCTCTTCCGTTTGTGTGGTCGGTAGGGTGCATGTTGCGAGGTATGGGCGCGATCTTAAAGTGTTGCCGCTGCTCCAAGGAAATGTCTTCTTTAGGGGTCATTGTCAGTGTGCATCTGATCCCCTTTTCTGTTAACGTGAAATGGCCCGCTGATGTCTGTGACAGCCTTTCGTATTGAGACGTAAGATGCGCTTCTGTTATCTCGTCCAGGGTGTTGTGTACGCCTAGGACAAATAGCTTGGCCGTTTATCTACGCGTCGGGAGTCCTGTGGCCACTTTGTATACTTTTCGCAGTAATGTTTCTACCCTAGCCTTCTCTGCCGATGTTAGGCGAAGGTATGGTAGGATGTAGGTAACCCTGCTGAGCACGAATGTGTGAGCCAATCGGTGCAGGTGCACTTCTTTCATGCCCGCATGTTTGTTGCTGATTCTCATAATCACTCGCAGTGTTTGTAGCATAGTACTCTCCAGTTTGCCTAGTGTTTCCAAGTTTCTGCCTGTGTTTTGGATCAGGAGGCCCAGTATTCTAAGCTTAGAAACTTCTGGGATGGGATGGCCGTTTGCCCTCACAAGAATTTTGCTTTGGGGACTACGTGCGTTGTTCTTACTTCGTAGACCGCGTGGGAGGAGTAGCTCTGATTTTTCTGGAGAGCTAGCCAGACCTCTTGTGCGGACATAGTCCTGAACTGTCGTTACTACTGTTTGTAAAGTTCCTCTATGTGCGCGTCATTTCCCTGGTTAACCCAGAGAGTAATGTCGTCCGCGTAAATACCGTGTTTGAGATCGGGTATGCGATTCAGCTTTGATGTCAAGTTTGCCATGACTATGTTAAAGAGAAATGGTGACAGTACCGATCCTTGGGGTGTACCTCGGCTGCCAAGCCGAACTGTGTAGGACTTTAGCCCCCCTAGGTGTAGGTTAGCCGTTCCGCTGCTGAGGAAATCTTTTACGTAGTTCTATATTTTCGCCCCCACCCCGAGTTGTTGCAGAGCCTCGAGTATCGCGACTTGCGATTTCTTGTCGAACGATTTGGTTAGGTATAAACCCAGTATGGCTTTTGGGCCTGCCGGGGATATCTGATCCAGTATGTCGTGCGTGGCGGGAGGAATGGCGAGCGTTTTCGCTTGCATGTGCAACAGGCTTAAGAGGCGCGGATCGACTGCCGGATTCTCCGTGGAGTGTTTAGCTACCGATTCATGCAGTTCTCTATCCCAGCCCTTCAGATCGATTATCGCTGGGGCTTCTTGCGTTTCTGTTTCGCTCCGTAACTTTACCCTGTCAGTGAATTTGGTGGAGTGTATCGTTCTTCTTGGGAAATTTCCCACATGAACCGAGATGTCGAGTATGAAGTGGGCGCTCCCTAGCGTCTCGTTCGTGCTTTCCCACTCGACGTTCCGAAGTCTCGACGAGCGCAAGATTGGGACAGGTGTCGCGGGCCATGCTGTGGCCTACTCTCGCTGGATATGTCGAACCCGTCACTGTCGTAAGTCGGTGGTGTTGTAGGACGTTGTACAAGGTTGTTCCCTTTTTGGTATGTCTGACGTACCCCCGCACCTCGCGCGCCGCGTTGAAGTCGCCTAATATGAGGAGGCCGTTTTGTCCAGCTAGCTAGCTGCCTCGCTTGCCTGCACCAAGTTGTCAAGGGGTCCCAGCGTTTCCTTCGGCGCGCTGTATATACTAAGTATAAAAATACTCGTGCTTTCCCTGCGCTGCGGTACTATTTCTGTGAACACGTGATCGATTCCCGTGTCCGCATAAGTGTCGTCTATTGCAGTGAGGTGTTTGCTCATGAGTGTGACCGTACGTGCTTCTGCTGTCGCATGAGTGTGATACCCGGTGATTCTTGGTGAATTTCCTGTTTCGTGTAAGGCTATTATATCCGGTGGTGTGTCTTGTTTGGTAATGTACTGCAGCAGCGTCGCCCTCTTGCGAGTGAAGCCACGACAATTCCACTGCCAAACGGTGATGCCTCCATTTTGATCATTCGGTTTTCTGGCCATTTTGATCTTCTTGTAGCATTTGCTGGAGGGCTGCCTCACAGTGTGGATAGACTCATGGCTTCTTGTGGCGTTGATTATTTACCAGAGGGGTGAAAACATCGTGTTATCATCTGTCGAAGCTCATCGAAGGCCTTCTACATTTGGAGATGTAGCTCTTGGATGGCTTTCCTGTTTTCCTGAATACCTCTGTAGCAGGCCATTACTCTCGCTTCGAGCGGTTGCGCTGTCGGACGCGGCTTGGGTGGCGTCTCGTTGTTGATTTCTTCGACGATCTCTTGCATTACCGAGGAAGTGCACGTGCGCTCGGCGGCGGTGTTCGAGGTTTGGGCGAACTTTTTTGCGCTGGTGGCTTGCTTCGGCTTTGTTCCTCCTGTAGCTGCGCGCGCAATTCGGCTATCTCTACGCGCAGTTCCTGCCCTTGGGCCGCAAGCGCCTGCGCAGTGTCGTTCGTGTTTGTGTCTGCGTCTCGTGATGGCTGTATGTGTGGCTTGCTTTTGTCATTTTGCCTCGGTGACTTCTGGAGGTAGCGTTCTGCCCAGCTCACCTGTTGCTCCTTGGAGCTCACGTGACTCAGGGTTTTCCACCTACTGCCGGACCTAGTTCTGCTCTTGGAACTGGTTCTGCTCTCGGACCTGGATCTGCTGCTGCCTCGTTGTTGCGATGCCGCCCTGGGTCTGTACCTGTAGTGGGTCAGAGTTCCCAGGAGTATGCGCCATTGCGCTTGGACCCTTTCTGAACACCGCCATGATCGGCCCACATTTTCTGTTCGCACGTTATGGACAAGCGCTCGGCACGCAAAGCAGGAACACACGCTCCTGCTATCTACGATAAGCCGGAATGCTTGCACCGAAATAATCGTGCCATGGGTTGTGTCGTGCTAGTGAGAAGAGCCTAGCAAATTAAACTTCCGCTTCGACGGAACTTCGTACGCATACCCTACTCTTGCTGCGATCGTCGCTTCGCCATAGAGAAATATACCTACTTAAAGAGTGGACACTCGAGCCGTTTCGCGGCCGAGCAAGGAAGGGCCTGATCACCCGCCAGACGGCGTGGAGTGCTCCATCACTATTTTATATCATCTTTTACGTTGCAGTCTGTGGATGAAAACTGGCTGGTTTTCAAGAATAAGATGTTAGATTCAGTTGACAAGCATGTGCCTCTTATTTACATTTCACATGATAACAAAAAAAAGTTGCAGTGGCTTAGCTCGGCTATGCCAGGATATACGTAGCGTTAGCAAAGGTTCAGCTGATGATTCTTAGCTTTCCTGGTTGTCTCCTACGCTGAACCGCTAATTGCCAGGCAACTACTTCATGATCCGATGAGTCAAGCTTCTCCGTTCTTCTGCGCTGTTGAGCAGCATTTGCGCTCTCCTTCTCCATGGCTATACCACACTGGCAAACGCCAGTCAGAAGCGCAGCGGCACCAGCGCAGTGTCAGACGGCGACTGCACAGCGAGCGCGCGCCGGCGCCAGTGCGTCTACCACGGCTACGACGTCACTCCTCAGGAATGCGCAGACCGGCGGCGGTGAGTCGCGCGCGGCGGCGGCGGAGTGCGCGAGAGGTGCGGGCTCCGGTGGCTCCGGTGTGCAAGCCGTGTGACATCACAGATCCTTGCGCATGCGCAGCACGGCTCTTGATGTGCCGCGCGAAACGGGCTTGGCTAGGCCAGTGTAGCTAACGCTACAAAATCCTTGGTTCAACTCGTCACTGCGCAGACTACGAAACAAAAAGAAACGGTTTTATACAGCTGCCAAGCGTTCACCCAGCCAGCCACTTGTACTTGTCCCAGTACCTGGGACAAGTACAAGGCATGCCTGAAAGACTATACTTCAGCTATATGCCCAGCTAAAGACAAGTACAACTCATGTGACCTTCCCTCCCTTTTACACTCAAACCCAAGAAAGTTTTGGAAAACCATATCACCTGATAGTACAGCGCAACAAATTTGTCCCTTCAATCATAAGAAATATTCCTTTAACGGACTAGCAGTGCTCATCTGAGTTCAATAACTTTTTTAAATCAGTATTCACGAAGAAAGGTTGTCTTAACGTGCCCTTGGCTCCGGAACTAGATTGTCCATATATGAAACCTATAACGGTGTCAGCTGAAGGCATTGCAAGTCTTATAAATAACCTCAAACTATCTACCTCAGCCAGTATAATCTTAACGCTAAAATATTAAAAAATGCCCTACCCCTATCTAGTCAAATTTTGTGCTACATATTTAGGCAATCATTGTCGACCGGTCAATCGCTTAAAGACGATTGAAAGGTGGCTAAGAGGAAGGTGGCTAAGGTTATTCCAGTATTCAAAGCAGGAAGCAAAAAGTACCAGATAACTACCGCCCTTAACATGCATTTCATGTAAGTTGCTGGAACATATTATCGCACCGCACGTCTAGAGCCACCTGGAGTCTAATCATTTCTTTTTCATTAATCAACGTGGCTTTAGAAAAACTCTGTCCTGTGATACGCAATTGCTTGAGTTTACAATCGACTTGAGCTTTAGCATGGGCAATAACTTACAAACTGACTGCATTTTTCTTAAGTTTTCCAAAGCTTTTGACCGTGTTGGTCATTGCTGGCTGTTTTCAACATTACATTCCCTTGGACTTGACTCTAGTAGTTTATCTTGGATTTAAAATTTTTATCATTTCGTCAACATTTTTTTTAATAATACCTGTGCTTCCTCTCTGGCTGATGTAACTTCAGGATTCCCTCAGGGCAGCGTCCTAGGCCCTCTACTTTTCCTAATTTACATAAATGATCTGCCCAATGACATTTCTTCAAGTATAAGACTATTCGCTGATGATTTTATTGTTTACAGAAAAATAAGTTCTCCAGATGATCATGTTATTCTGCAAAATGACATTAACCTAATAAGTATGTGGTGTAGTAAATGGCAAATGGTTCTAAACTCGGGCAAATGCAAACTCGTTCCTTTCAGTTACGAAAACTCCAACTCAGATTTTTCCTTCTATATTAACCACGCTGCCATCAATCGTGTTCAGTAATACAAATATCTAGGCATACACCTGACTCAAAGCCTTTCATGGTCACCCCACATAACTGCTATCTGTGCTAAGGCGTCCAAAACGCTTGGCTACACTCGACGCAATCGGCGTAAATCACCGACTAACATTCGCAAGTTGGCGTACCTAACGTTCATTCGCCCACAGTTGGAATTCGCTTCATCGATCTGGTCCCTCCCCCCACCAAGATTACTTAATCTCTTAATTAGAACGCGTACAAAACCAGGCTGCCTGGTTCATTTCTAGAAATCATGGCCACAAGTTTAGCATTACGAAAATTCAACTTGAGAATTCACTGCACCCTCTTCAAATTCGTCGTTCCACTTCCATTTTATGCTTGCTGCATGGCCACCTGTCTTACCCTTGGAAACTCCAACACGCATGTCTCGACGGCTCCATAATCACGTTAGCGTCAAGCGTATGTTTGGTAAAACACAAGCGTTTAACTCATCAGCGTGGCCGCGTGACATTTCACTTTGGAACGTTCTTCCTGACGATATCGCCTCCATTGCAGATCGCGGAGCATTCCATAGCTGTCTGCATGAAGATTTCATGCTTGCGTTCTAACTGTTCAATACTTGTATACCGTATTTATTTGTTTTGGACATCTTCTCGCCTGTTTTTCTTTTTCCATGGTAAAAATAATTTTATGTTAAGCATTGTATAACTTGTTTTAATCCAGATATCTGTATTCTCAATTGATAATGAGCATTGTGATTATAATAAGCACTTTTTTTACACACTTTAGCTCATGTTCCTATTTTTCGCGTGTTATGATGCCTTGTTGGCTTTGCTTGGCTTATGATGCCAAAGTCACTTTGCTATTTACCACACATATGTATCATATCATTTGTTGTGTATTTGTCACCCTATGTTATCTTATAATTAACCATCTAAAGCCCCCCTTGCACTATGCTCTGATGAGGCACCTGTAAGGTACTCTGAATAAATAAATAAATAAATAAAAAAATAAATAAAGACATTTGTTATTCTGGGTAAGCATATTTTGCACGTGTAACATAGTATAAGAGCCGTGGCGTCTGTTTACCCCGCAGCCACCCGTGTGTTTTTGCACCCGTCTTTTGTGGTAGAGCGTGGGCATTACTTGCAACGCGTAATTTTTCAAAGGTCACTAGCAATAGGTTGGGTTTAAAGCACAGAATTTATCTGTTATTCACGCGTATCACCGTACAAACGTTTTATTTAGCGCGGCTCGACAGAGTAATGCACATTTGGGATCGTTTTGTGAAGGGTCTTTACTTCACTGTATATGCATAATACGGCAGGACGGCAGAAAACTAGGTGGGGTGATGAAGTTAGGAAATTGGCAGGCCCAAGTTGGAATCAGCTAGCGCAAGACAGGGGTAATTGGATATCACAGGGAGAGGCCTTTGTCCTGCAGTGGAGATAAATATAGGCCGTTGCTGTTGCTGATGATGATGATGTACATAATACATGCGTCTGGCCCGGTTCGCAAGTGCCAGTTTTACTTTACGCGTTGCTTGTCATGGATAAAACGTTCTTGTTGTGGTCTTTGTCTTTGGTATGTGTGTTTGTCTTCATCAAGTGTGTGATGCCGTAGTTTTTTCTGTGCAATTCCCAATGTAAACGAAAAATGACCAGTTTTGTATGGGACCACTGCTTCCTGTTGCGTGCAACTGAGGAAAGCGGCTCAAGAACGGCAAGAAATTGCAATAAGAACAGCTCCGATGGCAATATTTTACCAATCTGCATTAGATAATTAAGCCTTGTTTAGGTTCTTCGAGAAGCCTGGCGGTCTTTCCAGTAAAAAAGTTGCGATCCGCGAGCTTATTATGTATGTACGTAGGCATGCTTAAAAATGAAATATTAAAGCTCCTGTGCTCCAATGTAGACGTAGTTGAACATTTTCACAGCCAATGATAAACCAGAATTGAAAGCATTGCTATCGAAACCAAAACCAAGAAAGAGCTGAACCACGCGTCCATAATCTCGAAGACCAAATTAGCCGTCTGACCAGCCGCTCGCGGCGCTGGCGGCAGTGAAGTAGCTCGGCCGCAGGGCCCTACGGGAGTTTCCGCTCTTTACCTATACGTTTCTGTATGGCTTCGCCCCGTTAGAAGGCGCTGACCGGGTGGCCAGTCTAAGGTCACTGAAACCTGGAAAATAGCGCAGCCCTTTTCTCCGCCGCCACGCCGCCGATTGGTCAGTTGCCGTCAGGTGATCACTTTCCGCCGTAGATGGTGCACGCCGCGGCGCCGGAGCGGACAAGCAGACAAAGGCATTGCTCGCACACGCCGCGCGTATGAGTCATTGACGAGGTCGGATTTTGCATTTGGTGTAATTTAGGGCCCATGTAAGTTTCGTAGACTAGAAACAAAATGAATGGAGATGCCCGGGTGCTGGGCTATTGTGTGCAGCAACTGCAGGGAGTCTGGGAAAGCATTTTTCGCAATTTAACAATACCAATTTATCGGAAAGAGCGACCGCAAGCCCCGTGTCATCTGGCTGCACCGAATAAAGCGCGACAAACTCACTCTCACTAGGTGAATTTGATGATATCGAAAAGCTGATAAGCCTTGCAGTTTCACAGAACTGCCTAAACGCCATAATGTGATCGAGAAGCTTCTTCACGCATTTGCATTGAAGTCTGTGGTTTTGCTTGCGCAAAGAAAGCGAGGAGATGCTCAGAAATGTGGCGAACCGCGCAAAATGTGGCTCGAAGAGCGTCGGAATACGGCGGCTGTGTCAAAAATAACACAATTTAATGAGAAAACCACTGCAACAAAGATATATCGAGCTGTCAATGTTGGCTATTAAATTTTTACCGGAGCACAGCGGCACCAGCTCTGTGCCGGTGTGGAAGAAGACGTTGACGATCGTGTGGTTCGCGCTAGGTCGGTTTTCAACTGAGCCACTTGTTTAACAGCTTCGTCAAGTGCTCTCCAAGTCTACCTGAAGAATACGCTTGTTGCATTTGGTGGAGGTGCGGGGTAGTCCCCTTCAGCGTCCTGGAACTCCGCAGCCGTACGCTACCTGCCGTACGCCTTCGCAATGACTGAAGACGCCGGGCCCTCGCTAGCGGCTCCCGCTTTCACATCTGTCGTGTGCTCTGGGGTGCTTCGTCAGCGTGATCCTCCAGTCTTCGGTGACACTAACGGTCACGACGTGGAAGACTGGCTGGCCGAGTATGAACGCGCTAGCGCTCACAACAAACGACCGGGACGACTGCGTGAAGCTGACTCATGTCAACTTTTATCTTACCGACGTGTATAACCTGTGGTCAAGAACCACGAAGCTGATTTTACTACCTGGTCAGCTTTCAAAGAGACCCTCGTTTCGTTTTTCGGCCGGCCAGCCGTGCCCAAGCTTCGCGCTGAACACAGCCTCCGCGGTCGATCTCAACAAATTGGTGAGACCTTCGCAAGATACATTTAGGATGTCTTCGGCCTCTGTAGGCGGGTGAATGCGCCCATGTCGAAACCTGAAAGAATCAAACACATCATGAAAGGCATAGACGATGACGCCTTTCATATTCTCAGGGTCAAAAACCGACAGAGCGTTACTCAAGTTATTGAACTTTGCCAAAGTATCAAGAAGCTGCGTAAACAACGCATCTCCACATGTCGCCCTAGAATGCAAGCGGCTGACCTTTGAGCTTTAGATCCCAGTAGCGCTGGTATTGACTACACTTCCTTGCTGCCTCAAATTCAGCAATATATACGCGAGGAAGTTGCACGTCAACTCTCTCTTGTGGCATCGGTCACCGAGCCTCTCACCACACTGGACGAGTCGCTTCGTCGGGTTATCCAGACGCAAATTGCGGAGGCCCTCCCCTCCACCACTTCGCCGCCCCAAGTTACGGCACTGCTCACTGATGCTGAGGTCCTTACACATGCTCATGCCCAACCAACGCCAGTGCCATCCAGCCCAGCCACCAACTTCTACCGGTCCCCAAGTCCGGTACGGTCGATTTACGTACCGTTCTCTCATCCGAGACCACATGTAAACCCCTGGCGCACTCCGGGCAACCGGCCAGTGTGCTACGCTTGCGGTATTCCGGGATATGTTGCGCGCCTCTGTCGCCGCCGCGGACTGTATTTTCGCAATGGTGCCAACCTTAGCCATGTCCCTCAATCAGGTACACACCGTCTTACACCTGACGCAACGGACTCGTATTCACGTCGCCCCGCCTTCAGTTTACGTCAATCTCCTTCTCCCCGCCGCCGCCCTCTTTCCCCCATGATTCGCCGTTCCAACCATGCCCAAGAGGAAAACTAACAGCTGCAGTTCCTGAGGCAAGAACTGCGCCGTCGTCGAAATTTTCCAGGCCTCATCTTTCGCCGCCTAACGAGATCGGAGTGTTTATAGACGCTGTCACGACGAACGATCTTGTCAACACAGGAGAAGCTGTTTGCGTGATTAGTGAAGTTCTATGCCGCAAACTGAACAAGGTGACGACTCCGATTTTTGATATTTCGCTACACACTGCGAGCTCACAACACGTCAAGCCTTCGGCCACCTGCACCTCGTGTTTTAATTCAAGATGCGCTCTACATTGTCGAATTTGTGTTCTTTCTCATGCGTCGCATGACGTTATCCTGGGCTGGAACATTCCGCGCATCATGCAGCTGTTGACTGCGCTCGTTCCCAACTCGCCTTGTCTCCGTTATGTGCCACACGTGCCACAACCTTCGATGACTCTGGCCCGTCTGCTAAAGTGGTTGTCGCTGCTGAAGTCGTCATCCCTGCTTTCTCTGTCAATTTAGCGTCCGTCACCTGTGACGCTGTCCCCAGTTGAACTGTGCTTTTTTCGCCGTCTGAGGAATGTGCGCGTCGCCGGAACCTTGTACTACATTTTCTCGTGTGTTGTTGTTTATTACTGCTTAAAACAAAGGGAATGTGACCATGGATAACTCTGTTTTAGCATTCCTTTTCAAGTACTGCAGTCAGGAACCGTTTATCCGTATCAATCGTTTTGAACGCGGGTAAATCAGTAGCCACGTTAGAAAGCTATTGCACCCATGATTATCAACCATGCATGGCAGCGCTTGATACCTAGTCAGCCTAAAAGATCGTGTGTGACACACGAGCATCGGATTCGTTTTTGAAAGGCACCGGCCTGTTTCACAAAACACGTGAACGAATACGTAGGTTGTCGGGCAAGAGTCGTTTGTGAGATTCCTTTAGATTGTGGTAGAAAGTACGTGGACCAAACTGAATTTGAATTGAGAATTTGTAGCTCTTGAATATATTGAGGACTTTTTATCCTATTTATCCTCACTTTGAACCGTAATCAACACCCGCCGTGGTTGCTTAGTGGCTATGGTTTTGGGCTGCTAAGGACGAGGTCGCGGGATCAAATCCTAGCCACGGCGGCCGCACGTAAAACCCCATAATATTATTAACGGTAATTAACTATGCAGTTACATTATTTGCTTGCTATAGTGGCACACTGACAACGCATCTTCCTGCACGGTTGCGTAAAACTTGTGCAACAGTGTGAAATGCAGTCAAATAGCCTGTTATGTAGATGGAACAGTAGAGGACACGTTAAAGAAAAGTAAATCAAAACTGTGAAGTGAGCCAGTTATGCAACTCTTCTTCTGAACGATTGCACCTTTGAAGTATGAATGGTTCTTGCACGTCCACAGTTAATCAAGTGTGCAGAAACATCCTTGCCTAAATGTTTCCAATAGCAATTTCTAATAAGTTTGTGATCACATTAACCATGTATAACGATATCCTCTCGGATTACTGTCTAAGTAATGAAGTACCATGCTACTTGCAAGAACATTTCACCCTGGTATTTCAACAGAAATTTCTGCATTTCAAGTATACACAATATGCAGTTTATTATTCAATAATGAGCCACAAACAGCTTCTTTTGCAATGACAGACTCATTTATTGCAATTTTTACGTACATGCAGGCAAGAAAAAAACTAATCTGTCGACAACAAAATTTTTCTTTAATTTATTCACCAGCCACTGTGGACATGGAAGGTGAGGGGTTGAATTGCCACTTGTGGCGATCGCATTTAGATAGGAGTCCGAGGTGAAAAAAAAGCTCTTGCACTTAGATTTAGTTCATCATCATTTATTCAACCCTTAAACTTCCAAAGGCATGCATGTGCAAAATATAACAAGCAATGGTAACGCCAACAAAAAGCAAAGGAGACAATTGTAAAACAAGCATCTTTCTGTTACTTCGAATGTGCAAAACATTCATTACGTCAGTATGTATTGTGCAACAGCACTGCAGAAATAAACATGATCAGGCATAGAACGTACTCTATCAGGTAGCTGGTTCTACAGATGTACAGGGTTTGTCTGGGACGTAGTAGGACAGTTTTTTTCCCGCCAAAACGTGGTGAAGGAAGGGGATGTTACTGCACTGGTTGGGTGGTGGGGGGTCTTAGCTACGAGTGCACCAGTCACCAGTCGCCTCCAAGCTTTCACAGAGTGTAGATCGAGTTTAAGGTGAACCCCTTTCAAAGTGCCTTGTCATCTGCACAATGAATCGATTGTCAGAGCGCACTATGCGGTGAAGTTTTGCGTCAGAATGGGTGAAACTGCAAATGGTAACCATGGCATGATCAAGACTGCTTATGGAGTGATGCCATGGGTCGATCAAGTGTTTTTGAGTGGAACAAACTGTTTCGGGGGGGGGGGGGAGAGCACGTTTAAGGTGAGCAACGGTCGGGACCAGGATCATGGAGGCTCCATGACGACAATGCGCCGAGCCACACCGCCTTTGCTGTCATGGAATTCGTGACCAAACATGGCATCATACAGCTTCCCCAGCCACCCTACAGCCCAGATATCACTCCTTCAGCCTTCCTCTTCCCCCGACTGAAAAGGGTCATGAAAAGAGGGCGCCACGGCTCGGTCCAGGCCATTCAAGAGGGCCTAACGAGGCAGCTGAAGAGCATTCCAGTTTCTGCGTTCCGGGGAGCCTTCAGTGATCGGAAGAGTCGATGGAAACGCTGTATTGATGCACAAGCAGTATATTTTGAAAACTATTAAGTTGATGTGTCAAAATTGTGAATAAAGTTTTTTTTTTAATTTACTACTTTCCGGACAAACCCCGTCCGGACAAACTCTGTATAGAAGACAAAAGATATAATTACTTTATCACGCACACAGCAGCAAGAAGACCTTCAAGAGTTGTTCCTTCGGGCATATATGAGGGGGCAGTAAGCAGCAGAAACATTATAGAGGGCATTGTGTAATACTGCTTATGAAAGAATGAAGAGAGTATCTATCAGCAAAACCTTGTAGACAGAGCCTAATTTACAGCAAACACTGCCTTGCCTGATGTAAAAGGCAAAAATAAAATGGTACCCTTCATGGAGGCTTAGTGGTTATGGCATTGCGCTGCTAAGCAGGAAGTCTCGGGACGTAATCCCGGCCGCTGCGGCCACATTTTAACTGGTGCAAACTGCAAAACCACCTGTGTGCTCTGCATCGAGTGCACAGCAAAGAACCCCAGGTTGTCAGCATTAATTCCGAGTCCCTCACTATGGCGTGCCTCATAATCAGATCGTGAATATGGCACGTAGAACCCCACAATTTAAATTAATTTTGATGGAAGAATAAGACGAGCTGCTTTGTTTTGTAAATGTTTTAAACAATTTGTCAGGGTTTCTGAATGGGAATTTTTATTACGGATGCATATTCAAGCTCTGACCTAATTAAAATTTTCAAGGCAACTCACACTTTTAAGAGGCGCACAAAGGATGGCAAAGGCAGCCCAATGTAGAGATGTAGAGCTGGCAGGCTGTTAAGTATCGTATAATGAGCAAGTGAGAAGAACACCCAAATATTTATCAAAGGAACAGTATAGATACACTAGCCCTTGAGAGCTTTTCCTAGTAGCAAAGTCGTGCGCTTGCTCGTCGAAGTATTCATACTTATAAGCCATATAGTGCACCATGAATTTAGTTTGTCCACGTTGTGCAGCAAAGTACCGTGAAATGGTAACTTACCAATATATCACACAATAACAGAAAAAGCAATGTGCATTACATGATATGTCATTGCACCATGAACTTTGTTTATCACACAATCATCGATAAACTTATGCACAGTAGATGAAAAAGCCATCAGGCTTATCATTGATATATATAGGCAAAACATTAAGCATTATTGCTTAACGAACTCCGTAATGCACTGGAACATCAGAGGATGTTCTGCTGCTGCTAACAATGTATTGAAAATGGCTTCAAAGAAACGCTGCTATGCAGGGGATCACGGAGAAATCAATGGCAATTACTTTCATTTCGAAGATGAAGAATTTTTGCTGTACCTTTCCATAGCCTTTAACACAATCAACATATAGCATTTGAATAACTGCGTTTCGCAAGTTCCCCCGGAAGTCAGGCTGGTTCATAAATAAGTGATCATTAAATGATAAGTGACTCGCTACACACGAGTGAAAGGATACATTCCAACATTATAGTTTGCAAGAATGATCTTGCAAGCTTTATATTTGTAAGAATGATCCGGCTGTATAGTAACACAGGTATAGTAGTACCAATCCCGAAACCAGGTAAGACCCCTGACCAACGGACAAGTCCCAGGTTGCTATTGAACTTGAATTTGCTAGTGCTCCTGCACTACGCGCAAATATGTTGCTAACTATTGATATCAACATCACGATGGCTTTTAATACACTACGTTATGCTACTTTAATAGGAGAAACGAAGAAAATTTGTGGTAGAGCACTTACGTTCAACTGTAATCTTTTTGAAAGACAGAAAATTTCAGATGAGAGTTCGAGGTATATTTGGCCTACCCACACCAACATTACGGGCATCCTACAAGAAGTACTACAGTCTACGGGAAAGCGATCTCACACAAAAATCAAGAACGATGAAACAAGCTCTCGGCAACATTGCAGACTTGCTTTCTTGCTTTCTGATAAGTCAGTGGACATCGACGTTGGAAATATGACTAGAATCAAGAACTACCCCAGGTTGCACATTGTACTTTACATAGCTGGACAAATATACTCACAAGTCAACATCTCCAAATCCTCAGCTAATATAAGACCAAGACGGCAGAACCAGCATGTGGGTGAAACAATTATGCCACGCCTGGACCCAAATTCTACACCTGGTGAAAAGAATAATCTCAAAATCATGGGTGGTGGACAAGCAGATAATATCTAAGATCGCAGATGCTGTACTTGTGTCCAAGGTATTGCACGGTATGAATTACCAGCAGCGCACAAAAAGAGACAACTCATCAAATACAGGCATACAGGTACTGACAGGTCTTTCCAACTTCACAATGCTTGAAGACCTCTACGAGTAAGAGCACACGGACAAGCACCTATACAGAGTATAGGTGCAGCCTGCGCCACAAATTCATTGCCTCAAGAGCTCGGACCTGGTTGCAAGATCTTATGACAGCATATGAGCTGCAAAGACGACTTAAACTCCCTTCAGAAACACAAACTCAGGCGCACCTGAACTCGACACACAATAAGCCAATACCGTGCAATGTGGGCATATTTAGGCGAGGAGACTATATGCAGCTGCAAAGCACACAGAGGAGGTTGCTAATCATGAAGACACCAACAGACATCAGGCACATAGAATAACTAATGAGGCAATAACAGTATAACAGAAGTATGGCACTACATAAAATTAAATACCACGCATGTAGCGACCATTCAAGGACCTCCTATACCCAGAGAAGCTGAACTGAACGCAATCAAAAGCAGCACTTGCAGTGCAAATTTGCAGACTAAAACTGCATGCCAGTTTCGGGCAGTTTCTGGTGAATCCATGCCTGCATGGATTCACCAGAAACTGCCAGGGCCTGGGGATACACAAGATTGTTAGGGAAATCGGGTGACTGACATGCAAATTGCAAGCACATGGCCAAGAGATTACATTACAGGATACATAGCCATGCAGATATTCCAAGGCACAAGTGGGCTCATGAGCCCAGCATAAGGACTAGTTAATGAATTCATGAGGCTGCACAGGAGGAGAACGATGCCCCTGCACAAGGCCCTGATTTCACGTCCAAATCTATGATACACAGACACACACACATAAATGTTGCAAGGGCACAGTATCAGCATGAAGCAGTATCAACCGGAGGACAGCAGACAGGGATGAGTGCCAGCTTCCAACTAAAAAGGGGGCATATCGAAACGTTGGCAAGCCTTTCTAAGGCACGTTATTCCTGTTTATAACCTTTATATCACAACTGCCAACTAAGGTTTATTGTGAAAATGAGGAGATTTATATAGTCTGCCAGAAAACAAAGTACAGCAAGAAGGCCAGATAAAAAAATTGGTGCTTGATCAGAACATGATAGTAACACAAAGACACTATAGGATGCGGACAAAATCCACAATGTTTGGATCATGAAACTTATGAAAGAGCAGTTTCATTCCAACACTGTTAACGAGAGGGAGGAAGAAAACTTAATCTTGTCCAAGTAAAAGATTACATGGATTAGTTTAGAGATATAGTCATTGCTTAACACTTTCTAAATGAATAATTATAGCTTGCTATCAACATTGAAGCAGCCTTTCAACATAAAGAAAAGGAATCGGCTGGCTTTTCCAGCTTTGAGCATTGAACTGCAGGCAACTCAAGCGGGCATAAAATTGTGCGACTTGAATCTGTTTGGGAATACCAGACAGAAATGAACATTGAGGCTTTCCTTTGTACTTTATTACTTTGCCTGAGTAATCTAGCTTGGAAGGACTCCCATTAGCATATTTCAGAAATGTTAATCTGATACTGGTTAAACACATGACTAGCTCAAGAAATCTGAGTGATTGCTAAAAACAGTGAAGGAACTATAAAATTTAATAACATTGAAAATAATAGACTAATGATATTTCTTTGCACAATACAGGCTAACCGTGAGAGGTAAGGGGGAAAACCCTACTGGAAGTGCGCCAGCCAGCATGCCGTGGGCCTACGTTCCTGCATTATGCATAATACGTATTGATATGGCCTTCTTGTTGGAGGTCCAGAGTAAACTAACAGCGCGAGACACACAACAAAGTAGACTACAGGCGTGTCTTTAGGAATTCTATGATGTCATGCACAAGTTTCTGCACAAATGACGGTAGCTCTTCAAAAAAATTGATGTGTCTGCTTTTGCGCCTGCAGAAATATTCAGAGAGGACATCTATATATAATCACAGCACACGCGCCGCGATGGACGAACAGGCAGGCTAGCGCCGAGGTTGAGTTTCACAACACAATTTCTATTCCACGTTCAGTAATCACATACAGATCATTTGCGGCTTCCTTCTGGGGCAGACGTGGGCTTTCGGGTTGGCGACTGTTACTGTGTTTGGTGCAAGAATATGGTCAGGAGCAGGCGCCGCTTATGCGAATCACGACCGATATACACACATCATTTCTCCAGAAGTGGACGCTGAGCACGGGTAGCGCGAGGATCTCGTTGTGCTGACATGACGACGTCGCTGCTGCCGAATGCCGAACACTGCATATGTGGTGAGGGTAGCTGTATGAAAGGTGATCTTGCAATTTGGTGTAGCGCAGGCAGAGCGACACATAGAAGAAACGTGAGACAACACACAGCGCTGAACAACCAGCTACGAACAGCTGTTTGCGTGCGCCATGCATAGGAACCGCCGTTGCGCACTCCAAAACAAATTTAAACTTCAAAACGTTCTCAAAATACAAAACGCACGTATTACTTGATCCTAATAAAGAGAGGTCTATTATATTTTAACGCCCATGTCTTTTTCATTACATTAAACGAATTTATGCGGCGTGTGCGACAAAATCTGTCAGCAAGCAAGACGTCAAATTTTGGGGCGCAGGCCTTGAAGTTTTAGGAGGCATTGGTTCTGCGCCGTGCTCCCTGAAGGGCTGCAGAATTAAGCGTCTCTTTCCTCCTTTACAATCACCATATATAGAGAGCAAAGACGACTTCTTCCGTCGCGCAAAAGGCCGTGGGGGGACGGGAGGGAGGAAGGGAGGGAGGAGAGGCGACGTTTACCTGCGGCACCAGATGCGTAATTATATAAAAACATTGCGAGGCGAGAAGGTGGTTAAGACTTCCGACGCTGCTCGACGATTGTCCCGTTCTGATCTCGCCGAAAACCTCCGACCCGCCCCCAGAGGCAACGCCAACAGTCACCAACACCTCGCGCGTTCGATGCGAACGCGGGCAAAACGCCGACGGCGTCGACAACAGTTCTGCGCGTTGCTGGTGCTGCTGCATGTCCAAGTTTATACAGCTGATAAAACTACGATCCTTACTCCGTATAGCTCTCTACTAAGTTGCTATCGCAATTGACGCTATGCCTTTCGGGTGAAATTGCGACATTTTTTTAATTCTTTGTGGCAGATAGCACAGTTCAAACCTATGTTCTAAATTACTGGGTGAAGCAGCTCTCTAATTAATCGAAAAATCAAAATGCTTCAATTCGTTCAGAAGAACAAGCCTGGATGAGAGCCGTGATATGCTGCTCTCCCACCAAAGCGCACATGAATATTCCTAGCTCCCATTTTAGTTGTCGCTTTTGAACGTATATATATATTGTAATGACTTTTGTTGTACGCAAGGGTTAGGGATGACCGTCCGATCAGTTCAGGGAACCGCGAGCGCGAGCGCCGTAGTCCGAGCGATGCGCTGGAGAGACTGCCCCACTAGACAGCGCTGGTAAGGATGCCCCACTGCATCGTCCCTCTTCTTCACTACAATTTCCCCGGGGACGAAAAAGGGAGCCGTCCGGCGACCTAACAGTTCGTCACTATTAGGGGATCATAATACGGCTTGAGGCGCTCGACGTTGACAATGTCGCGTCCTCGACGGCGCATGTCCGAAGACGGTTCAACAGGCTCAATCACATAGGTGACGGGTGATGCGGTAGGGACCTTCATACTTGGGCATTAACTTGGAAGACAGACCAGGTGCAGCGGAAAGAACTGAGAGCCCCACAAGTGCTCCAGGAAGAAAGGTGGGCGCAGAGGTGGTGTCACCGCGAGTGTTCTTCTGGCGCTCTTGGTCATTGGAGGTAAAGGCCCGGGCGAAGTCGCGGCACTCTTCGGCATGTCTCACCGTATCAGAAATGGGCGCACATTCAGATGCGTCGGGCCGGTAAGGTAGCATTGTGTCGATGGTGTGCGATGGGTGCCGGCCGTACAATAAGAAATATGGCGAAAAACCAGTAGGGCTTTGCGTAGCGGTATTGTACGCATAGGGGACGAAGGGCAGAATGGCGTCCCATTCGTGTGGTCGGAGGAGACGTACATTGAGAGCATGTCGCCGAGCGTACGGTTGAATTGTTCCGTGAGTATATTGATTTGAAGATGGTACGCCCTTGTTGTGCGATGAACAATGTGGTACTCTTTGAGAACAGCTCTAACTATTTCCGAGAGAAAGACACGTCCGCGGTCAATAAGAAGCTGCTGGGGTGGCCCATGACGTAGGATGAACTGACGAAGCAGGAAAGAGGCAACGTCGCGCGCAGTAGCTGTCGGAAGCGCCGGAGTTTCAGCGTATCGCGTAAGGTGGTCAACTGCCACGCATTGACGACGCAATTGACTGCCTGCAAGGAGCCGAGTACCTTTCATCTCTGGATTTGCGCTCCGGGTATTGGCAAGTGCCCATGGAAGAAGTCGATCGGCCGAAAACAGCCTTTATCCGAAACCGCCGAACAGCCAAAAACGGGTACGGGGATTGATACCCCGCACCTCCACCCCTTGTAAACGCGTTTATTCCACGCAAGCGTTAGGGCTGACCGTGCGATCAGTTCGGGGAACCGCGAGCGCGAGCGGCGTAGTCCGAGCGATGCGCTGGGGAGACTGCCCCACTAGACAGCACTGGTAAGGATGCCCCACTGCATCGTCCCTCTTCTTCACTACGACATATATATATATATATATATATATATATATATATATATATATATATATATATATACATATATATTCATTTTAAAGAGCGTTAGAATACACGATGCCGTCTCACAACCGCTGAGTACACGACGCGGTAAAGCGTAACACATTAGGAATTAATCAGTTTGCGATTCTGCCGTTTTTAAATGCGAAGCATTTCTTGGCGAACATTTGCTAGTTTGACTGCACCTATCTATCTATCTAGCCGCCTACGTCTTTGTGCTCTCACGGTCGTTTCGTTAACTTGCTATGTACCAAAATTGGCATACTATGACAAGAGTGTATGACGTACATAAATGATATGTCATGACATGACTGATATGACATGCGTGTCATGTAGGTCATGAAACAGCTGCCTACGTCTTGTTGCTCTCATGGATGTCTTGATAACATCGTAGATACCAAAATTGGCAGAGTATGACAACAGTGTATGAAGAACATAAGTGATAGGAGGTCATGACATCAATGTCATGTTGCTCATGACAATGACCCAGCGAAAAAGATTAACGCTCAAAAACCACTGAAATGGGTTCGGACGTGGGTACTAAGTAAAGAAAACACTAAAGGATACTGGTAGAAGTCATTGTCATGAGCATGACTCAGCAAAAATGACAATGACTGGGCGAAAAAAATAACACTCAAAAACCACTGAGTTGGGTTCGGACGTGGGCACTTAGTGAAGGAAACACTAAATGATTGTGGTAAAAGTCATAGTAATGACCATGACTCAGCAAAAATGACAATGACTCAGCGAAAAAAAGATTACCACTCAAAAACCACTGAAATGGGTTCGGACGTGAGTACTTAGTAAATGAAACACTAAAGAACGCTAATAGAAGTCATAGTCATGACCATGACTCATCAAAAATAAGAATGACTTAGCGAAAAAAATAACACTCAGAAACCAATGCAATGGGTTCGGATGTGGTACTAAGTGAAGGAAAAGGCTAAAGGTTGATGGTCAAAGTCATAGTCATGAACATGACTATGGCTTTCGCCTTAAGGTCTCTTAGACGCAGCTAAAGGAACTCCTGAGGACGCATGACATGAATGCCATGACATGCGTGTCATGCAGGTCATGAAACAGCCGCCTACGTCTTGGTGCTCTCATGGTCGTTTCGTTAACTTGGTAGGCTCCCCGCACACTGCTTCGCATAACATCGATTCCCACAGGGCTGCCGCGTGGCTGGGACCTGCCGGTTTTTTTACTACTTTATTGAACACCTGACAGCGCAATTGTGATGCGGCTCAATGCGCAGATTTAGGTAGATGCAAAACACTGGCAAATAACGCGCTGGCGTTGAGTTTGACTGGCACCTCGACAAAAACACACCGTAACACCCTGCGGAAAGCCGGCCATGTATAGAAACCCGCGTTACTGCGTGCGATCCTCTGCGCCAAAAATATATAATTTGACTCACCTACCCATCTGTCTCAAACTTAGGCTCACACTAAATTTACGCAGCTGCTCAGCGTAGGCACATGTTTTCTGTTACGTGCCGCGGTAGCTTAGTGGCTATAAAATCGCGTTGCTGAGTTCACGGGTTTGATAGGAGCGAAAAGCAACCACGCTGGTGTTCTTAGATTGAATGCACCCGTTATGAACCACAGGTAGTCAAAATTAATCCGGAGTCTCCACGAATGGTGTGCTTCATAATTAGATCTTGATTTTGACACGTCAAACCTTTGACTTTGTTTTGAACAATTTCTGTTTGATCAATTAACATTGTACATTCCTTGGTTCTTATTGGTATGGTCACATACCTCTGGTCGCACGAGTCTAGAGACATTCTTTACGTTCGCTTGATGTTCTTTTTTCGTGAAATATGTATAAGTGCTACGACCAGAATGCAGCGCTGTGACACATGTGCGGCTGACGGAAATGTGCACCTTTCAGGATGGTATAATGACAGACCTAAGGAATGCACGTGTTAGGTGCATGTACACCCTTGCAATGTTTTAACAATACACGCGAGCGTCGACCGCACGGCGTTTCAGTGGCCTTGTAGCGGTGAGGGGCACTCCGGAAGCGAACAGCGCAGCATAATACATTAGAACTAAAATTCGCAGTGCACGACCGCGCGTAAAGTGGCCAATCCCGCCATCCATCGCCGGTACAAGGCCGCTGTCACGGCGTCCGGTTGACGCTCGTGTGATATTATAAAAAAATGCTAGGATGTACGTGGTACGTGTTACGTACGTGGTAGGCGTTATTTAAATGCACGCTCTGTGGTCATTTCGGGCGCTAGATATCTAACCGTATAAAACAAGGCAAAACACCTAAGTTGCTATTTTATACTTATATCTACTTATATAAGGACCAACACAGATAGCTTCTAGACGTTTTTTACGAACATGTCAAGGACTTTTGCACAGTGCTCGCCATTATGTCTGTTATGGTCGCAGCACACGCTGTGCGACAGATGAAACGGGCAGAGTACCCGTGCATAAAGAAGAAATAAATTTTCTGCACACGTTACGGGCGCACGCACGTGTAAAGTAGTGCAGCAAACTCTTATTCTTCAAGGCCTTCCGCGAAGCACAAGTGACTTAGTGAACTAACTAAACTTTTCAAAGAGAAGTGTGTCAGAAGATTCGTGAAGTACGACGTACACGCGAGCTGCTGACACGATAGCTCCGGATTATAACTCGAACACGCCAGAAAGCGTCATTACGAGGAAACTCAAAGACAAAGCCTCAATTAAAGGACCAATATTCACGATTATGACGAACACGGATAATACTGGATAATCTTAGGACATCCGGGCTGGGATGTTCGAGACAGAGAGAGAGAGAGAAAACATTTATTTGACCATCGAGGTTGTTGATCTTGAGGACGAGTGGGTGGTGTCCTCATTCCAGGACTCCATTGGCCATGACTGCTCGACGTACTTGCTAGACGAGAGCTTCTTATCCCGCCAGGGTATCGCCGGTCAGCTGTACCTCCCACCGCTCAAATGACGTGCTAGGCGTCTTTAAGTGTTGAGGTTTGCCCCCGCACCCCCACGAGATGTGAAAGAGTGTAGGGCGTGTGTCGCCGCACCAGGGGCAAATGCCGCGACATGTTTGTGGGTATATTTTGCTGTATCTGTGTAAGTTTGGGAATGTGTTTGGATAAGTCTGAGAGCTACAGCGTCTTCAGTGCTGAGCTTTTTGTAAGGAGGAGGATAAATCCTGCGCTTGAGTCGTTGGATGTCGAGTCGGTCGCAGTAATTGGATGGCAGGGGCACGAAGGTAAAGGGTGGAGATTGATGCGACGATTGGTTTCGCCCCACTCGGTTGATTAGCGCTCGAGCTAAGGCGGTCGCCCTTTCGTTCCCCTCCAGCCCCGCGTGGCCCGGCGTCCACGCGATTTGATGGGATCCTTGCAGCCTCGGGCCTAGAATCTGAGCCACCAGCAGCCGTGTTCGTCCGTTCGTAAAGTTACGGCGGGCCTGTAACGACATGAACTTCCCTGCCCACCCTGTCATGTTGTTTTATCACTAGCGCACGGCACTGGTCTCAGCCGCAGCTGGGGTCTCTGCCTTGACGGAGGCCGCAAAGATCAAGGAGTTGTCTCTTCCGTTCATGGCGGCTACCACGAAAAGGCCGCCTGCAGGGTACGCCGCAACGTCCACGTACGTTACGTACGGGTCACCCTTGAATTGTCGGCGCTGTCTGTCGACGCGAGCCTCGCGTCGTCCTTCGTGGAGTTCATGACTCATGTGCTTTGGTATGGGGTTCACCTTGATCTTGCTTCTGAACTCGGGCGGGAGTGATCGTTGCTCATCGATGGAACGAAGCTCCGTTGCCGTTCCGGTCTGGTGGAGGATGGCTCTGCCCGCCGCCGTGTTCTGTATTCTGGCTTTTTGATAAGCCATTACCGCGTCCGACAGCTCAGCGAAAGTGTTGTGGATCCCGAGAGCCGCTAACTTCTCGTTTGAGGTGGCAACAGGGAGACCCAGGACCGTTTTGTACGCGCCTCTGATGATGGCATCGACTTGTTCTTGGTCGCGTTTGTTTAGCTGTGGTAGTGATACGGCATGCTATACGTTACTCTGCTGATCACCAGAGCCTGGACGAGGTGGAGCGTGTCCTCTTCTCGCATGCCCTTGCGGCTTCTTGTGATTCGTATGATAATCCGCGAGATCTGGTTGGTAGATGAACTTAGGGTTTGGATGGTGTGGGAGGCTTTCAGGTTGCTCTGGATCCAAAAACCCAGAATCCTAGTATTACTGCTGTCCGTGATCTTGTGGCCCTCTAGATAGATTTCGATAGGGCCGGGGGCCTTGTAACTTCCTCCTCCGTGAACCCGGATCACCTCGGACTTCTCGGGCTTGCAACGCATCCAGCTCGCTACCGCAAATCTCTCTACGGTCGTCGCAGCCTCCTGAAGGGTCGCCTCTTTTCGCGAAAAGGAGCCCTTGGTGGCCCAGAGCGTGATTTAGTCTGCGTATAGGGCGTAACCTAGGTCCGGGATCCTCTGCGCTTTGTTCAGCGCTAGCATCACGACGTTGAAGAAAATCAGGGAGACTCGACGTACCGAACAAAGGAACGCCCTAAGGGGCGTTCCTTAATTTGTTCGGTACGTCGATCGTATCCCATCGAGTCTGGCCTATTCCGATTGTTGCCATCCGGCCCGTCGGGAACGATTTAACATAATTATAGATGTGCTCCCCGCAGCTGATGTCGCTCAGACCCTTGAGAATGGTCTCGTGAGAGATGTTATCGAAGGCCCCTTTCAGGTCGAGTGCGAGCGGGAGGTGTTCTCCTCCCTTCGGGATGCCCTTGAGAACTTCATCCTTTAGGATTAGGAAAGCATCTTGCGCAGAAAGTCCCGTCCTGAAACCAGGCATGTGTGCGGGAAGAGGTCACCGTCCTCTATGTCGTGTTGGAGGCGGGCTCCGATGACACTCTCGTACAGCTTGCCGAGGTACGAAGTTCGGAGGTACGAAGTTCGTTCGGTACGTGGCCCTTGCTCCAGAGTTGCTCGTTTAGGTATTCAGTCAAGTCCAGGATGTGCATTGGGCTCAGGTTTCTAATCATGGCATTGCTGATTTTGTCAGCCCCGGGAGGTTGCGCTGTGAGGCTCGTGCCGCGGCATAGATTTCTTCCTCCGTGATCGGAGCGTCCAGTTCTGGTCTTGGTTGCCCTTCGTATTTTAGGATGCAGGGTCGTATGGGGTCGCTACCCAGGTATCTGGTTTATAGGGTGTCCTCGTCATTCCCGGGGAATTTGTGAGCGATTTTTTGAAACCTCAGACTGGTTGTCGATTTGGCCTTGTCGGGCTCGATCAGGCAACGCAGGATGGCCCACGTCTTCGCCGTACTCAGTGTACCCTTGAGCGAGGTGCAAAACTGTACCCAATTTTGCTGCGTCAGCTCGGTCGCGTAATCTCTGGCTTCTTCTGATATCTGCGTGATTCATAGCCGGAGTTTCCGGTTTAACCACTGGGATATTCGAAAGAAGACGCCCCGCGGATGTCCTTTTTGTATCTGAAATGATGCATGGGCATTGGGACATGATGCGGGTGTCCTAGGGAAGAAGTGGTTTCACTGGGTTCGTCCACGGCAATTTGCAGGTCTAGGTCATACCATGGTCCTTCAATATTTTTCATGTGGTCATGAAACTTCCCCCAAAGTTTTATATACGGACAGAAGGTGGTACCAGAGGCACTGGCGTAAGTAGAAAGCAAACAATCTATCGCGCCAGATTGCAGGGCTGCGCGATCATGCAAATCTTTCGCGAGGAAAGGCGCCTCTTCCACATTTATTTCAGCATGTTTTTAGAGTGAGCATGCAACGGGAACATTTAGCAAAATAATTTTATGTGCAGTGCGTTTGTGTTTAAATTATACACGGCACTGCTGTATGATTGATGTCGTCCCCTCCCCGCAGTAGCTTTCCTTGCGCAAGCTGTTTCGTTCGGCTGTATCGATTTGCATATTGTATGGTTAGTTGGATAAGTCGGTTATGTTAGGTTAGCTAGTTCAGTGTGTTAGTTAGTTATTAATTGATTAGTTAGCAAGTTAATTTATTTGCTTAGTTATTACGGTTAGGTAGGTTATTAGCGAATAATTTTGTTATTTTAATTAGTTAATTAGTTACCTTGTTAGGATGCGCTATCCTTTTTACATTCGCGGAATGAATCTCATCAACAACTGCACTGCATACTTTTAGAGAATTCATTATGTTTACGACTTCATTCGGGCCTGTACAAAAAAGGTAAAAATATTGTTAGCAACGTTAAAATGGTCTTCGAGCAGTGACAGCATGATTAGATTTATTACTGCAAAAGAATTCATTCAATGTGTAAGCAATATCTAATGAATTAGTGAGTAAAAAACTGGAATGATTTTCCACTATTGTTCATCTGGTTGTCATTCTTATTAAAAATAGAATTTATTATCTTCCATTGCTGTTTCAAGTCATTACAAGCCTTAAAATTTTTACATTCATAGTAGTTTTTTTAGCTTCCTTTAATGATTTGTAAAGTGTGTTGCAGTACCTGTTGCACTGTGATTTTAACCGCATGTTAAAAGTACGTTTTTTTTACTTTTTTTGTACAAATTTTACTTTCTGCGCACACATTTCACTAAACTGCTAGTCAGCCATTGGCTGTGATTAACCGAGAAGTTCCTGTGACATTTTACTTCTCTAGAAGATTCACTTATACACCGATGGATTGCTGTCGAAAACTCGTCAAATGCGGTATTAGAGTCGGTTTTATTTGTTATGGAGGACCATTTTATTTAATCAATCCGCACATTGAACTGTTGTTTGTTAAGTATTGTTTTTTAAGCGAGCGAACAGCATTCGACGAGTCATGCTGAAAGGGGAAAAAGATTGGATAATGGCCAGTTATATTAGGTTCATGAACACCGCAGTCGTGTGGTGTAATAATATTATAAAACACGTGGTCCATAAGGGGGTTAGAAGATCCAGGAAATCAACGAGAGGGTAGTGTTATAAGGGACTCATATCCATATCCCTGAAAACAGTTAGTATATTCACTGGAGTGGGGATCAGAGGGGTAATGAATGTTTATTTTGATATCGCCGACAACTATAACATTCTTATTTTCAAGCGCAATACTATTAAGGAGAGTGCTAAATTCAGTGCAAAAGTCTGAAGCTGACGATGATGGCGAACTTTAGATGCAGCCAAGAACAAATTTTTTAGGCTGAGAAGGAGAATTCCACACTTCTACTCAAATGGATTCGCAGTTAGTACACTAACACAAATGGCTAGATCTTCCCTGAGTTTATCAATCAATCAAGCAACCATCTATTATTATGAGGCATTATTACAATTACAAACTAATAGTAATACAGAAGGAGGTCCCAAAGTAAAAACTGTCCGGGGGACCTCCTGTTCGTACATGTATAAAATTGTGGAAGGGCGGCACCAGGATTGTTTCACTGGCGGGAACCCACGAGAAGTGAGTTGGGTAGGGGGGGGGGGGAGGGGCTGGGAGGCGGGGAACTTATGCGTTTTATTTTGACCATGTTTAACTCCCTCCCACTTTCCTCTCTTATTTCATAAATGTTCACATAAATTGACTGGAAGTCCGAGATAACTCTTGTGACATGGCACTTGCGCTTCTTTCAGTCGCTGAAGACTCCAATTAACATGCACGGTGGGCTGCTGAGGTAAGTGCAACGTAATAGATATCGAGGCTGAGTATATCCAATAGATGTCAATCATTTCTCAGACCAATGCTTCTGTGCAGGCGGCCGGAAGCGCGCGGTCTTCGTTCTCGAGCGTGGCACGGGGAAGCGGAGACGGAGAGGTGGGCGGTTGCGTTCGGCTCCAGCGGCTGCTGCTCACAGGCTGCCGCGCGGGCGCCGTATCTTGAAAGCGATCTCCGATGTGGTCGCAGTGTGCGTCCGCGGGGAGCTCATCTTCAAAGCGATCTGCGATCGGAAAAGTGCAGGCATCGAGTGCCGGTAGCTTCGTATGCGCTGTGCTTTCGACGTTTAGTTCGCGTTGAAACGAGACACAGCGCGAAGGTCAATTTGCTCGCTGCCGCAGGCGCGCTTTCTCACTCCAGCGTTTTGACGAGTTTACGGGGCCATCTAGCGAGATCAGTTCATGTTTTCATGTGCGCGCGTGACACCGTGCTTGTTTATTTAGTTAGTAAGCCAATGGTTACAACTTTACACGGCCGATAAAAGTACTATCCTTACTTACTTCGTACAGCTGTCTACTAATTTGCTATCGCAACCGATGCTTCGGCTTTCGGGCGAAACTGCGGCTATTTTAACAACTGGACTTTGTAGTTATTTGGCATCCTTTCTTTGCGTCATTTAAGAATGAAACGATATAACAAAATGCGAACATTTGTTTAGTATTGTCAGCACACTCGTCCGAAAGCACAACAGGGTTGCGATGCGGATACCAATTGCTCGATGGCTAAAATCTTTAACAGCAGCGTATATATATAGTACAGCACATACATAAAGAACAGTATTAAATAAAGAAAAAAACAGGTACCCAGCAGCATCAATCAGTTGACTAGATTACAATGTAGATTCAAAAGAGTAATTTCACAGAAGGAGAGAGAACTAACATGACTAAGCAATGTGCATATTCATTCCAACTTTGGTAAAGACGCCCTATATTACAAGAACAAAAAAATTAGAGCATCCCTTGTGGTACCGGCTGGTGATTCTAGACGTTGAAAATAGAAAAACAGTAACAAAACATATATGAGTACAAATAACAAAAACAAATAGAAGAGGAGAGACAACTGCAAAAATAGAGCACGCAATAGACATGTCAGTCAGTGTCACATTTGGTCATTGAGTACAGCAGGTTACACAAAAGCAAATAACAGCTTTCCGACTATATAATGTTCACTACATAAGCTAGGCCACTGACGTGGCCTCGGACAGCACCCTATGGAGTGTCTTTCAAAGCGATGACAGGTAAAGAAGAAGTGCTCGAAGATTTCGTCACAACCACGGATGACAATGCCTGCGCTGTGACAGTACAAGAGAAAACACAGTGTAGTCCACTTTTAAATCTATTTAGAACCGCTGGAACCATTTTTATATTATTGCGGCAGTTCACGCTGTACTTCAAGCGCCTGTTCTATCACAAGTGAGACGGTAATTGCTGGTGATCAGAAATTTTCTATAATAAATTGTTATGCTTATAAAGTAGGCCATCCTTTGTAAGCAGCGCTGCTCTCATGCATCTGCCTTCAAATTATAAGACATCAAAATAAACATTTTGTTTTATGCCATCTAACTTGGGTCAGCTTTTCGGAGCTCTTGGGGGGCAAAGGGGGGGCAGGCAAAAATGTTTGCCAGGCGGGCGCTCCCCCCCCATGCCTCCCCCCCCCCTGCTGCCACCCCTGACGATTGGCAACTTGGATAAAAATAGCGGGACAATGCAAATTAACATAACAGAAGTAAATAACGACATCATATCACCTAACACTTACGATTAAGAAAAATACAAATGAACATATAAGAAGAAATTATTCAAACATTTGATAGTTGAAGATTACACAGAAATGAGCAAGAATAATCTTATTTTGAAATGCACATGTAAGTACAAACATAATGACCGGAACAGCTGCAACAGTGTGGCTGCACTGAAGAGGGAGGAACACGATGTTTTACCGCTTCATATAGCGTCTTCATATTGGTCTCCGTTGGCTTCCGTGTAAATAAATTGTAAATAGCCTTGGGTATCAGCTACACGTACCATTATTTGGTGGAGGTGGACGTTCCCCATACCCGCCATGGAGCTTCCCAGCGGTTGCAAGGGCGACAAGTCTACTTCGGCTCCTGCTGGCGGCACTTCATCTACGCAAGCGTCTACCCCTTTAGCCCCTACGTACGTCACCGTTTCCCCCCCCTCGGTATTCTGGTGTTTTCACCGACGTCGGCAGTCCTGATGTTGACGACTGACTCCGCTTGTACGAACGTGTCAGCGCCAGTCACAGGTGGGATCCGACTATTATTGCGATAGCGATTATATGTACACTTCAAGCGGATTTCTGCCGTCGGCGTCATCGTCGCCGTCGAGGTGATGGTTCGTATAGAGTCCAACAGCGATGAAATCGTCGTCGTGCGCCGTTGCTGTATGTGCGAGTGAAGCGCGCGAGGGACGCGCGCTTTCACGGGAGCGAACGCACGGCTGAGAGCAAACTCGACATATTCCGTCGCGCGAAAGGCGTGGGGGGAGGGAAGGGAGGCGACGTTTAGCTGGGGCACCAAATGCGTATTTATATAAAAACGTTGCGAGGCGAGAAGGTGGTAAAGAAGGTGGTAAAAGCGCTGCTCGACGAGTGTCCCGTTCTGATCTCGTTGAAAAAGTTGTCGCAGTTTCACCTGAAAGGCGAAGCATCAATTGCGATAGCAAATTTGTAGAGAGCTATACGGAGTAATGATAGTAGCTTTATCAGCTGTATAAACTTGGACATGCAGCAGCACTGGCAGCACGCAGAACTGTTGTCGACGCCGTCGGCGCTTTGCCCGCGTTCGCACAAAATGCGTGCGGCGTTGGTGAGTGTTGCCGGAGCCTCTGATATAAATAGGCACTTGGTGCCGCAACTAAACGTCGCCTCCCTTCCCTCCCCCTCCCCCCACGGCTTTTCTTGCGTCAGAAGAAGGCGCGTTTGCTCTACATATATGGTGATTGTAAAGGAGGAAAGAGACGCGTACTTCTGCAGCCCTTAAGGGAGCACGGCACAGAACGCGCGTTTGTTCTCCGCCGTGCGTTCACTCCCCGTGAAAGCGCGCGTCCCTCGCGCCCTTTCACTCGCACATACAGTGTTCGGCGACGATTTCATCTCCATTGACGTCATACGGAACCTCACGGCGACGGCGACGCCGACGGCAGAAATCTGCTTTGGAGTGTCCATATAATTGCTATCGCAATAAAACCTCCGAGCCGCCCCCAGAGCCACTGGCAACAGTCACCAACGCCACACGCGTTCGGTGCGAACGCGGGCAAAACACTGACGGCGTCGACAACAGTTCTGCGCGTTGCTGGTGCTGTTGCATGTCCAAGATTATACAGCTGATAAAACTACTTTCCTTACTCCATATAGCTCTCTACTAATTTGCTGTCGCAGTTGTTGCTTCGCCTTCCGGTGAAACTGCGACATTTTTATGCGTGCAAACGTTCGTTTCTACCTCGGCGCCGCTCTACGAGAATGGTTCCAGACTTACGAAGAGGATATCTCAAGCTGGGATCTCTTCAAAGAGAAGCTCCGCGACCTTTTTGGCCATACGTTCGCTCGCCAACTCAATGCCATGAAGGCCCTTGCCACACGTATACAGACGTCGACCGAGTCCTGCGTATCGTACATTCTCGACGTATTGGCCCTTTGTACCAAGGCCGACCCGAACATGTCGGAGGACGATAAGGTTAATCACGTCCCCAAAGGCATTGCTGACGACGCCTTCAATTTACTGGTGTTTAACAAGGGGACCAGCATCGATACGAATATCAAGGAGTACTGCCGTCTCGAGCATACTAAAAGCCGCTGGGTATCTCAACACATCACGCGACTTATCAGCACAGCTGCTACGTCACCTTGTGACGACCTCTTCCGCCAGCTTTCGCGATGTGACAAGTTAACCTGTATCATTCGTCGTGAAGTTGAAACAGCACAACCGGTGGCCCCATCATTCCCGTCATCTGATTATTCTCCCGCGACGATCTCCTTGGTACAGGCTGTCGTCCGTCAAGAGTTCTCAAACGTCGGCATGCACTCCGTTCGTCCCGTGTGTTCGGAACCTCTTTATTCATGCACGTTCCCACCTCGCACCTCTTAACCCCCCTATGGACAGCGCAACCCGTCCGAATGGCGCACAGTGGATTACAAGCCAATCTGTTTTAACTGCCGACGCATTGGGCATATTGCTCGCCGCTGCTGCAGCCGCTGGACTTCTTCGACACGCTATTCTTCCGACTGTTACCTTCGTCCTTTTCATTGGCTCCTTCTATGCCCGACCCATCATCTGACCCTGTGACACCTCCGACACGACCCCGCTACTCCCGCTCACCTTGTCCCTCCCGCCGTCAATCTCGTTCACCCCCGTCACGCCGTGCTCCTTCTCCGACCTATTCGCAGCACCCCCGACCGGAAAACTAGACAGTGAACCTTCTGAAGGTGGAGCTGCATTGACGAGATTGGCACGAAATCCTCGCTTGACCTTACCCTTCTTTCTGGGTTTTTACGTGCCAAAACCAGTTCTGATGATGAGGCACGCTGTAGTAAAGGGCTCGGAATAATTTTGACCACCTGCGAACCAGAATCTTTTGGACGTCCTTGTTGACAATGTTCCTGTGTGCGCGTTCGTTGACACTGGGGCGCATGTGTCCATTATGAGTGCTGCTCTTCGCCGTCGGCTAAAGAAGTTCTGACGCCTGCCCCGACCTGACCCGAACGAGTCACCGACGGAGAGATTGTCGCTATTGTTGGCACATGCTCTGCCCGACTCACCATTGCTGAGCGGCACATCGTCCTTCTCTTCATCGTCATCGTGCATTGCCCTCACGGTCTGTATTTTCTCGCCAGTCATTCTGCCCTCATTGACTGTTCGGTCGGCTCACTTCGCCTTGATTTGCCTCTTCTTGCCGACCCTGTGTACCCGCCTCGAAGCCGGTTAAGCTGCATGGATTCTATTCGCCTATTGCCTAAATTTGTGACACGCATCGACTTGTTTTCCAAACCAGCTGTACCTTACGGCAATTACATGATCGCACAAATTCCGGCCGTTAGGCTTACCCATGGTGTTGCCATGGTGTTACACTGTGCTGACAATTACTGGCAACCGAACCTGCCTTCCCCTTGTCAATTTCGCGCTAACCACTCAAGTCGTGCCACAGGGGATCTCATTGGCTGCGATTAGCGTTCTGCAGGATGATCAGGTCAAGCCCTTCACAGTCAAAGATTGTTACAGCTCAGCCCATACCGCGACATCATCCTACGGCAGCGGCGTCCACATTGAGAAGACTGGTTTCCTCTGACCTTACACCTGCTCAAGCTGAAGCCCTCTGCCGCGTTCTCGAAGACTATAGCGACATTTATGACTTTGACAATCGACCCTTCAGTCAATAGCCCGTCGTTACCCATCGCATAAATAATGGCGATGCGAACCCTATTCACCGAAGTACATATCATGTTTCTGCGTCGGAACGAGCAGTTATCCAGCAGGAAATACAAAGTCATAGGCCTGCGTGGCACACGCAGCACAGTGACAGCGTAAGCTGGTTGAGCGGTGCAAGAGTAGCTCCAATTTCGGCACCACGCACAACAGGGTCTTCGCGGCAAAGTGTCTTCACCTCGATTTTGACGAGAACGATCTGAACTGTACGCCCGGCGTCGACGGCGAGCTGCGGCTTGTAATGCCCTCTGCACAGCAGTCTGCTGAGCCCAATGATGCCTGGTTGTAGCCGCGCACGTAGCTCTACTATTCGCTTCTTCAGTAGCGGTTCGTACCTTGCGAGGAGACGTCTTAACGTGTACCGAAGAGGTACCCAGAATACGTGGCACACATCTAACATCGCGTTATAGCGTTCATTGCGCGCCTCGTCTGAATCGCAACTCTTCGTCTGCGCCTGTGCGTGCGGCGGTTGCAGGCACTTTAACTAGATGGCGCCACCATACTGTCGGAGGCTCGGGTCGTCTGCGCCTGCGCACCTGCCTATAGGGCGTGTTTAAATGGAATATTTCTGCTGCCTGATAGCAAGTGCTTGCGTGGCTCAGTGGTAAAGTATCCGACTCCCACGCACTGGGCCTGGATTTGATCCCGGCGGAGAGCGCGTACTTTTATTCGCATTTCCGGCTATAGCGGTTACGGCCCAACGCCGGCGGCGGCTTCCCCGCGAACCGAAAAGGCTATTGGAATGAGCCCATAACAGCTTACGCTGTAAAAAGATGCTTGAAAATGACATTATCACGCGTTCCTGTAGTCCCTGGGCTTCTCCCGTCGTACTTGTCAAAAAGAAGAATGGAACGTGCCGCTTTTGTGTGGATTATCGCCACCTGAAGAAAATCACAAAAAAATGACGTTTACCCTTTGCCGCGTATTGATGACGCTCTAGACTAGGGTGCCACCTATTTTTCGACTGTCGACTCACGCTCCGGCGGACGGTTTTTATCAGTTCAAGGTGACGCCTTTCGGTCTCTGTAAACCGCCGGTCAACTTCGAACGAATGATGGACTCTATGCTTCAGGGGTTAAAGTGGTCCACCTGTTTGTGCTATCTGGACGACGTCATCGTTCTCTGCCCACATTCGACACGCATCTCGATAGTCTTTTACCCATTCTTGGTGTGTTCGCCGGGCCAGTCTCCAGTTGAACTCTTCAAACACTTCGCTCGCCGCCAAATCACAGTCCTTGGACACCTCGTGAATGCCAGAGGCGTGCAACCTGACCCGGACAAAATTCGGACCGTTCCGAACTTTCCTGTCCCGAAGTCTACAAAGGACGTTCGTAGTTTTGTAGGGCTGTGCTCCTATTTCCGGCGCTTTGTAAAGGGCTTTTCGATCATTGCACGTTCCCTTACCGACCTCTTGAAGAAAGACGTGCCGTTTTCTTGGAGTCCTGATCATGCCGCATAATTTTCTCATCTCCCTACTCTCCTTACAACACCTCCAATCCTGGCCCACTTCAACCCATCTGCCTCACCTCAGGTATGCTACGTGCTCATGAGCTACGTATGCTCATGGGCAATAGCGTAGCTGATCCCTATGGGCGAGATCTTATTACAGCGAAGCTGTTGAGGGCTGACCGTGTCCGCGTGTAGAAAAAGCTATCATCATCAGCATTTGCTTTGGCTCCGTGTGCGTGGTGGTTTGGCTCCATGTGCGTGGCCGTTTCCCGCCACTTGTACCTTAGCACAGGTGTCAAAACGGATGATCTAGCGCGATATAGCACTGACATCTTGGCTTCCGTTGGCTTCCGTGTAAATAAATTGTAAATAGCCTTGGGCATCAGCAACACGTAACAATAATTACACAGAAGTATAGTGATTATATAACATCAACAGTGCACAATTGAGCACAGCAACAAAATGAATGTATAAACAGCTAATAATATAGAAACATAAGCAGAGAAAAACAATGAAGCATGGGTACATACAGACACACATATAAGAAGCCAACAAACAGACATAAAGGACAACATAGGGGAAATTTCTTGTACTTACTAAATGAAGTAAAGAAATGATAAATAATGGTAATGAAAATTGATCAAAAAACTACTTGCCGCAGGTGGAGAATGAGCCCAAGTCTTCGAAATACGCGTGCGAGACTCTTACCAATTGAGCTACCGCGGCGCCGTTCCACTTTCTGGAGTATTTGTTTTACTACTAGAACTAACTATACGAGTGTTAGCCAGTGTCACCACTCACAAACCTTGGCGGCGGATGTGGAACATCCCAAGGAGTTTTACTGCTTTGAATATCCTTTCTGTAGCAGGCATCACTTGTACGTGATCTTTTTCAGTGAAGGCAACTGGTCAATAAACCCACGCATGCTACTTGAAGGCATCAATGTTGCCGGATTCGGGATCCTCGTTATGTAGTGGGAACCGAAGGGAACCGAAGGGACCGATTTTTCTGCCTGCGGCAGAAAGGATGTTCCACATCCGCCGTATGTCCGATATACGGAATGCCCGACTTTCACTGGTTGTCTTCGCCTTACCTGACACAGGTATTGCCATTTCTTCTGTATTATTGCGATATCAATTATATGGGCACTCCAAGCGCATTTCTGCAATCGGCGTCGCCGTGAGGTTCCGTATAAAGTTCAACGGCGATAAAATTGTCGCCGCGCGCCGTACGCTGTGTGTGCGAGTGAAAGCGTATGAGGGTGAGCCGGCAATCGCGGCTCAATGTAGCGCACGCGACAGAGGAAGGCAGGCCGGAAGTGCGCGTCCTTTCGTGCGCAAGGCGGGGGCGATGCGACGGAGATGGAGAGGGAGGGATGCATTCCGCTACGTCGGGTGGTGCTCACAATACGGTCGCGGGCGCCGTATCTTGAAAGCGATCTGCGATATAGGCGAAGTGCGCGCCAGCGGGGGCCTCATCTTCAAAGCGATCTGCGATGGGTACAAAGTGCATGCACCGAGTTTCGGTAGCTTCGTATGCGCTGTGCTTTCGACGTTTAGTTCGCGTTGAAGCGAGACGAGAGACAGCGCGAAGGTTAATTTGCCCGCTGCTGCTGGCGCGCTTTCTCACTCCGGCGTTTTCACAATGAGTTTCCGCGGTCATCAAACGAGATGTGTTCATGTTTACCTGTGCACGCGTGACACCGTGCTTGTCTATTTAGTTGGAAATTATGGGGTTTTACTTGTCAAAACCAGGATCTGACTCCGGAAATTTGGACCACCTGGGGTTCTTTAACGTGCACCTAAATCTAAGTATACACGGGTGTTTTCGCATTTCGCCCCCATCGAAATGCAGCCGCCGTGGCCGGGATTTGATCCCGCGACCTCTTGCTCAGCAGCCCAACACCATAGCCACTGAGCAACCACGGCGGGTTCTATTTAGTTAGTAAGCGAATGTTTACAACATTATACGGTCAATTATATGATTATCCTTGCTTCGTATAGCTATCTACTAATTTGCTATCGCAATCGATGCTTCGTCTTTCGGGAGAAACGGCGACTTTTTATTCAGGGGGCTTACGTGAGGAAACATCAAAGTGCCACCTTGCGTACATTTCGCTTGATAAATTAAAAAGCCGCCGTTTTCATAACCTCTGATGATGTGAAAAGTCACTAATCTCAATTAGCATGTAAACGCAGCAGTGAAAAGTGCCAAAAGTCGTAATGTTCAACCATTATTATTTAAAATAAACGTGTTTAAAAAATGATGGCCCAAAACACAAATGCCAACACCACCAGAGAGCGATGCAAATTCCATGAGCACGCGTTACGAACAAAAAGTTTTCATGGCCCCAAATGATAGGGAAAATGCAGCGATACGCCTGCTGCACTTTCCGGCCATATAATGAGCAGCCATATGCGCATGCTGCATATGGCCGCTCATTACCATTATTCGCTTGGCTCGTCGCACCACAAATGATGGCGCGAAATTTCTGCAATGGCGACCTAGCACAACGTCATGCAACGTTAAATTGATGTTTACGAAACGGCCGTTCCTTTGAAAATTTTCACGGGATATTCTTTCAGCCAATCCGCAAGCTGGCATGGCGGCTGTCTTGGATCGCCACCAAATTTTCTCGAAATTACAGGTGCATTGCACGGGCCCTTCTGCACGCTACCACTCACTAACTTTTTAAGCGAAGCGTGTTATAAAGTACAAATTTTGGTGGCGAATGTTTACGCAAAAAACTATCATCGTCAGCATTGGCTCCAGAGTTGTCATCTTCTTCCGCAGCTGGCTCGCTGACGCCCCTCGGTTTGCGCTCGTGCCACTACTCCCACGTCATCGTCTGTTTCCACAGCTGGCTGTGTTGCCGCTAAATGTTACTAACGAATTTGGAGAAACAAATTTCAGTGAAATGAATACTGATCTGATAGGTAGAATAAGGTTACTATAATTAACAGGGTAATCGTCTTGTTTCTGTTAAAAATTGAAAGACTGCGCAACAAACGTCTCTGTGACAATAGCCGAGGGAGGAGGCCCCAAATGATAATAATACTGGTGTACTTAATCTTAATCCAATTTTGCAGAGTGGAGCTTCGAGTAATTTCGTTCTCTGGTTTGAATAACGTCGGCATGATAAAAAGTAGTGGTCTATTGTTTCAATTTCCTTACAATTTTGGCACAGAGGGGACATCGTCAGACCAGCTCTGTGTAAATAGAAATTCAATTCCGGGATGCGACAGCGTAATTTGGAGAATGTAACTTCTAACTGCCGAGAAGGACACCACTGATTATTCCAGCCAAAACCGAGATGCTGAAAGTCTGTAGATGGGATCAGCGATAATTTGATTAAGTCATTTCGTAGGCTAAACGTTCTGAATCTCAATGCAGTGACGTAAGCTGTATCCGGTAAAATATGAAGCACAGGTCCATTTAAAGATGTTCTGGCTAATAAATCTGCCATTTCGTTTATGTATAAACCGCAGTGTCCAGGAACCCAGAGTAACTTAATTTTTTGTAACGTTGTAGGGATTAAATTTTGAAACACATTTAAGATAGTTGAATTCGTTGCCGAGGAAAGCGACACACATACCGACCGAGAGTCTGTTACTACGACAGCTGATAATTGATTCGGGGGTAGTTTGCGCAGTGCTAAAACAATCGCCAATAATTCTGCTATGAAAATAGTCGTGTAATCCGGAAGGCGAATAGAAAAGGACCAACTAAGAGAAGGAGAAAAGATGCCTACGCCAGCCTTTTCGTTTAACATTGAAGCGTCCGTGGCTATTATATTGTTTGTTTCCTGGTGAGAGAGGTAATCTTGTAATTGGTCATTTAAATATTGGAATGGCATTAGTTTAGCATTCGAGGGGAAGATATCGTCAAATGCCGCTAATCATTCCAGCGTAGAATTTAACTTCTCTTTTGTCGTCGTAATGGGGAGGCCGCGTTTACGGGGGTATGAGCCACTCATTATCTTACGTAACCGACAAATTTATGCTTCGAGCAATTTATTTCGAAGGATCTCAAGCGGCAATGGTGGGCGAATGCTACTAACCACGCCGCAGAGCAAACTCGAGAGATCGAACGCAAGCGACAACGGCGGACTGCGGGCATACCGTCAGTTACGTCGTTCTCTCCGTCGCAGCAGTCGCATCATGGTTAGTTTAGGTGCACCCAGGACAAGATTTTCTTACCCCCATTTTCCGGTTAAGGAAGGGTTGGTTAGCTTTTTTTTTCTTCTTTGAATCTCTAACGTCGCAATATAGCTGCAAAGGACCAGAAAAAGGTGTTAGTCAATAAAATTAGCAGCTCCACGTCACGTTTCGACATCTTGATAAAAAAATTCCGTGTTGCAAAACGTCGGTTCTCCGGCAAAAATGTCAAAACACGTGACCTCTCGACAGCTAGTAGGAGAGCCAACACGGCGGATAACGGTGGCCGTGCAGCCGCCGTGCGTGTCGAGAATGGAGCCCCTGAACCTAGTCTCGTCAGAGATGCACGGCTATTGGGTCTCGCCGCAGGCCACTTCCGCTAGCATGGTGGCACCCAGGGCTGCGGCCTCTGACTTCGCCTCCGAGATTTGAATTTGTTTGCGCTCCGAAGCTGGCTGCCGCTGCGGTGAACACGGTGAAGCAGCGGGCACTGACACCCATTTGGTGATAGGAACAGGCATTCCTTGCATTGTGACGTATCCGAGGCACGTGACGCAACTTGAAATGCTTCAAGAAACACTGCGCAAGGCTTGTGCACACGCCTTTCACAACGCTACGCTTCGCTTCAGAAAGCCGTCTCGCTCCGGATTCAACGGCACTGAAAAGCGTTCATGCAGAAAGTGGACACGGCCACAGCGAAAAGGAAGAAGACAGGGGGATGATCGAGCCATGCGTTGAGGCCACAAAAATAGCGACGACACGGTAAGCTTTTCTGGCAGTTCAAAGTGCATATTTCCGAGAACGCTAGTTCCGACCAGGTAAGACTTAGGCCGGAAACGTTACGCGGTGCGCGCACTTGTCTAAAATAATTCGGTGACACACAGAGTGACTGAGCACATGCGATGCGCAATGAGAAGAACGCATATATTTGCTGATGTGTGTCCATACGCCTTCAAGCCATTCTTAAATCATAAGCACTTTCTGCTGTTACTCGCGCGGCTTTTGCTCTGACCATGCCTTGTGCGTGGAATAAGATTTCCTTGTACGGAAATCAAGGCGATACGCTATCAATGAAGGCAAAGGCGTGGCTAACACGTAATTATCTCGTCTCTTATTAAAATAAACGTAGACTGCTGTGATTGTTAAGTCATATAAAAAAGGAAACCGGTAATTTCTCATCACTTCAACGCAATGCATCTGTGTAATACGTGGAAGCATACAGTGTATTGCAGTGAAGAGAATTGAGAATTTGGCGCATACACAGTGTACACAAAGCGTTATTATGAAAACTGTAAACCTCACTGGGCCACGGTCTCGCCTTTATTAATATAGCGATAGCAATTACATCGACATTCCAGGGACATTTCTGCTGTCGGCGTCGCCGTCGACGTGAGGTTCCGTATAAAGTCCAAGGGCGATAAAATCATCGCTGCGCGCCGTATGCTGCATGTGCGAGTGAAAACGTGCAAGGGTGAGTTGGGGATCGCGGCTGAATCTCGCCCGCGTGAACGGGAGGAAAGTGGGCAGGAAGTGCGTAGTTTTTCGTCGCGCGCGAGGCACCCAACGGTTCGAGGAACCAGGGGGGGGGGAAATAGGTGGGGGGGGCGGCATTTTACTCCGACTGCAACTGCGTATGTGGCGGCTGCGCGCGGTCGCGCGGCCGTATCTTGAGAGCAAGCTGCGTTGGGGCAGAGTTGGCTCGTAGCTTTGTGCGTGCGGTGTGTTCTCGGCGCCCAGTTCAAGGTATGTACTCATGGTAGCAAAGCTGCCATAGCCTATACGCCCTACAATGGCGGCTCGTGGAGACACGTCAACGCCATCTACATTTCGTGGGGCCAACTTCTCGGCAGAAAAAAATCAACATTTGTCGTTCGAGGCTTGTTGCGCAATGTAGTCAACTGCGCCAGCTCACATCACATCGCTATGACATCGCGTATATTGAGCAAACAACAATACAAATGAAGCGTACGTCTTTCTGTAGTTTTACGTGTCAAAACCAGTTCCGATTATGAGGCACGCCGTAGTGGAGGGCTCCAGATTAATTTTGACCACATGGGGTTCTTTAACGTGCACTACAATGCAAGCACACGGGCGTTTTTGCATTTCGCCTCCATCGAAATGCGGTCACCGTGGCCGGGATTTGATCCCGCGACCTCATGCTCAGCAGCGCAATGCCTTGGCTGACTGAGCCACCGCGGCGGGTACAAATGAAGCGTAGTAAGTGAGAACATTTACTTCAGCATTGCGACAGGATCTAACGGGAATACACCCGCCTATATTTATAGACCTACATCTACAACGGCACACATTACACTGGTGAGCCTTGAGAGTGTGCATAAATTCAGAGAAATGGGTTGACAGACTTTGAACGAAGTAGCCCCCACCCCCATATCCATGTCATTAGTACCAACACACATCTGGTATTTCGGTGTTAAAATAAAATCAGCATTACATTGCAATTATTCACAAAACACACTTTATTCTTCCCTAACAAATCACGTGTGCCACCTGTAGTATTTCTCCGATACTGAAAACCAAGCTAGAACATAATATTTAGAGAAAATGCAGTTCAAGAATGAACTTACTTATGAAATATTATATGGTTAAAACTATACATATAGCCATTACTTTTTATGGCTACGCATAAGAGAGTTTTGACGACATTACAGTGTTAAATACGGTTATACAATCTCGGCATATCTCAGCACGCATCACCACGAGTGCACTTCAGAAAGGCTTACAGTTTCGTACTCATAAGTATTCGTATATGGAAGCAAACACCTTGTGAATTCACATTCGTCTATTCTAAACGAATTGCCTGTACTTTTTCAAAAGTTTTAATTGGAGATGTATTGGATGAATAATTTTCAACCAATAGTGTTTTGCCCCGCTAGATGTGGACGCGCTTTAATCGCGCGAGCATAATTGATGTGGCTGCTCATTGGCATGAAACCGTATTTTGGCCTCACCTTCGCGACCATGTGAATGGACCTTGCTCAGTTTGCGTTGAAGCGAGAGACTGCTCAAAAGTCACTTCGCTCGCTGCTGCTGCCGCGTTTTCTCACCCCAGCGTTTTGACAGCGAGTATCCGCGGTCATCGAGTGTGATGTGTTCATGCTTGCATCTTTGAAACTCGTGGACACAACGCTTAACAACTACACCATTGCAAAGGGCAAGTTTGCAGAGCACTTTGTTTTCTGTACTAATGTCATATTTGAAAGGGCCAAGTTTAACTGTCACTCAACTGGCAAAAAAAATGCAGTCATTCATTATCCACCCACACAAAGGCGAGGGGGGGGGGCTGCGAAAACGTGTGACTGGTTCTCTAAAAGATCGCCTCATTCATGATCGCTTGGTAGTTAGAGTTTTAGACAGTATGGTGAGCGATAAAGCAGCAGATAGGCTGCAAATTTACACACTGCAGCCAGTTGTGGACGTTTTCAGAACATTGGTAGTTATGATAAACAGAAAGAGCTATGGCTGGCTATGTCAGCTACTACAGGTATTGAGCCACCTAGGCTCAAGGGGGCACCAAGCATATGGAAACATATCATGGAACTCTGGTAAATCAACACACAGTATCCGGACATCATCAGTCATACATGTCTATGGTGCAGCTGTAGCCCAGTGCAATTCAAAAATCCGCGTCAAGCTTAAGGTGAGCAGTACAGACATTGTAGGAACTTGGGGCGTTAAAACATAGTCTGCAAGTTAGTACGCCACAACATGATGCAGCTTGCACATGCAATCAGTAATCACGGAACAGCTCATGCAGAATATTCTCCAAAGCAAGCTATGCCTGATTTGTTGTCGTATTGGTCGAGAGATGCCCAATCTGGTTCAAGGTCGATACAAGAGCAGCTGCGAGTGTGCTTCTGGTCTCACTGCATCACTGCGGACACATGGAAAGTAAGAAACTGTGAACTAGCAATATAATGGACCCTACATTATTTCTGTGGACTATTATTAGAAGCCTATTCAGCTGCAGAAGCTACAAGCAACACAATGATATCTTCAAACGTTTTAATTATTTGCTGGTTATGGCATCTCAAATGTGCTTCAGTCGGGCAACCCACCTTAGTTTAGTTCTACTGAATTCAAACAATCCTTGAGGGTATGCGGAGTGAAACCAAAGTATTCCTAAATCTACGGCGAGGCTGAGAGTGCTGGTCAAATTGTGAAGAACAAGCTACGGGCGTCACGAAACACTGCGGAAGCCTTCTTGACACACAGCAACTCTTGGGCCTGAAGGATACCCTCTGGCTTAGTTTCTATTGAGTAGACGATCAAAGGCCTTTCTATGATTCCAACACTACTGAAATACAATTAGAGCAACACATCTGAATGTCGGCAACAGAAGAAAGTAAGTGAATGAGAAGCGAAGAGCTTTAATATCCGGTACAGGACAGCTGGCAGAGCATCCAGGCATAGTTATGCCGCCTGCAGCTGCACCGAGTTCTCATGCTGTACACACATGTAAAGTCAATTTGCAATACTCATGGAAATGCCTTCAGGTCTTTGAACACACATCACTGCCCTTGTCAGACCAGCATCTCACTGGAAAGGCTGGGCACTCCGCTCACAGCAGTCTGTGAGGTTGCTGCAATGCCTGAACTCGTGAAAACTCTTCTTCGATAAGTTAGGTGTACGTGGACATGTGAGTAGAGTAATGGACAATTATCACCACCACCACAATGCTGGTCACCGCAGAGACTAGTCTAGGCGCGAGTGAGGGTGCTCTGGAATGACTAGCTGAGCCAGCAGCCATATTAGTATTCGCAGCTTCCAGGACCACACAACCTGTCTGCAAGGCTGCTGCCAGAATTTCTGCGTTGGGGCGCAGAGCAATATTTAGGAGGCTTATCCCCTTCCGACTGCGGCACATGCGCTCCCACTGAGCACTTGTGTCCTCACCACAGATGATGCACATGAGGCGATACAAGCCTGGCGCAACATTCCGATAACTATGTTGCTAAGGAGGAACCTACTGAAGCTTATCTGCAGCCCTGGGCTCATATGCCAGCAATCAGCCGTCATACTGTGCCTTTGCATATGCTACATTCGAAGCGACACCTACCGACAGCAGCTAGGAATAGCTAGAACCGATTGTTGAGCATATGGAAGTCTAGAAGTTCTGCTTCGTAGCCCTGTGCACCGCAATCTCCTGTCTACCTTTAGCAACTTGGGGTTTGCAACAGACTCCAAGATTTCGCTGCTCTTTCCCGAGGGCACAGCGCGGTCTTATGAAAGTGCCCATGCCAGCCTGGCGAAATTCCTGGTGGAGACGGGCCTGGTGTTGTACCTAACAACGCTTCTATTCTGCCAGCAACCGCGTTCGTCGCTTATCTCCACACGGCTCTGACCTTTATGCGCCGTGCATTCGCCGCTCAGTTTCTGTTGAAGCGATAGACCGCACGTACCTTCGCCCGCTGCTTGCTGCCAGCGTTTTGACAGTCGTTGTCTGCAGTGATTCAGTGTGATCTATTCATGTTTGTTTGTGCGCTCACACCACGCTTGTTCATTCAGTTAGTAATAGTCGGGCCACATTTTCCAACGCACGCTACACATGCAATGCTGCCCGGATCGGTAGTGCAGCGCTACAGGTGTGTCCCTTCGCACGCGCTGCCCACGGGAAGCGCTTCTCATCAACACCACCGTTTCACAGGCGCCTTCTCGTGGTCATCGAGTCTCTCTTCATGTCGGTCTACTTACGGCGCAGCACACCTGCTTACTTAATCAGCTCATGTTTACTACAATTCATATTGCTACCGAAGCCGCTCACCTTACTTCGTATGGCATTGCTGTGTTGCTATCGCATTCATTGCTTCGCTCTTAGGGCGAAACTGTGACTTATTTTAAAGATATTTACGGGCATGTATTTATATTTGTCCTCTTTTCAAGTTTCTCCTCTTATCTTCTGACTATATTTCACTGTGACTTTACTCTCCCCTATCTTTTCTCTTAGCCTGTATCTTTCTCAAGGCTGCGGGACGGTTCAGGTGTCCACTGAGAAGCAAGACATTTACGTTGCCCGCAGTACTTTATTTCCTGCATACAAGAACAGGCTGCAGGAAGTTACTCCATCACTTGGCATTGTAAAGTGAGTGGTAGGTGGCGAGCTGGTGAAAATATTTGGAAGGGTCAGTCGCCTCGCCCTTCGCCCCACTTTAGAGCCACCTCTGAATATTTGTCCTGATAACATGTCAAAGGATTTCCTCAGTTATGTAACACGAGTCATGTAAGACTGACAGCTCACTATGGCAACTTATTCACCTGTGTGTGGCTTTCTGGAATACAAAATTTTATATTTGTGCATGGGTTCACAGTCCACCTAAGTGTTAGTTTTGACAACAAAGTGGGCTACCATTTGTACATAAGTCCACAGCCACACAATAAATTCGAAGACGAAGAGGCATGAGACTTTCTTTTGCACTGTTCGCTGTCTTCCCTGGAGCACTAGTGGATGCACACACGAATGAGTGAACCGTCTTCTGCGCAATCTTTCAAATAACCTCTTTCTCTGTGCATTGAAGCACCGGCGGACTCCAATGGACTCAGTGCAGAACCTAGAAAGCTCTGCGCCAACGGCAGCGAGGTCGCCAACACGCTTTCTTGACTTCTTAACGTGTAGTGTGCCAATCTTATCCGAAATTTCTACAACAGCATGGATTCTGTACAGGTCAGTCCTTTGGGTACGCATTAACTATGCAGCAGTGTCCAGGTGCATAGGAAGCGGGTGTAAATGCTCTTATTTGAGACATTCATAATAGGTTCTCTTAGGTACATTGATTCTTGGGGTCCTCGGCAGCGCTTGGCTTGCTGGTGTATCTGCTCTTTCGTTGCAACAAATGTCTATGTGAGGGGGTATCTACTGAAATCTGATAGTGAAACAACTTCATCCGAGCTCCTTAACCAGTGCTAGTGGCTACATAGAAAACTTGTTGGAAGGTACTCCACGAGATGGTTGCTGACTTGCCGATTTCAAATCTGTGAATATCGCGCCATCCTGAGCAGGGCACATCATCATGTTGGAAAATGTGGCACACTCTGCGATCGTTGATACCAAATGGTCCAGACAGAAGCATGCAATGCCAAGCGTAAAAATCAATTTGCTGCTGCGCTCGTGCCTGCATGTGCACTACACAGTCTGCATACTTGTAGATAGTCCTAGAAAGTGCTTCAGCACTTATGGTGAGGTGTCTGCAAATGACTTGGGGAGCTTTAGTGTACAAGTGGGGAAGCATAATGGTGCAATGGACATCTGTGAATATTGAGGGCAGATGGATTTGCATTGTTTTTGGGCTGTTGAGTCTAAACATGTAGCTCATTTAGGGCAGCATGAAAATAAGATTGAGGCCTGGCACGCATTCTTTGAAGATTTGTTTTATTGCGATAGCAATTATATGGACACTTCAACCGGATTTCTGCCGACGGCGTCGCCGTCGTCGTCGCCGTCGCCGTCTCCGTCAGGTTCCCGATAGATAAAATCTTCACCGCGCGCCGTATGCCCGAGCGGAAGCGTGCGGGGACGCGCGCTATCAAGGAGAGCGAACGCACTCAATCTCCCACGCGCAAGCAAGGAAGCGGGAAGCCAGCGCCAGAGGGAGCGGGGGGGGGCGCACTTCCACTCTGCCAACAACCGCGCTCGTCGCTCGCTCGCACCGTCTCTTATCTCCACACGGCTCTGATCTTTATGCGCCGTGCATTCGCCGCTCAGTTTCCGTTGAAGCGATAGACCGCACGTACCTTCGCCGCTGCGGCGTATCTGCTTGCTGCCAGAGTTTTGACGGTCGTTGTCTGCAGTCATTCAGTGTGATCTATTCATGTTTGTTTGCGCGCGCTCGTTTGTTTGTGGGCGCTCACACCACACTTGTTCATTCAGTTAGTAATAGTCGGGCCACATTTTCCAACGCACGCTACACATGCAATGCTGCTCGGATCGGCAGTGCAGCGCTACAGGTGTGTCCCTTCGCACGCGCTGCCCACGGCAAGCGCTTCTCATCAACACCACCCTTTCACACGCGCCTTCTCGTGGTCATCGAGTCTCTCTTCATGTCGGTCTACTTACGCCGCAGCACACCTGCTTACTTAATCAGCTCATGTTTACTACAATTCATATTGCTACCAAAGCCGCTCACACCTTACTTCGTATGACATTGCTGTGTTGCTATCGCATTCATTGCTTCGCCCTTAAGGGCGAAACTGTGACATTTTTTTAAGAAGCAGACTCGGTAAGACACAGGAACGTAATCACCCGCCGGGGTGACTCAGTCAGCTAAGGCGTTGCGCTGCTGAGCACGAGGTCGCGGGATCGAATCCCGGTCCCGCCGGCCGCATTTCGATGGAGGCGAAATGCAAAAACGCCTGTGTGCTATCGTTGTAGTGCACGTTAAAGAATCCCAGGTGGTCAAAATTAATCCGGAGCCCTCCACTACGGCGTACCTCATAATCAGATCTGGTTTTGGCTCGTAAAACCCCAGAAAGAAGAAGATGATTCAACTTTGTGTAGCAGTTTCATGCAGGAAGCTGGGCGGGGTATACCCAATCACAAGTGGAGATATTTCTTCTGGCCCATTTCTAAGCATTCATGCTGGCTTTCCCATTGAGATTAGAGATGTCAGCAATACTTGTTAAAGGTTTCAGCTGGTCACAATTGCAGCAATAATGTGATTAACATTCTTTGCCTATTTATTGCACTATGAGTTTATCTATCCATGTAGCCTGTTACGCCAATCCAGTGTTTAAATTTGTGTTCATTGTAGTGATACCATCATGGTTGCTCCACCAATGCCATTACAGCTTCGTCATCAGACTTTCGTCATGCCTGCTATGTCACACCATCGTCGTCATACAGTCATCATCATCCAATTGTCTTTATGTTGTTGGCATACCAGCGTCATCATGACAGAAATGTCATCCCAATGTCGTCACAGCATTGTAATACCGTCTCCGTCTTTCAATAAACGTTATTTCTTCCCGGTCTTTCCATAATGATATATTGTCATCGTCCAATCTTGGTTTTATCATTGTTGCCATGCCATTTTTGCCATTCAGTCGTTGTCATGCATTTGTTATTAGTCGTCGTGATGTCGTCATGGTCTTTGCATCGGCATCATTCTAGCTTTGGCATCCTATTTTTTCATACCGTAGTTGTCATAGAGTCGTCGTCATGCCAGCGTCGTCAGACACTTTTCATTCCTTTGTTCTCATGCCACTGGCGTCATGCTGTCGTAGTTATACCATTGTCTTCATTTGAGAATTTTAATCAAAATTGTTGTGATGGTATTGCCGTACCACTTACGTCATGTCATCGACGTCATTCCTTCATCATTCCATTGCCATCACTGCGTTGTCGTTATGCAGTCAGGGTCATGGCTGACCCTGGCTAACAAGCGTTATGTTAAAGTGGACCGATCCCGGATACAGTGTATGTCGCACATAGCAGAGGCAATGGAAATTTCAGAATGACCACATTCTAAATAAGGATACCTTAAGCATTACGGTGGTTCACTACATTGCTTGAACGCTAAATGAATTAACGTTGACAGTCATGGTGAGATGGGTTCTGTTAGAATTTTCTGACTTCAGCAGGAACTTAAAGTGGTTATTCCAATGCAAGCCTTGCTACACAATTAAGTACATTAAGCATTTGCAATGGTGACACTGTAGCATATTGAACAGCTTATCCCCGTATGAGTGTGCTGACTCACTGTTGGCACATCGAATTGGATGTCTTAAGAACTTCACCTGCCACCATGTAGCTTCCAGTTTTTGAGCCAGGATAGAGTAGAAAACACAATTTTTCTGCCGAAGTGAAGAGGCAAACACTGCCCCTTTAGCTATGTGGTAAACTTCAATGCTGATACCTAAAGACAGGTACCATCAGCATAAACTGATATCCTAATCGATGTTTGGCAAAGATCGATTGCTTTGGAAAGGGCAGCCATGAAAGTCTAGCACTACAAGGACAGCAGGACGCTTACTTGTGGCACGCAAGAAATGCGCCCCTCATACTCCTTATGACACGATCTTGTAGTGGTGAAATTTAGGAAATGAAAAACCATGAAAGAAATGGCAGGCAGAAAGGCGTCTTTCGTGTAGCACCTGCCTTTCTGTCTACTCTTTTCTTGCAATATTTTTTTCCTTATGTGAGTTTTTTCGCTACAAAATCATGTCTTACACTAAACACCAATTCGCCCAGAAGTTACCTTGCAGTACATATTCTGTAATTTCAAGTTGCGCTCCGATAATGCTATGGGTAAGGAACTTGTGGAAAAAAGGCAAGGCGTAGCCCATGATGCACATTCCTTCTTTTTGACTGATGGTAGAAGTCTGTAGCATGCAGTTATGGGCTTTACATACGTCCATAAATACTGAAGGTGTTGATAGGCCGTCTTTCTTGTGATGCTTAGTGTGAATCCCCAGATCCAGCCTGTTTGAGGCCTTTGCTCGAGTGCAAAGAGACAGCTCGGGCAAGCAGCTGCTACTGAGTTCCATCTTCCTAGTTCGGCCGCTTTCCTGCTACAGGCTTTATTGATGATGGTTATAGTGTGGCCACTAGAACCAAAACTGCCCATAATGCAACATCCTCTTTCTTTTGAGGAAGCTAGAGTAGTGTCTATGAGACAACAAAGTCACTTACGTGTCGAAGCAAAAGTTTCTTTCTTACAGGTGGTGGCGTGCGCTGCTCTGCTGGTTGCCGAGTTTCTGATTGGTGCACTTCCTTTGCTTTTGCTGTAGGGGTAACACCAGACCCAGGTGATTGTGTGGACGGCTGATTCAGTTGTTCAGCACCCGTTGTACTCTCATTTATCACGGTCTCAGTTGGTTCAGGCATATGTAGAAAGTGTGCTGTATTTCTCCTTAATGTGTTAATTTGCACATCTATGTTGTGTGACCTAGTCGTTACTGGTTGAACGACGACACCTTTTTGCCAAGATGCTCCGGACGTGAATGGCTGCACTCTCACGGTGTCGCCTTTAGTGGCCGTAGATGCCATGCTGTCTTGTTGTAGTCATCTTTCATTCGTTGTGTCTTTTTGTGACAATGAACGGGCTGGTGTAGAGCGCGTGGTTTTAGCTGCGTATCAGTTGACGGAAGGGTGATTCTAGTTCTTCGACCCATCATCATTTGGACCAGACTTGCCTTTCTGTTTTGGCATGGCGTGTTTCGATGGTCGAGGAAGCACAGCTGCGAGTCATGACTACTTTCTAATGCTCTCTTCAACGAAGACTTAGCCGTTTCGACCGCACTCTCCACCATTACATTGGGTGGTTTGGGCTGGAGGTCTTGTGTGTGAACTGCCATTGCATGGTGAATTCACCAAACTCTGCACATGCGAACGGTGCACCATTATTGCTGACTGACCACGGACTATCCAGTGACCCCCGTTGGCTGGAAAATGCTAGACACATAGACAATTAGACAGCCCGACCCGGAAAAGTGTATAAAGTAGGCCAATAGTGCTGATTGCATTAATACCGGCCCCCAGTATGCGGGGACTACGTCTACCACCATTACAAAGGCTTGTTTACCTTTTTACTTGTTGCAAAAATATTGTTGCAAGAAAAAAAAATGTCACAGTTTCGCCCTAAGGGCGAAGCAATGAATGCGATAGCAACACAGCAATGTCATACGAAGTAAGGTGAGCGGCTTTGGTAGCAATATGAATTGTAGTAAACATGAGCTGATTAAGTAAGCAGGTGTGCTGCGGCGTAAGTAGACCGACATGAAGAGAGACTCGATGAGCACGAGAAGGCGCGTGTGAAACGGCGGTGTTGATGAGAAGCGCTTCCCGTGGGCAACGCGCGTGCGAAGGGACACACCTGTAGCGCTGCACTGCCGATCCGGACAGCATTACATGTGTAGCGTGCGTTGGAAAATGTGGCCCGACTATTACTAACTGAATGAACAAGCGTGGTGTGAGCGTGCACAAACAAACATAAATAGATCACACTGAATGACTGCAGACAACGACTGTGAAAACGCTGGCAGCAAGCCCATACGCTGCAGCGGGCGAAGGTACGTGCGGTCTATCGCTTCAACAGAAACTGAGCGGCGAATGCACTGTGGATGAAGGTCAGAGCCGTGTGGAGATAAGAGACGGTGCGGCGAGCGACGAGCGCGGTTGTTGGTAGAGGAGAAGTGCGCCCCCCCCCCCCCCGCTCCCTCCGGCGGGGGGGGGGGGGGCTTCCTTCCCGCTTCCTTGCTTGCGCGTGGGAGAGATAAGAGACCGTGCGGTCGAGCGACGAGCGCGGTTGTTGGCACAGTAGAAGTGCCCCCCCCCCCCCCCCCCCCGCGCCCGCTCCCTCCAGCGCTGGCTTCCCGCTGCGTTGTTTGTGCGTGGGAGATTGAGTGCGTTCGCTCTCCGTGATAGCGCGCGTCCCCGCACGCTTCCGCTCGGGCATACGGCGCGCGGTGAAGATTTTATCTATACGGAACCTCACGGCGACGGCTACGGCGACGGCGACGCCGACGGCAGAAATCCGGTTGAAGTGTCCATATAGTTACTATCGCAATAAAATACCCCAACCTTGTTGCCGCAAATGAATGGCTTTGCTCTGAGCAGGGCACAGTAGGAAGAAGACACCGCTGCACACAGGCGAAATGAGCAGCTGCACATGTAGATATGCTATCCAGCGAGCACTTTCGTTTTGGCATGCCATGGGGAGGATGGTGGATTGTGCTTTCTGTAAGGAACAGATGGCACTTGACTTTTGAATATGCCATTTTGTGTTCATAGGGCACTGGCCATGATATTGTCCTAGCGGAAGTGATGTAAGCACGTCATTTTCACTGCGTTCTCGCACGTGTGCCTCAAAGGCGAACGTAGTACCTTCCAAGTATGTGTCTCTCGCTACATGTGAACATCATGGCCATTAGTTTTGTGTGTATCGCTTCTAAACTTTCAATGTCCTTACTTTGGTCTCGCTGAAATCCGACTTGCCCATGATGCAATTCTGATTACGTTCTTTACTGTAACCATTTTTCTTTACTGCAACAGTAGTTAAGTGCTCAAAACTGAGTTAGCCTTGTGCGTCCGTCTGTCTGTCTGTCCAGCTCGTCCCATCCATCCGTCCATTCTTGTACTCTGACGACAACCATTGTCGTTGTCATTGACACACTGCGATGATTCTTATCATTGTCATGCCACCTCATGATCTTCAGCTTCACCGTTGCCACAGCTTCAAGAAAGAGAACATTTCTCCACAACAGCCTCCACTGGAATATGAACCCATGCCGCTGAAGCAATGTGTATTTTGGAGTCGAGCGCACTAACCACCGAGCTACTGTGCAACAGTGCCAGATTATTAGAGCAAAATTTCGTGTCTCATGTTCTTCGCAGGGTCTCTCAATGGCTACATATCAAAAGCCATAACTGAGAATCAACCCGTGAATGATAGAGGGCAAATTCCTCCAGTATTTTTAGATTTTTTCAGAAGTTACGGCCATATGTATACTCAAGAACACAGTTCTACCCTAGTAAAAATTACAGCACAAACTTCTTGTAACTTAATAGTTTTATATATTTTTATAAGATATTTATTTGTACCACAGGAGTTTAGTGTTTTTGTCGCTCAATTGGGGAACTTGCCTTGAATACAACTTAGTCTGTACGTTACATTTAGATTAGGTGCACAAACCTTTGCCAGTTATATCATATACCGGGTATGCGAGGTATTTCAGGACATGGCTTTAATCAGCATAGGCATTAACAATCTCGTTCTATCTGTCAAGGCACTTAACATGTTCTGCACCAACCCCTCTGTCACCTATCTAGCGCATTTATTTCAGGGTATCAGCTTTGAGCGTCACACTGGATATAAAGCAGTAAATCCCCCTAGTTGCCTTGCACGCCAACCAAAGCAACTTCGAGATCCCCACCTTCTCGAATGTCGCCAAACATCTTTTTTTTTCTAGGGTGAGGCAAGAGTTTGTGCCCAATTATTTATGAAAAAGATAATTAAGCTCTACCAATGATCAGACGTAATTCAGACGGTTGATTTTTCTACCCGGTGGAGGTCGTGATGAGAGAGAACCCTGCAAAGCCGATTATGGGCACTGACAATAAGTTTGAGGTGGCAGAATAAAAAAAACAAGCTTCCTGTGCATAATATTATGAGGTACCACTCCTAAGTTATGGATTTTCTCTCACCTACAGTGCCTGCGCCACCCATGAACGGCTGGTTGAGAACTTCAGTGACCACTTCACCCTCAATATGGCGTCCGTGTTTCGAATATCTAAACCTGTACGCCGCTATGTATGGCTGGTGTCACTGATAGAAAGACTAATGAAGAGCCACACGATAAAAACTTGCTAAAGCCTGCTAATGCGGAAGCACTAGTCAGCATCAACACGCAGTATCTGATCCGAGTGTATAGACATTATCGAAACCGAATTCAATCAGTAATTGAGGCTGAAGATGTTTCATTTGCCAATATTATAAAAAAGCAGCAAAAGGATTGCAAAAATAATTTGGAAAGACTATACCGAATCTTGTCTGAAATATTGATGCTATTTCTGAAGTTGTCATTATGTCCTCAATTACATTGGACACCAGGTACATTGTGATTGCGCTTGCTGATGGACTAGTAAAAATACACATGTTAGGTCCACTGCCACTGTACTACAACTTTACAACTGATGTCACACAAGCATTATAGGATCAAATTTCTTGACTGCAATCCGTCTCCTTTAAACAGCTCGTGCAAAGTAGCCAATCGCGGACGAGAAATTTGACCCCGATCAGGCTCGATGGCGATCGAATGTGCACCGTGTGACACTTGTATAAAAACTTTGTAGCCTTGTAAATTGTTGTGGCATCACTAAGGTAATCCATGTTAGTGTTCAAATTTGTATTGTAATTGGCACTAAATCACATTTGGGTTTGATGGGGCTCTGGGTGCCAATTCATTCATATTGGAAGTAACTGGATGAGCAATGCCAAGGAACAACAAGGCAGTTATAACAATAATGATAGCATGACTATTTTTTGTACTGCGCTATTGGATTTTGGACTGAGCCATTGAATGTCAGCAATCAGATACACTATTGGTTGCCCCTATAAAGCAACGTAGTAGGCTAATAACGTATTAGCTGTTACCGTTTTAGACTATTTGCTTTTTGGTTGAATTTTCGGTCGAGTGTGGATGGAATATCGAAGAAATGCGTTGTTTTGAATGGGTGTTCTGACTACATAAATGTTTCTGCTAGGCTATTACAAGGCTCACTGCTGGCACCTTTCCTATTCATATTTTACATGAATAATATCCAGTCCTGAATGCCTCTGTCGGTTCAGATGTGCTTACCTGGTGGTGATTCATGGTTTATGCAAGATTAATCAGAAGACCTAATCAAGCTTAACAATTCAGTGAACTCTACAAAGAAAAGAATGAAATTGGATGCCGCAAAAATCAAAAACTACTAGCAATTACTACACTGCAGACATTGTCAAACTTTGAAAATCTCGTATGTTGTTGGGTAATTCTTACACAAAGCTTAAACTGGGAACCTTGTAGGAATTTCATCTGTGTAAGAGTACAGTAAAGTCTAATTTCTCGGAAGCTTTGGAAACATCCCTTCTTAAGTAAAGTTAAATGCCTACAGAATCAGAATCAGTTTATTCAAGACAAACGTGGATAATTGAATGATAATTATATAGAGAAGGAGGACCCGTAGTTAAAAACTGAAATGGGACCTTCTGCGCATGATGACAACAATTATTAATACAAACAACAATGAAAACGTGTAAAGTTTACGATAATAAAAGGTTTTAGGACACAAGGCATAAATGAACAGAAAACCAGCAGTTGAATGCATTAAATAATAACAGGGCTGCGCATTAGCCAAGAATAGGGAAAACTGCAAAGGTACCTTTTTCAAGAAAATGAGAAGAAAAATTGCGGGAAACAAGCAGAGAAACACAGTTAAAGTTAAAAAAACAATAAACACCTACTACACTGAAATATGAGAGTTCGAAGAAGCTAAAAGGAAGTGCAAAAGTTCTGTATGAAACCTGTGAACTTTCAACAATTTGATATAAAATGGTAATGTTTTCCCGAGAGATAAAGCTGGAAAGTGTAATCATTGCTGGCCGTACTTGGTGCGAACGCTGAGTAAAATAAAGTTCATATTCTCTGCAAATCTAGTATTGTTTATAGGAGACATCTTTGGTATGATGGTTACTGGAATATTACTGTTTAATGCTCTATAAACAAAAATGGCGAGGTTATATTTAACAAGACCAGCCACATTTTAAAATATTATGTGCATGTAATAACTGATTGGCGCTAATGCTTCGATATGAAAATGTTATTAGACGAATATCTCGTTTTTCAATGACTCGCAATGACGTTAGGGGACTTATGTTTCCCCATGATTCGATGTTATAGTGGAATAAATAAAAGCATAATAAAGAGACGTGAGAGTAGAAAACGCGAAATATGGTCACGCTTTAATTAGAACGTGTATTCCATATGCCATTTTTTACGTTAGCTATTTGAAGGTGTAATTTAAGGTGGCGATCAAATTCACACCTAAATAGTGCAATAATGAAATGCAGTTTATAGATGATAGTTGATAGAAATGGATTGCAGGTTCCCAGGCGATTGCTGATGCGATGTTAAGACGACAAAGTTTGTCTTATTATGGCTAATCTGCAACTTATTATGGTCAGACCACGTGCAGATTGGCACAATATCTTCGTTTAGCTTTCTTGTTAGCGTTGTTACACAATTGTTACAGTTAAATGTAGTGTCATCAGGAGACAGAATGTACTTCGATGAGGAGAGGCAACTAGACAAATCAATAATATAAATTAGGAAAAGTAGGGGGCCTAATATGGACCCCTGCGGTACACATACGTTGATAGTGACTTGCTCAGAGTAGTACCCAGACATGTTAACGACTTATTTTCTATATTGTAAATTCTCTGGATTAAAAGTAGTGGATGACCAGTTGTTCCTATGATTTAGAGTATAGCGCAAGTAATTATTGTGATTAATAGTGTATTATCCATTGTTGTGTTGTGATACTGATGTTGTGTTAATAGTGTTAATTATTGTCATTAAAAGTGAAGTTCGCGTGCTGCACGCTGACAATCTAGAAAAATTGACTTTCATTCACCTCAATGCACAGTCTGCACGAAATAAGGAAGATAATATTCTTGCTCTGATTGCTGAATTTGGTTTTGAGCCTGATGTTTTCATGATGACAGAAACGTGGTATAGGAATTATTCTGATGTTTATAGGCCCCCAGGTTACACATCCTACTTCTTAAACCGTTCTTCACGTTTAGGAGGCGTCGTGGTGCTAATGGTGAAAAATAAGCTAACTTGCCGTCTCATAGAGCCTGCAATACAGATGATTATGAATAGTTGAGTGTACAATGTAATGATATTGTTTTTGGTGTTCTTTATCGGCCCCCGGCGCGAAGCTTTCCGTGTTTTATTTCTTTCCTTGACAATTACCTAAGTTGGCTTAACGACAATGGCTTCAAAATTGGTTCTGGCAGGCGACCTGAATATCAACCTATGAAATGTTTCTGCACATGCTAGGGAACTGAGCAGAACCCTCGATATAAATGGTTTTTCAAACGTAATAAATTTACCTACAAGAATTTTTAATAACTAACCTACTTTAATTGACCTCTTTGTCACAAACCTTGATGATTCAGGTCTTTGGTCAGGTGTAGTAAGCGCACATATTAGTGATCACCTGCCCATATTTCTGATCGCCAATCATAATGCATGCGCAGCTGCGAACAAAGACAGTACCGACATAGTCGTAAGAGATATTAATCAATATAGCCTTAATGCTTTCCGTAGGGAACTGTCAACAATTGATTGGTTTAATGTTTATGGCATCAAAGAGCCTGAAGTTGCTTATGATTCTTTCTTTGGCATGTTCAAGTCTTTCTATGATAAATGTATTTTATACAGAATTCTAAAACCTTACCGCAAAAGCAAAAAAACCATGGATAACTAAGAACTGCATGAAACAGATACGCAAGAAAAATACATTATTCAAAGTCTTCATAACTACGAAGAGCACGGAATCTATTAAAATCTTTAAGTACAGAGAAATAAGGTCAACAGCCTTTTATGAAGTGAAAGACGAAAATATTTAAACAACCTGTTTAACTTTGAGGAAATAAAAAAAAACGGACCTAGCCTGGAAGCGACTGAATAGGTTCCTCGGGCGCCGCGAGAACAAGGCGAATACATTAACAGAGATTAGCATAGATGGCAATACAATTTGAGACGTGTACTTAGCAAATACTTTTATTAATTATTTCGTGTCCCTAACACATCGGGCGCATGACCCAAAGTACGCACAATGCATGGGTCACTGGCATAAGGAAAGTGATTTGCTGTTTCCGACGTATGTAGACGAAATAATTAATGTCTATTTAGACCCATAAATAACACTAACTACTGTGGCGTTAATGGAATTCAAATCCGTCTAAATAAATATGTCATTGACATAATTGCCCCTGTACTGGAATACTTCTTCAATTATATCTTCACTGACGCAGTTTTTCCTGAGGGGTTACAAGTTGCAAAGGTCTTAGTTCTGCACAAAGGCGGAGATAAGATCCTGCTTGCCCACTACAGACCTATAACCATTTGGCCAGTATTTTCGAAAGGTTTAGAAAAAATATTTCATGTTCGTATGACTTCTTTTTCTAATAAGCATAACCTAATAACACCATCGCCGTTTGGTTTTTAAAAAGGTCTTTCGACAGAGCATGCTCTTTTGACACAAAAGGAAATAACACTAGACGCCTTCGAACGAGAGGTGTGTGTATATTCGTTGATTACTCAAAGGCATTCGACCTTATTAACCATGTCACTTTAATCGAAAAGCTCAGCCACTATGGCTGCCGTGGTGTATTTTTACAATTAATTCGATCTTACCTACATTACCGCCAGCAGAATGTAATTGTTAATAACTATTCATCTGACTTAGGAGCTTTAACATCAGGAGTGCCCCAAGGAAGCATCCTGGGGCCTCTATTGATTTGCTTATATAATAATGACCTCTTTAACATTGATAACTGCGCTAAGTTTGTTATCTACGCTGATGACAGCACTTTACTAATAACAGCGAGGAACCCAAGTGATGCACTTCATAAAGGAAACGAATTATGAAATTATCAGTCTGGTCTACTGCCAATTTCCTTGTAGTAAACACTGCCAAGACAAAAGCTGTTCTTTTTAGGCCCAAAAATGTAAAATTGATATAGAAGTTGCGCTGAAGTTTGGAAATTTATATGTGGAACTAGTGCCTACAGTTAAGTGTTTATGCGTTCTTTTTGAAGAGCATGTGTCATGGGACCCTCACGTCGAAGCTACAGCAACTAAGTTATCTCGAGATACTTTCTAAACTACGTTATTCAGTCCCAGCAAGTGTGAAGCTTCTTATCTATAACGCTCTATTTAGGTCAGTTTTAAGCTACTGCTACCTAGTGCTACAACTGTTTGTAACATTAAAAAGTACACAATACAAAAAAGGCTATTCGAACGATCGAGAATGCTTCATACGGAAGCCGTTCTGAGCCTCTATTCAGAGAGTCGCATTTAGTTTCACTACCTAACCTTTACGAGCGTACACTCATTAATGGCTACGAAATGGAACTAAGGAAAAAATACAATTCGCTCCAGACTATTGCCTGTTTGACATACAACCAAAACACGCGTGACACTCGATTTCACGAAATGTGGGACATTCCTCGTTTCAGAACCCGCTATGGTGATCAAAGATTGTGCATGCAGTTACTACGTCTTCTTAATAAATAACTTCTGATGCGTATGCACTATATTGGTCCCGTTATTTTTAGATCCTGTTTTTCACATGTTGTGTACTATAAGTGTAGATTTTTGTAAATCTTGTAATATGCCTAGTTATTTGAATTGTTTTCTTATTAGTGCACGCTACTCAGAATTATTGCGTCATGAGTTCATTTTTTATGTACTTCTTCGATTGTTTAATATTGTGATATGTACATTGTTATCTTCTTTTGTTGCACTGTTGGAGTGTCCGCTGTAAAATGTGAACGTCAGTGGACGCTTTCAAGCTTTTTTGAGGATTTTTGACCACTGCCCACAACATCATTGTCTTCTGATGTTGAAAAATAAAATTGAAATTGGAATTGAAGGCTTTGTATAGTTCAAAAAATATGGAGGCTGCAAATTTACCTTCATCAATCGCTTTTTAAAGATATTCAGTAAGAGCTAGCAGGGCTAGATTAGTTAAAAAGCCAGAAGCGAAAGCCAAACTGATAGGAAGAAGCAGTACTAAATTTATTTAAATATATGGTTAGACCCCCCCCCCCTGGTTTTCGATAGCTTTTTCAATTTCTTTATTAAAAAGACGGCATATCCCACGCCCTGTGGGAATCGATGTTATACGAAGCAGTGTGCGGGGAGCCTCCCAAGTCAGCGAAACGACCATGAGAGCACCAAGACGTAGGCGGCTTTCATGACCTAGATGACACGCATGTCATGACTTTAATGCCTTAAGTCCTCAAGAGTCCCTTTAGCTACACTTAAGAGACCTTAAGGCGAAACCTTAGTCATGCTCATGACTATGACTTCGACCATCAACATTTAGCCTTTTTTTTCACTTAGTAGCACATCCGAACCCATTCCTTTTGTTTTTGAGTGTTAATCTTTTTACGCTAAGTAGTAGTAGTAGTAGTAGTAGTAGTAGTAGTAGTAAACACTTTATTTAGGTCCTGTGAAGCTTGGCCCGGGGGCCTGCTAGCCGCAGGCTAGTCCTATGTCGGAACAGAGAGGCCGTGCCTCTCCGCTCGTTCACGGGCCCTCTGAACAGCCAGGAGTGGGACGTCTTGTCTGGGATCTGTGATAGCCTTCGTCCAGTCTTCTTCTTGGTTAAAATCCTGTAACACAGGGCAGTGCCAGAGCATGTGATTTAATGAGCAAGATTCAGTGCCACAATCTGGCCAGAATGGATCAATGTCGGGTGAAGCTTGTTCAGAAAGCCCCTAGAGGGGTAGGACCCCATCTGGAGCATGCGGAGCGTGCTAGATTGTGGTACGCTGAGTCATTTTCATTTTTGATGAGTTATGGTCACGACTATGACTTCTACCGCAATCCTTTAATGTCTCCTTCGCTTAGTTCCCACGTCCGAACCCATTTCAGTAGTTTTTGAGTATTAATCTTTTTTCGCTGAGTCGTTGTCATTTGTGCTGAGTCATGCTCATGACTATGATCTCTACTAGCTTCACTTAGCGCCCACGTGCGAACCCATTCCAGTGGTTTTTGAGTGCTTATCTTTTTTTCGCTGAGTCATTGTCATTTTTGCTGAGTCATGCGCATGACTATGACTTCTACCAGCCTCCTTTAGTGTTTCCTTCACTTAGTACCCCCATCCGAACCCATTTCATTGGTTTTTGAGTGTTAATCGTTTTTGCTGGGTAATTGTCATGCCCTATATAACACGCATGTCATGACATTTATGTCATGACCTATCACTTATGTTTGTCATACACTCCTGTCATACTATGCCAATTTTGTACCTACCAACATAAAGAAACGACAATGAGAGCACCAAGACGTAGAGGGCTGTTTCATGACCTACATGACACGCATGTCATGATATTCATGTCGTGACATATCATTTATGTTCGTTATATACTCTTGTCATAGTATGCCAATTTTGGCACATGCCAAGTTCACAGAATGACGATGAGAGCACAAAGACATAGGCGGCTAGACAGATAGATAGATACTGTCAAAGTAGCAAATGTTCGCCAAGAAATGCTTCGCATTTAAAATGTACAACGTAAATTACTCTATAATTCTGCATGAGCATGTGATCACCTTTTTTGAAGACAGGAAAGACTCGACCGCGTTTGAGTTCACGTGGGAAGACAGCGGGTTTAAAAAATAAAGTTAATGATAGCGGAGATAACGTTACCAATATGTAGTGCAATCATTTTATTATGGCAAGCGTTAATATTATCGAGACCAGCACAAGTGGCTTTAAGGGACCTAATTATTAAAATTACTTCATCAGGCGTAGTTTGAAAAAGGAAGAATGAGGTAGGCGGTTAAATGACATGTTAAAGCACCGAGCGGCATCAGAAGTGCAATTGAAGAAAGCATCACAAAAGACATTAACAATACCAAGTGGATTACTGTATGCCCTGTTATTGTGCATGATTCTCTAAATGACGTTTTGGGTGTTGCGGTTTAAGAAGGTGTTAATTATTTCCGACTTTTCCTAGTGTAATTAGAACATTGCAATTTTTTTTCATTATAATCCCTCTTCGCACTTCTTAGATGATCACAAAGTGAGTTAGATTATTTTTTACGGGCAAGTAGTTTAGTATCAAAAAGTTGCTTTTTGTATTTTTATACAAATTTTCTGAGACCGCGTGGCTTTCAGAAGGTTATCTGTCAGCCATGCGTTTTGCGGCAATGCTACCTTTTTCCTGCATTTTCTTAAGAAAGTGAGACTTGATATACGATAAAAAGTGTCGTTAGAAACCGTGAAAAAGCTTTTGGCGATTATTAGATGATACAATTCCGACCAATCAGTTTTAGTTAAGCTAGCAAGGAACATTTCTTTGTCAAGTATATCTCTGTAGTATTAAACGTTTCTTAAGGCTGAGTGATTGCGCAAGCGTAGAATAGCGTAGTGATCGGTAATGTCGTTGTTAACAATGCCTGCATCCGGTGGGTCAAATAATGCGTGACCAATCAAGCTGCCATCAACATTGTTAAGACAGCGAATAGGGAGAGTATTTGAACATTCATACCTAAAACTATGAAAGGTGCTTGAATAATTAGAAGAATTAGATTAAGTGGTATCTGTGAGGTTAATGTTGATATCGCCCATGTTAACTGCATTGCAGTTGGCACACGATATGTTTTCCATGGCTTGATCAAGGACTTTACAGAGATCAGTAACCAAAAAAGAAGGTGAGCGATAAATGCAGCCTAACATTAAGTTGTGGTCTATGCAGAAGACGGTTGAATCAAATTCAGCAAATACTGATTCACAGTTAGTAATATTTAACTCCAGGTCATGCCGGCGCTTGTATGGAATGTTCGATGATACAAATATAGCTGCACCACTGTGGCTAGTCGCCTCTCTGTGAGAATATTCAGAAACGTATGAGTTAGAGCAGAATGTGTCCTCGTCATGATTACCAAGCCAGTTTCAGACATCCATATTATTGAAAAGGTGTTAAGGTTTGAAAAAAGGTTCTCATATTCATCGAAATGCTTGCGGAGACTCCTAGCATTGAAGTGAATGATTGAATGGTAGTCGCGCGACATGAATGTATTCAGTGCAAATGTTGACAGGTAAGAATCCATGGTGGATGGTAATGGCATTTAAGGGTCAGAATACAGACAGTTAGTCGAAAACAGAAGGGTCAGACGCCTCAGTAATGTGACAAACGCGGCTCTTATTTGCCTTTATAGCCTTATTTTGACAATTAGCCGTAAATAAGTGCTTCCAGTTGTTACCTTTTTTAGCGCCAGTGCTTTGGAAAAGAGTTCCTTATTTTGTGGTGTCAAGTGGTCATTAACAAATATGCGGAAGTAGCTGTCATATTTGCCAATGTCACTCAGGCACAGCCTTGCCTTTCGTGCCTTGCTGGTAAAATCATTCTTTTTTTGCTCGAGAACAGAATCTTGCAATTAAGTTCATCTTGCCGTTATCTTTAGTAGAGACTCGATGAAGAACATCGAGATCAGAGGAAGTCACGGGACATACAATTTTTCCGCCAACTGTCTCCATTACAGCAACACAGTCCTCGCCTTGAGTACAGGGGATACCCCTGATCTCGATATATTTAATGCGAGAGCACTGATCGTGCTCAGAGACCCTGCGCGAAAGTCAGCAGCTCTCAGTTTTAACGTGATAGCGTTTAGGGCCCCGTGTCACAGAAAATTTGGCCTCGACAACCGGCATGTGATCAAGGGTGGCGGAGAAAATCATCCAATCACATCGACCGCGCAGGCGCTCCACGTGGTGCAAGGTTTTCGTGAGCAAAAATTGAATTTCTCACAGTGAAATTTGTCAAAAAATGGTAAAGTACGACTTTACCATTCGCCGTTGGATTCGCCGTCGGATTGTTTACCAGTCGACGACGGATTGTAATTTGAATGTACGAATAAACCTAATTCTGCTACGAGGAAAATCAAACACAAACCACTTTTCCAGCATTTCTACCAGACCTGCGCGCGTCGGGGCAATAGCACACAATAAAATAATTAAAAAAGGAGCTGGCACCTTCACATTTAATATAAGACCAGTTATATTCTCCCTGGAAAAACGTCTTTCCAGCAATGCATATCAGTTTAGAAGTGAAGCCGACTTCAAGGGGATCGGTGTAAGCTTGGTCTTTGTAAGCTGGCTTTCCCACCTTCAGTGTTGCAGTGAATGGAGCCTACTTGCGGTATGTGAACGATGCGATGCGAATAGGTCCCGATAACGCTATCGCGTTTTAAGGGCTTTGTTTTCTGCCACAATAGAGACATTTTCACTGTGCAGCTTGTCAACCAGATCATTCAGGAATTTTAAACTGGACTCAAGGCTGTCCACGTGCTTCTTTACCTCTAGGACGTCAACCCCAGAGGTCTTCAGACCTCTTGTTTACCCTGCCTCAGACTATGGAAATGTAATATGGGCCAACCTACTGAAAGCTGTAGTTCCCGGGAAGCCTGATAAGCAGCCAGGGATCTTTGAATGCTATCGCGTTCCCGTCTTAAAGGCGAAGCTTAAGCATCCTCCATTTTTTATCAATGCTGACGTGAACTTATACGCTGCAGACCGCTCCTGCTACTGAGGCCTAGGCCATTGCAGCCTTACCTGTGCTCCACAGTACTCCTACTCAGACGACGACCCTGTTCAGCCTACCACCATGCTTTGTGGAATTTCGCCATCGCCTTTTTTGCCGGCGCCGGGTCTGTCCCCCATACCGTGGGCGTAGTGGCGTCGCGTTTTCCAAGTCTATGTGGGACTGGCCGGAGACCCCACTGCTGATTTCAAAAAGAGGATTATTCTGACCGCTCTAGGGGTTGAGGGCCTACATACATATTTCGAGCTCCAAGACGCCCAGACGCAGGCGGGGAAGACCAAATATTCATCGATCGCGGAGTCCACGAATGTGTACGAGGAGTTGCTAAAGATGCTAGAGCGACACTTCGTAACAACGCTCCATGAATCATCAGCAAGGAAGGACGAGCAGTGTGGTCAGAACTTGGGGCAATTTACAACGGCGCAAGCAAATTCGATCGGATTCCGTTGCAGAGTAGACCAACAATATGGCGGTCAGCGGCACGAGCGGAATCCCCGGCTGGAATCCGGTAGGAGCCAACATGGAACCCGCGCTGCCCGACCATCAACCACCTGCTACCGCTACGGGTCCAGGTATCACCTCGCAATTTCACCGTCCTGTCCAGCTCGAGATGCAGTTTGTTTCAGCTGTGGAAAATGGGCGTACATAGAAGCCGTGTGCCGTTCCACTGGATTGGCATCAAAAAAGGGCATAGTTGGAACGCAAGACACCGACGCTCGAGAGACTCCTACAGTTCTCAGCATCTCATTTACACGTGCCCCTACGAGAGCCGAGTGCCCCGAGGAGACTCATCTGGGTGCCCGTTCGATTATTCCTCCTACACCGTCTCTTCTGACACCGTCTCTTCAGATCATTATTCCAACGAGGCCCACTCCAATGCCTCCTAGTCCTAGGCCTACGTCTCCGATGCGTACGTCCTTGAAGAATACTGCTTCGATGCCTACTTCTCCGAAGAATACTTCAATGCATATGCCCCATTACATCTTTAAGCCAAATTCCCCAACCATGTTTCCCCAATTCCCCAACCAAGCCGCAGTTCACTTCACTGCCTGACTTGTCGGGCGACGGACCAACCGAGCCAGATACGGCTCCTGTGGGCGTCAACTGTGCAGGACTTCTACGGACGTCGTCCTGTCATGTACGACGCAGCCTTGTGGGTCAACGGGTCCTTGCACCCATACCCCATGCTCCTGCTGATGGGCATCGGTCCACAGTGTCCACATTACTTTCGTGAACCACGGGACGCTACTACTAGTTCACTACTTCCAGCGTCGGCTAGAAGTCGCTGCACCAGCGGGCCTGAAAATTCCGACTTACGAGTGCGTGAACCATCTGCGGCTTGTGCAGATGACTTGGATGGATGGGCAATAAGACGTCGGAAAGCTTGGGATCTGTTTGGACACCATGTTACTTAACCTAGCTCACAGTACATTTTCTTGTGGTGTGTACTTTCTTTTACTGGGTACATTGTTTCCGTGTTTTTTGTTGTGTACAGCTACTGTTTACTCTTATGAGTGCTGTGTTTCTTTCAAGGAAGAGATGATGTGATGCTGTCCATTCATTCGCCGACTGGGAGGCCCCAGAGTAGCCGTGACCAAGCGCTGTTGGCGTCACCTGGTGTCATGCCTATTTATACAGGCGTCACCATGATTAAACGGGGATCGTATGATGTGTTCTTTGATTGTGCATCTGTCTTTAATTCCATGTCGTCGGCCGACCGCCTGGGGCGGAATCCCCCTTGGCGCCGCCACCCGGGCCGCCGTCGACGACATAACAGATTCCCATCCAGACCGAAATGTACCATGGTAAACTTTTCTGCGCTCACTGACACGGACAACGACGAGGCAAACAAGACATGCGCAGAATCGCAACTGAGTGGTTAATAGGTGAAAATGACATATAAACAGAGGAACACGAATACATCTGATTGGCCATCCAACCATGGATAAGTTGACGTCACAAACTAGCATCTAAAAACCCTATCTCGCGATCAGCTAGTGACACTGAAGGGTCGCTTACACACCCTCGTGCAGTTTTTATCTTAAATGCGCCAAACAGCTCCCTAGTACTACGGTCCCTATTACGGTACAAAATTCTAGTTTGTTTAAGAAGTGGAAGGCAGTTGTCCTAGTTTATTTTTTACTCATCCTGGATGTTGCCTGGATTTTGTCTGGATGTTGCTCGCCTGGATGTTGCCCGGCAGCAGATGGTGTTGTACGACCGTTCCAGAGTCATTCGGCTTCTCCTGTCGTTCTAGCGCCAAAAGAAGATGGCACAGCTTGCTTATGCGTAGACTATCGACGCCTAAACGATGCCACTATTCGGGACGCTTTTCTCTTTCCCTCAATTGAGTCAATTCTATCAAGTCTAGGTAGTGCAAGAATGTTCACTACACTTGATGGCTCTCGGGGATTTCTCCAAATTGAAATGAAACCCGCTGACATCCCCAAAACAGCATTTCACTTGCTATGAAGGACTCTTCGAATTTGTCAGCATGCAATTTGACTTGAAGAACTCGCCTAGTTCTTTTCAACGCCTAATGGATATTGTTCTCGATGATGTACAGCACAAATTTGCAATGGCATATATGAATAAAGTTATCTTTTCACGCAATTTTGAGAAACATCTAGAACACCTTGCCATCGTTTTTCAGAAACTGCAGAGAGCGCGGCTTACCGTGAACCCCAAGGGAGTCCAATTAGCGTGCTCAACAGCATACTTGCTCGGTTTTATTGTGCACGACGGTCAGCTTCGTCCTGATGACGCGAAGCTTCGCGTCACTGCAGAATACTTTTGACCGCACACGTCAAGAGCTTGCAGCGTTTTCTGGGACTGATTTCGTTCTACCGTTCATTCATACTACGCTGCGCAGAGCTCATGGTTCCGCTTAATTAACTAGGGCGAAAAGGCGTAAAATGGAGTGGGGGGCACCTCAGCACAATGCATTTAGAACACTGACCAGTGCAATTGCTGAGACCACAGCTCTAAAACTCCCCCACTTAAACCATTTGGGCTACAAACAGACGTTACCAACTATGGCCTAGGCGCTGTTTTACTACACAAATTCGAGGGTGAGTTACGGCCAGTTGCTTTCGTAAGTCAAACTCTAATAGCCGATGAAAAAGAATTACACAGCGCGAATGTCTTGCCATTGTACTCGCGCTTAAAAAATTTGACATGTACTTGGACAGTGCCTTTTTTACTGTCCAAACACACCATAGGGCGCTTACTTGGCTGCAGCGTTTACAGAATCCAGTAGATTGACTTGCTCACCGGATATTAAGATTGCACAAATATCATTTTACCATGGAACATCGCACTGGTGCACAAAACTAAGTTGTTGATATACTTCTACGTGCGCCTTTGCCAGAGCCTTCTTCCTACCAGGAGTCACCTTCTCTCGTTGCTGCTGTTGACAGACTCGCGATGGGGTACCTTGGTGAGCAGGAAACGCCTCTTCTAGGCGCAGCGCGTCCTCGAACAGTTAGGCGGCTCTAGTGCGCAGTCGTGTACCATCGGGGAGTTTGGTTCTTATGTACTCGCTGACGATGGCCTTCTGCTTCGCTACATTCTACAAGCTGACGAGGGTGACGCTAACTCCCCTATTCGCGTAGTGATCCCGAAAAGTCGCAGAACAGCCTTCATTACTTACTTCCACGACTCTGCTTCGGTTAATCACAGTTCTGTCAGCAAGACATATAAGTTATGTCAGACTGCTACTTGGCCAGGCATGCGGCAGGAAGTTTTACGACATGCACGAAGCTCCTCGATTTGTCGAGTAAAACCACGTGGTCTGCCACCGGGCTTGATGCAGCCAGTTCTTAATCAAAGCCCCTGAAAAATCGTCACGTGTGGTGTAATGGGCACTTTCCTCCGTACTCTGCGGGGAAACCGCTACTTATTGGTGGTTACTGACCACTTTTTAATATTTAATAAACGTCTTTCTCTCTCTGAGCACTATACGAAGTGGGTTGACTTATACCTTTTGCGTTCACTTACATCGCGGCATATTTGGCGCTGTCTCCTCGATGTCTTCTCGCGTTTTGGTTTCCCACCACAATTGATAACCAACAACGCCACTTAATTCACGAGTCGCACATACGCGAGGCGTGTTCTGCCTTTGGCATCGAACACAAAAAGACAACGCCATACCATCCACAGGCTAACGTAACCGAACGCATCAACAGAAACCTGGGCCGGTATTTTGTAGCAATGCCTTTCCGATGCTAATGCCTTTTCTAGCTTTTCGCGCTTGGTCAGTGGTCAGAGCGACGATCGGCTTACGTTATCCACGGGATCAGCCGGCCGTGAGCGGTGGATGATAAGACTAGTATAGAATAAAGCATAATGCATCGCTACAAAATACCGGCCCTGAGGTCAATGCTTATTGCACATTATGGCATGCTAAGCTCTAGGAAATTGCATTTAAGAAGCATACCACGGTGAACAGATCCATTGGTTTTACGCCTGTATATCTGAACTTTGGCAGGGAAATTTCATTTGGACTAACCCATACCTCGGTACCGTCAGACTCGGGCTATTCCGATAACAGTCGTTTCATAAATGCACGGCGTAAGAGGCTTACAACCGCTATCACTGCCCCTCGTGAGCAATGCTCTGCTCGAGCAAACACGCCAATATAACTCACACCGCCGTGACGTTCAGGACGAACTAGGTGGCCTAGTATTACGCCGTACACATGATTTGAGCAACTCGGCTAAAGATATTTCACTGGCTTTAGCACCTCGATGGCATGGTCCATTTGTTATTTCACGCAAGCATGGAGACACCACAACCGGCACCTTAGTTGCACCAGTACATGTCTCGGAGCTCAAGCACTATAATATTTCGATCCCTTCTTAAGTTTCACGGTATTCTCGTGACCCCCTCTGCTGGCTCATTCAACACTGAACCTGCAAGATGTCAAGGTCGACATATGAAGTTTCTTAATAGCATTGCCACGCCAGAAATTTGCAGGTTGCAGCGCTGACCGGTTAGATTCACAGCGCGAGCCCAGCTCGTTCTTCTTCTTTTCTCGAGTGATGGCGCCCGCGCGCCTCGTTCAAACAACCAAATACCATACGCGTGTAGCATAATCCCCCGGCGGCAGAAGCGACGTCCCAGAGCGTCGAAATGTCATTACTGGGTGGGTGATACTGCTTCAGTCGTGTAACGTGCACGATATCACTGGAGTGGGAAGCTGATGGGGCGTCAGGGGCGATCTCGTAGCTTACGGTGAGTCACGGCACGAAAGCACTCGGTAGGGGCCTGTGCAACGAGACAGCAGTTTTTTCTGACAGGCCCACCTGACGCGACGAAGACCATAGAAGCACCAAAGAACCAGGCGGTAAGTGCACGACTCGGTGTCGCTGGTCGTACAAACGCCTTTGACTCTCTTGGGAGTGCAGAAGGCGGTCACGGGCAATTTGCCTTGCGTGGGCAGCGCGGGCGACGGCATCAAGTGCATATTCACTGGTGTGTGCTGCGTGAACAGGGAGGGTTGTGTCGAGGGGCAGCGCTGGTTCTCGGCCGAACAGAAGGGAAAATGGCGAATAACCGGCTGTGTCGTGGCGCGAAGAATTGTACGCAAAGGTGACAAACGGTAGAGCGAGGTCCCAGTCAGTGCGGTCTGAAGAGACATACTTCGCGAGCATGTCTGTGAGAGTGCGATTAAGACGCTCCGTGAGGCCATTTGTTTGCGGATGGTATGACGTGGATAGCTTGTGCCTCGTGGCACAGGACTGCAGGATGTCCGTGATAACTTTTGACAGGAATGTCCGGCCACGGTCTGTGAGAAGTTGTCGCGGAGCTCCACGTAATAAAATCACGTCGCGTAGAATAAAATCGGCAACATCTGTGGCGCAGCTTGTAGGGAGCGCTCGGGTGATGGCGTAGCGCGTGGCGTAATCTGTGGCCACAGCGATCCACCTGTTCCCAGAGGTAGAAAGAGAAAAAGGACCAAGTAAATCTAAACCAACCCGAAAGAATGGTTCCGCGGGAATGTCAATTGGTTGAAGGTAGCCAGCAGGGAGCGTCGACGGTGTCTTGCGTCGCTGGCATTTCTCACACGAAGCTACGTATCTTTGAACGGAGCGAGCAAGCCCTGGCCAAAAGCAGCGTCGACGGATCCGGTCGTAGGTACGTGACACACCGAGGTGACCGGCAGTGGGGAGGTAGTGAAGTTCTTGGAGAAGAGCCGAGCGAAGGTGTTTAGGGATCACAAGGAGTAATGCTGGGCCGTCGGGGTGAACGTTGTGGCGGTAGAGTACGCCATCTTGAAGTGTGAATAAGCCAAGGGAGCTGTCGGCAAGTGACGATTCCAGGCGATCAATGATGATACGCAAGGACAGGTCACGGCGCTGCTCGTCGGCGACATGGACCAGTGGAAAAAAAGTTGCAGTGGCTTAGCTCGGCTATGCCAGGATATACGTAGCGTTAGCAAAGGTTCAGCTGATTATTCTTAGATTTCCTGGTTGTCTCCTACGCTCAACCGCTAATTGCCAGGCAACTACTTCGGGATCCGATGAGTCAAGCTTCTCCGTTCTTCTGCTCTGTTGAGCAGCATTTGCGCTCTCCTTCTCCATGGCTATACCACACTGGCAAACGCCAGTCAGAAGCGCAGCGGCTCCAGCGCAGTGTCAGACGGCGACTGCACAGCGAGCGCGCGCCGGCGCCAGTGCGTCTACCACGGCTACGACGTCACTCCTCTGGAATGCGCAGACCGGCGGCGGTGAGTCGCGCGCGGCGGCGGCGGAGTGCGCGAGAGGTGCTGGCACCGGTGGCTCCGGTGCGCAAGCCGTGTGACATCACTGATCCTTGCGCATGCGCAGCACGGCTCTTGATGTGCCGCGCGAAACGGGCTTGGCTAGGCCAGTGTAGCTAACGCTACAAAACAGAGAGAACGCAGGCGTCGGTGTCGGGTTCAGACGAAGAGGTTGGGTCTTCGACTGGGTAGCGAGAGAGGCAATCTGCGTCCTGGTGTTGGCGTCCCGACTTGTACGTCACTGTGTAGGGATATTCTTGCAGTCGGAGAGCCCAACGAACGAGCCTGTCAGCAGGATCCTTGAGCGACGAAAGCCAACACAGCGCATGATGGTCTGTGATTACTGAGAAGGGCTTGCCATATAAATATGGGCGGAACTTTGAAACAGCCCAGACGAGAGCAAGACATTCGCGCTCGGTAATTGTATAGCTGCGCTCTGCAGTTGTCAGGAGCCGGCTAGCGTAGGCTATAACGCGGTCGTGTCCGTGTTGCCGTTGCGCTAAGACTGCGCCGATCCCATAACCACTGGCATCGGTTCGGACCTCTGTAGGTGCGGACGGGTCAAAGTGGGCCAATATCAGTGGATTGGTCACAATCGTGATAAGGCGTGAAAATGCAGCAGCCTGAGGGGAACCCCACGTAAAAGGCACGTCTTTCTTCAGAGGTTCAGTGAGTAGTCGAGCGATTGCTGCGAAATCTTTCACGAACCGTCTGAAATAAGAGCAGAGCCCCACATAACTCCGGACGTCTTTGACAGACTAAGTTACAGGAAAAGCTGTTACTGCTCGAACCTCCTCCGGGTCGGGTTGTACTCCAAAAGCATCGACGAGATGGCCGAGCACTGTAATCTGTCGGCGCCCGAAGTGGCACTTCGATGAGTTTAATTGGAGCCCAGCCTTGCGGAAGACGTCAAGGATAGCTGCGACGCGCTCAAGGTGCGTCTTAAACGTAGGAGAAAACACAAGGACGTCGTAGAGGTAACAAAGGCAAGTTGACCATTTGAAACTTCGAAGCAGAGAGTCCATCACCCGTTCGAACGTGGCGGGGGCATTGAATAAACCAAACGGCATAACCTTAAATTGGTAGAGGCCATCAGGAGTGACGAAAGCGGTCTTTTCTTGGTCTTGCTCATCGACGGAAATCTGCCAATAACCAGATCGAAGGTCAATGGACGAAAAGTATTTGGCACCGTGAAGACAATCAAGAGCGTCGTCAATTCGTGGTAACGGGTAAACGTCCTTTTTAGTTATTCGGTTTAGGTGGCGGTAATCAACGCAGAAACGCCACGCGTCATCTTTCTTTTTGACGAGCACGACCGGCGACGCCCAAGGACTCGACGAGGGCTCAACAATGCCTTTGGCGAGCATCTTGTTGACTTCCTGCTGAATAACTTGCCGATCTGCCATCGACACGCGATATGGTCGGCGGTGAATGGGAACAGCATCACCAGTGTTTATCCTATGCTTAACAAGGGGCGTCTGACCAAGTGGGCGATTATCAGTGTCAAATATGTCGCGGTAGTAAATTAAAAGGCGATATAGGGCGGCTGCTTGGTCAGGGGTGAAGTCCGAAGCGACCATGCGACGTAATGGGCCGTCGAGGTTCAAGGCATCCTGCGGGTAATCAGAAGGATCTGGAGACGCGTCGGCTGCAAAAGCAGTGACGTGGTCGTCTGTCACTGACCGGAGCGTGGCCACCGCTATGCCTTCAGGTAACACTTGCTTCGTCAAGCCAAAATTGACAACGGGGAGACACATCCGATTAGCGGCAAGGGTAACGACGCAGTGTGGCACAGAGATGTCGTGCGCCAGGAGGACATCACGAATAGGGGTGAGAACATAGTCGCCATCAGGCACGGTTGCTGTTGAGGCCAATTCGATGAAGGTTAGGGCTTTTGGAGGTTACCGAACAAACGCTGTAGTGAATAGGGTGTTTGGTTGTTCGGGGCGAACGTCGGAAAGAAGAGGAAGCTCGAGGCATAGCTTACCGGTGAAACAGTCGATGAGGGCAGAATGCGTCGTCAGAAAGTCTAGCCCGAAGATTAGGTCATGAAAGCAACTGGTCAGCACGGTGAACAGGACAGGAACTTGGCGTCCAGCAATTCCTACGCGAGCAGTGCACATACCACAGACGGCAACAGTGCGTACGCGTACAGCTCGAGTCACAGCAGGCGTAAGAACTTTTTGAGGCGACGACATAGGTTAGCGTTCATTATGGGCACTTGGGCTTCAGTATCAATCAATGCCGTCAACGGGACACCATCTACGTCTACTTCAATGAGGTTCGTGTTAGTGAGGAGCGTCAACGGAGGATTTGGACCGGCACGAACGTGATGCAGCACTACCACCAAGAGCTGCATGGCCTAGTTTTTCGTTCAGCGGTTTGGCTAGGAAAAGCGGCGAGGTTGGGGTCACGGGGAGCGACGGCGTTGAGGCGACGGCGATCGCCCGGAGGAACGGCTGTCAGGGGCATCAGAAGTAGGGTACGGACGGCGAGGTGAGTAACGGCAAGCGTCGGCGTATGGGCGAGGAGCAGGGAATGAGCTCCGGTACGGCGGCATCCAGGTGGTGCGGCAGTGGCGGATACGTGACCAACTCGGCGGCAGCGGAAGCAGATCGGTTTGTCGTCAGGTGTTCGCCATTCAGCAGGATTGCGTGGTCTGGGAGCGAAATACTCGTAATTAAAGGTTGTGGACCTAGGAATGGGTGCCGAATCAGGTCGGGAGACAGAGCAGGCGGTAGGGATGCCAAGGTTTGCAATTTCTTGCCGCAGAACCGCTTGTAGAACGGAAATAGTAGGGGCCGCTGGGTCAAAGGTACCGTCGAGAGGTCGAGGATGAAGGGGGGTCGGACTCGCCGCTTTAATCTCACGGCGAACGATACGCGTGACGTTCTCTTGAAATGGTCGTGTGGCAGGAAGAGCGGAGCAAGAGTGTTTTGGGAGGCGTGTTTGGGAGCCGGGAAAACTGTGGGACGACGCGGCGGCTTTTGCTACCTCGAAGCGGCGGCATTCTTTGACGATGGCTTCGACAGTAGAAACGTCGTTATAGACGAGCAAATTGAAGGCGTCGTCCGTGATGCCTTTTAGGATATGGCCCACTTTGTCAACCTCAGTCATGTGCTCGTCGACTTTCCGGCAAAGCGCGAGCACTTCCTGTATGTAGGAGACACGATTCTGTCGACGACTGGACACGGGAAGCAAGCTGTTTTCGCGCAGCCTGTTGGCGACCTGACGGGTTACCGAATAGGTCGCGAAGCCTCTCTTTGAAAGTGTGCCAGCTGGACAGCTCAACCTCATGGGTTCGAAACCAGACACGCGGTGTTCCGTCCAGATAAAAGATCACATTGGCAAGCATGATGCTAGGGTCCCAGTGGTGGCTTCGGCTAACACGCTCATACATGCTGAGCCAGTCGTCGACGTCAACGTCATTTTGGGCGGAGAATGTCCCAAGATCACGGAGACTAGGAACCGTAACGTATGTTGTGGTTGGCGCCGCAGGTGTAGGTGACGACGAGTTGTTTCCATCGGAAGCCATGGCTGAGAAGACGATGGTGCGGCCGCTTCGGAGCTTCGTGGCGAGGACGGGGAACGTTCCACCTCCACCAGAATGTTACGCGAAGGACGAGTCAGTAAGACTACCAACTATTTACAGGTTGTATTTACAACAGCGGTTGAAGCGCTGACCGGTTAGATTCACAGCGTGAGCCCAGCTCCTTCTTCCTCTTCTTTTCTCGAGTGATGGCGGCTGCGCGCCTCGTTCAAACAATCAAATACCATACGCGTGTAGCAACATTTCGATGGCTTTAGCACCTCGATGGCATGGTCCATTTGTTATTTCACGCAAGCATGGAGACACCACAACCGGCACCTTAGTCGCACCAGTACATGTCTCGGAGCTCAAGCACTATAATATTTCGATTCATTCTTACGTTTCACGGTATTCTCGTGACCCCCTCTGCTGGCTTATTCAACACTGAACCTGCAAGATGTCAAGGTCGACATATGAAGTTTCCTAATAGCATTGCCACGCCAGAAATTTCATGCAACGCACTGCCCATATTCTGAACGCCAGTGCCGCCAGTGTCCACGGACCCACAACCGGTACTACCCCTATCCTTCTCGCCGTACACTGCCAGGTGGCCGCCACACCATCGCAACCTGGCCGGGCCTTGATCGTATGAACAGCTCCGTCGGTCGGGTCGCGCGGCTGCCTTGGGAGTTGCAGCCACGGCCACTCATCGGGGACGCGCCAGAGCTGGTTCCAGAGCCGTTCCGGGGCCTTCTCCTCACAGAGAGATATCCCTCCGAGCAGCCTCCTTTCTGCACGCTAGGGGAAGCCCGCATAGTCTGCCCCTTATGCCGCGTTGCAGAAATATTCTGGTGTGTTCATCAAGCGGAGTATCTCCACCAGGCCAGGCTCGCCGCCTCTGCGCTTTGCAATCCTGGCCTTCAGCCGCCCGTTCCAGGCACTGTGGAGGCCGCTGTTGCTCTCCTCCGGTCCTTGCGACCACGCCTTCTTCGAGAGGATGCCTTTGGAGCTCACCAGGAGCATCCCCCGGGTGTGGAGGCCCTTGCTCCCCCTGAGCCACAAGCGCCCATGGAGGACCTCCTCGACATGCATCTGTGATCCTCAGGGGAGAGGGCAGTATAAGCATGCCGGCTGCATGGCTGCGCTGCTGTGCCGTCATCATCACCATCTGGGCCTGGCTCATGCGCACATGCCACACGCAGTCAGCTTGGGGCCGGAGCGCGAGGAGCGGCGTTCAGTTGGCCTGGGGCTTCGGGCAGTAATGGCTCTTGAACCCCGTGTCGTCTCTGACAGCGTCAGCTTGCCACTGGCTCTGATGCCACGTCTCTGAGCCCATAGTTTCCAGGAACCTCTCCGAGAAATGTGGCGTCAATCAGAGCATTTTTGACGTCTTTTTAGTCTTCGCGGCGTCTCGGCCATTTTGTTGGCACGGCGCAGTTTCGGCAGTCACGGCGTAGTCCAATAGTGCAGTGGTGCCATGTGGAAGTGTAGAAGGAACGCAAGAATTCAGTAGGAGCCCAGCAAACAAGGCTACATTTAAAAAAAAGTCACAGGCCTGCGCGGCACAAGGAGCACAGTCAAAGCGCAAGCTGGTGGAGCGGCTCAAGAGTAGCTCCAATTTGGGCACCACGAACAATAGGGTCTTCGCGGCAGTCTGTTCGCCTCGTTTTGACGATAACGATCTGAACTGTCCGCCCGGCGTCGACTTACATGTCGGGTGCGCCGCATTTGCAGGTACATCAACTGTATGGCGCCACCATACTGGCGGAGGCTCTGCAGCTCGGGAGCGCGTTGATTACGCGCCTCGTCTGAATCGCATATCGTCGTCTAGTAACGTTTGTCGTCTGCGTCTGCCAACGCTGCGTTTGCAGGCAACTTACCTAGATGGCGCCACCATACTGGCGGAGGCTCGAGTCGTCTCAAAAATAGGGTATACTAATAAAAATACACAAAAATAGGGTATTTTGGACGGCCCGATAGCAAGCGCTTGCGTGGCTCAGTGGTAGAGTATCCGGCTCCCACGCAGCGGGTGCTGGTTCGATCGCGGCGGGAATCGGTTACCTTTGTCGCGTTTCTGGCGATAACGGTTACGCGGAGGACGCCGGCGGCGGCATCATCGCGACCCGAAACGGCTATTGGAATGAGCCACAGAGTTAATATACTGACTCTAGAGGACAAGCTGCCCATAGGGCCCATGCACTGAAATCGGTCACCGCAAGAGCACCGCCATTATGATACTATGATTTTGGCAGCTCCTGAAACGCTTGCTAGACTTGGCGATAGTAATCAGTTTTAATCTGGCAACTTACAGCTTGTAGTGCATGTGCCGCCGTGTGCGCGTGGGTGTGGGAGGTGTTGGCCGTAGAGCTGGCATTTACGCAACCCAAGGATGATCCTATTAATATTTCCGGCGGTATGTGGTTTTCAACGGTCACGCACTAGGGAAAATACCGTATAGCTGTTAAGGCTTCCCTGTCTGCTGGCACAAGTGTCACTTGACGATCAATAGGTAAAAAATGCGCTACTATGATGCTTCTCGAACGATTGCGATGAATCACGAAAGCTGTCGACTCGCGTGATGTTCTGAACAAGTCAGACACGTTTACTTACCTGTGAAGGCAAATACCAGAGCCTTTTGAGCTTTAGTCTTGCAAAAAAGGCACGAAGGTGCCATCACGTCAACCGATGCTGTCGCGCGATCACATATCAGAGCTAAACTATACCAAACGAAACCACAGAACACCCATAAAGGAACTACCACGCATCCGAAAACACAAATAAAAACTATCCGCAACCGAAACTCGCGTTATTGAATGAATGAGTACATCGTGAATTGCATAAATTACGTTAGCAAGCCCTTCCTGTAAGCTTAATATTCACACATCACCTTCATAACGCCATCAGGTATTTGTTTTTTATGACACAGCATAAGGCGACCTATACTTGTTTTCATCTCTCAAAAATAATTGCGCTGGCCACATTGACAAGTTACAAGATGGCGCCGACAAGAAGCCGGCGCCCTAGCGGTCCCTCCTTCTTCGGCCCAGCTTTGCTTCTAGAGTCAGTTATATTAACTCTGTGGAATGAGCCCATAACAGCTTACGCTGTAAAAAAAGAAAAAGACAGACGGGTCACCGACCAGGCAAACCCTTACATGCGCAGCCGGCCTCACTCGCTTTGCTGGCGTGTCTGGCGCATGACGCATGCATCTGGCGCATCTGGCGTGCCTAGTTGGTCTATCGCTAGGTAACGCAAGAAAAAAGTCGCAAAGTTTAACTTCATTTATACGCAAACCTTCTTAGTTCTATTGAGAAAAAAAAAAGATAGAACAATGTCTCTTAACTTCATTTCACATTTTTTTTCTATGCTCGCGCCAGCTAAGGGATGGCATTATTACTAGCGTGCTGTATTTCCTGTTGCCAGTTTTTGCCGCGTTGAACTGTTGAATTTTGTTGAATTTCTTTCTCTCTGTGGCAGCTACACGTGTCGCGGGGCTGCCGCTGCCAGCGCCCTCTCCGTGAGGGCCTCCTCGCCTGCAGTAGCCGAGGTCCGCACGCCGCAGCCGCCCGGCACTCGGGAGCCGCGTGCGCCCAGCTCCGGCAGCCCGTTCGGTCGCGCGCGCACCGACGGAAGCTCAAACTCGAAGCAGTCGCGGGCGGCGAGTCGAGCAAGCAGGATCATGGCCACGTCGCGAGCAGGGCTGTTGTTAGTGTGCGCCGCCGCCGTCGTCAGCTCTGCGCACGACGTCACCACGACGGACGACTCTTTCCGCAACCGGAATGCGGCCGTAGAAGGTGAGTGCCGTCACGTCTGCCGCACCTCCACTTCGACGATTCCGGTTAGCGCGGAAGCCGCACTTGCGCAGTGCCACACATAATCGGCCCCCACTGCAAGCTCGGCAATTGTTCGTTGGGGCCGCGTTTAGCGCTTCTCGTGCTCGTCAGTAAGGATCGAAAGCAATCTTGGATTCGCGTTCTAGTAGAATGTAGCGGCTCTGACCGAACCGCGTGGGCGACCATGCAGTACACCAGCGCCCGACTTGCCGATTGCGAGGTTAAACTACCACACAGACTGATTGATCCGGCCGGATTCTATATTCCGAAGTTCACCACAGGTTCTAACATTCCGTCGATATGGGCCAGCGTTCTTTCGCTGCCGGAATCGTATTCTGCGCTGCCTTGAACTTGCCAGCAGAATCGAGCAAGAATCGTTAGCATAGTATCATGCATGTGCAGACATTGAACACTGTATTAAACTTGTTCGCAGAGAACTTTCCGAAGAGCTTCATGCCAGGCGATGCCAAGCGATCAAAAATACATACGATTACTTCTATGTAGAGACCATGTTGTTTCCCACTCCTTTCTACGTAATTTGCCACCTTCGTTTGATCCATCGTCAAGTCTTGCGGAACGACACTTTTTTGCTTGCCAGACGGGGCTGATGCGAAGAGTTACATTTCCTCTAAGAGAAGAAGCTTGCATTCCGCAATTTCATGAAGTCTGATTAACTGACTCTTCGAATATTATGCTATAATATCGAAAGCTTCCACACTTCAATTGACTTCGTATGAGATTAGAACAAGAATTACGGTTTAAAAATCATAAAGCTTCTTCCCAGTACGTTGAGACAAAACAGCACGAAAGAACGCTTAGCATCGAACGATATTATTTGTGAATCAACAGTTATTACTATTATTATTATCACGTTGGAAAAAATTAGGCGTGCAGACAAGGAACTCAAGAAGATGGAAACGGACAACACAAACGCTTTTTCCCTCTTGTGTCCGTGTCTGCCCGGCAAACGTTTTTCTAACGTCCGTGTCTGCCCGGCAAACGTTTTTCTAACACGAAATCTTTATTGTATGGGTAATTACGCAAGCGTTGCAAGAACGATCTGCCTAAACGAACAAGCAAGGTTATCCAGATCCAACGCACAATTTCGAATATATGAAGCGGTTAATTAAATGCTATAAATCTGTTAATCTTCGGCAATGTATTTTTCAGCATAGCAACTAAGTGCCTGACCTAGAAATTAGCAAGACAGGGAAACCACCACCATGGCATGGCGACTCATGCGATCTACGCAGCCGCGGATTAGTCTTCGGAATTGGCCCACGTTTCATCGCGCCATCTACCGAATCAACCCGGTGACAATTCACCGTCGCACTATCTCACAGGACGGTCCACTTTATTGGGGAAAAAGCCAACCGAGCAGACGCGCCAAACCTCGGCGAACAAGGCATAAGAAGCATCGCTTTATTGAACGAATTATGTGCTTGAAGGCATATATGAATTACACTGAGGATATTTAGTTGCCGTTTGATTTCTCACTGCAAGGTTTCGTATGAAACAGAGCCGGCCAATGGCACACGTATGCTGGGGTAATGGTTCAGATGGTGCGCAATATAAGCCGATTCATTATAAGATTGACATCTGGTGTGGGACCTTAGTGAGCAAGACATAAGCGGCAGCCCTCGGAAGCAGCCACGATCAGCACTGTCGGGGAGAGTTTGCCTAGAGCGCTTCGCTTTAAAAAAGCCGTCATTTCTGTGCATTACGTCTTTTCGGAGAAGCGCAAAAATCTTCTTGACTAGCTTCAAACTTTGTTTTCTGGAGCACGTGCAAAAAATGCTCGTGCAACGACGCTCGTTGCACAAGGATGGATACTTGACCGCTAGGACGTCTTCGCTGGGAGTCGACCATTGTGACAACTTCAAACGTGAAACAGTGCGAAAGCAGACGACTCTTTTTGTGCTCGCATATTTTTTTTGTCGGCACGTAGTACATAGCACGTGCTCGTTACTCGGCACGAAATACCAGAGAGAAAGCCGAGGCCCACACTGCCATTATTACGCGGCCAGGTAAAACAGAAGTACCGCAACGACCTGCTTTGGATATGTACATGTATGCACTTTACCCGTACAGCGGCGTGGTTGTACCGGCTATTGCCTCAACAGCATTCTAAAATTCCAATAAGCGCACAGCGTATTTTTGTTCGAACAACAGTTCTCATGCCCAAACTCACGCAGAGTGAATGATTTATTTGGATCAAATGTTGGAAACTGTTGTGTCGCCGGCTTCTCCACAAACAATAAATTTATCCATAATCAAGGGATGATGACATGGGGTGATATATAACAAATGTTCCAGCAATGAAGTACAATCCGTAAACATGATCAAACAATCAATATACAGTAGAACAGCAGCAAAAGGCCACATGCTGCATGTTCTACGAATAAACACAAATCAATAAATCAATTCAATCGAATAATGCGAAATAAATAAGCACACAAGGACGTACATACTAAGTGCTAATACAGACATACATTATTGCTTTCAGTAAATAAGGTTATTAAAACTTTCAGAGCTAATCGGTGTAATGATGTGACCCAAGCTCTTTTTTATGCTGAGAGGGAGGCACGTCAGCTCGGGCCAACGTTCGATACGTATTGGCAGTTCCTGGCCGAATAATGGCCTAAGATTAACAGCATAGTTCCAATATGGGCTGTGCTGTTCTGATTCCTGGCCCAATCATGGAATAAGATTAACAGCGTGGATCGAATATCGGCTGGGCCACTCTGATAGACATCCAACGCTGGCCCTCTTTGCACATGCAGCAAAAAATATTAGCGCTGCTGTTCAACAAGGCCGGGATTATTGGACCGATATTCCTGTGTATTTGCCAACATGGGTTACGAAGTTGGTGTTGTGTTCTGCCTTATATCGGTTTCGAATTGATCCTGACCACTGGCACCCAGCCGCGCCTAATGTTGTAATCAGCTCGCGCTGATCCTTTCCAGCTCTCCAAATAAACTAATGCAGTCGTCGTCTGGCCCCCAAAGGAAGAAGTCGTCTCTTGTCTCTACGGCGCTCAGCGCCACGGCGGGTAGGCCTCACCACGTAGGTCTCGCGTTCGGCCGCCTCGCACGTCTCGGCCGCCTCGCACGTGCGCGACCTGATACCACAGTTGGCTTTCTTGGAACAACACAGGGCTTGTAGTAAGGAAACTTTTGTAGCGTAAAGCTACACTGGCCTAGCCAAGCCCGTTTCGCGCGGCACATCAAGAGCCGTGCTGCGCATGCGCAAGGATCAGTGATGTCACACGGCATGCGCACCGGAGCCACCGGAGCCGGCACCTCTCGCGCACTCCGCCGCCGTCGCGCGCGACTCACCGCCGCCGGTCTGCGCATTCCAGAGGAGTGACGTCGTAGCCGTGGTAGACGCACTGGCGCCGGCGCGCGCTCGCTGTGCAGTCGCCGTCTGACACTGCGCTGGAGCCGCTGCGCTTCTGACTGGCGTTTGCCAGTGTGGTATAGCCATGGAGAAGGAAAGCGCAAATGCTGCTCAACAGCGCAGAAGAACGGAGAAGCTTGACTCATCGGATCCCGAAGTAGTTGCCTGGCAATTAGCGGTTGAGCGTAGGAGACAACCAGGAAAGCTAAGAATAATCAGCTGAACCTTTTCTAACCCTACGTATATCCTGGCATAGCCGAGCTAAGCACTGCAACTTTTTTGTTCCTGATTTTGTAAATGTATTTTTGTATGACTTGCTAAGCTTAACTGACGTTTAAAAAATCAATACAAACTTAAAATCTAGGGCTTTAGGTTCCTAAACCACAATATGATTATGAGGCAAGTCGTAGTGGATTAGGATATATCGTAACCACCTGTGGGTTTTTCCCGTGCAGCCTATGCATGGTACAAAGGCGTTTTTGCATTCCGTGAACACCGAAATGCGCCTCCCTATGAGTAAAGCCAATGCACACCGTAGCAAGCAGGGGAAGTCGTATATCGGGCAAACTAGCCGCTGATTCACTGATCGTGCAATGGAACATCAGCTTTCGATAAGACACAACGGTATTGCGCGTGTGCCTGCGCATTTTAGATTTTGTATGTGCTTTCCGCGGCTTTGGAGGATCAAGATTCTCGGCAGAATCAAGAATTACACTGCTATATAGCTGATGGAACCGTTTTATATTGCCTCGAGATGGAACGCGTGTGTTAGTGAAACTTCTATTTCTTTTTTAGCAGCGAAGATAGGTTCATGCGCGGAATGTTGCGGTGAAGTAATAATCATGCTTATATTTCAATGGGTTTATGTTGCGCATGTGTGGTAAACTCCTTATATGGATGCCTCTGACGGAAAGAAAATTTTGTTTAAAAGTTAGCGCTTGTCCGTGTCGATACCCTCTCGTCCTTGCCTGTCTTTGGCATATGATTGTTTTTTCGCTTTCTTTTGTGCCTTCTTTTCTGTCCTTCAACCTTGCCACGCCCCCCCCCCCTCCCTCACACACCCACGTAAACCTAGTCAGCGCTCATGAGTGAAGCGCTCAGGCAGCTCCATGCTGCTAAGTAGAATAGGCCGCGCAGGCATCCTGGCGGAGTGTGCGGGGGGGGGGGGGGGGAGGCAGTATTGTCTGTCTTGTCGCTCTCCGTCCCTGCCGCCCGAGGATAGCCGTGGAGAGTGTAACGTTTACGCCGTTTTCTCGATTCAACATTTCCTCGCACCCTTTCCTTCTATGCATGGCTAGCATACCGACTAGGTGGCGTGAGTGCTTGCAGTCTTGCCCGTTCTTGTCGGCGCACAGCTATCGTGAGGAATGCTCCCTTGCGGTCGTCATTCCTACTGCTAATCCTACATCTTAAAAAACGCAGCAATTTTGCCACGGATGTTTGCGAGTGATAGCTAATTATAGCCAAAGGGCAACAGATTAAAGAAAGTTGGCGCTGGCGACAACCATCTTCGGTTTGGGATGAACTCGGTAACACAGGAACGCCGATCGTACAAAGGTGAGTGCATGTGTTTTGAGCATGTTGTACATTTTCTAAGGCGCTACATGAAGTCAATTAGAAAACGGTGCATTGTGTTGTATGTTTTACAAGTAAGCTTGTTTCAATGAACTAAATTTCAGGATACTGTTGCCTTAAAAATTATGTCCAGCTACTCGAGCGATTTTTCTTGGCGCTTTAATTCCACGATTTCTGTGCATATTGTTACGGAAGGATAAAAGAAGAGAGAGAAAGGAGAAGATCGTGAGACGCTGGCTGCTATGTGTTGTTGCTGGTCAGCCTTCTTGACCACATTAATTCTGCTTATATATATATATATATATATATATATATATATATATATATATATATATTGTAAATACATTGTCTACACTCCCAACATCCCGTCCCGTAACATACTGGGGGGACGTGCTGGGTCCGGAGCTCCGCAGTGGACGTCGCATTAGAGCACTGCACGGGCTCGGGCTTACCCGAAAGCCCGGGCCGGGCCGGGTAGAGCAGTTTTTTCACGGGCTCGGGCCGGGCTCGGGCACGGCGTGTGCTTTTTGACCCGGGCCCGGGCCGGGCTCGGGTTTTTTGACGCGGGCCCGGGCCGGGCTCGGGCTTTCTGCGAGTTATTCTCGGGCTTCTTAACTCTGAAAAACATGTATTTTTCGGTCTCGGGCCGGGTTCGGGCCGGTTTCGAGCCGGGCTCGAGCCGGGCTCGGCCGGGCTCGGGCCGGGCTCGGGCTTAAGGTAAAGGGGTGGCGGGCCGGGCCGGGCGGGTAACGTAGATTATTTCCGGGCCCGGGCCGGGCCCGGGTCTCGCCATAAAAGTTTTGATCGGGCTCGGGCGGGCCGCCCAATGTAAAAACGGGCCCGGGCCGGGCCCGGGCTGCAAAAATCGGCCCGTGCAGTGCTCTACGTCGCATCACCGTCCCCACCATGACACGCGGGATCAACGTCGTTGCTGCCTCCAAAGTCACCGTCGCCAGCTACGTCTGTGTCCCCATCGGTTGTGTTTGTGCAACCCAAGGATCCCAGAACATCCTTCGGGACCGATGGCGCCGACGTTGAAGAGTGGGTGGCTATGTACGTTGAAGAGTGGTTGGCATGAGTGGACTCAAGAGATGAGACCCTACGCCTTTGCTAGCTAACCTGTTGCTGTACCTAAGAGGCACTGCAAATGTGTGGTACGAAAACCACGAAGAGAAGCTAACCAGCTAGGACCAATGCAAAGAGAAGTTAAAGGAGTTGTTTGGCAAACCAGCCGGCCGTAAAATTGCCGCAAAACAGTAACTGGCCTCCCGTGCCCAATCCCCCACGGAGTCCTTTGTCTCGTACATCCAGGAAGTGCAGGCGCTTTGTCGTAAAGCCGATCGCGATATGACAGAAGCTGAGAAGGTCGGGCACGTGCTGAAGGGAATCGCTGGCAACGCCTTTAATCTGCTCAGGTGCAAAAGCTGCTCTACAGTTGTTCCTATCATCAAAGAGTGCCGACAATTCGAGCAGGCCAAAGCCGACGCGTCCTGCAACCATTCGCCAGACTTCCCGATACTGCCGCAACTGCCGCAACGTCGACGTTGCGGCAGTATCTGTCGGGTAACGTGGCAAACGCCCGCACAGCAGCATGCGTCGCCATGAGAGGACGTAGTGCGAATCGTTTGACGTGAACTGGAAGCGATGGCGCCCGCATCTCTCTGTTCGCGTAGCCCTGATGCTACCCCTTTCAGTTCCCCTCGTACAAGCCATCGTTCGCCAGGAACTTGAAAACATTGGTCTACTTTCTGTATGAGCTGTCGCCAACCCCCGAGTCAACGAACGCGCTTCTACTATTTTCGCTCCCCCCCCCCCCCCCCGACCCTTCTGTACGCGTTATCGCAACCCGACTGAGTGGAGAACTGTGGGCGACCAGCCGATGTGTTTCACCGGTCGTCGCATTGGTCATGTCGCCCGATCCTGTCACAACTCGTGGCCCTCAACACCTCACATGCCGATGAACGTTAGCCGTGTTGATGGAAATACCTGTCGCGTTTCACCCACCGCCGAGTCTAACAGCGCCGACAACTCTGCCAGGAACAAGTGGTACAGTCGCTCCAGTGGCGTAGCCAGAAATGTTGTTCGGGGGGGGGGGGGGGGGGGGGGGGCTCAGGTTGCAGCGCCGCCTCCTCCTTATAGAATTTGTCGAGGGATCAAATGCATGAATAACTGCATTGCAAATTTCATTGTATATTAGATGCTGCAAACGAATTATTGAACGCTATGCACTGTCCATTAAAATATGTATGTTTTCATAACAGAATATATTCGTATGCCCCAAAAATTGTGGCAAAAATAACTGATATTAATGCTTCCGTGTTTTTTTTGTGTAATTAATAAGTAAAGAAACCATGACATGAACTTTAGAACTATTGACCCTTTTCGCGGAGCAGTTTGTTTTAGAGAAACGAGATGGCGCTCACGGCGGCGCGCCATACCTCTCCTCAGCGACCGCGCACGAATACGAAACCATTACCGCTTCTGCCTTGCTTCTGTGCGATCAGCAGCCTGTCGGAAATGCAACTGAGTTTTCGCTAACACACTGTGCTCCAATCATGCTAGATTGAATCATGTGGATTGAAGACGTGTGCAGTAGTTGGATGCAAAAATAGTGAGTGGCATGTTAAGGAATAGAATGAATCTGTGTGGCGAAGTTCGCGGACCGCTGCTGCAACTGTCCGAACGTGTTACCGGCACTTCCTGATGTACGGCTTTCCTAGAGGATACAGAAATTTGCTCATCCGCCAGCCTTGTATCGCTAACCTTCAAAGAAAGGGCTTCATCCCCAGAACGTCGGCAACAGTGAGTACCACTCGTTAAACAATGACAAAGGGAGTAGCGCCGCTTCCTGTGTCATAGTAAGTTTCGCGCACGTTATCTATACACATCTGTCCAAATGGCAGGAAACCTTACGCCCACTCTATCGCCGACGTATCAAGAATAAGTGAATGGACGCACACTTGAATATATGCGCACTGTATACGCACAATAAATGACGGACTACACCTATGGCGCACCAATGGTCGAAGCTGAATGTTTCGTGACGGTACACAAGAGTAAGCAAGTTACTAGCTGTAATATATATTTGCTACAAGGTATTACAATGTACAAAACAGCTACGTTTCAAGCCTTGTGCGCAGCAAGAACAAATCTATCGGATTCGGAACTGAGCACACCCGCCAGTGATTAGGCAGAAAATAATCAGATAGTGGCCGCACCGAGGAACTTCACTGAGTCAGAAACTGACAAGCCACTGCTTCAAAATATTTGCTGAATAAAGAACAAAGAGCAAAACACACTAATCCTGACTGAATTCATAATCGCAAATCTTGGAATGCATATTTAGCCCCGCTTTTAGAAGAAGCACCATATAAACTGCCTGCGCCGTTTGGACATAGCTCAATCAGCTCCGAAAGCGCTTTTGCATGTTCTCTGAAGCTGTGATCAAAGCTTCGTGTCATCCACCTAGTCACCGTCTACGATATCTCCGAAAACAGAGGTTTTCTAAGCCGTGGCGGCGTCCTACACTTCCATTGTAAACAAGGAGGCAACGGAAGCAGTTGAGGCAAGCAATGGACGCGTCACCACGTGATCAAATATGGCAGCGCCCACGGGATCACCGCAAAAAGGGTCAATATCAGTTCGAAACCAGCAAAGCAGTGCATGCAGCTTATATGAAAAACGTAAAGACCATGAAATGAGTAAGTTGAGGACAAATATTTTGATGAATCTTTGTCATTCAAGAACCTTGTTTACATTTTTCTACATATGCAACGGCCAGGAAGAAACCTCAATGACGCTATCCCTCGTTGCAATCGATTGCGCAGGAGCAGCTGTAAGTCGTCGTGTATTGTAATTACACCGAGATAATACTCGCAGCAGTGAGTACAAATAAAAAATGTCACAGTTTCACCCTAAGGGCGAAGCAATGAATGCGATAGCAACACAGCAATGTCATACGAAGTAATGTGAGCGGCTTTGGTAGCAACAACACGCAGAACTGTTGTCGACGCCATCGGCGTTTTGCCCGCGTTAGCTCAAAATGCGTGCGGCGTTGGTGACTGTTGCTGGAGCCTCTGATATAAATAGGCACTTGGTGCCGCAGCTAAACGTCGCCTCCCTTCCCTCCCCCTCCCCCACGGCCTCTCGCGCGTCCGAAGAAGGCGCGTTTGCTCTACATATATGGTGATTGTAAAGGAGAAAAGAGACGCCTACTTCTGCAGCCCTTAAGCGAGCACGGCGCAGAACGCGCGTTTGTTCTCCGCCGTGCGTTCACTCCCCGTGAAAGACGCGCCCCTCGCGCCCTTTCACTCGCACATACAGCGTTCGGCGCGCGGCGACGATTTCATCTCCAAATGACGTCATACGGAACCTCACGGCGACGGCGACGGCGACGCCGACGGCGACGGCGACGCCGACGGCAGAAATCTGCTTTTGAGTGTCCATATAATTGCTATCGCAATAAAAGTGGGAGTTCCGCAAAGTATATATTAGAAATGCGAAGATAGAATGGAATATACAAATGCGAAGATACAACTCGCTAAAGGGCAAAAAAAGAGTCGCTGGAACAAAGTTCACTGCTTGTATACACAAAACCTCGCAACAAGATATTTAAAAATACGTATCAGTCTCCAATAAATCTACGTATTTAAGCAAACGTCAGTGTATATAATGCGTCAAATACGACAAATAAACATGTTGCTCAGTCACCGATAGTAAACTTTGAGCACAGAAAGACAGATGATCCTGGCAAGAAATCGTGATATGTACTTGGGCCATGCAGCGGTCGCGACAGTGCCATGTGGGTAGAATAATAGAGGAGTAATGCATAAATCAGTACGAAAATGTGTAATTTACCTGCCTGCACAACGCCAACAATTATTCTGCACCCAAAATTAAAGGAGGGCATTCCTTCGTTTCAAAAAGAAATAAAATCAGGTAGCTGAAAAGGAAAGAAAAGGACAAACGAAGGCCACAGATGATGCGGTAAGTTGAACTACCCAATATCCGAGTGTTTTTGGCGAACGCCGCGTGGGCCGGGCTTTCAATGAGCAAGGTCGGTCAAAATTGGTTATTGGTATCCTCATAATTTTTGTATTCGCGTGATAATTGTGATCATGATGCTAACTGCTAGAATAAACGGCGAAAATTTCTGCGGTTTTAAAAGCTAATGAGCGGTCATACGTTTTCATAATTAAGAACTTATGGACCTGAAGAAACAGTGCTTTTTACTTGCATTGATATTTGCTGCTTCGCTATCTAAAGGACAAACTTCTCTCGGCGGGAAAATTGAGCGAAGTGGTCACGTTGGTGCCGACAGTCTCTGTGGGTGTATAGAAGCGCCAGCCTAACCATGCGTTCCACAGACATTGTAGAGCGCAAGTAGTTTTTAGTAAACTCTTGCTAAAAAATATGCTCTCTGCGCTGGCAGTGGTCACTGGAAGGGTGACTAGAAGCTGCAGCAGTATTTACACATTTACATAGAACCTGCTGTCGCAGTGAGAGATGGGCATCTATTCTGGTGCTAAAACCTAAAACACTCCCTTGATGTCGTTGGCATACTTGTTTAGGTACCTTGCAGAAACAGTAGGCTGTTCGATTCCGGCGAAGTCCGTCGTTTCATCAGGAAGTATGGAGAAGCAGCCTGCTTTTGATTCTAAGCTTTCTTTGATAATGTCACCACAAATTTCTTTAATTTGGTTTTGTGCGTCTGGGCTTAAATACGAGGCAATACTGGGGCAACTTTCCAAATGGTTCTTCAGATATGTATCTCCACAATCAGCTCGCATGCGAAGAAGCACTCTGAAAATGCCTTTATTTTCAGCAGGGGCATTGCTTAAATCCATAGGGCCCCTGTCCCTGTGGCCACGGAGAGCCAGACCTTGTCGCCCGCAAAAAAAAAAATCCTCAATAATAGGCCGTTCACTTTCTTCTGTTTTCTCATATTTTACTTTGCCTACCCTGGTCCAGCTGATCAATCACATTGGGCACGCTTCCTGAAAATGTTTGGAGAAAATTATCAGCTGCTAGCTGACAGTCACGGTGATATTTAGCATCTTCGTGTGTGTGGGAGATTGCGAGTTCGCGCTTCCATTTATGGAACGGCTTGGACACGAGCGTTCCAGTGCGCGCATGTTGGCCCAAGTTTATAAGAACAGTAACCCCATAAAGTTCTAGAATTGAAAATCTTTTAAAGCATGCCTTTGGAAATTTGAGCGCACCTTTCGCGTCAAAAGTTTGAGAACTTTATACCCATAAAGTTTCGTAATTGAAATCCATGCGCTCCGTATATTCCGCGGCCGCTTCGAGATGCCGCAACGCGCCCGCTCGCTATCGAAAAGCCGTTGAATGTTTATGCTCGGATGGGGCTCCTTGCGTTACGTGACTCCAGGTGCAAGGGCGTTGTCACGAAATCCAGCCCGAGTTCGCAATGTTCGTGCCGAAATGTATTTTCGAGCGTGAAAAGGACATTGTAGACAAAATGCCAGAATGATTGCCGGCGTCGGTGGTAGTTTTGGTCGGCGGTGCATGCCAGCTCGAAAAAATTTCGGGGTGGGGCTGAAGCCCCATCAGCCCCCCCCTTGGCTACGCGCCTGAGTCGCTCACCATCGCCGTGCGGACACCAGTCTCGTTCATCGCAAACATGTCACGCATCTTCCTGTTCGCCACAGCCACGTCGCCTTTAGTCCCCTGAAAGCTTTCGGCCGCGACCTTTCGTAAATATAAGAAATGCAGCCTTCGGAGGTGGGGCTGCATTGACTACTACTGCAGTAAATCTTCTGCCTGTGCCCACAACGAGACGTGTAATTGATGTTAAAGTAGACAGCGTACCTGTCCAACCACTCGTCGACACTGTAGCCCACGTATCTGTGATAAGTGCTAGCCTGTGTAGACGAATAAAGAAGGTCTTCACCTCTGCAGCGGCACAAGTGCTTCGTGTGGACGACGGCGACGTGCTGGTTGTTCTTGGAACGTGTGCTGTTTAAGTATAGCCGGCCGCCCTACTTCTGTTCTGTTTGCTGTGATCGATAACTGCCCTCACGTCATTAACTTTGGGTTGGACTTTTTATCCAATCATTCTGCTCGCATCGACGGCGCAACCAGCCTCCTTCTGTGGGAACTTTCTCAACTCGTGATGCTCCGAGCACCACCCCACCGCGCCTATACACGCTTCAAGGTGTGCGTCTGTCACCCGAGGTATTCACATACGTCGCTTTGGCCACGCAGTCACAGGTTCCTGACGGTGAATATGTTCTTCGCCCCATCGTCTACGTGCTTTTGAATCGGAACGTTGCTGTTCCGCATACGCTGGTCACGGTTACCAATAACGGTGTCGTTCTTCCGCTTCTTAATTTCAGCCTGTGCCATCAAGTGCTTCCGGCCGACATGTTCTTGGCCAGCGTTTCTAGTACTTCCGAGTTTGACATTAAGAGTCTGAATGCCGAGAATGGTTTATTAGCGCCAATTGCAGTTCACAGCTCTGGTTACTTCATGGATGACTTTCTCAGTGGCTATGGTGTTGGGCTGCTGAGCACGAGGTCGCGGGATCAAATCCACCCACGGCGGCCGCATTTTGATGGGGGCAAAATGCCAAAACACCCGTGTACTTAGATTTAGGTGCAGGTTAAAGAACCCCAGGTGGTTCAAATTTCCGGAGTCCCCCACTACGGCGTGCCTCATAATCAGATCGTAGTTTTGGCACGTAAAACCTCACAATTCATGGATGACATCGCGAAAATGATTGCACCTGACCTTACGTCTGCTCAAGCCAAGGCCATACGTCTCCTGCTCGAATCGTGCAGTGACATCTTTGATTTCGGCGACAGGTCTTTAGGCCAAACATCCGTTGTTCACCCCAGTGTAAACACTTGAGACACGAATCCTATTCGTCGGCGTCCCTATCGTGTATCGCATGCTGAACGCAGAGTCATCCATTCAGAAGTGATCGAAATGCGCAGCAAAGGGGTCGTCGAACTATCAGCCAATCCTTGGGCTTCGCTTGTCGTCCTTGTGAAGAAAAAAAGATCGTACCAGACGTTCTTGCGTCGACTATCGCCACTTAAACAATATTAGGCGAAAAGACATCTACCCACTACCACGCATCGATGACGCCCTCGACTTTTTGCACGGAGCTAAATACTTCTCGCCCATTGATCTTCGATCCGGCTAGTGGCAGATTTCTGTTGATGAAATGGTCCGCGAGAATATTGCCTTCATGACACCTGATGGTTTATATCAGTTCAAAGTAGTGCCCTTCGACCTATGCAATGCTCCTACGAAATTTGAACGAATGATGGACTCGAGGCTACAAATGAATCACCTGTCTTTGTTATCCTCACGACGTTATTGTTTTTTTCTCCCATGTTCAGCAGCCACCTTACCCGACTCGCTGCAATTCTTGCGGTCTTCCGAAAAGCCGGCTGTCGGCTGAGATCCACGAAATGTCAATTCGGGTGCCGTCAGATAACCGTGTTGGGACATCTCGTTAAAGCATCCGGTGTACAACCAGATCCGGAAAGAGCTCCTGCCGTTCGCAGTTTCCCTGTGCCACGTTCTGCGTCTGACGTGCGCTGCTTCATCGGCCTGTGTTCTTACTTTCGCCGTTTTGTGAAAAACTTTGGCAACGTTGCTCGGCCTTTAACAGATCTTCTAAAGAACACGCCATGCTCATGGGGCCGGAGAAGGCTCACGCGTTCGCCGCTCTCATCGGATTTCTGACCACCCTTCCCATACTTGCCCACTTTGATCCACCTGCACCGACCGAAGTCCACACTGACGCAAGTGGCCACGGCATAGGCGCTGTTCTCGCCCAGCAGCAGAATGGTACCGAGTGCATGATAGCTCGCGCCAGCTGGCTGCTGTCGCCTTCGAAGAGAAAGTACTACATCACCGAGCGGGAGTGCTTGGCTTTAGTTTGGGCTGTCGCCAAGTTCCGGCCATATTTGTATGGCCGAACGTTGTCGGTCAGTACAGACCACCATGCCCTCTGCTGTGTCGCCATTCGGGACCCGACAGGATGGCTTAGTCGCAGAACTTTGTGGCTCCAGGAATTTTCATTTCTGGCTATCTACAAATCTGGACGTTTGCACAAGGACACTGACTGCCTTTCTCGTCAACCTGTGGATCCTCCTGATCCTGTTGCGCATGATCCGGAGATCTGCGTGATGGCTTTCACTGACATAAGCAACATGCTCCCTGGACAACAACGCGACGAATCCTTGCAGCCCATCTTCGCCGGAATGCAATCTGGCAGCGCCGACGTCACGTGCTGCATGTTTCTCCGCCACGACGTCATTCTCCACCACGATGCGCCTCGACAGTTACTTACAGACCGCGGCCGCTCGTTCTTGTCTCGAGTTGTCGACGACCTCCTCCGCTCTTGTGTCACAGAGCATAAGCGGTCCACCGCCTACCACCCACAAACGAACGGTCTTACGGAACGTCTCAACCGAACACTCACAGAGATGCTGTCTATGTACGTCTCCAACGATCACCGCGACTGGGACGGCCCGCTGGCTTACGTGACATTCGCGTATAACTCGTCCCGACATGACACCGCAGGATATTCACCCTCTTATCTTTCGTATGGTCGCGACCCCACATTGCCATTTCACACCATCCTACCTTCTGCGCCACGTGTTGCAACTGATTACGCTCGTGAAATCATCGATCGCGCTCGCACACCGCGTCAAGTCACCCGATCTCGTCTAAAGGCATCGCAGGTTACACAAAAACAGCGCTACGATTGGCGCCATCGCGATGTTATGTTCGCCCCAGGTGCTTGGGTGCTCCTTTGGTCACCATGTCGCCATGTGGGCCTCTCCCAGAAGCTTCTCACTCGCTACACAGGGCCTTGTGAAGTCCTACGTCAACTTAACGACGTCAATTACCAGATCTCGCCGTTACAGTTTGATCCGTCCTCAAGTCCGACGCCTGTTGATATCGTGCGTGTTTCGCGACTGAAGACAGACTTCGCTCATAGTTCTTCGCCTGTCATGCGCCGAGACGGTGCTTCAACACCTGGGGGTCCTGTTACTGAAGGATAAAAGAAGAGAAAAGAAGGTCGTGAGACGCTGGCTGCTAACGTGTTGTTGCTGGTCAGCCATCTTGACCACATTAACTCTGCTTGTATAAATATTCTAAATACATTCTGTCTATACTTGCAACATCCCCGTAACAATATCACTGTTGAAGTTTTAAAATTTAATATAGTTTTGTGCTTTCTTAGCGTTGCAATTTTTTTTTCATTCACGTTGCTCTGCACTGCATCGATTTGGGATGGCCCAGAGCATGGTTTGTCGTGGCGATTGCAATGTTATGTTGCGTTTGCCTTCTATTATCATGGGAAAGTGATGTGCGTATTATAAATTTAGGTTGACTAGAAATTTAGGACAGCTATTTGTGTGTAGTGATTACATTACAAATGTGACAATATAAATTTTCCAATGCCATTTATTTAAACGAATACATTTTCATATAACCGCTAGATAGTTGTCGAGTTCCCGTAGTGGAGGAACGCAATTATTTAAGGAAAAAGGCCATTGAAAGTAAAACCGTGGTCTTTACTGCTGGAAAATGATGCTATCGCAGTAAGTGAGCGCACAGCCGAAAGAATAATCGAAATCAGCTATCTTATTTTATTTATTTTTTGCGCTCGTGAATTTAGGTGCTGATACATTTCTGGTGTAGATCTTTCAACGTTTACTGAAAAGAAACGCTGTGAGGTGGATTGACGATTATTTTATGCTGTATTAGGATGAATGCTAAAAACTGCTGCCAACCCAAGCATTATCACGCCTTATATATAATACTGAAACAGCCCTGGATAAGGTAGAGCACCTTAATTGCCTAACTTAACTTATTAACAACCTCTGAATAGTGCCCAGTGTAGAACACTTGTAAATCTTTGTTTGTGAATTTCACCCAAATTCCAGGACTTTTATTTTATCATGCCATGGGTGCTGCCTGATCCTGCTAGTCATTCCGAGGAACCGCGGTTGTTCTCACTGTTCCAGGTCAAGCACCATTTCCTGCAAACGCACGCGGCAGTATTTTTGTCGTACCCTGTATAAATTCCAATTTTTTCTAGTGCTTCCTGATGCAACTTCTCGGATTTCACATGTAAAATTTTGCACGAAGGCCGCTTTGTATCTACAGTATTTGAAACTAAGCATTTTATGCTGTAATAAGTTTTGTTGCACTTCTTTAATTCTAAATTGCTACGTTGACTAGGTGAGAGGTGTAAACAAGATGGACGCATCCTGCGCATTTTGTGTTTGTGTTGTAAATGTTCTCTGTAACACCTTCTACATAATATGCCTTATATGTTGAAATGTTCAATACCGTTGGCCTCACAAATTCATTGCAGCCAAATTTATTGATTCACCCCTTCGAACTCTCTGCTCAAACTTCTATTCCCCCCCCCCCTTTTTTTCAATGGCATGATGATGAGGATGATGATTTCATGGCATCCCCTTTGAAACGGGGCGGTGACAAATAGTCACCTAGCCTGTTTGATTTAATCAGGTATACTATACATGTGCTTTATCTAGCATTTTTGTATACCTCTTATTATTCTTTTTCGTTTTTTTATTTCATTTACCTTGTACCGCTACCTATGATTTTACGAGATCAGGTCGTATCAATCTCCTCCCTGCTTTTTTTCCACCAATACTCTAATCCTCTCTTGCTTCTCTCTACGACTGCTCGGTTGATGTAGCCTACCACTTAAACCCGAGCGCTTCTGGAAGAGGTACGTTACCTACGGTTACCGCTGGGTGAATCCCTTCGCATTCCATTAGGATGTGGTGAGTGGTCTCGGATCTTTACTACAGCATACACATGCCTCATCTAGTTCCGGATATTTTCTCTGGTATGTTTTGGTTTTGAGGCAACCAGCTCGAGCCTTAAATAGCAAGGCAATGCCCTTTGTGTTATCATACAGATTTTCCCTTCTAATTCTTTCTTCTCATTCTTGTAAATCTCCATGGTGTTTTTTTTTTAGTTTCCGTTCTTTGCATCCAATTCACTGTCTCTATTTCTCCCACTTTCTTTCTGATGACTCCTGGTTGTCTATTTACAATTTCGATTATCCTGTACTTGGCTGCCAACTTCTTGACCTCTTCCTCCATTCTATGTCCGCACTTTTCAGGTACAGATACTTGTGCACTTTAGCCGCCCATTTATTTTCATCCATGTTCCCGAGTCTTTCTATAAAATTGGAGGACGCTTAAGCTTCGCCTTTAAGAGTAGAACGTGATAGCGTTATCGGGACCCGTTCGCATATGGCAAGTAGGCTTCGTTCACTGCAACACTCAACGTGGGAAGCCAGCTTACAAAGACCAAGCTTACACCGATTCCCTTAAGGTCGGCTTCACTTTTAAATTGAAATGCATCGCTGGAAAGACGTTTTTCCAGGGGCCATATATGTGGTCTTATATTAAAATATGAATGCCCCCGCACCTTTTAATGTTATTTTATTAATTGTTTGCCATTGCCCCGACGCGCGCAGGTCCGGTAGAAATGCTGAAAAGGGGGTTCGTATAGGAGTTTTCCTCGTAGCAGAATTGGGTTACTCGTACATTCAAATTACAATCCGACGCCGATTGGTAAACAATCCGACGGCGAATCCAATGCCGAATGGTAAAGTCGTACTTCACTATTTTTCTGACGGATTTCACTGTGAGAAATTCAATTTTTGTTCACCAAAACCTTGCACCACGGGGAGGGCCTGCGCAGCCAATGTGGTTGGGTGATTTTCTCCGCCACGTGTGATCACATGCCGGTTGCCGACGCCGGGTTTTATGCGACACGGTTCCCTAAGCGCGATCGCGCTAAAAACTAATTTTGCTCGGTGGTTTTGCTCTCTGACTTCGAAAGAGGCCCAACCCATGTCACCCTACACTGCCTCATTGTGCTTTTACCGTGGGCTCCCAAATCCAACCAGTTTACCGATCTTTGGTAACTTCCAACCCCGACAGGTTGTCCGATTATAAGCATAGAATGCCATTTGCGAATGTTAGCGCTGGCACCATTACTCCTTTCCATATTTCACGCACCACCTCATACTTATTGTGGCCCCACAGTGCTCCATGTTTCAGCGTTGCTGCCCATTCCACTTCCCCTTTATTTTCAGGTTGTCTTGGTGGGTGCTTCAGTAAGCCTTTCCTTCGTTTATGTATACGCCGAAGTATTTATATTGCTTGACTATGGGTATGACTTGCTGTTGAATTGACACCACGTAGTTACTCGTCTCTTCATCAAAAATAATGATTCTCGATTTCTCTGTGCTAAACCTAAGGTCTAGATTTGTTGCTTCGTTGCCACACATATTGTCAAGTGTCTGTAAATCTCTTGCATTGTATGCTAGCAGCACTATGTCATCTCTGATATCTCTGATATTTGTTTTTATTTTCCAGTGCAAGCATCTCCTCCAAATAAGTCGCTGAGGGAGGTGGCAGCAAATGCAACGAAACCACTGCGTTATCGCGGTCCTCAGGGGCCTGACCAGCCCGCCGTCATCCGAGCGCTCACCAACCAGCCCACCCACGTCAGCTCCCTGCCCTGAAAGCCCTGGCCAGCCCACCGTCCTCGGCACCCTGCCTAACTCTTATCCTCAGGGCACTGCATAATCCACCGTCATGCGCCTAGCTTCCCGAGAAATGGCTGTTTGGTATTTGCTGCAAATATACTGTTTTAACATAACCCAGCGTCACCCATTTAGGTCCACGAAAAATGCCTGTTTGTGCTTATTTATTAGTAAATAAACTGTTATAAAATTGTCTTTCACTATTCTTTTATTATTATTGGCATCTGTAGAGAACGTTTGATTCTTGACCTAGTATATTTCTATCGCGTTTTTCTAGCTACAATCGATGTAGCCAGTATGGGCACAATTGCTATCAAAAATGCCACTATAGCAAAAGGGTCGCGATAATAATGGCTGCAGTGTCTGGAGCCAGCATATTTACAATATTCGTCATGCACAGGGCATTGGCCGAAATCTGGCATTAATAATGGCAACGATATGGCTCAGCGCTGGTACTACGCAACACAATAGGTGCTGCATCGACGTAATATTGGGCCTATCTTGATTTCAACTCTGGGCCAGCATTGGATTGGGTTGCACTTTGCCAATATACCTGGGTTGGTTAAGGACTGGTACCAATTTCTGTCAGAATTGGGGCCATGCTTGGACCATTGCTGGTGTGCTGCCTGGGAGGGACATTTTTGTAGAACTTCTAGATTGGAGTTAAATTTTAATGAGCAGACGAAGAAGTCCAGAATTCAGACTGTTCATATAAGTTAACAAAGGTATAGGTGCTAGGCCTAACAACAGGCGACTGTGAGGCAGGCTTTGTGAAATGTTCACACAATATTTCGTTGTCGCAATAAATTCTGTGGAAACCATTCTGTGGTAATAAGTTTCGCATAAGCCAGATCCGCTTACCGGTTTCACAATGGTATATAGAGGAAATAATTTCGGCCTCCTCGAAAGCAAACTTCGCTGCTGGCGAAAATTTGTCCAAGCAAATTATTCGTAAGATGTAAAGTTTGAATTCAGAGGCGGCAGCTTGGATATATTTGATTATGCTATAGATAATCTGCTAGTTTTGCACGAGTGAGTGCCTACCACCATGCAGTAGCACAGCGTTCAAGACCCTTTGTTTTTCCTTATCTGCATTCATATAATTCACACTGCAAGCGGTAAGGAATCGCTACCCGTGAAGAACGCGATTGCTCAGCTAGTACGAAACCTTAAAGAAAGGCTCGCAGTAAGAGTGCAGTCGCGCTGCTTTGATAGCCGCATTCCTTCAACTTGCGCTGTAATCAAGCGCTGCAGACGCTTTCTTGTCACAATTAGAGCGTGGCGGGGATTAATCCCTAATATGCGGCGCAGGCACTTACATTTGTTGCACATAAACGCCTGAACTCTGACCACGTTAGAGAGCCTCTTGCTCTGTGAGACCGCGTCAAGCTTTGGGACGTCGAGACAACGCTCCTGAGGCACCAGAAGTTTCTGTTGAAATGGGATTTTCGCCGACTCTGGTGGCCCAACACGAGATGGAAACGTCACAGCTCCTGGTAGGTTTTAGTACTCCCGGCTGTTTCTTTTTTTTTTCGATACCCATTCGAAACTATTAGAAACTCTTGAAATAAACAAAAACAAGGGGGGAAAACGTAACGAGGAAAAATCTTGTTGCTTCCTGCATGTGTGCAGCCAATCTTTTTGTGTGCAGCTGCGAGCCGAGCGCGCAACGAATAAAAACTACGAGTAACCAAACATCTCGGCAAATCTCGGATTTTCCGTGATCTCGACGCAAGAGGTCACGTGTTGGGCCACCACTGCTGGCTACACGAAGCGTTCGCTTGCCAAGGCTGGCTGCGTGACGTAATGCTCCATCCTATATTTTCTTCCTCCATGAGTGCGACCCGGGCGGGCGCGCGCAGAATTAGAACGCCCCCCCCCCCCCCCCCCCCTTTCCTTACGGAGCGTTGAGCGCGACTGGAAGACTGCGCGCTTCCTTGCGGCTTCCCTCTCTTGCGTTCGCGAGATTGAACCACGATCGCCAGCTCACCCTCGTACGTTGTCACTCGCACATACAGCATAGGGCACGAGGCGACGATTTTATCACCCTTAGACTTGGGGCGATAAGCTCTGGAAGAATGAGCGCTTTGGAAGAATCAGTGTCGAAACGGAATAGCCGTCCATGCTGATGATACGTGGCTGTTCTTCTGCAACCGGCTTAGCGCTTCTGCGTCCTTGAAAGTGACGGCTTCAGATTACAGGTGAAAGATTTTACTGTCCTTGAGACAGACGGCGTCAGTGTGGTATGTCGTTATCATCGCAGCGCTGTTCACCTTGCCCAATTAGGTTGTCTTATCTTAAGCTATGCCAAGGGGCTCGTCCGGGCGCATGAACACATGTGCTGTGCCATAGTTGTCGGGGTCACCCTTGGGATGCAGGCGTGATAGATAGGCCCACTGCGGCTTCCAGACGTGCGATACAGTCGCTGGTTCACGTGGCTGCTGACGTTAAATATTTTATCTCAGGCGGCGAGACACGACGGAGTCAGCGTATCGGTGCCGACATAAAGCCTCCTATATTGCGTCGTAAAATATGGTATAGAAGCAGATAACGCTTTGTTGTAGCTTCATGTTCCAGGGTAAAAGTCAGCGCGGAAATGCTTTCTTCAGTATAAAAGCGAAAATGTGAATTGCGTTAGGCAAGCAGAGATTAGAGGACAGGAATGCTGTGGCAACCCTATAGCGGAACGTAACCGTTACTTTCGCAATTGTAACTGATGAGTCTGCACTAGCTGCAGTTTTCGAACAAGATAGAAGACGCGTAAGCCACGTGCACATATTGCGGTTGCGCATAAACCGTGTATCTGTTGCAACTACCTCTATACGACTATACGACACTAAAAGTCGGCTACACTTAGTAGAGCGCTTGCGGAGAATCTTCAGACCCAGGACATTGCAATCTTACTCACATCAAGCTAATACAGGAATTGGACACTTCCTGAAATGGCCTTGCCCTGCAACTGTTTTATACTGTGCAATCAATGCTTAGGCGGGCGCATCCTTTGTCTCCTTTTTGAAGCATTACCTGTTTTGCCACTATATACGACGAAATACGTTCGCTTCAAATGTAAGCTGAAGTTCATGCTGAGAGCCATTGGAGTTATTGTAATGGAATCTGGGTGATATATAGGACACGCGAAGGCTAATCTAGGCAAAGTGAAGAGGGTGCTGAGAAATTAGGTGCCTATAATAAAATTACCAAAATCCAGCCGTCGTGGCGCAGTGACTTTCGCGTTCCGCTGCAAAGCCGGAGAGCACGGGATGAAATATCGGCTACGGCAGCTGCAATTCGAGTGGGGGTGAAAGAAAAAAAAACGTCTGTGTACCGTGCATTGTGTGCACCTTAAGGAACCCCAGGTGGTCAACATTAATCTGGAGTTCCCCCCTACGGCTTGCCTCATAAACATATCGCGGTTTTGACACGTAGCAGCCCAGATATATTACAGCGAAGCTGCTAAGGGATCACTCTTCGATAGTCGCGCCCGGCAATAGAAAAAAAAAAAACTATCATTGGCCGTATGCTGCATGTGCTAGTGAAAGCGCGCGAGGGCGAGGCACGCGCGCTTTCACGGGGAGCGAACGCACGGCGGCGAGCAAACGCGACTTCCCACTGAAAGAGGAGCGACGGGCGAAGAGGGCATCGAGGCACCCTAGACTGCGTGTGCATGCCCGCTCTCCCACTGCGGCGCATGCACGCAGCCCCGCTGTCCTCTGCCGCCTGTGCCACGTACTCTCTCTGGGCTCTCACCCGCCTCTCCCCTCCGGAACCGCATGGCACGATTTCAGGCGCGATTGACGCGCGGATGGTGGGACGCGTGCGTCATTCTGACGCGTGTCCAGCAGGATCCATCACGAAATCGGAGTAGAAAAAAACTACGAGTTCTACTCGGAGTAAAAAACGCTTCGGGGGGCTATAGTCCTAGAATATACTGGCTAGTGTGCGGAGCGCGCGCATTCCGTACGGGAGAGGGTGGCCCCGCCCGTGATGACTGCGCGCAGGGGCCGTAAGGGGCGCTGCGTGCCGTGTGGGTGCATGGAAGCCGCCAAGCACCTGTCGCCCCATCGCTGCCGAAGCCTCGCCCGATTGCTTAGGTAATTTCATACGTGTGAAATCAGTGTTTCACAGGCATCGTTTCTTGGATTGTAAATTTAGAAGACGTTAAATGTGAGCAGCAGCAACATCCTGAGATGTTAAAGGCTAAGCGGCAATGCAAAGAAAGGACGTGTTTTGTGCCGTTGTGCCGAAGCGGTACGTTATCGCTCGGACGAAGAAAAGGTGTCTTTGTTCACCGCCAGCCCCAGCACGGCTTGCTGAATGGGAAAGTAGGATCAAGAGGGCAGACAGAAGGCTCACGCCGAAGGCTGTCGTGTGCGAAAGACATTTTGAGAAGGACTGCATCGAACGATCTTTTCAGATTACGGTGAACGGTGTCGTGAACGAACTCACCCGAGAGAAACCACGTCTGAAGCCCGATGCTGTTCCTACAGTTTTCGAAAATTACCCAACGCATCTTGTGCCTAAGAAGACGGTGAAAAGGAAGGTGCGAAATCTTTGCGACCAAGGACCGGCACCTAAAAAACGGTAGAGAAATGTCGAGCTGGCGGATCCCGAGTTGTGTTCTGCAGTCGACGATGACGAGACGCGGGTAGACTCATTGCGTCGCATATGGAGGTGCATCGGAGGAACTCCAGAAGCGTTCCGATTCCGAGCAGCCATGCCTTGCTACAAGATCAATGTGTGAGGTGAAGTCATACCACAGTTGCCGTGCCCAAGCTATGTGTGATGTTCAGCACCCGTTCGATGGAGTTCTGATTCCAGTGACATGGATAATGTTGCCTGCTGCGTCAAATGACACTTTACGTTATGCCTGTTGCGAGACTGAAGCCGGTGACTTCTCTAAGCTATTCATCGAAAGAATGGTGACTTTTGGGAAACCTTTGCGTGAGCACGGTTCTGTAATCGCCACAATTCACTTCCGAGGAAGGGAAAAGGAAAAGCGTGTGCTCACAGCCTGCCATGAGGCAGAGGCATTGATCAAAGAAGTTTCTCTGCCTGACCTTTGCAATGGATGTGGCATGATACCTGTTGCAGGCAAGCACACTTCATACAGAAGTATGTACTTTGCAAAGAAATGCTTGCTGACCACCGATGCCAAAGGAAACTCATGCTTCCACTGCAAATATTTACGAAAGCTCTCGCAGAACAACATGTACAGAAGAAAAACGACAAGTGATCCTTGCAATGACAAAAAAAGTGCAAGAATATTTCTCGTGCTTTGAGAAGGACAAAGAAAATCCTGGCCAATGTTCAGCAGCAGGTGACTCAAATGAAGGAGCAAAACAATGTATTGAGCGAAGAAGCTCTTGAGGCAAACATACAGTCACTCCCGAAGAAGCAGCAGCTAGCTGTGAGAACTTGTGTCCTGGCTGCAAGACGAAAAATCTCTTAAAGGCATGACTTATGATAATGAGTGGATTGTCGAATGGTTGCTAATGAGAATTCGGAGCCCAAAGCTCTACGAGCACCTTCGGAAGCAAAGCATTATGATTCTGCCTGGGCGAAGTTGCTTGCAGAAGTTTCCGCAACGATTCAAGGGTGGTTTTGGTCTGAACACCAATGATTTTGCGGCTTTAAGCGAAAAGACCAAAAGCATGCACACCTTCAGCCGCCATGAGGGCCTGCTTGTGGACGAGATTAAACTCTCGGAACATCTCAATGTGAAGGCAGCCGGTGAGTTTCAAAACTGCTTCCAACAAGTCAATCTTGTAGCTTTACGTTATTTCTACAATTCAGATAAAAAAGCAAGATTGCATTTTATTTGCTGCATTATGACAGCTTACGTTCCGCATGATGTGTAATGATGCTTTTTGTAACAGTTCAGGTAACATTGAAGGCTTCGTGGATCTTGGGGATCACACGGCCAGTGACCACAAGGGTGTGCTTGCAGACCACGGGATGGTTGTGCTGTTTCAACCCTACACCGATAAGTTGTTTTAGCAGAGTCTGCTGTCAAACTCATGGCATCAACAACATGGTTATCTGACACTATCATTGGTCCCGTCCATTTTTCAGGGAGCTGGAGACAAATCCTTGGCATTTTTGCCTCGAAAGCCAATGTAAAAGCAGCCACGCTGGCAAAAATTATAGTCGAATGTACCGTCCTGGCTGAACAAGCAGGCTTGTATGTTGACTCCGTGACTTGTGACGGCGCAAGCTGGAACAGAAGCATGTGGTGGATCTTTGGCATACATGGTGAGCAAATTATTAATTTTGCTCATTTACTAATACTGTCAGCCTGTGTGTAGGCATAATGAACATCCTAAAAGCAAAATTTAAGTTGCTTGAAATTTCCACATATAGTTGCCTAACAAGTTCTCTTCATTTATTGTATAATTGGAACTTCTTAAAATGTAGGCGGCAATGGATTCATAATAGTAAAGTGTGTATTTTCTGTTTTCCTAATAATATAATCAAAAGCTTAAAGCTTGATATCCTGTCGCAGTTGTAAATATAAAAAATGTGCTACTCTATTACACTCGGACACTATCTAGGCTTCAACTACATAACGTTAAGTATGTGTTGCTGGGTTTAAAAACTTCCGTTCTCGCATCATTTCGTACTTAAATAATGTACAAAATATGTTTTTAACAGGTTCTGCTGTTCATCTGAGAAGCAGTAAGAAGCACCCTGTGGACCCTAAAAGACAACTTTTCTTCGTCTCAGACTTTCCACACCTTTTGAAAAATCTGCGGAATGGATTTGTGTCTAAGGGTTACCTGACCCCGTTTGGCCACGTTCACAGTGGTATTATCGAGACAGCCTGGGAGTCGGACCGTGACAATGTTACACTGAAAGCTATGCCCAACATAACGACTGCACACCTGAAGCCGAATTCTTTTGAAAAAATGAGAGTAGATTTAGCGTTCTAACTTTTTGGAGATCAGGTGATCAAAGGACTTTATGCGCACAGGAAACGTATACATTCCGTGTACACAAATGTGCAACCAACAAAGGAATTCATCAAGCGAATGAACCGGCTTATCCACATAATGACCTCAAGGACGAGCCAAAAGGCTCTGAAGCCTGGTAATGTAGACAAAATGTTCCTAGCAGATTTCTTAGATTACCTAAACGCATGGGATCGGCACGCGGAACCAGCTGGGGGCAGATTTCTCACTGACAACACGGCTTGTGGGCTAAGGGTTACGATCAGAAGTACGTTATACTTGCTATCTTATCTTAGCTCCACTGTAGGGGACAACTACCTCTTCACGTCGCGTCTAAGTCAAGACAAATTGGAAAATATTTTCGGCATTATAAGGCAGTCATCCGGTTGTAATGACCACCCTACCGTGTCACAGTTTCTGGTAACTTAACTTAATGTCGTTTTATAACCTTGAAAAACCACCGAGAGGAACAAACTGCTCACCAGATGTTATCAAAGCACTGTTGAGCGAAGCACCTACATCACAGTCTAGCACCGGGGCACTACCACTTTTGAACATTATTGATGAGTTATTTGACCATGGAAAGGTTGATGAAGTTGAGGAGGCCATTGACAGTGTTCTGTTCAAGAATGATCATGCCGGGTACGTAGAAAGGAAAAGTAACGCTCCCTTGATCTACTATGCTGCCGGCTATGTGGCGAGAAAAACAATCGCAATAAATGCATGCCCACACTGCGCATCTTGCCTTTGTGTGACACCAAATGATGCAAACATGGATGAGAGCTCTCACTTTACCGCTCATTTTGACAATGGTGGGCTTGTTTATCCTAGTTCCGCCCTCTCCACTGCAGTTAAGCTAATCGAGGACGAATTCACCGTCTTCTTTAGCAACAACATTCTGCATGAAGAGAGTTTGCTCGATTTCGCAAAGTGCCTACGTTCACTCTCACTGCATGCCACAGCTTGGCTGCTCTAGCCATGAAAAAGAAAATTTGTCCGAAGTGGTCAAATTCTATGTCTTGTTAAGGTTCAGATTTCTTGTTAAGGGCCTGAACAAAGGCAGCGACAAAAATTCCTTAAGTTGCGCCGCTGCCAGTAGCGTGAAGTGCGTATAATTCTGGTCTGACCCCTTTCTGTTGTACCTGATTTGTTCGATTATTGTGTTCAATGTTCTGCAAATAAAGTAATTTGTGTTTGATGTCTGCAGTAAATGCAAACTTGCCCCGATTTTTGTTTTTGATATTTTTTTGTAATTTTTATAGTTTCCACATATCCTTATATCTAATTCATACACTTACCACTGGCCCGACTCTTTGGGACAGAGCCCCTAAGCAGTGGTGTAAAATACAGCTTTGTTAGAAGTAGCTTGTTTATTCAGGATGCAAAATGAGAAACCGGTTGCATGCTTTGGGCATACCAGCCTTTACGTGCTGCGTTGAATACAGTGCTTCAGTTCTTAACATCTCACTGAGCTATCTGGTAAGTGGGTTAGTTGAATTATGAGGGAGCTCTTGCGATCGGTTGACGTATGATAAATTGTGGTTGTAGTATTGTGGGTTAAGCCCTTCATGAGAAACAATTTAAAGTAGTAGATATAAGAAAATGTTAGTTTTTAATGTTGTGCGTTCATTGTAAGCACAACAGGTGCCCTAAAATTTGAAACGGCAATATTTTTACGTTAAGGTATGTCATTATAACAGTTTTTGAAAAGCTAATATAAGTTCTGTGTAGTTATTTTATTGCTGTAATAAGTAGGATTTTCATTAAGTTGTTCATTATTTGTCTTCAACAAAGACAGCCCTTTAGAGGCATTTTTAAATATCAATGTTTATTTAAAACAAATCGAGGGTGTCGCTTTAAATTTCACTGCCGTATTTTTTTCGATTTCAACTTCTGATTTCCAGCGTAACAAGGCTCTTCAGAATCTCAGACGTTGCTTTAGTGTCAGGTTATTGCTTGACATTGTTGTCATTCTTTGTTTTCACTTCAAGTCTGGTCGAATGAAGGCTATGTGGTAAGGGTTCTTGGACTTTCTGCGATATTTCTTGCTCTCAAGAGCAAAGTAAATAAAAATAATCGGTTGGGTGGTTACTGACAAGTTGAGTTACTTGCGGGCGGGAGCGTCACAAAGTGATCTATATTTGGTATTGCAACCGCATTTCGATGGGGGCGAAATGCGAAAACCCCCGTGGACTTAGATTTAGCTGCACGCTAAAGAACCCCAGGTGGTCCAAATTTCCGGAGTCCCCCACTACGGCCTGCCTCATAATCAGATCGTGGTTTTGGCACGTAAAACCCCATAATTTATTTTTTAAATGTTTAATTTGGTATTGCAAAATGCGTGCACTGTGAAGGAAATCACGTAGTTCTTATCGTACAAAGCGTTTTGTAAAGAACGCTCCAAATACAAGGAAAAAGTAAAAGTTTCCTTCGCGCTGCTCGGCTTACTAAAAGCCTCGCAGCGCTTGGGGAGCGCGCGGATTGAACGCAGATGCACCCACTCGCACAGCAGCGCACCCAAGCGGGCGCCACCGCAAATCATCAACGTCGGGGCCTTCTCCAAGTCCGCCCTCGGAACACTCAAGGAGGTTATAAAAAAACTTCTGGAGTGGAGATCCCCTATGCGCGCCCATTCGACCGGCTGAAGCCTGGGAAACCGGTTGGCGGCCATCTTGCTCCGGGCAAGAGCGAGCGCTGCTTGCGCGCTGGTAGCGTAACGAGTGCGCTTTCGTGGTGGCGTTTTATGATGAAAGCGGGAGAAATACTATGATTTATTTAGCCCAGATGTTTTTTTAATGCGACAGCCTTTCATGCATACCTCATGGTGGGGTGTCCGTCTCAAGGCCGTTTCAAAAACCCTGTTGTTGACACGAAATGATCTTCTTATTGGATAAGAGGCGATAACGCGCGCAAAACCACTATTAAGTATACAATGTTTATTAAGCATGTGAATAGAAGTAACAAAAGAATACAGAGAGGTGAATGAAGTGTATTAAGACTGTAATAGTGTTGAATTAGCAGTAAATAATGGTGGATTAAAGGGGTTTAGCTGGGTGATAGGAGTTTAACGAAAGGTAATGATGGAAAGAACACGCGGTGCTGTTCTAGTTGATGATGAGAAAGCCACATTTAACAGTTTAAAAGTGATTACGCAATTGAACTGACGCGATAATAGGTGCACAGAGAGGTGAATTAGGCGAATTTAGACGGACTTTTTATTGAAAAACTTGTCACGAATTGAAGTGACGAAGACTCCGTAAAACAAGTGGAAAGCGGCTGTCGTATCATTGAGTTAGCGACGCTAGAGCTTTCAGTCGCCTAGTTGTATCATTAGGAATCCCCAGTAATCTTTGTCATGTCAGGTTCAGGATAAATGAACAAGGCAGTTGTTAATTGCAAGAATACATGGGCGGAAGCTGGTAGCGCCTTTTATGCGCATCAGCTGGCCACATTACCGAAGTGACACGAAGTACAAGCTGAATTCAGTAAAGTGGTAAATAAATTTTTATTATGTCCTGGCTATTTTGATAAAATAAGCATAAAACAACATAAAACAAAGTGGAAAAAATGAATAAAAATATTGCATAACTACCTGGTGCATCACAGTGTATACTATAGGAAAACAATACCAAACAGGCATATATAAAATGGAAACACATCAAAACAAACATATTTTTGGCTGCGCAAAAACAAAAAATTGCACCAATGCCCAAAATTAAAGGCATGCTGATAATGTCACTTCTTAAGGCGCATGGTTCAGTAACTACGAATAATGGCTTTTAAATATTGTAAAGATCGTGAGTTCGCAATAGACGAATTTGTATGAACTCTGATTTGTATAGAACTTTACACGACGGCATGCAACAGTAACTTGATCTCAGAAAACGGTAATATTCGCGATCCAACCTAAGTTAAATTACGCCAAGATAGGATACCTATGACTACAAAAGAACAGTTGTTGCTCCAGGCACATATCGTGTTGTTACACACACGATATGTGACTGGCAGTACTCTTTATTTACCAGTTACGTCAGTTATTTTCTTGTTTTGATGCAAAACAGTTGCGTGCCGATATTTATGCAGGCTTATAGACAGTCAACTTGTGAGACGCAGCTACGATGTCCGCCAGGTCTGAGAGCTGTATCATTTTATATAAATAAGTAGTAAATAATTCCTCTGGACAAGCGGAATCCCATATGCAAGCGCACTGAAAATGTATACGAACATCAAGCATTTCTTACGAACTCGCTTTTTTATGCAGATGTGCGGGGAACGCTGGAAAAATGGTTGAAATGCTGCCCTGTCGTAGCCTTGTCGTATGACCAGGCCTGTCAAACAACCCTCTTCAAAGTGCACCGAGCAAAGAACATCCGAATATTTAGGCGCCGAGCCATCTCTGCAAACAGCGGGCTGCCATGCGTCACGCAGCGTTTTCTCTTTCGGGAACCTGTCGCAACAAAAACATACGCAGAAAAAAGCTCGTTTCAGCCTATATTCGCCAGTTAAAAGGTAGATTTCATATACAACAGCGCTCCTCGACGGAGATAGTGCACAGCAATGGCCGAGATATTGAAGGCTTTTTCGCGCTATACTTACACGTGAAACATTACTCCTGACTTTTGCTTCGCACGATTCGTGCAGCCGAAGGCGACGCAGGCTTTCACCATTCCGTTCAGCAGAGCTTGGATGTTCCCTTACAAACGCAGAAGAGAGGATAAATGACGCAACTGCCGAACTACCGCAAGGGCCCAAGCGGCGCAGCTGCGTTTTCTGCCCGGAGCAATATGGCGGTTGCTGGCGTCAGCGGCGGCGCGGCATCTCCACTCCAGAAGTTTTTTTATAACGTCCTTGGGCACACTAACCAGTATATTCTAGGCATTATAGCGCGGCGCGTCGCGTGCGCGTCCGCCAATCAGAGTGCAGTCACGTGGCATTTTGGTTTTGCCACCAGATGGCCGTGCTCTCCTTGCATCTCTAGGGTGCCTCGATGCCAGCGCCGCCGTTCAGGGTGGTGCCATCCTTTGACCGCACCCGCGCCGCCGCTTTCTCGCTGCGACGCCATCTTGAGTCACAGAGAGCGGTTGCGAGTGCTTGGTGCCGGTGCTTAGTTCGAGACACAGTGCGCGCAGATGCTTCGCTGACGCTTCTACTTGCTGGACAGTGTTCAGCCGCATGAATGACAAGCTTGTCAAGTGCATCGAGTCGACATGATGGGCTGTTGTGTTCCCAAGTGCACCGGATCGACGCGTAAAGGGCTTCGTTGTTTACGCTTCTCCCGGGACCCAAAGTGAAGGAAGAGATGGGAAGCCCAAGTAAAGCGGTATCACTGGAAGGCAACGGATAGCTCCTACATTTGCGAGGTAAGTGTCAAGAAAGTTTAGACTATCGCATCGTGTTTTTCATAAATAAGAAAGTATTCTCTGATCCTCGTTCACGTACCTACGTTCGCTCACGAACTAAGCACTGCACGGATGCTGAGTAGCCTGTGGTTTGCGAGCGCGCATCGCATAGGCTTTTGCCGTTTTGATCAGCGCAGTCTATGCGAATAGTACCCTTATTTTAAGAACTGACGAAAATGCTTCGCCGCGAAATAGCCTTACATTAGCTACAAATCGTCATGTAAACCACCTATTTTACTTTTTCACGGGAAGCACACATCGTGTGTCTCTTGTTTCTTTTTCCCTCAGTTTCTGTTTTCGCTACTGGTTATTTGGGACTAAAGAACGCAGTGCTTCTTCTGGGGAGAGCGGCTGTTGTGCACGTGGCAAGCGAAGCATTGCCACGTGCACCATATTCCCAGGCCAGATGCTCCATATTCCGGCCAACCTCTCTACTTTTTCACATCAATAAACTACTTCTTCTTCAGCAGATATTTTGCGGATCTCATGTTGTTACGTTATATAGCTGATTTTTTAGACGAATATATTTGTAGCGTGGTGCTCGTAAGCCGATGGTCATTCGTGCTCATTCCCGATCGTAGTGGGTACTGTGACGGTCTTTAAATGCCTGTGCACGGTATGCCCAGTTGTAGTAGAGTTAAGGGGCATCATGGAACCAAAATGTTTCGGCGCTTTCTGGCATGGTGTCTGTTGTAGCCTGTGCATTTCTTCGAAACGTGTGAAGCGAGGTAATACAGCATTACTTCTGCAAAAATTTATCTTTAAGCACTGTAATGGGTTCTCTGTATTTACAAGACAACTTTTCATATCAATAATCACTTTTGTTGTTTTACTTGTACTTAGAAACACTTTGAAGAGGACCAGTACGAGCGAAATCGACAGGATGGGCGCCGTCTGTTAAAGTCAACAGCCCTACATCATCATGGACTATATTTTCGAAGTGAAAAACATTGCTAATCTGTATTTGACTGTCTTAGTTTCATTTACGGTTTTTGTACGCGATATGTATGCAGTGTTATTCATTTTTTCAATGTAGTTATCAGTGTTCTAATGGTTATTATAAGATGCTCTGTACTCGCCATCGATGTGTTTGGCTGATGCGACGCATTCGATGGTAGCTGATGTATTCTGGCTGGATGTATTCGGGGCGAGGTTGAGGTACCCCGAGTGCATGCTGCACTTCGTCACGCACGATGTCAGCGATGCAGTTGACCGTAGGCTGCTGCGCCCGGTGCAGCTGTTGCAGCTCGTCGCGGACTACCGATCGTATTAGCTCGCGGAGCACTTCAATGTCAGTCGCGAAAGCTCCCAGACCGATGGTTGTCGAAGCAACATTCACTTGCCGGTCATACTGGTTCGACCGCTGCTGCAGCGCCTTTTCCATAGCAACGGCTTCTGCGAGGAACTCGGTAACCGTCCTCGGCGGGTTACGAACAAGCCCACCGAAGAGCTGTTCTTTGACACCCCGCATCAAATGACGGAGCTTCTTGTCTTCGAACATGCTAGGGTCGGCTCGCCTGAAGAGACGTGTCATGTCTTCAACGTACATCAGAACACTTTCATTGGGCTTCTGAGCACACGATTGGAGGGCCCGTTCTGCTCGCTCTCGGCGATCGGGGCTCGAGTACGTGTCCAAGAGCCGCCGACGTAACTCACGCCATGATGTCAGGGCCTCTTCGCGGTTCTGGAACCAGGTGCGAGCACCGTCCTCGAGGCTGAAATACGCATTCTTTAATTTCGCTCGGTCGTCCCACTCGTTGCAATCTGCTACTCGTTTAAAGTCGGCCAGCCAGTCTTCCACGTCTTCATAAAGGTCGCCGTGGAAGAAACGTGGCAATATGTTGATTAATATTACCCGCGGTTGCGTTTTCTTGTTTGCATTCTTGTTTTCGATTTATATTGCGTGTAATAAGGTTGATGTACTCACTTGAACCCCCCCCCCCCCATGTAATGGATAAATTAAAAAAAAAAACTCACTATCCCGAATTGTGTGTCGAGCCTACCTTGCGAATTTTTTTTATCTCGTCTATCAACATAACCTTCAGGCGCCACACAGTACATATAATTTTTCATGTACATATCTCTTTCATGATTGATTGTACTAGACATAAGTAAATGTATTTTGTGCATCGTTTGGTTTATTGTGTGTACTACGCAAGATTGACACAGACAAGTTACGTTACATGTTTCTCTACAGCACTAACTAAACCTTATTTTCACATCGCAGTTGTTTTTACACCAGCTTAATCCTGTCAGTACACAGTTTTGTGGGCAAGAAAAAGCAAAATTGCGCGTAGATATCGTCAAATAATTGCAACGAACGCGAAGAGCACGCGCAACGCAAGGGTAACTAACCGCCGTGCGCGAGTGGCTGGCTACGGTAAAGGAGGCGTGACGTGTAAACCAAAATACAACAGCGAAAAAGAAAAACTTCCACACACAGGGGGTCGCGAACCTTATATACCAAGCATTGAAGCGCTAAAAAAAATAGTGCCTATTTCAAACATACACACGCATGTTAAAGGTAAATTGAATTAGGCAACTTGGGGCATGTTCCCGGCGCCATAAATTTACGTCTTGGACCTTCGACGAGTTAACGGCTATTGGTTATAAAGATGTGCAGATGCGATACCGATAAAAAAATCCTCATCAAGGCAAATCACTTGGAAGTGCGCCGCGGGTAACACTATTTATAAACGCAAGCGTAGCTGAGTCTCAGCTCGTGTGACTCAATATGGCGGCGCCAGCGGGGTTGTCTCCACCCTGGACGGCGGCGCTGGGCATCGAGGCACCCTATGCATTTCGGCGGAACCTCCTTGGCGGAACTTTTTTTTTCTCGGCAGAACTGGCGCCCGCGTCGAAGGAAATACGTGCTACCGCAATTTTGTTCGCGCATCGTGTTCACCCAGAATGGACAAAGCAACCTTCCACGAGGCATCCCCCTTAATAGTAGCAATCGCCTCGTCTGCTGGGTAGTAAGCGGCCAACACTCTATTTTCTACGTCTTGTTGTAAACAAGCAGCGGCCGCTCCGCATGCGGAAGGTACATAGTCGCAGTTTCGCACACGATCTTGCTGTTTGAAATGAAGCTTGATAAATAAACTTTGGAAAAAATATCGCTGTCTAATTACACGAAGATTATTTTTATTGCAGTGTTCTGTAATTTTAAGGGCATATTGTATATGCGGTAACAGAGATTCATGTCGTTGGGAGTTATGTTGTCTGGCAACCCGAAAAATGCGACGCGAAGGCGGCGCTTCATTTTCTTGTGCGGGTGCTCGCGCGTCGGCAGCAACACGGGCGCTTGCCACGCGTCGCGTTTTTCGCTTGCGAAAAACGTGCCATGCGGTTCCAGCTTAAAAGTGTCGACAACGGCGCTTAACCGTTCCGTCACGTAGCCAGCGTTGTGACAGCAGTTGTGTGCGGTCACACAAACGACGCGCACAACTGTTGCCGACGGCGGTGGAGTTTTGCCCACGTTCGCACCGAATGCGCGCTTCGTTGGTGATGTGTTCATGAAGAACGTTCCATCCTTTGCCGTACACCCTATGGCGGTGTACCGTAGCGACCATAAGGCCATAGTCCCTGTGGTCACTAAAGAAATGAAAACCACCGGATTATATTGTTACGGATGAGATAGGTTTATTTACAAGATGATCGAGGGCGCTTAGAGACGAGATCGCAGGCAGTCAGGCATCTTATAACACACGCGCAGATCTTTCATCTCCTCTTCTGCTCCACCGCGCAGCGTAACAATATATTTCTCATTCTTTAATAGTTCAAATAACTAATTACACCATCACATCTTAATAGTCATAAATGGAAATACATAATTCGCACCATAGTAAAGCTTCGCTGGTCTTCCGTCTCCACCCCAGTGGAAGGGCTGACAGTTTTATTGTTTTTTTTTCAAAATACCAAAGTAGTGTTAGTTGCGCTTTAGAGCTCCGAAAAATAATTCGCTTCAGAACTATACCGTGTGCATCGAGATTCACGAGTAATGACAAAATTTTGGAGGATGCTTAAGCTTCGCCATTAAGAGCGCAACGCGACAGTGCTAATGGGCTCCGTTCGAATCACATTTTTCTTTATGAGTAGGCTTCATTGCAACACACAACGTGGGAAAGCCAGCTTCCCCTTAAAGCCGGCTTCACTTTGACACACAAAATGCATTGCTGGGAAGACATTTTTACAGTAGCAATTTCAACCGTCTTATGTTAAAATGTGGAGGCCCTAGGACCTTTTTTTATTGTTTTAATAATTGTTTGCGGTGGCCCCGAGGCGCGCGCGTGTCCAAAATTTAGAAAGCCTCGGTTTTCAACATTCCGCTCAATGTTGCCTAGAACTAATGTGCAGGGAAACACCATCAGAATTGGAAGACGCTTAAGCTTCGCCTTTAAGAGTGGAACGTGATAGAATTAAAAGATCCCTGGCTGCTTATCAGGATTTTTTTCTCGTATATTCATATTACAATCCGACGCTATCACGCCTTTAGGTTGTGGTTAAGTCGTAATTTACGATTTTTCTGACGGATTTTACTTTGAGAAAATCAATTTTTGTTCACTAACGCCTTGCGCCACGTGGAGGGCCTGTGTGGTCGGTGTGGTTCGAGATGATGTGGTTGGCCATGATTATTTCCGCCAGACGCCGATGCTTAACGCCGACGCCGGATTTTCTGCGACATGGGGCGTTGAACGCTAGCGGACGCTGCGGATAAACAGTCCCAAGGAAACCATTCCGAAGAATATTTGATGTTGTAGGTGGGGTTTAGCGGCATCCAGGTAATTCTCACGTATAGCACGTGCTAATCGATGTTCAAGGGAAGACTAAGACACTTAATATTTGTAAAGTGGTAGGTGTATAAAATAAGTTATTGTAGGGATAAATGATGACTGGAAGACTAAAATATTGGAGATTTGCGAAGTGTTGGGTGTATTAAAAGCAATCTGCGGGAATAAATTGCGCTAGCAGAAATATGCTGGAGAAATTTGCAATGTCCTGACGGAGCTTCTGAAACGGTCTTTCAAGCACTGAATTCTATAAGCCCGTGACTCAACATGACAGCCTGAAACATTGCACATGCCAGCGGGAGACAGTGTTGCCAGGTCCGACGAGGCGGCGTAGCCAAAAGCCAGAGAAGTTGTAGCCCAAATGTAGCCAAACATAAAAAAGTACGAAATATTTCGTAGCCAAATATAGCCATTTTTATTTGCAGTTTTATTTTAGCATACATTTTGACATTCAAATACAGCAATCTTTTCTTGCACAACCCGTGGTAACAAAATGTCCGTGCCGCCGTGACGGTCAGCCCTTGACATCAACAACAGCGACATCATGCTTGCACAGAACACTTTTTGATTGGGCCCGGAAGCTAAGTTCCAGCGAATCGCTGCAGAGGGCGAAATCAGTGCTTTTATTTTATGACAGATAGTACTAACTTATTATTTTTAGATATTTACAGTAATATTAACTACGAACTCTGCTTTTTAGCTGTCGGGAACGCAAAATAATGTTTAGCGTCATCGAACTCTCGCGTCATATCTGCCTATACGGCGTAGAAGTCTATCAGCTTGGCTCGGGTTAGCTGGTCATGCTCGATATTCTGTCCATTTACATCAACCATCAAATATTATTTGCAGTAATATTAACTATACACTCTGCGTTTAGCTGTCGCGAGGGCAAAATGATGTTCGGCATCATCCACCTCTCAATTGACCTCTGCCTAACGCGTAGAACAAGTTCAGTTGTCCAGTTGTCGGCGACGGCGACGCGCCCACGGCTTCCTTTTATATGAGCCAAAACCAGTCTTCCGCGCTATGATATCTCGCGTTATTTTTCTCATCGTGCTACCTTGCTTTCTGGTTTTTTTTTTCAATTAGCCGGTCCCAGATTAGCCGGTACGTGCTCTATATACTGTCCATTTACATCTACCTGGCCGTCATCTTAGGTCTCTAGCACGCCAAGAACATGCGTTAAGAAAAGGGACAGACAACAAATGCCACTCACTGTCTGAATCGGTGTAAGCGGAGCTTTAAAAGATTACTGCGCAAACCGGCATACTAGAGTAAGAAGCGCGTAGTCGTTTTCGGCGACGAGCACGTCCCGAACGTAACTCGTTCGAAATGTTAAAAGCCGTGACGGCGCACAAAGAGCAAAGGTAAACAACAAATTGATAACAGTGGTTACGCTGTGAAAACCGATTACTGTCAAAAAGCATACCTTGTTGATGTGCTAATAAAGTTTTAGAATAGGGGCCCCCAAAGTTGGGGGCCCCTAATAGCTTTGTGGGTGTTAGCGCTGGGGCATAAATATGAAAATAAAATATACCATTTCATGATAAGAACAGTAATTTAGATTTTTGTGCTTAATTACAATTTAGAACTTATTCTATCAGCAGCAAGCAACTTGTTGCGCTTAGTTTTGAGTAACCAACTTTACCTACCTTCACCCAGCCAAGTCAATCCGTGTTAGGTCTACGAGCCATGAAATCGACAATCGAATTCGGAATCAGCGGCGTCTAATGAATCAGTCTTCATTACACATGCTAGTTGAGAGAAAGCGATAACAGCAATCACTTCTCTAGCTTACGAACTTTACGCGTTACCACGAATCGAGCCCAGTTGGGCACTAGGTTAGAGCCGTCGCTTCGATGGGCGTCGCCATATTTGTTGACGAAAGCTTTTGTGGCAGCTTTTGGGGCTCCCGCTAAATCGATGAAATTGCGTACCCGACGCAAAACCCAAACACAGTTAGCGTCTTGCGCAAGCGCAGTGGGGGACTCCGGATTAATTTTGGCCACTTTGGGTTCTTGAACGTACACCTAAATCTAAGTACACGGGTGTTCCTGCATTTCATCTTGATCGAAATGCGGCCGCCATAGCCGGGAATCAAACCCGCGTCCTCAAGCCAGCAGCGCGACACCACACAAGCTGAGCTAACACGATGGGTGAAGTTCATGTGACGTGGTGCACTGATGTCATTGTGGCAAACATGTTTCTATAATAGCAGAATGAGTTTCTTCATCCGTGAAATTACGGGCAAACCATGCATCTAGAAGTAAAAGCACCAGAACCCACATTTGGCTAGGGGTCTTGCTCCCTTCTTTTTTATACGTTCTCGCATACTTGGCCCACTTCCCCATGTTTCGATTCACCTCTCGGAGGAGGATCCTATCTTACGTCCAACCTATCGAAATGAATCTCGAATGTAAGCACGGACAAAAATTCATCTAGCAGGAGAATGAAGATGGCACTAAAGCTTCGCGCGAGATAAGTCGAGTAGGTCGAAAGCTGTGCCCGGCACGATACTTCACCCAGAATTAATACATGGCCATAAACACACTGGGGCGTGCCATCCACCCGTGCTACCCTTCTTTTATATCGGCGCCATGATCGCCCGACGGCCCCAACCCTATGTTACTGCTCTCCCTTCCTGAGCCTAGCCATGTTAGTACAGTGTACTGTGAAAAACCCACTACTCTCAGGTTCATCCCGCTGTCCTGCGATCGGCTGCATAACGCTCAAGCGAGGTGTAAGTTTAAGTGCATCAAAGATCAAAGCCACCGGCTCAAACGGCGGCGCAGAGAGGGATGGGAAGGGGTGGGGGGGGGGGGTGTCATTTCGCGCATGCATACACGCACAGCCACGCGGCTGGCTCAGCCAGCTAAAACATAGCCTTCGAGATTTGCTTCTACCCGATCAGAGGCACCTCTGGAGCCTGGATTAGGGCACCACTTATAGCCCAAACAAAGCCAAGTCGCAGATTTTCAGTAGCCCAAATATAGCCACATAGCCTACTCGTCCAAGTCGACGCCAAAACTTCTTTCCTGTAGGCCAGTTTGGCTATATATTGTTACGGTGAGGAAAACAGAAAAGGTCGACGAAGGAGAAGAGGACGAAGTGGCAACAACCTCTCTGTGTTCTCAGCTGCTGTCTATCTCCTGTAAATACATTCTGTAAATAGTTTATACCCGTGACATTTTGGTGAGAGGTGCGGGGTACGCGTCTTCGCCACGGAGCTCCGCAGCGGACGTCTCACCCAGCCCGAGAACATGCATTCAGCGGCAGGCACCGCGTCTGCAGCTGCATCCCCGACTACGCAGACCCAGTACGTTGCTCTACCTCAGCCGCAAGACCCCGGCAAGTTCAACGGCCTCAATGGTGTTGACGTAGAAGAATGGTTAAAGATGTACGAGCGCGTCTGCAAGGTGAACAGGTGGGATCCTACCATAATGCTGGCCAATGTCGTGTTCTACCTTGTTGGAACACCGAGAACGTGGTATTATACACACGAAGAAGAGCTCACCAGCTGGGAGTTGTTTAAAGAGAAGCTGTCCGACGTTTTTGGCAATCCGACCGGTCGACAGCTAGCCGCCAAGCAACAACTCGCCACGCGTGCCCAAACTACTACCGAGTCGTACGTCTCCTACATTCAGGACGTCCTCGCCCTCTGTCATAAAATCGACACGTCAATGCCAGAGGAGGACAAGGTTGGCCACATTATCAAGGGTATCGCGGACGACGCATTCAACCTTCTGGTCTTCAGAAACTTATCGACCGTCGACGCCATCATGAAGGAATGCCGCCGTTTCGAGCAGGCGAAGAGCCGCCGTATACATAATCAGTGTACACGGCTTCCAAATACTGCAGCGACCTCTTCTTGCACCAACCTAACCGACCAATCTAGCGTGCCACCACCAAGTGAAAACGTGACCCGCATTGTGCGCCGCGAATTCGAAGCTGCGTTTCCTATCTCGCCTCAACCGACGTCTTGGACCAACACTGCTGAGACGATATCGCTGATTCAATCCGTGGTTCGCCAGGAAATTGCTAATATGGGTCTCCCCAGCGCCTGCTCCTTGAGTCGTCCTGACCCCGGCCCTGCCCCTATGCCTCGGTCCTATCGCGCTCCACCCTCCAGTGCCCGTTATCCCTACAGTGCCCGGAATCCGTCGGACTGGCGTACACCTGATGGCAGGCCGATCTGTTTCTGCTGCGGCCGAATCGGTCACGTTTTCCGTCACTGCCGTAGCCATTGGTCGTCCCCGCCTCGAAACACGTTCTGGAATACAAGTTCGCCCCGCACTTCTTCACCCCGTCGCTTCTACGACGCTTCCGACGCCGCTACCTCTCCTCGCCGCTATACTCGCTCGCCCTCGCCTCAACGTCGCCAGCCACGTCCGCCCCAGTTTCACCGCTCGCCCTCGCCGACCTACCCAGGACCATCCCAGCCGGAAAACTAGGCGATGCGGCACCTCGGGGTAGTGCTGCAATGTCGAATACGCCGCAAAATCCTCCTTTGACGCTGTTTACGAAACGTAACCTTCTCGACGTCCACGTTGATGGCACACCCGTCACAACACTCATAGATACCGGAGCACAGATATCGATTATGACCAGCCGCCTTCGCCGCCATTTAAGGAAAACTGTTACGCCTGCCGTTACGCGGGTCGCACGAATCGCCGACGGCAGCATGGTGGCCGTGGTCGGATTGTGTACTGCACGCGTGAGCATTTCCGGCCGCCATACTGTCGTACTTTTCACTTTGCTTGACCAATGCCCCCATGACCTCATACTAGGCCTTGACTTCCTCTCTGCCCATTCAGCGCTCATCGATTGTTCTTCAAGTACTGTGCGTCTTGACCTGCCTCTGCTGGACGACCCTACCACACCTCACGAAATTCGCCTGAGACCGACTGATTTTGTTCTTGTTCCACCACAGGCCTTGCAATACATCGAAATGGCGCCATCTATGCCAGTTCCCGATGGTGATTACATCTCTGCTCCAATAACTGCCATCGTTCTCAGCCATAACGTTACCGTCCCGCATACAATACTGAGAGTCAAAGACAATCGCACCTACCTCCCTGTGGTGAATTTCGGGCTTACGAAGCAAATTCTGCCTAAAGATATTACCCTGGCTACGATCATTGCTTTAGAAGTTCACTGCGTTGAAACTTTTGCCGTCGACACGTCCTGTGAACCTTTCCGGTCTACAAATTGTACTGACCACGACATTACGAAAATGATCGCCCCGCGTCTTACGCCTGTGGAGGCTGAACAGCTCTGCAGTTTATTGCTTTCGTTCAAGGATATATTCGACCTAAACAACCGTCCCTTAGGCCAAACGTTTCTTGTCAAACACTGTATACATACAGGCGATAATCCTCCCATCCATCGGCGACCCTACCGAGTTTCAGCTTCGGAGCGCCAAGTCATCAAAACGGAAGTGGACAATATGCTCGCGAAAGACATCATTGAACCATCGTCAAGTCCCTGGGCGTCACCTGTTGTGCTAGTAAAGAAGAAGGACGGCACATGGAGATTCTGCGTCGACTACCGGCACCTCAACCGCATCACGACGAAAGACGTCTACCCACTACCTCGTATAGATGACGCCCTTGATTGCCTATACGATTCAAGTGGTCGACTTGCCTCTGCTACCTAGATGATGTTATTGTGTTCTCGCCCACTTTCAGCACACACCTTGAGCGCCTTTCAGCTGTACTTGCATGTTTTTCGCAAGGCCGGTCTGCAGCTCAACTCGAAGAAATGTAACTTCGGCCACCGTGAAATTACAGTCCTTGGCCATGTCGTCAATGCGTCTGGCATCCGACCGGACCCGGAGAAAATTCGAGCCGTGAAAGATTTTCCTGTCCCACAGTCCGAAAAAGATGTCCGCAGTTTCGTGGGCCTTTGCTCCTACTTCCGTCGCTTTGTTAAAGATTTCGCCACCATAGCACACCCTCTGACGGATCTTCTGAAGAAAAATGTGCCGTTTTCATGGGGAGACTCTCAGGCCGCCGCCTTTTCTCGCCTTACCACCATACTCACCACCCCGCCGATTCTAGGACACTTCGATACGTCAGCCCCTACAGAGGTGCGCACCGATGCCAGTGGCCACGGCGTCGGTGCCGTCTTGGCACAAGTTCAGCACGGCCGTCAACGTGTTATCGCGTACGCTAGCCGTCTTTTGTCACCTGCGGAGCGGAATTACTCTATTACCGAGCGCGAATGTTTGGCACTTGTGTGGGCAGTAGCAAAATTCCGCCCCTATTTATACGGCAGGCCATTTTCTCTTGTAACGGACCACCACACCCTCTGTTGGCTTTCCTCCTTAAAAGATCCCACAGGGAGGCTTGGACGATGGGCTTTGCGGCTACAGGAGTATTCCTATTCTGTGGTGTACAAGTCTGGTCGCCTACACAATGACGCTGACTGCTTGTCCCGTTACCCTGTACCCACGCCCGCCAACGCCGACACGGATGCTTCCGCAAGTGTTCTTTCCATTTCCCAGCTTTTGGACATGGCCCACGAGCAACGCCATGACGCTACCTTGAGGACCCTCATTGACCGAGTGCACTCTGCTCCCACTGATCCATCGTTACGGTGGTTCGTCCTCAAAGACGGGATATTGTACCGCCGCAATTTTCACCCTGACGGTCCTGCCCTTCTATTTGTCGTTCCCCAACACCTCCGCTTAACCGTGCTTCAGGAGCTGCATGATGCACCTACTGCCGGACACCTTGGGGTTGCTCGCACTTACGACCGCGTGCGCCGCCGCTTCTACTGGCCCGGCCTCCCGCGCTCCGTACGGCGATACGTAGCTGCTTGCAAGTCCTGCCAACATCGGAAAAAGCCAGCAGTGCTTCCTGCCGGGTACTTACAGCCGATCGAGATTCCAACTGAGCCATTCTTCCGCGTGGGTTTGGATCTCCTTAGCCCTTTTCCTGAGTCCAGCTCCGGCAACAGGTGGATCGCTGTGGCTACTGATTACGCGACGCGCTACGCCATCACTCGAGCGCTTCCCACGAGCTGCGCAACTGACGTGGCCGATTTCCTACTCCGGGATATCATTTTAGTCCATGGCGCCCCGCGACAGCTCTTTACCGACCGTGGCCGCACTTTCCTCTCCCAAGTCATCGCCGATATCCTACGCTCCTGTTCTACCAAGCACAAACTCGCTACGTCCTATCATCCCCAGACCAACGGCCTTACTGAGCGACTTAATCGGACCATCACTGACATGCTATCCAAATACGTCTCACCCGACCACAAGGACTGGGATATTGCGCTACCCTATGTCATGTTCGCCTATAATTCGTCACGCCACGATACTGCTGGGTAATCCCCCTTTTACTTGCTCTTCGGTCGTGACGCTGTATTACTATTGGATGCTTCGCTCCCCTTGGTGCGGAACTCACAGACCGAGTATGCGCGCGATGCCATCGCCCACGCTGACCATGCGCGCCAGCTTGCCCGTACTCGTTTGTTGGCATCGCAGTAAACTCAAAAGCACACTTACAATTGCCGCCATCGTGAGACATACTTTGCACCAGGCTCTCTCATACTCATTTGGTCCCCTTGCCGACGTGTGGGGCTCTCTGAGAAACTCCTTCCGTGCTACAAAGGTCCTTACCGCGTTCTACGTCAAGTGACCAATGTCACCTATGAGATCATCCCAGTGACATCCGTCGTGCCAACTGGTTCCTCATCACCCGACATCGTACACGTCTCTCGGCTTAAGCCCTATTGTGCCCTTCCCGATGGCCCCATCTGAAGCACCGGGACGGTGCTTTTTCCGCCGGGGGTTGTGTTACGGTGAGGAAAACAGACAAGGTCGACGAAGGAGAAGAGGACGAAGTGGCAACAGCCTCTCTGTGTTCTCAGCTGCTGTCTATCTCCTGTAAATACATTCTGTAAATAGTTTATACCCGTGACAATATAGCCAAACCTGGCAACACTGTGCAAATTAATATATGTGCAAAAATCACAGAGCAACCTTACAATACAATTCGCCAGACCCACCAAATGTCAAGGGCCCTTCTGATGAAAAAATGCGTGAGGCCAAGCCGTCACTAGTATTATTTTAGGACAAGCTTGATGATGTCTTTTGCCATGAAGTATTAGCGAAACAATCATTGTTTTCTTTAACTATCTCAGCAATTTGCCCATTATCGACTTATTTCTTACTGTTTAAATTTTTATTAGTTATTACAGTTAGCACGAGTTAAGTCGTAGGCTCGGTTTGAGCGGTGAATGAAATTTTATTTTTATTTTATTTATTTGTTTTATTACTTTATTTACAAATACTGCGAGCCATAGCTCTGGCCCAAGCAGGAGGCGGACTATATACAGCACAAGAGCAGGTTTGTCTACGAATATGCCAAGAGAACATATTTATAGAGCTTCTTAATCTAAACAGGTAAAACATATTAAATCTGCCTTGAGAAAGCATCGAAGTAATGTACAGTCGCGATCAAAAGTTTGGAGACCACGGTACCAGCAAAAAAGATTAAGATATATTCAAGCGTAGCTGCGTGGCCTGGAATTGGTTTAATGCATTGCATTGGCCAAACAAGCGCGCGTACGCTTGCGCACTTGATTTCAGCCGGAATGCCCAGGCTGCGAAACAAAAATGAAAAATTGCGGCACATTTGGTCTCCAAACTTTTGATCGCGACTGTACATTGAAAACAAATAAGTACGTCAACATTCCCAAACAAGTCGAACATAACACGCAGCAGCAGTATTGTACAGTGGAGAGGACTACAAAAAATGTTCTGCTATTTCCCTGATAACATTATCTGAATCGAACACTTCAATTGGCAACAAATTACAATCAGCAACAGTCCTGGGAAAATAACTATGCTTAAATCCTTCAGTCGGCAAATATTGGAGCTAGTAAGTGTGGGTGAAATCGCCTTGTTTTCGTTCTAATGGCTGGCTTAACACAATCAGACAAATTAATATTTACCTTTCTTGAAATAATTTTGTGCAAAAAGGCTAAGCGACAAACTTTCCGACGGGCCTCCAATGTTGAAATATGTTGTTGCATGAGTGAAGATGGCGAATCGTACCTTTTATACTTTCACAAAATCAATCTTATTGCTTTCCTTTGAATTCTTTGCCATATTGAAATATCTTTTTTAGTATGAGGATCCCAAATGACCGCTGCGTATTCGACCTTCGACCTAACACAACCATTATAAGCTAGCAATTTTGTACTTATAGGAGCATTTTTTAGTTTTCTCTTCAGAGTCCGAAGTTGCCTGAGCGCAGATGTACAAATTAGAGCACTGCACGGGCTCGGGCTTACCCGAAAGCCCGGGCCCGGCCCGGCCCGTGGGCCGGGTAGAGGAGTTTTTTCACGGGCTCGGGCCGGGCTCGGGCACGGCGTGTGCTTTTTGACCCAGGCCCGGGCCGGGCTCGGGTTTTTTGACGCGGGCCCGGGCCGGGCTCGGGCTTTCTGCGAGTTATTCTCGGGCTTCTCAACTCTGAAAATATGTTTTTTTTTTCAGTCTCGGGCCGGGTTCGGGCCGGTTTCGAGTCGGGCTCGGGCCGGGCTCGGGCTTAAGGCAAAGGGGTGGCGGGCCGGGCCGGGCGGGTAACGTAGATTATGGGCCCGGGTCTCGCCATAAAAGTTTTGATCGGGCTCGGACGGGCCGCCCAATGTGAAAACGGGCCCGGGCCGGGCCGCAAAAATCGGCCCGTGCAGTGCTCTAGTACAAATGCTTGAATTATGACTAGACCATGTAAGTTCATCAGTTAGAGTGACACCCGGATATTTGTAGTTGTTAACTTGACAGACTGAATTATTACGAAGACTATACGAAAATGTAGTAGGTGGCTTCTTTCTTGTTATACGTAAGAGTACTGTTTTCTCCACGTTTAGCTGCTTGCCCCACTACTGGCACCATTCATATATTGACTGCAAAGTCTTCTGAAGCAAAACTTGCTCGGTTCTAGACGATATTTCTTTAAAAACTACACACTCGCCCGCAAACAATCTCACACCTACTTCTTTTGGAATTATGGTAACTAAATCATTAATATCAATTAAAAACAACATTGGCCCTAACACATTGCCCTGCGGAACACCAGATGCAACTCGCAACACATCGGAGAAGCATCCACGCACCTCAACAAACTGAGTTCTGTTATGCAAATATGCTTTTCTCCAATGAACAATTCTGGATGGGAGTCCTAGACATTCCAATTTAAGCATAAGCCTAGCGTGGGACACTGTGTCAAATGCCTTGAAGAACTCTAAAAATAATTCACCGATTTGGCCAGACACATCAAGAACATGGCAGAACTCGTGAACAGTTGGCACAAGTTGCGTGACAGTCGACATATTCTTTCTAAAACCATGCTGGTATGACGACAACACATTTTCTTGCACCAAAAACTCATAAATGTAGTTGGCAACATTGCGTTTTAATAATTTGCAGTAAGTGCTGGTAATCAAAACAGGAGGGTAGTTTTTTATCGACAAGAGATCGCCTTTTTTGAAAATCGCGACAACGCGTGCCTTACTCCAGTCGAGAGGTATGACGCTAGAATTAACTGATAATTGAAATATGTGGGTAAGGAAGCCAAATATTTGTTCAGCGTGATGCCTTAAGAACGCGTTAGGAAAGGCATCGGGCCCAGATGATTTCTTAGGGTTAATATTGAGCAACTTTCAAGCACTCCTGCCAGTGATATAGTTACATTCTGCGGCAAAAGAGACCCTGAATCAATCGTGTATGTTTAAAAGGATTGGCAATCTCTATGGCATTGGTCACAGGAATGGCAGTTATGTGGATATTGTGGAAGTTATGTGGAAAAAATGTCCGTGAAGAAAATTTGTTGTAGCATAGTGCACGTTTCTTCATGCTTACAAGAATTCTTACTTGCCCCACAGGAATGGTATCCACAGTTATTTCGTTTTTAGCACGGCCTAAATAACGCCAAAATTTGGCGGGGTCTGAGAGAGAGAGAGAAAGACTTTGTTCCAAGCCAGACTAAGACCTATAGATATTCCTCCGCCAGGAGGACCATGGCCAGCTGGTCAGTGAAGGCCGCCGACGCCAACCACACCCGCCAGTGGGGAGGTGGGGGGTTAGGGTAGTGAGGGGATTGTAGGGCCGCGGGGCAAGAGAAAATGATGTGCTCTACATTTGCGTACGTAGAGGGGCAGTTGGGACATGAGGGGTCTGAGCGGTAACGATAAAGGTATAGGCGTGCTGGAGTGATCAAGGTGTTGAGCTGGATGGCCCTGAGGGTGCGTACTTGGACAGTGGAGAGACGAGGGTGTGGTGGCGGAAGCGTCTGCAATGAATGCCGGAGGTGTATGTAGTGCTGCTTCAGAGTTTTCTTATAAAAGTGTGCCTCGTCCGCTATGGCCGGGCAAGGCCAGAGGATTGTCGGCGCCCAGCTATTAATCTCGCGGGCAAGCTCATGAGCGAGCTTATTGCCGATAATCCCCGCATGCCCTGGCACCCACACCACAGTGACCAAAGCAGGGGAGAGAAGGGAGAGAGCGTCAGAAAGGTCGTCATGCAGATTATCGGGAAGTCTGTTGTCGCGAAGAGCCCTGATTGCTGCCATGGAGTCTGAGCAAATGCGATACCGAGGAGAGGGAGGAAGAAGGGTTAGTTCGTGCGTCACGTGAACGATCGCGGCCAATTCAAGGGATAGAGAAGAAGTAGGAAGTGAGAAGGGGCCAGCGGTGGAAGTGATGGGAATGCCAAGGGGGGTCGGCATTGTCACACAAGCAGTGGAGCCATGAGTTTGGTAATACGCTGCGTCGACGTAGCATGTGACAGTGTCCGGTGGAAAAGGCTCGGGGAAGTGAGCGCGGGCTTGTCGTCGTCCCTCATGAAGATGTGGGGTCATATTGGAGGGAGTAGGGGCACAGCGGAGATTGCTGGGAAGAGGTCGTTGAGGGGTGTACAGAGGAAAGTCAATGGGCCGGATGCCAGCCCGCTGCAGTAGCCAATGACCCTGCGCAGAGCTGGATAGGCGGCCAAGTTGTCGATCCCTATGGAGGCGCAAGAGCTCTGCAAGGGGAAGAAATAGGCCTGTTGCGTATAGTTTGGCTGTGGATGCGTGTGTCGGAAGATGTAGGGCAGCTTTATAGAGACTGTTTAAATCCGATTGAATGCGATGCATTTGCGTCTGCGTAAGTGTGCAGTATGGCAGGGAATAAAGTATTTTGTTCAAGGCAAAGGCTGTTACAAGTTGATTGGCTCTGCATTCGTCGAGGCCGCCGCGCCGCTTGACCACTCGTCGGACTAAGTGAGTTACTTGGTGGCATGTGGTGATTGTGGACTGTATTGCGCGGGCGAAAGATTGGTCTTGGAGGGAAAGGCCTAAAACCCGGCAGGATGACGTGTGGGGGATGGGAGTACCGGCGAGAGTGAGATTAAGGAGGGAGTTTACAGACCGTTGGTACTTTGTAGCGGAAAGGAGCAGCAGCGACAGATTTCTCTGGAGCCGCTTGCATACCAGGGCGGGAAAGGAATTCGGAAATGAGGTTGAGGCCGGATTGTAATGTGAATTCCACCTCCCCCGGTGAGCCGTGAGTACACCAAAGGGTTATGTCATCAGCATAGAGAATTGACTGTAGGTGCGAAATCTCCGACAAGGATTTTGCGAGAGTGGCTAGCCTGAGATTAAAGAGGGTTGGAGAGAGCACGGCACCTTGAGGTGTTCCGCGGGTGAGCGCGATGGGCGGGGACAACGTGGTCCCGAGTCGGAACTGAGCTTGTCGAGAGCGGAGAAAAGAAACGTAACAATAGAGTCGGGATCCACAGCCGGTGTCTTCGAGGGGGGAGAGGATAGCGTCATGAAGTGAGGTATCGAAGGCCTTGCGGACGTCCACAGTGACAAGTGCGTTAACTTGACACCTCGAAGGTTGAAATAAAGTTTCCTGGAGAAGGAGAAAGAGGTCTTCAGTAGACATGTGGGAGCGGAAACGAATCTGATTGTGTGAAAGGAAGTGAATATCGTCGAGAATATCCGTAAGACGTGCGAATACCATGCGTTCCATGGTTTTTCCGACATAGGAAGTAAGTGAAATGAGTCGCAGGTTGGAGAGTGTGGCGGGCTTGCCGGGCTTTGGTATGAGAGTAATGATGGAAGAGGTCCATTCAACAGGAAGAGTGCCGGTGGTCCTGTGTTCATTTATTTTGTGTAAAAGAACTTCTTTATCCGAATCAGGCATGTTCTTCAACAGCGAGTAAGTGATGTGGTCCCACACCCGGAGTGGTACCACCCTTTTTTTGAGCCTAGGCTCGTTCCAGGTCCGGCAGAGTGAAGGGGCTGTCCAGATCGCTATTGGGACGCCCTGTGTACTCAGGGTGCAGGGAAGAAAGCGGGGGAGGGATGTACATATCCGTGACCTGTTGAAGAAGGGAAGTAGCACCATGCTCGGAGAGATGCTTTTGTATTGTGGGGATAGGAGCAGGTTTAGGGCCAAGAAGGGACCGGAGGAACAACCAGGCTGATTTAGTGTGGAGGGAAGAGTATCATTGATCGAATCGCATATGCGATTCCAATTTGTTCTGTCAGGGGGGAGCAGTGAATTAGTATGTCAGTGTTGAGTGTGCCTAAGGTTTGTCTAAGTTGGATGTTGTGAGGTTGAGTACTGATGCGACTAAGGAGACGTTTACGGCCTCTCCAGATACGCATGAGGTGTGGGTCAGGGTGGTCCGACGGAGGGTTAGCTTCTGTAGTGGTTGTGGCCTGGGACCGCGTTCGCCGTAGCGAGTCCACCCACACATCATAGTTGGGAGCTCACTCCTGGTTTCGCAGGCGACGAAAAAGGTCCCGGTTAGTCTGGGTGATGCGTTTTCTTGGGTTTGTGAGTGAGGGTCGGTTTAATTTCAATTATGTGATGGTCGAATAGGAGGGTGTCCGGAATAACTTGCCAAGTCTCTGGAAGATTGTGGCCATGGTGAAAGGTGAGGTCAGACGTTGTATGACGTTGAGTCGCGTTTCCGTCTCGTGTGGGTGTGTCTGGTGTATTGATGAGTGTATATTATTGCTGCATAGTGTGTGCGTGAAGAAGGCGGCCAGGGCGCAGAGTGTTTGGGTAACCCCAGATGGTATTTGGGGCATTGAAGTCTCCGCCAAGAATAATGTCACGGTGGTTTGGAAAGGATCGAAGAAAATGAAAGAGAGGAGAGATAATTGTGGTAGAATTTGGGGGATTGTAGAGATTACAAGTGTGAGAGGTGGGTTCGGATGGTCTGGGTAATACGAAAGGGCTGTTAAATATGGAGGTAACGTGGATAGAATATCTTCCACTTCATCAGCGATATCCCGGCGAATATAAACGGACGACAGCGGCGCGGCGGGGTCGGCGTGCAGAGCTCGGTAGCCTGGGATGTTTTTGGTATGCCTTGTTTCTTGTAGAAGGATTAAGTGAAGTAGTGTGGTTTGCGTAAGGAGCCATCGCTGTAAGGGGGTGCGGTTTGTGGAGAGGCTACGGCAGTTCCACTGAATTATCGGGTGTGACGTGGTCAGACCCTTCCACTGCTGTCTGTGTTGGAGGCGCTGCTTCTTGGCCGCGTTGGCGCAAGCTTCATCCCGTTGCTTCCAAACTGGGCATATTTCTGCAAAGGGAGTGTGATGGCCTTGAAATTGAAGACACCTAGGTGAGTAGGAATGTGGTTCATCAGGCTCGGTGATGGGTGTGGAGCAGGTGGGGCACAGACGCTGGTTTCCGGGACAGGCACACGTGCGATGTCCATATTGCAGGCAGATAGTGTAATGATGGGCTCGAGGCTTATGGGGATGGCAGCGGAATTCGAGTCGCTGGTAGTACACGGAAAACAGAATGTGCATACCGGCGAACGTGATCAGGGCGGAGTTTGCGTTTCCCACGCGGCGGGCCAGTGGGATATCGGCTTGATAACAGTCTAAATCACGCAGAAGTTCTTCGGGGGTAGCATCAGGGGCGACTCCGTAGATAACCCCGCGGCACGAGTTGGTGGTAGCTGCGAGGTATGAAGCTACGGCATATATGCGGCCAGCTAGCACGATACTCTCAACGCTGAGAAGGCGGCTGACGAGTTCCATGTGGTGGGCCTTGAGAATGGCGAGGTGGTTGCGATTACGTAGATGGACTGAAACGTCGGCACAAGTATCCGCCGGTAGCTTTCCCGCTCGTATGAAAGCTGGGAGAATGTCCAGCAGCTCTGCGGAGGTGGCGGAAGGTAACGCTGGCAGGTGGACACCGACCGCATGGAGGTCAAAACTTGGGCGGGCAGCAAGTCGAGGCTTTCGGACATTTTCGGGCGTTGTCCATTCTCCTTCAGGGTCATCCCACTCGATAGAGGTTGGAATGGAGGTGCAATCTAACGCCGGCGTCTCGTCAGCCATACAGGCGTGCAGCGGTGGTATAGGTTAGGGCTAGCGACGCCGTCACAGCTTCCAAACTTGAAGTGGCGATATTATTTAGCAGTTGGGGTGTAGGATGAAAATAATCGTATCGGAAGAAAGCAGGCGACTTGCCAGTTCCAAAGAGCAGCCTATTCTTGCGGATGAGACGATTTCTAGGACAATTTGGATGGATGATGCAGAGCGCGACGCGAGCACCACATTCCTCCTTGAAACGCTTGCCGCGTTCCGCGGGGTCTGATCTTATATATTCTTCTAGGTTTTCTTGAAAGAACATGTGTCTGGCTTTGTTAATTTTTGTTACCAATTTTTGCTTTAATTCGACAAACTGGGGCGTTGAAGATTTGTGCTACTTGCGCAGTCTGTTAATTTTGCACTTAGTATGTATAATATCACGATTAATCCAAGGATTAAATCGGCGTTTGTAGGTTTTCATAAGTGCAAAAAATGTTTTGACACAGTACTCAATAGCACCGCGAAAAAGTTCCCATAATGATTTGAAATTGTTATTTGCGATGGAAAGATGTGTGTCCAAGTAATCAATTACAGCGGCGTCATCTGCCCGACGGAAGTCTCTAATGAGAATTGGCGATGACTTTTGCCTTCTATCATTACTATCATTTTTATTCCAAGCGAAGTAAATTAATTTATGATCTTGAGACATATGAGTAAGTGTCAAATGACCCATTGAGCGAAATGCAGCACCAATAACGTGAAACCTGTGGAGGTGCGAAGCATGCAGTGGTGCACCGTTAATGGGCTCATACTGCCTTAAGCAATGGATCATAACCCCGTAAACGCGGCCTCCCCATTACGACGACAGAAGAGAAGTGAAATTGTACGCTGGAATGATGAGCGGTAACGCAACCAGCTGTAAAAGACGATGACGACGAACGCGGAAGCAGTGGCACGAGCGCGTGCCGAGCACGAGCACGAGCCGCTTGCTTACCGTGACTACGACAGGAGACGCCGATAACCTGGCCGCATAAGGTGCTTCGCACCTAAAACGATGACACCAGAGTGTCACGCGCCGGTCTATTTTCACGCGAGGCTATCTGTTAATTTATTCAGCGACAATGCAATTTGAACGCTGTAGATTTTATCCAGTTCTCTAGCGCTGGCAAATGGCGCTGTCGCAGAAACGAGATGAGACAGCTGCGTTCGATGCGAACGAAATCACGATTCTTCTTTTCATTTTCTTTTTATTGCTTTCTTAGCGCGCGTGCCTTTGGAGCCCGCCGTCTTCTTCTTTCTCGTCTTGTCCGCTCCCATGAGTTTCAATAGCTTCCGGCCGTGAAAAGTTTCCTTTTCATCAGTGGAAGCAACCTTCGAGTGTGTAAAGGTGTTGAACAGGTCTCCGAACGAGCTTTCCTTTGGATTTTAAGAGACAGGACCGCGGATTCCCGTCGACTCCAGAATATACTTCAATGACCTTAGCCAGGTTCCAGAAGGATCTAGGACTACGTGCACCGATCAAAACAATATCTCCTTGGTTCACTGTCATTTCTTGCTTTCTTGCGTTACACTGCTCTCTCAGTTCTTTCATATATTCTTTGTTCCATCTTTTCCACCAATGTTTCATAATTGTTTGCTTATTTCTACACATTTCTTCTATGCTGATCTTTTTTTCACCTTCTGTACTGTCTTTGATCCTATGCTTTCTACCTATTATATCAGCCGGCACAATAGGTAGAGGCTCATCCGGTTCGCTGTATACATAGGTCAACGGTCTGTTATTAAGGGCAGCTTCAACGTCAGTTGTTAGTGTTTGCATCTCTTCTCTTGATAACAGTCTTTTTCCAATAACTTTCCTCATCGTTGATTTCATGCTTCGTACCATCCTTTCATAAAAGCCACCCCACCAAGGCGCTTGTTCTGCGATGTACTTCCATTTGATTTAATGCCCTTGGCTTGCTCTTTTGTAGACTTCTTCCTGTAGTTCTTTAATCATACGATTGATGTCTCTCTTGGCCTTCTTGAACGTCCTTGCGTTGTCACTGTAAATGATGCAACATAGCCCTCGTCTCGCTGTAAATCTTCGGAATGCATGTAAGAATGCTTCTGTTGTCGGTTTGTCCACAACTTCGAGATGTACAGCTCGTGTAGCAGCACATACAAATATTGCAACATACTGTGTTGTAGTACCTTTCATCGCGTCCTTTATAAGTAACGGACCCGCGAAATCCACTCCGATCACTTTAAATGGTTGTCGCTCGTTGACTCTGTCAGCAGGAAGTGGTGGTGTTTCTTGGTGTAGCGGTCTGGCGTCAAATCGTTGGCACTTTAGACATCCATGAATTAGCTTCTTCACGAGCTGGCTTCCTTGTATTATCCAGTACTTAGTTCGAAGCTGTGATAATGTGACGCTTATTCCTCCGTGCAGCGTGAGTTGATGGATATGGCGTACCAGCAGCTTTGTACCAGCCGTCCACTTTGGCAGCACAATAGGATGTCTTTCGTTGTATGATGATCCACTTTGGAGTAGCCGACCTTTGTGTCTTATCAGACCTTGATCGTTTTCAAAGACTTCCGTACCATGAAGAAACATCCTTGTTGTCTTCATAGGAATGCTCTTGCTGTGTACGATGTTTTCTCGTATGTGTTGTTGTTCTAGCTTGATTATTGTCCTCTCGGCATTCTTCAGTTCCTCAAAACTCAGATCTCCGATGATCGGTCTCTTTTTTCGTATATTCCGGATATAACTGAGAACCCAAGCTGTGACTCTGAGTAATCGTATGTATGTGCAATACTTCTCCGCGTCAATCACTGCCGCAGTTGAGGTGCATGTGTTAATCGCATAACTTTCACCACGCTCAGTGTCGTCTTCTGCTTCGGTTTGTTCTCTCGTTTTCTTTTTCAAAACTGACCATTTTGGACCATGCCACCATATTTTTAAGTTTATCGGACGCTCCGCGCTTACACGTCTAGTCATCAAATCAGCTGGGTTTTCTTCACTTGCAACGTAATTCCACTCTGACAGTTTCGTTTTCTCCTTTATCTCCTTCACTCTGTTTTCGACAAAATTGTCGCGTTTTTTCTTTCCGCGTAACCAACTTAGAACAATGGTCGAGTCTGTCCAATATCTCGTTTCGTTGAGTTTTCTTACAAATCCTCTTCTGATATATTCAGAGAGGCGTGCAGATAGCGTCGCAGCCATTAGCTCGAGTCCTGGCAAAGACATTTCTTTCATTGGAGCTATTCGTCCTTTTGCTATGAGTAGCACAGACTGTTTTTGGTTTTCGTAGGTATTTATCAAGTAGGCTGCTGTACCGTAAGCGTACAGGCTTGCATCGGAAAACAAATGAGGATCCGTGTGACGAGGCTGGCTGCCTTGGTTAATATCAAACCATCTAGGTATGCTGAAGTTTTGTATTAATCGTAGCTCTTGAATCCAGTTCATCCACGACGCCGTTTCATCTTCTGGTAGTGGGTCGTCCCAAGATGTTCCCTTCCTCCACTTGTTTTGTATTTGTCGCTTAGCTGTCACTGTGAATGGAGTGAAGACGTCCAGAGGATCGTATATTCTTGCTGTTAGCTGTAGCATTTGCCTCTTCGTAATTGGACCGCTCTTATCGATGTCCTTTATGTCAAAAGATGGGAGGTACAATCTATCTTCCTCGTAATTCCATCTGATGCCAAGTACCTTTATCTGGGTTGATGTTTCCATGTCTGTGTTTTTCTCTTGTATATTTATAGTTCGCTGTAATCCAGGCTCATTCGTTTTGAACTTTCTGAGTGTCATTGACGCCTCTTGAAAAATGTCTTTTGACTCTTTATAAAGTTTTTCGGCTTCTTCTGGTGAGTTGGCTCTCAGTATCACGTCGTCGACGTAAATGTTGTTCTTCAGCTGCTTAATCGTTTCGGGAAAGCTATCTTCCAACTTGCATAGGTAGTTTTGTACAGTTGCTGCAAGTAAGAAAGCATTCGGAGCTGTTCCAAACGTAACTCTTGACATTCTCCATGTCACGACTTTTGCGTTGCTACCACTTGGAATTCTGTCCCACCAAAGAAGACGCAATGCGTCTCTATCTTCTTCGTGTATTGAAATCTGCAGGAATGCTTTCTCTATATCAGCTGTCATTGCTATGTGATGGTGTCGGAAGTTCATCAGCATATGCACCAGATCACAATTGAGATTCGGTCCTGTTTCGAGGTTATCGTTTAAAGAAAACCCTTTTGTCGACGATGAAGACGCATCAAATACAATTCTTATCTTTGTGGTTTGTCGATCTTCCCTTATTACTGCCTGATGCGGCATGTAGTAGCAGTGTGTCATCGGTCTACTTTTTTCGTCGACCACTTCTGCTACTCCACTATTTAAATAATCTCTGATCGCACTGTCGTAGCGCCGGAGTACGCTTTCGTCCTTCTGTAGCCGTCGAGTGAGTTGTCGTAATCTGTTCATAGCTACGATCTTGTTTTCATCAAGTTCTGCGTTATGTTTCCATGTAAGTCTGACAGAATATCGCTTCTCCAAATTTTAAGTGCCTCTTGAAGTGCTGAATCACTTCCTCTTCTCTCCTGGTTTCTTTCTCAGGGCACTTTATGCCTAGATTTTCAATATCCCAGAAACGGCTGAGTTCTGTATGTATGTCGCAGCTATCCACCTTGACGTTAAGTACCATTACGGTTGACTTCTCCATTATTGTTGCTGATATCCTAGCTTGACCTTGTACTGTCCAGTCGAATATGGTTTCTGCTGCTGTCAACCTTTCTTCTAGTCTTCGGATCCGACCTGTCATTACTTGTCAATACTGGTCTGATCCAATAAGTATTCCAATTTCTATGCATTATGTGCTTTTACATGAACCGTCAGCCAGCTTGAATCCGTCATCTTCATACTTCTTTTGCAGTGAAATAGGCAGGAACTGTAATCTTTCTTTTGAAATTGTCTACCTCCAGTGCTTCCAGTACTTCTTCACTACTGGAGATACTTTTCAGTTTTAGTTCAACTGAATTCATGACTCTTTCATTTTGACCTCCTCCGAATGAGCCTATCGTGAGTCTTTCTTTTCCTTTAACCTTACAGCCAAGTTTCTCAGATAGGCTTTTCAGTATCTTTGACTGCCAGTATCCAGTAGAACACGACAATAACATGACTGCCTTCTACCTTCTGCTAATGCAACTGCAGTCTGCAGAAATACACTTGATGAGTTGTTCATAAACTGGCAAGTAGATGTTTTCTCTTCCTGATTTTCACTTTCACCAAGAGTAGATGTTGTACACTGTGCTGTCAGTTCTTTGCTTCGGCACATAGAGGTCGCATGCAATTTTCGACATATCTCGCACCTGATGTTTGCCTTACATATTTTAGCAGTATGGCGAGGCCTGGTACAGCGGAAACATCTGTTTGCCTCTCGGAGCTTGATTTTCTTGTCTTCATAAGGCATCGTTTTCATACAATCATCAGTATAATGAGTAGCATTCTCGCAAAATATGCAACACTTTGCAGCTGTACTTTGAAAATTAACAGTTCGTGTATGCTGCTCACTCTCAGTTCTGTTGCTGTAGCTTTCGCTCCTTTCTGTTGACAATTCCTCTCTGCATTCTACTTGATCTTCGATGTATTTCATCAAGCGCATAAGAATATCTTCTTGACGTAAAGCCACATTCTGACCTCGTGATGAAGATCCACTGATCACTTCTCTTTGTTTTAACTGGAATCCAATGTACATATCCACTGGCAAAGCTCTTTTCAGGATCGGAAGCAACATCGATGCATAGGACTCGCTTTTCAATCCTAAGGATTCCAAACCACGTATGTGCACTTGCACCTTTTGTGACAGCTTTCTTAAACCGTCAAGGTCGTTGCAGCTTGCTACTGCATTCAAGCTAGTCAGTTCTTTCATGTGCATTTCTACCAGCACGTCATCTTTTCCGTCCCTTTGCTTGAGTAGATCAATGGCGTTGCCATACTGTCGGAAAACTGTAGTCCCTCCACGTAAGCTGCCACTTTTCCGGTTAGTGATGACAGAAGGTACGTAAATTTCTGATTTTCGTTCAAGTCGGTTCTTTCGTGTACAGCTGTTTGTACAGCTGTACAGCATTTCATTTTATCGCTGTCAAACTTCATTAGTTCTAGCTTTGGTAGCTTCACTATTGTTGCTTGCTGCGGTTGTCTAGCTTCGGCAATAAAGTTAGGTTGCTCCCTCGCTGTTTGCCGTACTTCTTGCCGAGAAAGGTACGCGTTGATGTTGTGCAGAACACTTAATATCTTTAACTCGTACTCATTTGTTTTCGTAAACTTCGAGTCAGCTGTTTCGGGTGTTATGAACTGCTCCATCTGCTCGTCAGCTTTCTTTAGCGAGTCTGCAGTACCTTTAATCTGGCTGGCTATCAGCGACATCGCTGTAGGATCGTGATTCTCCTCCAGTTTCTTTTCAGCATCGCTCACTAGGTTTGTTATTTGCGTCCTAAGCGTTTTTCGCTTCTTCAGAATCACTTCTCTGTCCATGTTGAATAACTGAGGAAACTGCTGGTCGCTTACAGATTCTAGCGGCGAGACGTCATCCGAATCTTGGTCGCCTTCTGTGTCCGTGCCGCTCCTTGCCGTCGATGTCTCGTCTCGCTGCCATTGGTTCGCTCCCAGGCCTCCTCTTCGTCCGTCTTCTGTGGCCAGACCGTCGTTCTGGTAGTCCGTGGCCAGTCAGAAGAGGAGTAGCCGCTAAATCCTGGTCACGGCACCATGTCGCAGAAATGAGACGAGACAGCTGCGTTCGATGCGAACGAAATCGATTCTTCTTTTTCTTTTCTTTTTATTGCTTTCTTAGCGCGCGCGCCTTTGGAGCCCGCCGTCTTCTTCTTTCTCGTCTTGTCCGCTCCCATGAGTTTCAATAGGCGCGATGCATAAAGTTGAAGCTGCCCTAGTGCATCCCATAAAGGCTGGTGTAATAGTTGTGAAGTCGAGAGAAGCAAACTAGACCTGGGTCATTTAGAAAATAAACGTCACGGCGCCGTTTTTATAGACGCTCTTTCCAGAAGAGCTAAAGTGCGGTACTTGCTCTTTTCAACAGAAATGAATAAGTTTTGGAAAAGCTGAGCGAAGACATTAAGACGCGTATGTTGTGCACACGTCCCTTATAAAAATTTCTATCAATATTTTTTAGGCCGCCTTTAGAGTATTGTTACTAGAACCTACCAACAATCAATAGAAATCCTTCCATCGGTCTTTAGGTTTCCTAACAACTCCCTAGTAACACCCTAGAAGCAAATGGCCGCCAACATTATTTAGAAACATGTTCATAGGGCGTCTGTAAACTTCCTATTAACTGTCTAGAAACGCATTTCTTTAGACCTCCTATTAACATTAATTAAATTGAAGCATGTTCATAGGCTGTCTGTCAACTTCCTGTTAACAATTTACTAGCACTTTCTTTTGACACCCTAGTAACATTGTTCTAACAATTGGCCACCAACATTGAATATAAACATGTTTCTAGACTGTCAACATCCTACCAGCTTTCTACTGATATTTTTTAGGCCTCATTATGACTGTGAATTATTTCAAACCTCCTATGAACATTTTTCCTTTAGAGAATCTAGAAACATTGTCCACAGTTGGTCACAGTATGTGAATAAAAACATGTTCAACGCTGCTTATCAATTTATGCTAACCTGAAAGTTTATAACTTCAGATCACCCAGTACACCAGCATACCACCCTATAATGCTCAGAGCCGCAAATATTCATTTCATTTATTGGACGCTATTAACGTCTGTCACCATATGTATGTGTTTACGGGATCTTACTTGAGTGATGATAAATTATCTAAGCTCTTGACGCGATGTGCAGCTGAAGCCACAGGTTGCGAAAGGAGCTACTGAAAATAAAGATATGACAAATTGGAAGCGTTGCGAAGATTGCATCACACATTTATTACATTATTCAATCAGTCAGACTTGGGAACCGCAGAAATGAGACTGTAGTTATGCGAAGCAGCTTCAGCATTCTGGGCGTTAGTTGTAGTTGCACCTTAGCTATTATGGAAATGTTTCTTTTTGTCAGCTTGTTGCTGTGAGATTCTGGGCGTTGTATCCTAAAAAAAGGAAATGAGTAGCAGTTAGGCAAGAGCAAAGAGTTAGTTCATGATCATACATTATTTACCCAAAATGAAGCACTCGTGACCTCTGTCAGAACCTCGTGTTTTACGCTTCGCGTTTATAGCCACTTCAAGCGAACGGCACGACGCGCAATAGTTCAAGTTTGTAAAAAGATCGTTTTTAAAACATTTTCCGTCATTGCATTTCGCGCTTGTAACAACAACCTGCCAAAATGCGGTATGAGAAACTGAAATAAAAAAACTGTTTATGAAAAATGATGGAAAAGCACATACCTTTTATTATAGTTTGGAGACAGAACTTCGGCGCAGTGCTGTCTTGAAAAGCTGGCAAAGAAGTTGCAGAAACTTTCACATCACGGAACGAAGAAAACCCCGTCGCCTTCGCAAGCACGGTGCTAGTTGGCTATTTCCGTCACAAATTACGCATCCACGTGTGCCTGGAAGTACTCTTGTATTGATGCATCAGCCACAACACAGCATAAGCCCAAACAGCAGCAAAAATAGCTAAAAGCTGATACAAAACGCGACCAAACACCCCTACATCGCACCGACCGTACCACGCCAGCGTGGCAAAGGAAGTGGTATCGATGACGATGGGCTCCTTTTTGGCTCGACTCGGACCACGTGCAAGTTTGTGCGCATGCGCGAAGGAGGCTTGTGACATTCTTTCCATCCACCAGCTCGCCTTGACCACCGCCGAACGGTGCGCAGCCCCCTTCCTTGCGAGGGTTGAATGACACCTTGAATTCTCCTCGATGATTAGGTGTGACAGGCCTTTGTGCGCGCATCCCCTTCTTGGGGGACTGCACTTAGAGGGAGGAACGTACCTTTTGTCCGAGGTCGAAAAAGAACCTTACAAACAGCCGCCTTAATTTTGAGATGCTGTTAGGGGCTGTATAATTTTATTTTTTGAGAAAACTATTGTTAAGAAAACGGCTTTTTCTCCAAATATAATAAAAAAAAGAAAAATAATATCCCATAGGGTAAATTTCATGGTTCTCACGGTCATTTCAAGGTTATTGTATTGACACTTATACATGTTTACCTTTGACTAGTGGCCGCTTTCCATCGGCTAACAAATCGTTAAACGTTATCGCTCGGCGCAGGACGCGCCTGTATCGAAAGTTTCTAGAACGTTATCGATGCTTCTTTCCGTTGCCTGTTTTCACCGACGCGTATGTTATCTGATTGTATGACCAATGCGAATTATCTAGAACTTTCTGGAAGACGCGCGGGCACCAGGGAATAATCTGGAACATTCGATGACTCATGTATAAAAGCCGACGCGTTTCGCCGCTGCGCAGATTTTCGACGATCGCTGACTGTATTCGCCGCTTTCGTTGTGCTTCGATTGTAGCTTGCTCTTGTGGGCACACGTTCGCCCAATAAAGAACCAGTTTCGTCATACACAGTTTTACGTCTGTTTACTTCAGCGTCACTACTACGTGACATCTGGTGGAGGTGCTTTTATGTCCTTCCACCGGACTCCCCCATCCAGCCGTGAGCCAAGCCCAAACCGTCCAGAAGACGTCGACGCCTACCCCGACCAGCGAGTGCTAGCCGTAGGCTATTGAACTTGCCACCGCGGTACGAACCCCTACCTGACAAGACCAAGCGGACAAAAGTCACGACCTCGGCAGCAATTACCATGACAGCCCCTGCGCCAACATCTGCAGTCGTGATGTAACAACCCAGGGAGCCGCCGACTTTCCGCGTTTCGCCATGTGAAGACCCCGAAAGCTGGCTGGAGGCATAATACCCAGTCGCTACGTTCAACAAGTGGGACTGCGACGACAAGCTGCGCCATGTTTACTTCTCGCTTGAAGATGGCGCCAGAACCTGGTTCGAGAATAGGGAGCGTGCACTAACAACCTGGGACCTCTTCCGAGCCGCATTCCTGGACGCCTTCACGAGCGTCGTCCGTAAAGAAAGAGCTGCAGCCTTGCTGGAAAACCGTGTACAGCTCCCGAATGAGAGCATCGGTATGTACACTGAAGAAATGACTCGATTATTCCGGCACGCCGACCCCGCTATGCCAGAAGACGAGAAAGTTCGGTTGCTCATGCGGGGAGTTAAGCAGGAGCTATTCGCCGGACTGGTGCGGAATCCACCAACGACAGTCCAAGACTTTCTCTCGGAGGCTACGACGATCTAGAAAGCACTGGACATGCGAAACCGGCAATACAATCGCTGTTCGACACCACAGTACGCCGAAGTCCAAGAACTCTCCCACGACCTACGAGACACCATCAGGGCGATAGTTCGCGAAGAGCTGCACAAGTTGCTACCGTCGTCGCAACCTCAAGTTGCTTCCATCGCCGATATCGTGCGGGAGGAAATCCAGCAATCGCTAGGACTTCCCGAATCGCCGCAACCCCAGCCGGAAGCGATGACCTACGTGCCGTCGCCCGTCGTCAAGGCCCCCCTCCGCGCTCGCGCCAGGGCCCCGTAACGCCGCAGTTCCGTCGTCCACCGCCGCCGCCGCCAGCACGCCCGCCCGTCGCCCAGCGCAGTTACCAAAGGAAGACGGACATTTGGCGCGCCTCCGACTACCGCCCGCTCTGCTATCACTGCGGGGAAGCCGGCCATGTCTACCGCCGATGCCCATACCGCGAGATGGGCCTACGAGGGTTCGCCGTCAACGCGCCGCGTCTAGAGCGAGGTGAACGACCGCGCGACATCGCCGACTACCTCGCCGGAGACCAGTGGCAACCACGACGACCCTCACGCTCGCGGTCACCAGGCCGCTACATCTTGCCGCATCGCCGTCAGTGCACCGGTCCCACCCGGGGCCGATCTCCCAGCCCTTACCCGGGAAACTAAAGGCAGCAACCGATGGAGGTGCGGTTGCTGTACGACGCAATGCCGAAGATCCTCCTCCGCCGCCGCCGCCGACGACGACGACGATTCGCGAATCATCACGACGAGATATCAGCACGCCGCCTAGCAACAGCCTTGGCAGCACTTCGCCGCCGAAAGAAGACCTTCAGACGCGACGTAGCAGCAGCAGAGCAAGCCGACGCAGCCGTGATCCGACGCCACGAATTAACCGCAATGCCAGACGCAGGTCTACCGATCTAGACGTGCTCATCGATGGTCATAACGTCACTGCTCTCGTCGACACTGGCGCCGACTATTCCGTCTTCAGTGGCGCGTTCGCCGCCAAGTTAAAGAAGGTGAAGACGGCCTGGCAAGTACCCGGTATTCGGACAGCGGGAGGCCACCTAATAAAGCCGGCTGGAATCTGCACAGCGCGAGTCACGGTAAACAACCGCACTTACCCGGCGAGCTTCGTAATCCTGCAGTACTGCTCCAGGGATGTTATTGTAGGCATAGACTTTCTAAACGAAGATGGTGCAGTCATCGACTTAAGGTCCAAGTCGATAACGCTTTCAACGTACAACGCGATACCACCGGATACAAACATCAGTTACCATGCCATGAATGTGCTAGAAGAAGAAGTCGCCGTTCCGCCTCGCTCCAGCGTAATGATTTCCGTCGGTACCGAAGTGCCGGCAGACATGGAGGGCGTCATCGAGGGCGATCATCACTTACTGCTCGACCGTGAAATTTGCGTCGCTAGAGGCATAGGTGAGCTACGTGAAAGCAAAGCAAGGGTGATGCTCACGAACTTCAGCCACGATTACAAGCACATTAACAAAGGCACCACCGTCGCCTACATCGGCGAAATAGTACAACTCAGCAGTGCTTTCGCCTTTACGGATTCTAGTGCACCTGCAACGACGACTGTAGTACCTGAACCAACTTTCGACTTCAATCAGAACCTTCCCAGGCATAATAAAGAACAACTAAAAGCTCTGCTCCTGCAATACAAGGACTGCTTATACATGTTTATCTTTCACTAATGGCCGCTTTCCATTGGCTAACAAATTGTTAAACGTTATTGCTCGGCGCAGGACGCGCCTGTATCGGAAGTTTCTAGAACGTTATCGATGCTTCTTTCCGTTGCCTGTTTTCACCGACGCTTATGTTATCTGATTGTATGACCGACGCGAATTGTCTAGAACTTTCTGGAAGACGCGCGGACACCAGGGAATAATCTGGAACATTCGATGACTCATGTATAAAAGCCGACGCGTTTCGCCGCTGAGCAGATTTTGGACTGATCGCCAACTGTGTTCGCCGCTTTCGTTGTGCTTCGAGTGCAGCTTGCTTTTGTGGGCACAGGTTCGCCCAATAAAGAACCAGTTTCGTCATACACAGTTTTACGACTGTTTACTTCAGCGTCACTACTACGTGACAGTATTTCGCACAAGAACATCAGATAGCACTTGCCGCTTTCAAAGACGAAAATTTGCTTCATAGCGCCCAGCGCAAGACAATGCTGAAATGTATTCTTGTCAAGTAGTATTACTTTTATACTTAGAGATGTTTAAAAGCATGGCGGCAATGACGTTACCAGTCTTTAAGCGCCCGAAGCACGGCAAAAGCATGCCTCAGATATTCTGGGTCTTGGTACAGCGGAATGCCGTAATTGCGAATGCCCTAATTACGAATGTTGAATGGCCACGGCAAAACCTTATTGGAGTTCAGAACTTTGTCGCCGTGTCATGAAGCGAAATCACTGAATATTATGAGTACGTAATTATCACTTTTCGACCAGTTTTCTGACAGCAAGCAACAATTCCCGTGAAACAGATGAGTTGAAAGTTAGTTATTTTGCGTTAACTTTGATGGAACGTCCTACTAGATCTCATTTCTTTATTATTATTTTTTAATTTGGGCGAGCCCTCGGTAGGATGAAGGGACGAAAGCGTACGAATAGAGAAGCATTTTTTATACAGTAAGGATAATTTCATTTTCTTTCACAGAATAATTTCGCAGAAACTGGACATTACCAGAGTTCACATTTTGTCTTCGACCGGTGCATTTTCTCAGGTCAACACAATTGCTCTCACTAAGCAGCAGCTGTATTTTGCAGCTTTTTGGATGTTTGAGAGGCAGCGTACTAGCACCGTGTTACTCTTAGTTGTGGCTCTTTTTCTTCTTTTTAACAGACTAACGCCCCAAAAGGGTGTTAATCTCGTGTTCACAACCGCACAAAGCAGGCTCTTTTATTGCGATAGCAATTATATCGACACTCAAAGCGAATTTCTGCCGTCGCCGTCGCCGTGAGGTTCTCTATGACGTCAGCGGCGATTAAATCACCGCCGCGCGCCGTATGCTGTATGTGAGAGTGAAAGCGCGCGAGGGATGCGCACTTTCACGGGGAGCGAACGCACGGCGGAGAACAAATGCGCGTTCTGCGCTGAGCTCCCTGAAGGGCTGCAGAATTAAATGTCTCTTTCCTCCTTTACAATCACCATATATAGAGAGAGCAAACGCGACTTCTTCCGTCGCGCGAAAGGTCGTAGGGGGCAAGAGGGAGGGAGGGGAGGCGACGTTAAGCTGTGGCACCAAATGCGTAACTATATAAAAACTGGGAGGACGCTTAAGCTTCGCCTTTAAGAGTAGAACGCGATAGCGTTATAGGGATCCGTTCGAAACGCATCGATCGCATACGGCAAGTAGACTTCATTCATTGCAACACTGAACGTGGGAAAGCCAGCTTACAAAGACCAAGCTTACACTGATCCCCTTAAAGTCGGCTTCACTTTTAAACTGAATTGCATTGTTGGAAAGACGTTTTTCCAGGGGGAATATAAGTGGTATGATGCTTCACCTCTCGGGTGAAACTGCAACATTTTTTTTTTATTTATAGGAGCGTTGTCCAAATTTTTACTGGAGCGGTATAGTGATGGAAATTGGACTTTAGAGCCCTTAACAATCGGTCAATGGATGGATGGAAAACTTGATTAAGCGAGAGAGTTTGGACCCTTCAAGGGCCCAGGGTCACCGCACAGCCCTCACATTACGCGCATGTGTCCAGGCCACGTAGGGCCATAGCACTGGCACCCCGGTTCACGCAGCGAAGTTGGGTGTCCAGGCCCTGCGACGCAAGGAGGGCCTCCCATTCCTCCCATGTTCCGATGGCGGGCTCTCCCTGCGGGGGAGGATCGGCAGGGCAGCCGAAGGGGATGTTGTCTAAGGCGGCGCGCGACTCTCCACAGAGAGTGCACTCTGGCGAAACGGGGCGGAAGTGGGATAGGAGCTGAGGGGTGGGAACAGTTCGGGTCTGGAGTCGCCTCCAGAGGATTTGTTGGGAGTGGGAAAGTCGGGGGTGGGGAGGAGGGTAGAGTCGACGGGCAAGGCGTGCTTGTTGGGTAATTTCGGAGAACGTGTGCACCCGCTCCCTCGAGAAATCCCGGCTGGGGTCGCCATTTGCCCGGCTTACAATTCCTCGGGCTATGTTATCGGCGGCCTCATTTCCGGGATTGCCACAGTGAGCCGGCACCCACACGAGCTCCATACGTCTACCAGAATTTTGAAGGCACATTCTCAATATTTGCCACGCTGGGAAATGGACGCGTCTGCTTGCAAAGTTAAGAATGGCTGTTTTAGAGTCACTAACTATGTAAGCCACATTGATTTAAGCGATTCCTAGGTCAATATCAGCTTCCTCAGCTTCTTCCGGGGTACAGGGGGAGTCTATCAAGTGGGTGAGTGGGAGGGCTGATGGATGATAAGCCACAGCTACAGAACAGTCTGGACCACACGTGGCGTCCCCCCAGCGCACATCCGCTAAAGTGTCATATGCGTTATGGAGAGCTTCGGCTTGCGTGACGGGACGGGATTGATGGTGCTCTGGGTGGACGTTCTTAGGGAGGGGTTTGGTGATAAGTGCGGCGCGCATGGCGCGAGGGAGAGATATCAAATCTACAACATGTGCGGGTATGCGAATTCCGAGAGAGTCCAGTATATGGCGTCCTGTTTCAATGCGAGCCAGGCGAAAGTATTGTGCTTGTCGATGTGCCTCTATAAGTTCTTGTATATTTTTGTGCATTTCTAATTTTAACAGCCTGTCCGTGCTAGTGTTCTTTGGTAGGTTTAGCGCTGCTTTGGTAGCCAGGCGGATTAAAGCGTTGATTTTATCTTTGTCCGCACTGGAGTGGTTCAGGTAAGGAGATGCGTAGAGAATGCGACTGAGCACAAAGGCATGCAGCACCTTGATATTGTCTGCTTCGTCTAAACCGGCTCGCGAGTATGAAATCCTTCTAAGATGGATGACGGAGTAAGTGGAATGTTTTAGTGATTTCAGGGCAAGATTGTTTTTCCCGTGTCCTGTCTGTACAGGCCAAGAAGGCGGAGTGTGCTTGTTTGTAGTATGGGAGTGTCATGCAGTTAAATCACGATGGGGCTGATAGGGACGTGCCGCGACGGGAGTATGAGGAGTGCTGACTTTGTGGGGGAGCATTCAAGGCCAGTGTTTGCTGCGTGGGTAGCTATAGCTGTGGCTGCTTCTTGAAGTGTCGATTCTATGTCGCCATCCGAGCCGTATGTGATCCAAACCGTGATATCTTCCGCGTAAAGTGTGTGTCCCAAGTGTGGGATGAGGCTGAGAGCCTTTGCCAGGGGAATGAGGGTAATATTGAACAGGAATGGGGATAACACCGCTCCTTGCGGGGTGCCAATGTTACCAAGGGTGAATGAGGTCGTCTGTATATCATCTATATGCTGTGAGGTGGTGTGCCCGTTTAGAGAGGCCCGAATATAGTTATAGGTCTTAGTTTCTAACTGCAGCTCTTGGATGCTCTGCAGGATGACACTGTGCTTAACCTTGTCAAATGCTTTAGTGAGGTCTACTGCCAGGATTGCTCTGATGTGTTGTAACATATCATTGAGGATGGCATATGAAATCTGTAGCAGGGTGTCCTGTGCCGAGAGATGAGGTCGAAATCCTACCATGCTATGGGGATATAGTCCATGGGATTCCATGTGTTGGGTGAGACGGGTGAAGATGACATGCTCATAGAGTTTGCCCAGGTACGAAGTCACAGAGATGGGACGGATATTTTCGGCATTAATGGGCTTATTGGGTTTGAGGATAAAAATTATTTTTCCATGCTTCCCTTCAGCAGGTAGCTCCCCCGTTTCCCAGCATTTATTGAGGTACTCGGTGAGAAGGCAAACAGAACGGTCATCTAGGTTTCTGAGCATGACATTCGCGATTTGGTCATCTCCAGAAGTTGAGTTTCGGAGCTTAATGAGCGCTGTTCTGACTTCAACCTCCATAATAGGGGCGTCGAGGGAGGGTTGATCGGGGCCTATGTAATCGGGATATGATACTGCTTGGTCTACAGTGGTATAAGTTGACTGAAGTTCGCTTAAGAGTGCTTGCTGATTACAATTTTTTATGAGTAAGCCTTTTTAGTGTAAGTCGGGTTTGCTTTTTAGTTTGAGTGGGGTCTATCATATGTCGAAGAAGATACCAGGCCCTGGAGTTGGAAATATTACCTCGTAGTCCGTCGCATATTTGGTGCCAATTAGATTAACTAAGGGCGGCACTTTGCTCTTCTATTTGTTTTTGAAGTTGTGCCAGTTTGAGTTAAAGTTTTGATTCTGTTTCTGCGTTTTCCAGCGCGTGAGAATACTGTTTTGTGCTTGAAGTGGGTGCGCTAACCTACTATCTGCAATGGGAGTTTCAGGGGTGGCGTCGAACTTTTGCGTAAAAGCTTGGACGTCCTGCTTGAGTTCTGTCATCCATGTGTGGAGGTTAAAAAGGGACTCTAATGTTTTGGCCTCTCTGTGCTTACGAAGATTATCTCAGCTAGTCATCCGGACACAGTAGTTTTTAGCTTTTTGTAGCGTTTGCTACACTGGCCTAGCCAAGCCCGTTTCGCGCAGCACATCAAGAGCCGTGCTGCGCATGCGCAAGGATCAGTGGTGTCACACGGCTTGCGCACCGGAGCCACCGGAGCCGGCACCTCTCGCGCACTCCGCCGCCGCCGCGCGCGACTCACCGCCGCCGGTCTGCGCATTCCAGAGGAGTGCCGTCGTAGCCGTGGTAGACGCACTGGCGCCGGCGCGCGCTCGCTGTGCAGTCGCCGTCTGACACTGCGCTGGAGCCGCTGCGCTTCTGACTGGCGTTTGTGTGTGTCATTGGAGCAGCAGTAAGCATGACAATCAAGCTAATCCTTGACAATCTAGACAACCAGGAAAGCTAAGAATAATAAGTTGAACCTTTGCTAACGCTACGTATATCCTGGCATAGCCGAGCTAAGCCACTGCAACATTTTTTGGTAAAGTCAAACTCTATAGTTAGGATATAAGGATCACTGCCCAGGGCCTCATTGGAGTTCCGCCAGACAGGTGTGGGAAGATTGCGGGAGTGCTCCGGGTAGTGAATTTCGGTGAGCCAGAAAGGCGAAGTGGCACGCTGCAGGTTTCAGTGGTGAGCGCGTCACTCAGCCACCTTAGTGGACCTTCCAGAGGGACTGAAACATTTATTCATCAATCACACGACACGACCTGCTTGACCTTGTATAGAAACGCGCCACAGCGTCCCTGTACAATGAGAAACGTCCAGTGCATTTCGGCGACGAACGCTTCCCGTTGTGTCGATCTTCATCGTCAGCTAGAAGATGAGCGCGCTCAATTCTTATAGGTAAGTTTGCAGCTAGTCAATGTGCCTGACGCACAAAGCGTCTCAAAGCGTTGCTTGGATGAGGGTAATTTTAGGCGTTCAATTCTGCCTTTGTAGGCATACGTGCGTAGCCTAATCGTTCGAGAAAAACGGTTTGTAAAATGACAATCTAAAATGTTATATATATATATATATATATATATATATATATATATATATATATATACCATGTCAAGTTCACAAACGGCCAGCCGGAAACACACACACGAACTGCAAAGCGGGAAGAAGATCCCAAGAAAGCTACCGCTCTAAATATACCCATCGAGCGCACATGTCGCAATATAGGTGAAGCGACCCTTTCATTAATGCGATGCGTACATCTTTGTTTTCACCGTTTTTCAACTATCGGTCCTATGACAATTTTCAAAAGAATGACAAAATTCGTATGAACTATTACTCGGTAACACGGGCAAAACTTCAAACTAATCTTGCTGTTCATCTATTTTCGAGAGCTTGAATCAATAATGCGGGTGTTACAGCGATGAATAGTAGAAAGCTGGACTGCAACTCTGCGCTCCGACATTAGGCGCATGGTGTGCTTCAAGTTATTTCACGCAAAAGATACATAAGCATATGTTTATTTAGAGAGTGAGAACGAGCACAAAATTCGCAGGGACGCGGCAGGGCACAGGACAGATGCTGTCCCGGGACCTCCCTCGTCGCTGTCAATCTTGTTTTTGGTCCTGTTTCCACCCTCTGAATATGTATAACTAGCCCGAGAACGTAGAATGAAAAGTATGTGTCTACACTAAGAGAAAGCCCGGAAACATCAACACAGGTTAAAAACCTAGACTGCTTTCATCCTAACAATTCCTATGTCATCTGTTATAAACCCCGGACTCTGATTCAATATGTCGCTTTTGATAGTGTGCTTTTTAAAATACTAGGCGATAGTCTATGGAAGGCCTTCAGGCACTCCAGCCCTTGTTTTGGGTATGTGTACTGGACGACGTGGGTAGGGGAGGAGGCTGTTTTCGAAAAATATGCGGGCGTAAACTGCACGCGCTTGCAAAGATACAGGAACAAGGAAAGTTTTGTGCAGAATAATCTCATAACATAGGTGGGAACGCGGTATTGTCATGAAGGAGCGTGACTTGATTTGGTTTCTCAGTATAGGAACGGTACGTACCCACCGTGCAACATTTGCTAAGAATCGCAAAAGGTTAGAAAAAAACAGTAAGTGGGGTCTAGGACGAAACCTGCGCGAGAAGCATCAGAGAAAATTGGTAAATAACCGGATGAACAATTAATTTAGAATAGCAAACCGCCTTGAAACGAACTACTCGTCGTCACGGCAAGCATTCTAATGATAACGTATAAATGTCGTAGCTGCGAGACAAAAAGAGTGAGAAATAGAAGAACTCATACCATGTTGACAGCTCTCCTGGTATTCTTTCTCCACTGACTTGTCGACACTTCGAGGGCATTCAATCAATAGAAATACATTTACACTTTGTGTAGCAAATATTAAAACGAAATGACCAATTGTACGGACGGCGCAATTCGCCCTTCTGGCTGGCCAGCCTTTTACTGATGCGATAAGGTACCATAGGCTACCCGCCACGTCATTACACCGTCTCATCTACCTATTTATGAACGAGACAGCTGCTTCCACTGTGAAAATTTCGTTTCTCAAAAAACTCCCATAAGTTTTTTTTGTCCCTTGCAGTAGAGTCTGGTGAATTATAATTTTTGCCCTTTCACGAACCTTCCTCCACGTCGCGGGGCTCCCCAGAACGTATTTACCAACTGCCTCTGTTCATCCTGCTTAGGTCAAGTTGTCTCACTTTTACAAGGATCGAATGAATCTTTGTATATTTATTATTACTTTTAGGTGCGAGAGCATCGTATGCTCGGGGCAGTGTCCGTTCTGCGGCGCCCGCACCCATACTGCGCATGCGCAACTCTGATTTATGCAGAGAAACCACTCTCCCCACCGTCCAATCATTTGGTGTCGCATATAGCCATGCGATGACTCTGAAAAGTCGCAAGGAATCAAAGATGAATGCAGCGTTGCATCTTTCAAAAATCGTCGACGCCAGCACATCTGGAGACTTTCAAGTTCTCAATTGAATGACAAATACCGGCTGAATCAAACAAAACACTGTACATAAAAATATTCAGAATTACCGGGATATACATCAGTGCAACAAAATGTAGGAAGAAACCAATTTGGGATGACTATCAATCATAATGCGATTAGCAGTGAAGGTATGCAACAATGCATCGTATTTCTACCACCGAAACGCGTCACATATGAGGCATGTACTGCAAAAGGGCTCCTCTCTTGCACTCCCTCGGGACACGCTGCGACTACGAAATCCGTGCGTGGTGCACGTCTGAATATGTATTCATACAAGATTGTCTTAACACTTATGACGCGGGTTCGATTCCACCCAGCAGAGGAGATATATAACATAATTTTTTTAGCATTGGCTCATACTCAGTGACAGATACGCAGTGACCCAACTTGTAGTGAAAGCAACGCTTTGAAAAGAGGTACATATCGAGTACATGTGTGGCTCAGCAATCCAAAGAAAGTTGTTTTTGTACATGGAAATAGGGGCATGTTGCGCACCCGCTGAAGCACGCCATGCCCTGACAAACCAGAGAACGTACAGATAGCGCCGTCGTAAAGGGGCCGTGTAAAAATGAAAAATAAATGTTTGCATAGTCGCTTTCCTGACAATGTGTAGGGGTATTCAAAAGGAAGCAGAACAAAAAAGAAGTCCCCAGCGAAATATACTTCACAGGCAAAACCCCACACAGAAGGACGCTCAGAATATTGGGACGAAACTACTGGGCTACACAAAGCATTGACAAAATAACTTGGGTGTATGATCGTAGTATTAAGTATGAAATATCACAGAAAAAAAGAAGAAACGACGAACTATTTGTCGCACAAGCAAATGCACCACATCAAGTTCGCCATATTTTCTTTAAAGTGCACTGTGAAACGCCACCTGTGAGAACTTGGCGGTTGAAAAAATGTTGTTGTTGAAGAGCGACTGATACCCAGGGGCTCAATGTTGCTTGAAACAGGTTGGCAGATATTCATTTTTTATCGTCTTTAAACTTTCGACTTTGTGATATACTTCAAAATGCGAATCATTGCGTCGTAAGTTGTAGAGATGTAATATTGTCCTTACTGTTTCAAACTACTCTGAAGAATGGGCACGCCATTCGATATTTGATCGCACCCCTGAAGCTGACATGTCATTTAATCTGTTTTTCCTATTTAAACTAAATAGTTCTTGGAAGGCACGTATGTTGGGCCGAAATGCTCAACCCACTTTTAATTATAAATTTCAGTTTGCTGAGGGGATTGGTTATTTGAAGCACATGCACGGCATAACAAATTTTAGCCGGACTGTAATCACATTTCGATGGGATGCCTAAAAATTAAACATAGCATCTTGGGTAATGCATGTCAAAAGCACGATGTGATTCTGAGGAACGCCGCAGTGGGAACACCGTATTACGTTTGACCAATTTGATCAGTTGCCGGTCATGGCCATTCTTCTAAGTGCAAAATGTTTGTGTTTTTTTCTGTGTTTCAAGATGTACACATTGTCCTTTTCAGGCCATCAATGTCTGATGTGCTGGCTAGTGCTCGTACAGTTGTCGCATGCAGTGTTACACATAATACACTAGCACGTAAGAAAGAACGAAATTTGTTGTGCAACTCTCTAAATCGCATAACTGCTGTGCTTGAGGAATCTGTGTGACGCCGGATGGATTTCACCCAAGACGAGATAAATTTAAATCGTTTTTATTGTTGTTCTTGTTGAAGAGCGACACATGCCCAGGGGCTGAATTTTGCATGAAAGAGGTTGGCAGATCTCCAGTGTCCCAAGTTGGCGTGAAAGGGGTTAGGTCAAAATAAACATACCGCAAACAAACGCATCACTTAGCACCTGTAAACCATCATAACGTTTCGATCCGTCTCTTCTCATTACCTTCTTGCAGCTGACAAGAATCACTGGTACCAGGAGGCAGCCAAGGGCATTGGGGAGCGGCTGGCGCGTCAGCCCAACTGTGGGCCGTGCGCGCAACGTGGTGCTCTTCCTGGGTGACGGCATGGGCATCCCCACGGTGACCGCGGCGCGCATCTACAAGGGCCAACGGCTGCACAAGACGAGCGGCGAGGAGCAGAAGCTCTCGTGGGACCAGTTCCCGCACCTCTCCCTCTCCAAGACCTACGGCCTGGACGTGCAGACCTCGGACTCGGCGAACACGGCCACCGCCTACCTCTGTGGCGTCAAGGCCAACGTCGAAACACTCGGCGTGGACTCTCGCGTCAAGGTTCGTGCACAATTCCCGTGGATGACTCTGGGGCTCAGTGACTGTAGCACTGAATGTTGGTTGGCCACACAAAAAAACGAAAAACATACTACAAACATTTATCTTGAAGCACTCCGAGCCCACGAAGAGCAAACACGTAGGCGAATGCACTTTGTTTATGCTTGCACGTGCGTAAACCTTAAATGAATGACCAGTGGTCGGTCACGGCACCTCCACCTGAGCTTATGAATGTTTTGTGAGTTATTTTTTTTTTCAGAACGTTGACACCCCCTTAAGTTGGCCAGAAGCACGGGTCTCTGTTTTGTAGTGATGTGCTCAGAGAAATTACGTAGAAGAGACCAAAAGAAGAATTAGGAGGAACTGCCTATAATAAACTTCCTAAGAGCTGTTGGCCTCTCCAGTGCGGCAGTTTCAAAAGGTTAAGCCTGACTTACTTTTGTTGGCGGGCCAGCATTTACCGGCTGTCTTTGGTAAACGATGCTGAAACGCTATGAAGTTGTTATTAAGGCGAAAGGATTTAATGGCTGATACTCGCGGTGTCCGACCGTCTGTCCGTCCGTGTCCTGGAATGGTGCCAGCTGTGGCTTCTCCCCCTCACACTCTCTCACCAATCACGTGATGGCACAGCGGCGGCATCCGACCGTCCGTCAGTTCGTGCCCTGGAACGGTGCCAGCTGTGGCCTCTCTCCCTGACACTCTCTCAGCAATCACAAAAAGACTTTGCATAGTCAGTCGAACGACCACAGTCTTTCGGAAAACACAGTTTGGAATTTGCGAAGTGTACTTCAAATTTTTCAAGCTATAGTTCCATTGCCCGCTAGACTAACATCAGAAACGCTAAGCTATACTGAAAAATACTGCGTATAAAAAATCATCGAAGGTGTTCAGCTTCGTCCCTCTTTTTTCAATGTCTTTTTGTATGCATAATATTGCACATTGAGCTCTACACGTGCGCACACACGCCTGCCCAAAAGATAAAATGTCTGCTTCTAAAATGTGCGCCAGCTGCGTCGTCTAATTCCACCCGTCTTGTCTCTCTTTTTTGACGTCAGCGTGTAAGCAGATGTTAGCGGGAAAGAACAATGTCGGCTACTGTCGCATACGTGGCAAAAACGAGCACTGTGTGCTCTCTCGTGTGTGTCCTCCACAGAGCGGCGTCTGCCACAACGACACGAGCAAGCACTTGCCTAGCATCATGCAGTGGGCACAGGATGCCGGCATGTGGACGGGTTTCGTGACCACGTCCAAGGTGACGGACGCCACGCCTGCTGGAAGCTACGCGCACTCGGGCCACCGCGACTGGGAAGCAGTAGTGCCTGAAAGATGCCACGCCGAGGACATCGCCTACCAGCTCATCCATCGCAATCCCGGCGCCGGCTTCAAGGTAGAGGCGCGTGCTTTTACTCGCCAAAAGACTCGTCGCGGTAGTGCATGCACCATTATCGGAGGCACGGCAACTATATGATGAACTGCAGTACAACGGGTTATTTTCTACAGATTCATTGAGAACAAAACAAATTCACCGACGATTACGCTACTCCGTAATGCGAAATCTGAGCGCCGCTCTATACGTGTTTTAATTTCTCGATATATTGGCTGGCATGGGGGGAACGTACACAGTCGCGATGACCGTACCGTCAAAGCGTTTTATTAAAGACGGCTACACCAATGGCGGCACGCACGCAAGGCCTCGTACCTCGGACAGCTGCGGCACGTATCGTGCGGGACGTTGTAGATCGATCGAAGTGTCTCGCTAATCTAGAGATCGTGAGAGCTAGCGCGTAAGGCCAGCGCGTGGGTGAGGCGTTGGCGCGATTCACAGCAGCCGCCGCCGAAAGACCTCCCAGTCGACGCGCGCCGCTCTGGCGCTATTTCGTAGCTATCGTCGCCGCACTACGCTTTTTATTGCGATATCAATTATATGGAGACTCCAAGCGGATTTCTGCCGTCGCCGCCACGAGGTTCCGTATAAAGTCCAAGGGCGATAAAACCGCCGCTCCGCGCCGTATGTGCGAGCGAAAGCGGGCGAGGGACGCGCGCTTTCACGAAGCGCGAACGTACGGCGGAGAGCAAACGCGACGTCTTCCATCGTGCGAAAGGCCGTGGAGAGATGGAAAGGAGGAAGCAGAGGTGACGTTTAGCTGCGGCACCAAATGCGCATCTTGCGATCGGGTACTAGGGCACCGTGCGACTTATTCTCCCAGGCGAATAGAGGAAAGCGGGACGGCAGCGCGGGAGGGAGGGGGTGCGGCTTCTATAGACGTTTTCACGAGGGCGCTTCCGACGGTCTGGCGTGGAGAGTATGTGTCAGTGTTGCCTGTTCGCTCTGGACTGTGAGCTTGCCTTGCACTTGCATTGCGGAGTTGTAGCTTTCCTTCGATGTTTCCATTTATTTTTGTCACAAATGACTTACGATCGTAAATAATGCATATATACTCATCAAAAGTCTACAGGCCAGCACTGTGCAGTTTATGGGTGCACAAAAAACCAGCGGAAAATAACGATTTTGAGGACTAAGTGTGTCCACAACACAGCACTCCGCGAGACCACTGCCGCGATGTGGTATGTTCACGCTTCGCCGGTTTCCTGCATCACCTGAAGACTTGGCATTTCAGTCTAATGTCAACCAATGCACACATCAGTAAGATAACGCACTTTGGTAAACTCTTTTCGGCACATTTCCCACTAGGTTGCCAGAATTGTCAGCTCTTCGATGCAATATTTTCTCGTATATAGTGGCAGAGGCTACATTTGTTATTCTTTCAAACACGACTTCATTCCAGTGCCTAATATGGGGGTCACACGGCGCACTTTTGATCGTGATCGAGCCCGATATGGGTCGAATTTCTTGGTCGCGATTGGCTTCTTTGCTCAATCTGCGGAAGGGAGCCAATCGCGGTCGAATATTCCGATCCAGATCGGTCAGGATCGCTTCAAAAGTGGCCTTGTGACACCAGTATAAGACAAATTGGAGCACTCTGCGAGAGAACTAGTCGGTAAATAGACTTCGCAGCGATCTGGAAAAATCGTGTCCCATGGAAGATGTATGCAGACCCTGTGTCCACCAAAACATTGTCTCTGCGTTCACACGCACCCTGCGCGGCCCTGCCCATAAAGGTAATTAACTTCAACAGTGTTGTGCTGCATCGAGCTCACCCATCTTTGAGCGTTGTATATGTGCTTGGGCAGCAAGAGTACGCAAAAACGAACGTGTCAACCTCATCAGCGCGGCCTAGCGCCATTGCTAGAGTTCGGGAACCGTAATGCGCTAACTGTGCGTGGCGTAGAAACGCGCTATGTGAGCCCGCGCAAGTAAGAAAGTAAAAAACGGTATTCGCATGGGTACGCGGACAATAGCATCATGCTTGCAAGAATAACAGTAACGAAAAAAAAAATCGCACAGTCGATCAAGTGAAATACGTGCGTGCAGTGACTGCTTCGCTGACCACTAAGCGCTTTTCACTCATGGTCAGTAGTGGTTTACAGTCATATCCATATGTATTTAGACAATTGTTATGACTCGACATTACTTTATTATGAACCTAGCACAGTGAGAAAGTGTAAGGGAAACAAGAGAAAGAGCAGAGATGGCCCTAATGCTGCAATATTATTGGCTTATTTCGCTTCAGAGATAGCGCACACGAACAATTCTTGCCGTACGCGATATCTTCAATACAAACTTCGCGCACGATCTACGTTAAGGTTCACCGTGAGCGAAGCTTGTTCCAAATTCAGACATTCGAAAGAAAAGCCATTCCAGGTAAACAAACGTAAAAAATAGGTAAACAAATATATCTTTATAACAAGTCATGTTATAATCCCTATTGGCATTGACAGTATGTATAAATAAATAAATACTAAATACTAAAATAAAAATGTAGCACCTGGGCTGTATCAGTTGCGCTGGCATAGGTGATCACTGTCGCGCATCGGTTCGCTGCAGGTATACCGCGCTACTCGATCGCCACGCTTATGCTTTGACATTTGGTTATAAGCACCCTGCACTGCACCAGATCCAATAAATTGTGCATGATTGAGCTGTTCAGTTGCGTCGGAAGCGTATGGAGTAACCATCGCCTATCTACCAACCACTGACACGCGTCGTCGGGCCGCCGGCGCCTGGTTCTAAGCGTTGCCCGACAGCTACGTACGCGCCTGCTTTCGCTAAATGAGGCAACCCTCAACCGCGAAACGTAATGGTGATCAGATTCAATCGACGATACGGTCACATGTGCCCAGCAATAACAATGACATATACCGCTGATTAGCACGCCAGTTCTCGACGAAGCAGACGCGGCTGCCGCCGCTACCGACGACGAAACACCACATCCACTGGCTGGGCTTGCTGTTGCCATGGCACACTACACTGAGCGCTCACACGAGCATGTGAAACATGTAACAAGTCAAGCGGCACAAGACAAGCGAAGCGGAATAAAACAATCGAAATTATGCGCGGCGAAGATCACACAACCGAAGTGCGGCCGGCCTGCTCTCGCAAGGCGCACAGTCCAAAATGGCGGCATAACATGTTCTGACGCTAGACGTCACCCGTGTCGGCCAATGGCGCTGCTCAAACGTCGGTTTGTGAAAAGGTCTATTCTGCCAGCAACTGCGTACTTGTACTTTGCACGGCAGCGGCGGTCGCGCGCACCGGATCTTGAAAGCGATCTCCACACTGCTCTTACCTTTGAATACACTGTGCTTTCGCCGCTCAGTTTCTGTTCAAGCGATAGAACGCACGAACCTTCGCTCGCTGCTGCTGTCACGCTTGCTCATACCAGCGTTTCGACAGTGGTTGTCTGCGGTCATCGAGTGTAATCTAATCATGTTTGCTTGTGCGCGCTGACACCAAGCATGGTAATTCGGGTAGTAAGCGAATGTGTCCAAGTTTACGCAGCCGATAAAACTACTATCACTATTCCGTATAGCTCTCCACTAATTTGCTATCGCGATTGGTGCTTCGCCTTTTTCTATCGCGATTGGTGCTTCGCCTTTCGGGCGAAGCTCACGTTAAAGAACCTCAGGTGGTCAAAATTTCCGGAGTCCCCCACTACGGCGTGCCTCATAATCAGAACTGATTTTGGCACGTAAAACCCCATAATTGAATTTTTTTCGGGCGAAACTGCGACTTTTTTATAGCGAAGCTGTTATAGGCTAGGTTCCAGGAGATTGCATCCGTAGAAAACCGAAAGTGTAGTGTACAACAATTTCAGACACTCTCCACTGTGTAGAGCAAGGCATTCGAACTGACCCTCGCAGTGTAAGAACTTTAACTGTTCGTTCAACTTGAATCATTTATTAGGCATATGCCAACCAATGGAAGCAAATCCCATCTCGAGTCCTTTTACCTGAATCTTATTGAAACATCTGTGATAAGAGGGTAATTGTATAGAACGCTCTGAGCGGCATCGTGTAATTTGACCTTGGAGCAACGCTGGTAGTAGCAGTTCTGTTACCAAGATGATTTTTACAGTGAAGCTGTTATAGGCTAGGTTCCAGGAGGTTGCATCCGTAGAAAACCAGAAGGGTAGTGCACAATTTCAGACACATTGCGACACCTCGTGGAGTCTATGAAAACGCCGGGATGGCGGCGTTTTCAAACTTAGGATTGTAAAACGTCACAGGCCTGCGTGGCACACGCAGCACAGTCACAGCGTAAGCTGGTTGAGCGGCGACAGAGTAGCCCCAATTTCGGCACCACGCACAACAGGGCCTTCGCGGCAAAGTCTTTTCGTCTCGTTTTGATGAGAGCGATCTCAACTGTTCACTCGGCGTCGACGGCGAGCTGCAGTTTGTAATGTTCTCTGCACAGCACTCTGCTGACCCCGATGATGATTGGTTGTAGCCGCGCACGTAGCTCTACGATTCACTTCTTCAGCAGCGGTTCGTACCTTGCGAGGAGACGTCAAAACGTGTACCGAAGAGTTACCCAGAATACGTGGCGCACATCTAACATCGGGATAGCGTTGATTGCGCGCCTCGTCTGAATGATTGCGCACCTCGTCGGTGGTTGCAGGCACTTTGACTAGATGGCACCACCCTACTGGCGGAGGCTCGGGTCGTCTGCGCCTGCGCGCTTAAATGGAATATTTCTCCTGCGTGATAGCAAGCGCTTGCGTGGCTCAGTGGTAAAGTATCCGACTCCCATGCAGCGGTCCTGGGCTCAATTCCGGCGGAGAGCGGGTACTTTTTTCGCATTTCCGGCGATAGCGGTTACGGCCGCCAAACGCCGGCGGCGGCATCATCGCGAACCGAAACGGCTATCGGAATGTGCCCATAACAGCTTACGCTGTAAAAAGTGCTTTATACCGCGGTTTTCGCCGCATCTTACGTCTGTTTCTTCATTACGTGACGTAGATCACCCTAGCAACAACGTAAGCGCGTTAGCGCTCGTGTGCGCGCCGCGATTGGCATAGCCGTCTTTAACAAAACGATTTCACGGTATGGTGATCGCGACTGTGTACGTTCCCCCTGCAATGCCTTCGAAACACTTCGAAACGCTCATGGTAGGCATGTTCGGTTGGGCGATGCCCAACGACGATAGCCCATTGTCACCATGGTGGCAATATTCACTACACCAGACCCACAATAGCCACAGCTTCGCAGGCTTCCATCTTCATAGTAGTGGAAGGGCTATGAATTTTTTTCTCACGCTTTCGCCATACCCTGCTACGGTTTCCGCCTCATGGTTTCGCTGCACTCTCCTCTCTGCTTTCCTACTCGCGTCTTTCAACCCCCACTGCGCTCCACGTTCGCTCTTTCATCCTTCGCTGCGCTCGTTCGCTCAGTTAAAGGTGACGACGCCAACGCCGACGCACGCCGCAGGATCGGGCACCTATGAGCTGCGCTCTAAAAATAAAACGAAAGCCTACTGTTGCGTCTTGCTGAACGAACTTAATGTTTACGAAACTACACTGGTACGTTTCTCTCTCTCTCTATAAAGCCGAGAGAGAGAGGTTGAGCCTCTCTTTCTCTGCTTTATTGAATCATCCAGACGCTTTCCTGGTGATCGCCTAGCATGCCCACGGACCAGACACAGCAGGTTGTCTACAGCCGTCGTTATGGATTATGTTCCGCCTGTCGCTCTGAGACGCATTCATCCTCAGGCCTTCGGCCTCGTCCCTTGCTAGGCACATTGCCGTGTCGCTAATTGATCTAAAAACTCGGCAAAAGAATTAATTTATGCCTATGCTGATAATGCTGTGATGGTCTTCTGTCAAGGCGCAGCACGAGCGCAATCTTCCGCGAGACTGCTTTGTGCATGTCAGCTAGGTTTAACGCCATCAGCGTGTAGTTTGTTCATTCGCTTCACGAACGGCGAGTATCGAGCGAATTGGCGTCGCGTTAGCGTATGCACATTGGCGCCACTTTCCGAGTAATGCGAGCGTTGCCAATCGCCTTCCACATCGCGTGCAATGCGTCTCCGGCGAGCTGTCCGTGACACTGACGCAAGGCAGTCTGCACGACCGGAATCTGCTGAAGGAAAGCGGTTCTCACCCTCTTCGGTTGCTTCTCTCTCTTCACGTCTCCCCGTTTTCCTTGTGTCCAGGTCGCCTGCAACACCGTCGCAGCTCTGTGCCTTCCGCGTGAAAGGTGGATGGCAGAGAAAACGAAGGCAAAAGAAAACAACGAAAATGGGAGATGTTTTTGGAGAGAGAAAGATAAAAATACGTAATGAGGGCCTCCCTGTGGTGCGTCTCTTTCAAGCGAAGCGGCGCATGATGGTCGACAGGCAGCTTTTAAAGAGGCGCGTCAGCTCCGGTGTTTTGAAAAGCCAGCGTGTGCGCCGGCGGATTTGAATGTGCGCCGTTCGACGTGGCCGCTGAACGCACTGTCGTAAACATGAGCGCTCGGAGCGGGCGTGCGTGGCGAGGCTCGTCTGTTGCTCGGCTAGGAGCTATTCTCTGGTCCTATGAGCGGCACTCGTGTGTTTGCTTACCACAAAGTGAGTTAACGCAGCGCGCGTCAGCATCTGCGTCAGGAAAACCTGATTCACTGAAGGTAATTGCGGCGTTCGGAATTCGTTTGCAAAATTAGAAATCGGGCTTTCTTTTTTAATTAGCTCAGTTTAAAAATATGTGTTTGCATTTAAGCACTAACTGCCTAAAATGCAACAGGGAATAAACGAACGGACGTAATCCTAATGATGCGGGTTACCAACGAACTGTCTCTTCGTCAAAGCTTTGTTTGACAAGGAAAACGAAGTCGCAAGTCATAATAAACAACAAAAATGTATTCGTACTGAGCCACATAGTCTGGTACATTATTCCAAAAATTAAGGAAATCTGCATACGTGAACGAGACACGCATACGCGGAAAGCTCAGAGATTTCCGAATTTTTGTGGGAACATTAAAAAATTAACTAAGGGACTAAAACATGGGCTGTCATAACGCAGATCGCCTGGATGAAACGCTTTTGGCGAACTACTGCCCAAGCCAGTGGATCAGATGCGCAACGCACTCGGCGGCAGGTATGAATATTCTGTTTTTTTAGGAGTTTAGGTCTTCCGTATCGCGTGACTTTCTTCTTTCTTTTAACAGCAAAGCTGTTTAAGCCAGCCGTAACTTGTGGTTCGTATCAAGAAACTATCATCATCAACTATGAAGAAAGAAAAGGAAATGAACTTTCTTGCCGAGGCGGGATTCGAACCCCCGTACCCACGGTCCCAAGGCAATCGTCGTAACCACTAGCAACGCCTCCTCTAGATGGATACCTACCGCGTGCGCCAAAAACCTGCTGCCTACGAAACACATCGAAACGCTCATGGTAGACATGTTCCTCCTTTTCACTTGAGGTGGTAGCTAGCGATCTTTGCGGTGGTCGCATGCAACACATGCGCGCATGCGCACACCACCACATGGCAGCGTGGCCGTGAGCGCGCGCCGTAGCAGATGACGTCTCTACGGCAGACCACGCCTTCCGCGTTGATTGCGAGTGCCAGAAACAAAAAAATTCGATTTAAAGTGGCCAGAACACAATAAGTTTGTTCAAGTGCAACTGAACAGACGTGTCGCTATGGCCCCCAGGACATCTATGTTACCCAGAACAGCTGCCGCCGACGCCGCTACCGCCGCGGCACCACACCACCCCAACCCTCTTGGCGGAGATAGGGAAGTAGCTGGCGCCATTTCTTGACAACCGACCGCAACTCAAAGCACGACGGTTATAGTGAGTGAGCGAGCGACGCCGCAGGCATCTCTATAGGGAAGGTGTTGCCACTAGGCTATACAGCCACGCTTGCAAAACATGCATTTATGCGAACCATATGCTTGCGTTCGAGCGTCGTCGTCTTCGTACGCAGCTGGCGTGTTCGGAAGCGCTCGTGCGAATGCACTGCGAGGCGAAGAAGAGGTTTTGCGCGCTATGCTCGGGAGAGAGATAAATAAAATGACAGCGAGAGAGAGAGAGAGATGCATTCACGGAGCGAGTCTGCTGGAACGCGTTGTCGACATTGCAACGCGGTGGAACGCAGTGTCGGCATTGGAACGCGGTGTCGGTGTTGCAAACTGCGCTATACAACGCGCAGTGACGGCCGTAAGTCCGAGAGAGAGAGAGAGAGACGCATTCACGGAGCAGGTGTGCTGGAACGCGTTGTCGGCATTGGAACGTGGTGTCGGTGTTGCCAGCTGCGCTATGCAACGCGCAGTGACGGCCGTAAGTCTGAGACGCGCGAAAAGAAGGTATCATCATCATGAGAAATAAGATGAAAAGTTCGCGCGCATTTCTGGATAATGCTGGGCTACGATCGTCCAACTTCGCTCTTTCAACGTTCCGAGGCCGAGTGCAAGGTTAAGCGCTTTTTGCGATAGCAATTATATGGACACTTCAAGCAGATTTCTGCCGTCGCCGTCTGCGTAAGGTGCCGTATAAAGTTCAAGGGCGATAAAATCGTGGCCGCGCGCCGTATGTGCGAGTGAAAGCGCGCGTGAGACGCGCGCTATCACGGAGAGCGAACGCACGGCGGAAAGCAAACGCGACTTCCGTGGCGCGAAACGCCGTGGTGGCATGGGAGGGAGGGAGGGGGGGTGACGCTTTGCTGCGGTACCAAATGCGTATCTTGTAACCGGGCGCAAGGGCAACTGGCGAAGCAATCTCCCACGCGAAAAGAGCAAAGCGGGAAGGTAGCGTGGGCGGGAGGGAGGGGTGGCTTCTACTCTGCCAACAAATGCGTTCACGTACTTAGCGCATTGCGCTTGGTTCTTTATTGTGTTCGCGCCGATATGGGCTGCCGGCGTTGTCGCGCGCACCGTATCTTGCAAGCGATCTCCACACGGCTCTGACCTTTGTATGCGCTGTGCATTCGGCCGCTCAGTTTCCGTTGAAGCGATAGACCGCACGAACCTTCGCTCGCTGCGGCGGCTGCGCTTGCTGCCAGCGTTTTGACAGTGGTTGTCTGCAGTCATCGAGTGTGATCTATTCATGTGTGCTTGTGCGCGCTGGCACCACGCTTGTTAATTCAGTTAGTAAGTGAATGTGTCCAACTTTATGCAGCCGATAAAACTACTATCGCTACTCCGAATAGCTCTCTGCTAATTTGCTATCGCAATTGATGCTTCGCATTTCGGGCGAAACTGAGACATATTTTTTTTTCTTCTTGCAATAAAGGAAAAATAATTCGTCGGCTCTTCCACTCCGCGAAGATTGTTACCAGCAAAGCTGAAAGTCCGGACGCGGTGTTTAACACTCGGTTAATCCCGAGGGTTCATTAAAGAATTTCTCAGTTATGAGGTTACACACACGTTCGGCAGCGATGGCGACAATGACGTCACAGATGGTATGCCCGCAGTATGCCGTTGTCGTTTGTGTTCAATGTCTCGAGTTTGCTCGGCGGCGTGGTAAGCAGCATTCCCCGCCATTGCCGCTTGCTATTCTTCGAAATTGAATTGCTCAAAATTAAATATGTCAGTTACGTAAGACAATGAATGGCTCATACCCCCTTAAGAAATGGTTCATACCCCCATAAATGCAGCCTCCCCATTAGGACGACAGAAGTGAAATTCTACGCTGGAATGATCACCGACAACAGAGCCAGCTGTGGAAGAAGACGAGGAAGCTCGGGCCATTGCAGATGATGATAGCATTCGCGTATCACCTCTGGTATTAAATCTGTCTTTCACGTAAGACAATGAATGGCTCATACCCCCTTAAGCAATGGCTCATATCTCCGTAAACGCGGCCTTCCCATCACGATGACAGATGAAATTCTACGCTGGAATGATGAGCGGCAAAGTAGCCAGCTGTAGAAAAAGACGACGAACGCGTGAGCAGCGGCACGAGTGGGTTCGCGCGGTATGCTGAGGGGCGCCAAGGAGCTAGCTGTGGAAGAAGACGATGACGCTCGAGCCATTGCTGATGATAGTTTTTCTGTGTGGATGCTATGGCCTAGCCGTAGACAGCTTCACTGTAAAAGGGTGTCGTTGTTCTCGGGTCTCGAAGTGACGGGCCACCAGGTGATACTGCTGCACACAGTAGTTGAACGAGCCTTGAACGTGCAGTGAAAAGTCGGGAACAAGATACGCGCATTTTATCACCTAAGTACATGGAAAGGATATTGGCGTGGTAGGACTATGAAGCCTTTATTAGTCGTAAAAGCGGGCGTTCCATACCTGTGTCTGTGACGTTTTTGGCCCCTTCCATAGAAACATAACATCCATTCTAAGTCATCTGTTGTCTTCATGTTGTGCCACCGTATTAGTCACCGGATGTTTAAAACACAGGTGGCGGGGAAGTTGTGGTCGTAAATGTTGCCTAGAGACAGTGAAATATTCCAAGCTCCGCTTTGCGGTCGCGATTTCTGAATTGGCCGCTTTGACCCGACCGCATAACTAAACACTTCTGAAGACCGCTACGCGTATCGAACGCCAAGAGCAAATTGTAGGCATCACATGCGTGTGCGCTAAATTATCCCTTTAACCGGTGCCTCAGCAATATCGTAGACTCTACAGAAGCCTCCACAAAAACATTGCACACACACACACACACACACACACACATTCACAAAGTACCTTTTTGAGCACCTTGCGTATTTTATACGCATTTCACACGCGACACTGGTTTTCCAGTGCTGCGTTTGTGCTGTACGTTCGCGTTACGGTTCGACAGGTTGGCGCCGATTCAACCACCTCAGAAAGTCATTTGGAGAATTCGATGAGTAAACGACGGATCAATTCATATTGTGCATAGAATTACCGAGAGGAGACCAAACATCTACGTGAAAGCACTCCCCTTTGGGATTCATGCAACTGGGAAGTTGGCGATGAGAATCATTACAAAAAAAGAAACATTACTTTCGAGATCACTGCTGATGCATACGGGTGGCCTTTTGACATCACGTGGTCAGCTGTTGGGTACTGGTGTGCTGTGTAGCAGGGGATGAAGTATAAACAAGTTGTACAGCTGTATGAGATCAAATAAGACCCACGGTTGTCCACGAAGTGTTATCGCTGTAATTTATGTTACTGCTAAAACCATCTAGGCGAACGATACTAGAAATCCGTTGAAGCCTGTAAAAAAATCGTGACTTCTTCCGAGACCCTCAAGTCTCCTATCTGAAAAAGAAAAGCTAACCATGCATAATCACCCATGTCCTCTGATTTCTCGCGGGAAAGTCGTGAGGTGCGTCTGTGACAGCGATGCTCCAAATTTATAGCACACTATTCTTGGTCCTCCTACGCTATAGCTTGCCTGTATTGGGTGGGACCGGTAGGACCAACTTCGTGCCCTCCAGCTTGTGCAAGCCCAAGCTCTGCGAATACGTCTTGGCCTTCCCAGGTGTGCATCCACAGCAGCACCAATAGCCACCGCGCATGACAACCCCATCAATACGTCCATTCAAATCAACGATTTAGAGATGCACATCAGGCACTTCACCCGACTTGCATTGCATCATCGCGCCTGCCTTCCTGCCGCTACACCTCACACAGCATTTAGCACGATTCTCATCGCCAACCGCGGAAATTTGCCATCGAATTTCAAGCCTGCAGCACGACCATCCCTACCGATGTGGTGAGTGAGTGAGTGAAATAACTTTATTGAGGTCCAGAGAAGACGCAGGGGACACCCCGCGCCACCCGGCTAGTCCCACGTACGGACCGGCAAGCCGAGCTTGACGGCCCGATCGCGGGCACTCTGGACGGCCAGGGTTTGGTCGTTGAGTTTTTCCGATGTGGTGCCTGCACACGCTGCATGGCCGTCTTGTAATTTCTGGCGGCATCAAAACGAAAACGAAGTTGGCAGCTGTCGCTCTCAAATAAAGCGTACTTTTATTCCTGCATAAGAAGCACAGTGAACGCCTATACGTTTACATGGACGGTTCCGTTTCCGCTCAGCTGGAACCGTGGTAATCCCGCGAAATCTATTATCGTCCAGTTCAGGACGTCTGATATTAAATCATCGCTGGTTGCACAACTCACAGCTATCGGTGCTGCTTTGGAGATTATTGGTCACAAACCATCCCAGTCATGGTCCATATTTTGTCTCAAAGGCAGCTCTCAAATGTCTGCTGTCCCGGTTCAATCACGGACTAGCGAGCAGCTAGTCGCAGACATCCGACTATTTTACCATCAGGCGAGGGCCACAACATCGTATTTCATTCATTGAATAACTTTATCAGTGCAGGAATTTCTGGTAACAAGCGCTCGGATGACGCTGCCCAATCAGCCCACCCCCATGTCACTGTATACCAGTGCCACTGTTGAGAACAGATACAGCCACGAGGCTTCGATCGATAGCGAGCGAGATTACACTGACACTGTGGGACACAAGATAATTTACCAACGCAAGTCTTCACATATTTGATTGACGTCTGCGACTCTGTTTTCCAGTAGGGATACCAAGAGTAAAATCTACACTTCTATGCCGCCTTTGGCTCGGCGTGGCACTCACAAACATATATTTCTTTCGCATTGGAAAGACCGACAGCCCTGATTGCGACTACTGTGGCAGCTGGCAGCGAGGGGACGATCGAGCACCTCCTCTGCGACTGTCCCTGTTACGGTGTGACAAAAAAAAAGCTCGCGATCGCGTTCTAAAATCTGGACGATCGCCTCTTGACGGAGGAAAAAGTCCTATAGGGCAGTGGTCTAGACGGGTTTGGGCACTCGAGGCCTTAAATGCACTGCTCAGATTCTTAAGGACTTCTGTGAATTGTGCGACCGACTTTGAAAGTTGTAGTGCGTTGCATCGCGTTATTGTGTGCGTTTTTTAGCTTTCTTCTTTTTCTTTCCGTCACATTTATTCCATTTACCACTTGCTCCACCACACTGTAGCCAGTCGATACTTACACTGGCTCACCTTGTGTTGTCTTTCCCTGTCTTTTTCTTCTCCTTGTTCCTCGCTCGTACGTAGCTTAATCATATCGATCCGTTCTTTTGTTAGACACCAGCTGAGACCCCGCCGAAACAAAGGTGTTATCCAGTAGACGTTTGGGTGTGGCGTTACAGATGTGATTTTCTCCGAATAAAATGTCTGTTAAAATGGGTCATTTGTTGTCTGATGCGACACCCATTTGCAGCTGGGATGATAAGGACAGGAGACTTAAATAGGATGCATAACGAAATGTTGTTTTTATATTGTCTCCATTGCAAGTCTCTGCGCTCACTGGGACAAATGTCACTCTTTGGGGACTACGAGCAAAGCGCGACAAGTTGAGCGATTAGGCGGGTGTTAGTGTTATGTTTTTCAATACAGTTGCCTAGTCATTAATTTTGTCCGGGGCAGGGTTCTTGATCGGTTCTACGCCCCTGAATCAAAGGATGTCACCTCCAGTTTACAGAAAAAAAACGAGAAAAAAAAACGATCACGAGGAAGAAAGCCCACACAGCGCTAACAACTCAATGAGTACGTTTGTAGAGAAGATGAAGACAACAGGCGCACAAAAAGAAAGACATGGTTTGAGGTCATCATCAAGGACGCTGAACTGAAGCCGACAGAGGAAGAAACAACGGCATAATAGGGTGAATTTATGGTCTGCCTAATGCTAATGTATAGTGCAGTAGCGCACCCAGGATCTCTGCCAGGGGGGTTGACAGTTTGCGCGTCTTACATCTTAGTTGCAGTACTCAAATGCGCAAGGGAAGAATAGGTGCTATACAATAGGGGTGGTTAGGTCCGCCTCAGGGGAAGGTTACGACCCCCCCCCCTCCCCCCGTCGGTGCGCCACTGGTAAAGTGCCCTTTTCTTGTTCATTGGTGCTGAGTATTGCCTGCATATAACAGTATTCAGCTTCCTTTAAGTTCTTTCTCTTTCTCTCTCTCTCTCCACGCTGTGCAGTGAAATATGCGATTCCAACATGCCCAAGCTTCGTGCTGTAGTACTGTGTGCGCGACAAATGTTATTATGAAACGGTGTTGACTCAGCAAAAATCCTCAGATATCGTTTCGCCGAGATTCCTTGCAGCATGCGTAGTGAGCTTCATGCGCAATGATCTGTCCCTTATCAGGTGATCCTTGGTGGTGGAAGGAAGATGTTCCGTGCCACCCAAGACGAGGAAGGCAAAGATGGCATGCGCAAGGATGGCAAAGACCTGATCAAGGACTGGCACGAGGCTAGGTCCAAAATGGGAAATGCCAGCTACGTGTGGAACCGTCAGCAGCTGCTCTCTGTCATGCCAGGAAAGACTGAGTTCCTGCTCGGTGAGCCCTGAGAACATACATGGCACAGTCTTTTCTTTATTAAGGCGAACCACATACCACATACTTACACTCATGTCTCATGAGTCATGTCTCATGACACTCATGTCTCATATGTCTCATGAGTCAGTCGGCCTTGAGCGAAAAGGTGTCGACGACGCGAAAAGTACAAAAGAGCCTGCGAACCCTCGACCTTTGGTGTTAATTAAGGCTACGAACCCTCGACCTTTGGTGGGAGTAGAACTCTCGGCCTTTGTTGGGAGTCGAATCCAAGACCTTTCGTGTTAATAATGGCGAAGGTAATTAAGGTACAGTTTATTAAGATAGAGGTAATTAAGGCCCTCGAACCCACGACCTTGGGTGGTAGTCGAACCCTCGACCTTTGGAATTAAGAGGGATGACTAAGCAAACTACACTAAGCGAATCAAGGGGGATGACTAAGCGAAGTGAGCGGTTGAGCAAGCGAATTAAGAGGGATGACTAAGCGAAGTAGACTAAGCGAATTAAGGGGGATGTGTACATCACGCGTTCGTCTTTCCGCCCGGTGTCAGATTTCTTCGTTTAGCTGCTGTGTAAAGGCTCAGAGAGTTGGATCGCTTAGGTTGCTCAAGATGACGCTGGTGCGTCACAGCCTGTTGACGTATTTTCTTGAAGCTCTGTGCTGCCGCGTATACCTCTGCATACGTGATGGGTGCGCGTCTCTCGTTCGGAGGTCCCTTATAATGAGGATATGGTTTCGGATGCCCGGTTCGGATGCCCGTGTATCTTTTCTGGAGTTCCTGTATGAGTTGGTACTGAGTTCCCGCATATTCGCCGACGAGTCTTTGTATGGTGTTTGTGTCTGTTTTGGTACTTGAAGGATCGAGGATGCTGCGGAGTATGTTATACGTCTTTTTGGTGCTGAGCGTGCCTTTAAGCGAATCGCAGAACGTGCGCAAATTGTCCCCATGTACCTTCAGGGCATAATTGCTGGCCTGTATTGTGATGTTTGCAATCCGAAGCCCAAGTTTGCGATTTAGCTTCTGTTTTCGCCATCTTATTGCCATAGAAATTATATGGACACTCCAAAGAAGATTTCTGCCGTCGCCGTCGCCGTGGGGTTCCGTATGACGTCAACGGCGATAAAATCGTCGCCGCGCTCCGGATGCTGTATATGCGAGTGAAAGGGCGCGAGGGACGCGCGCTTTCAAGGGGAGCGAACGCACGTCGGAGAGCAAACGCGCGTTCTGCGCCGTGCTCCCTGAAGGGCTGCAGAATTAAGCGTCTCTTTCCTCCTTTCCATATACAGAGAGCAAACGCAACATTTTCTGTCGCGCGAAAGGGTGTGGGGGGACGGGAGGGAGAGGGAGTAGGCGATGTTTAGCTGCGGCACCAAATACGTATTTATATATAAAATGCCGCGCGCGTTTGGTGCGAACGCGGGCAAAACGCCGACGGCGTCGACAACAGTTCTGCGCGTTGCTGGTGCTGCTGCATGTCCAAGTTTATACAGCTGATAAAACTACCATCCTTACTCCGTATAGCTCTCTAATAATTTGCTATCGCAATTGGTGCTCCGCCTTTCGGGTGAAACTGCGACAATTTTTTTTTGGTGAGGTCTCTGCATACTTCCAATAAGTGTATTAGATGGTTGTCGATTTCCCGCCTGCCGGTATCGGTTTGGTAGACTTTCGTGTTGGCGTCATATAATTATTTGATGCGTAGGGCCCACTCCTTGATCGTGCTTGAGTGGCCTTGATGTTCCGGGAAGGGTGGACGTATGTGTAATTCAGTCTTTTGCCTCTCCCAGAACTTAGGCCAATTTGTAATTTAGGCCTTCCCCAGGGGTGGGCGTAGTTTGGCCGAGGCGCTGGTGATTTCGATAATGTAGTGACTCTACCTGGTGAGTCGTTTAGGACTCTCCACTTAGTTCCTACGGTATCGTTGGTTATGGTGAGATCAGGAGTCATCTCCCTGCTGGCAGTGATTACTGTACCAGGTGCACCTGGTACAGTAATTAGTGTGTAGCCGTCGCGCTTTATGGTTTCTAGGAACGTGGTGCCCTTGACGTCTGCTTTTGGGTAGCCCCACGTGTTGTCTTTTGCATTGAAATCTCCGGTTATAACTAGGCGATCGCGATGTTTCAGCATTCCCTGTAGATGCCGGAATAGTGACGCGAAGTCCGACTTTTTGTCGGGGGGGGGGGGGAGGAGGGACTATGTATACTTTGCATACGACCTGTTCTGGCCTCCCCTTCTTGACGGACCATATCGTGTTGATGAGATTTGGGATTTCCTCACCGGGAAGTACTGTTAGGGTTTTTGCCAAATCATTGCGGACGAGCGTGGCCACCCTAGGGTGTGGGGTCGTTGTGTACTTCATACCCCATAATCGGTTTTGGCTGCTCTCCCGCCTATTGCAGGCAGATAATGTCCGGCAGGACTAGCGCCCCTGCACGTATAGCGAGAGGAATGCGTGTTGGCTTTTAATGTGCCTGCAGTTCCAGGAACAGATCGTGCTGCTTTCGCTGATCGTGACGCTTCCGGGCACCGACCTGGGCCCCGGTTTGGGCACAGGTCTGTACGGTGACCCTTTTTCCTGCAGGTATTCCAGACTTGGAGCGTCGGTCTAAATGGGTAGCAGCGTTCACCTCCGTGGCAGTAAACAAATTGTGGTATAAGGGGCCCAATGACCAATGAAGCTCAGCGCTGCACTTTGGGTGGCGCCGACCATACTGGCTGTAAGGATTTACACCCATTGTGTTCTAACTCTGAGGTGGGCTATGAGGGTGGTTGTGTGCAAGGATATTTCATGTACCACTATCCTGAGGGTGCCTTCTTCGTGGGCGGTGTATGCGCGCACTGCGTGACTTCTGCCGCTAAGTGTTAGGGTGGGGATGGGTCGTGCTTTTTCGGCGACCTCTTCATACTGCGTCCATAGGCTCCCGGGTTGACTCTCAAGATAAATTGGTCATCCGTGAACTCGTTCTGGCACGCGTTGATGATCGCTCGTGCGAGTGAGCACGTTTTTAAATGGTAGTCCTTGATTTGGACTAATGATTCTCTTGTAGTCATATTTCGGGAGGGGTGGAGGTCTAGGGACTCTCCGCGTTGTTGATGAGTTCGTAGCAGGGGTTGCGCGGTCGTGGGACTTCACGCTACGGCGTCGCCTCTCCAAAACTTCTTGCTTGCGTTGCTTTTGTGTTCGAACTGATTGCCAGTTAATATCTTCTATCATGGTGTTATGGTATAGAGTTTCTTGGCTCACCGGTTCGTTAGTCTGGTTCATGTGCTCTTCTTCGGGTCCGCCGGAGGTTGCATGGAGGGGCTCGACGATCGTAGTCGCTTCGTTTGCCATGGTTAGGCCTCGGGCCGCCACGGGAATCCCAGCCGGCGAAGCGAGCGGTTGCCGCAGCCGATTACGGTTAGCGGCTCCCGTGGCGGCGAAACTTCCAAGAATCTTCCTGGGGTACCTGGTGGTCGGATTTCCACGCGGGTGGTTTCGATACGTTTCTTAGAACGTTAGACTGCTGGTGGAAGTATTTTCGGCTAATTTATATCGAAAATCCCATAGAAAACTCATGAAACTGCAGAGCCCTATGCGACTATGCGGAGCCCTATGCGACTCGATGCGACGCGCGTTTTCTTCTCCACCGTGCGAGGAGTTTGGGGGGCGTTCTACTCATTAGTGAGCCAATGTTTACAAGTTTATACGGCTGATAAAGGTACTATCCTTCGCAATCGATGCTTCGTCTTTAGAGCGAAACAGCGACTTTTTTGAAAGTAACCCCATTAATCTGAAAGTTTGTGAAATAAATTTTTCAAGCATACTACACGAAACTTTAGGGCAGACCTCTTCTACGACGCTTAAATATACGTGCTCCGAATGCAAGTCCAAAAAAAAAAACGGGCTCATGTCATGTCGTGTCGTATCATCGTTACGCCGGTGTTGTCACGCCGTCGTGAACCGTGTCGTCATCGTCATTCCATGGTCTTCATCCCATTGTTGTCAGCAGTAGCACGTGAAGCAACGTAAGCGTGTACATCAATAAATTTACGAGGAAGTTGAATTCTAGTGAATATTGATTTAAGGCCTAATTCTTTTTGCGAAAATTGCTAAGAAATCGCTAAGTTTGAAGAAAAAATACGACCACGAACTTTACAAATGAGTAACTCGACACCAATAACAGATATCCCAGTTCTATAAATTGCGTTTTTCAGGTTGTTCAAAGCGGACAAATTTCATGATTTATTTTTACCTTATGTGAATATCTAATGATGTTTATAATGGTATGGCGAAATTTCTACTCACGTAACAATGGTGTATTTAAGGGCCATGCATAATACATCAATTTCGTCCGTTCTAGATGTATGATTATATTTCATTCCTGTCAGAGTTGCACTCTTGTTTCATTTTCAGAAAATTTCCAACAATTTTTATTTAAGAATTTGCAGCCTAAATAAAAAGTCATCTTCCAAAAATCACTAGAATTGAACTATTCGTTTCAAATGCAACAAGCCTCATGGAACTTGTTGCAGTGGTTGCCGAGAAAAATGATTTTTTCGTGTCCCATGTATTGGATAGGAGCCTTAGCCTAAGCTAAAGCTCCTCTTCAACCCGAAGATTATACAATGGTTCTCTTCACATAGATACCAGCATGTGCATTGGATCTGCTTAATTTTTTTTAATTTTATTCGGGCAAAACAGGTACAAGGTTTGCCCGCGAGGTAAGGCAAAAGGAGGGCTTAAATCTCCTGACTAGGCCTTACCTCGCTGGGGCAGCAGAGATAGCGGAATTTGCAAGTTACAAAAGCAGTTTGTAAAACAGACATTTCATAACTACATACAAAACAATCTTTGAAGCACTCTGCAGAACACCATTTGCTTGTAAAATAACATACAAACGAGTTAATACATGACTAACATAAAAGTAACATTTAAAGAATTTAATTATTACATCACTAATGCAACAACCAAGCACCTTTAACACTGAAGAATTCACTGTTTGCATTAACATTTGTACAGCATATCTAGATCAGAAGAGAGAAACATGTTCACTATGAAGTGTTTAAATTGGCGAATAGTTCTACAATCTCTAGCGACATCAACAATGTTAGGGTACGTATTACATAAACGCATGGTTTCATATTCGATAGTTTGCATGCCATAGTTTGTCCTGGGTTTCTTCGCTACTATTGAGGTGTGGCGTAAGCTGTACCCTGTGTTTCTACTGAGGTACCGGTTTGAAAATGTCGCAAAATTGCTGGAGATATCTTTAAACAACCGAATGCAGATCTTTGCTTGGTAAGAGTTTCTAATATTAAGGATATTGTAGCGCATCATTAGTTTAGAAGATCCTATGTATTGATTAGAAGACCTAAGCAAACGAACAGCTCGTCGTTGTAATACCGCTAGTTTTTCTATATCGGTTTTATTGGCGTTTCCCCATACTAATAAGCCATAGCTAAGATGGGAATGTACCAGCGAAAAGTACAGTTGTCTGACAAGCCTTACAGGCACATAGTACCGGATTCGTTGTAGCAAAGCAACTGACCGTGCAACTTTAGTGCGTACCTTATTTATGTGCTCTGTCCAGCTTAAGTTTTTATGAAATATAACTCCTAGAAAAGAATGACTTGACACATGTTCTAGTTGCGATCCACAGTAGTAAAGTTTAACATCGTAACTTATTTCTTTATTCCTTGCATAAAACACCATAAACTTAGTTTTTTTCGCATTTAGACTGAGCTGGTTTAAATGTAGCCATTTGTGAAGTTCTTCTAACCAAGAATTTGCGGCAACTTCTAGTTCCTGAAGGTTAACACCAGAAAAGAAAACATTAGTGTCATCCGCGTACATTATTATTTCATCTGTTAATGGAACGTTTACTATTTCATTTATATACACAATAAACAGTAATGGCCCTAAAATCGAACCTTGTGGTACCCCATATTTAATTACGTTTTTTCCGAAGTGTAACCTTGCAATGAAGTATATTGCAATCGAGATTCAAGGTAACTATTCATAAGTTCTAACGCTGTGCCTCGAACGCCATATACTTGGAGCTTATCTAGTAATATTTTATGTTTGATAGAATCAAAGGCCTTGCGAAAATCTAAAAATATACCTATGGTAAGCTTTCTTTCTTCAATATTATTTATAATTGTATCTCTGATTCTTAATAATGCCATTTCGGTTGATTTATTTTTCTGGAAGCCATATTGCTTATCCGAAATAATACCTTTATCCAGCAGAAAACCATTTAGGCGCTTATGTATAATACGCCCAGCGACTTTTGAAAATAATGGCAATACCGAAATGGGTCTGTAATTGTTGAGGTCGTTGTGATTTCCGCCCTTAAAAATCACAGCAACACCGAGCTATCTTCATTTTTTCAGGAAAAACTCCAGTGGAAAGTATACTGTTACAGATGTGTTCCAACGGACCGCATGTTATGTGAGCAGCTGCTTTAATAGGTTGAGCTTTGATGCCGTCCTCACCAGCGGCTGATTTGTTGCTCAAGGAATTGAGAATGGAAAAAATCTCGCTTTCAGTTGTAGGTGCAAGAAAAATCGTCTCGCTGACACGATTATCCATGTAACTTTTACTATTTCGATTTGGGAGAAAATCTGATGTAAAGGTTGAAGCACCAGCATTGATAAAATGATTATTAAATAAATTAGCTGCGCTGTTTCCACAAAATTTAACATCATTTACAACAATTTCTGACGGCACATTCTGTGTAGAGGAACCTATTATCTCGCGGTATATGTTCCACATTCTACGACCATCACTCATAGAACTTTCAAATCGACGTGTGTAGTACTCAGATTTCGCTTTCTTCAGATCACTATTCAGTTTGTTCCTGACTTGTTTAAACTCTTTAAATATTTCAGGGTTACGGGTATTTAAGAATTTAGTGAATAATTTGTCTCTGTGTTGAATGCGCTTATATAGGTCATGATTTACCCATTCCTTTCTAGCTTTTTTATGATTGACCACAGGGGCGAAAGGAAATGCGTCATTGTATATTTGTTTTACTTTGGATACAAATAGGTCGTATGATGCAGAGGGATTCGCTTGAGCATAAACATCAGACCAATTCGCATTGGAAAGCAAGGTTTGAAATAGCCGTATGCTTTGGTTATTTATGACTCGCTTAAAGTCGCGATTTTGATCAGTGCGCACATGAAATGGTAACGCAGCTTAAATCGGCAGATGATCACTTATACCAGAACTGAGCACTCCGGAACATGTTTCATTTTTGTGACCGAAGAAAAACATAAATCAATCAATGTCTTCGAATTCGGTGTTATCCGAGTAGGAATTTCAATAAGGTTTTCACAACCATTTGCTAGCATAGTTTCAATGAGTTGGATACTTTCGTTACTTTCTGAAAGTAAGTCAACATTGAAGTCACCAAGAATAATCGAGTGCAATTTCTTCATGTTGGCAAGTTCAAGTACTGAGTCCATATAATCAAGCAGTCCTGTTAGACACCTTGCGGTGGGCGGTAGACAACAACAATCAGAATATTTCGCGAAATTGCAGCAATACATTCAAAATCATCGGTCACGCGTGTAAATTCCGGCAATATTACGCAACCGTGACATTCGCGAGCATATAAAGATACGCCACCGCCTCGATTTCTTGAGCGATAAATTGAAATGTGCTTGTAACCCGAGAAATGTATTACGTCATACTCACCCGCGTACCACGTCTCTGAAAAAGCTAGGAAATCAAAACAACAATTTAGCTGCGACAGATATGTCTCGATATCTGCTTGCTTATTTCTTAAACTTTGTGCGTTTATGTGAAACAGTTTAAGCCCCTTTTCATGAAAACAGCTGTTCTTCACTACCTAGTCGTTGAAAGATGTAACATCGTGATACGGTTCCATGTTTGTAGAAGTTGGCGATGCGTTAATCTTAGACGATTTCGTCTAAGTCGCTTTCCGTGGCCAGCCTTATCGCTCGAGCATTCGGCTGCTTGCGCACAAAGATAGTTCCCTGTGAACTCCAAACGAATTGATAGTTCATTTCCCTTGCCTTGTTCTTGGCAAGCCAAAGTAATCGCTTGTTCGCTGCAGTCAGGTTATCAAAGAATTGAATGCCCTGTGTTTTGCTCCTAAGATTTTTTTTTCTTTTCGAACCATGCAGTCTTCAGTGTTCTGGTGGAAAAACGAACAAGAGCGACAGGGTCTCTACCCTCTTTTTAACATAGACGGTGAATTCCGTCAATATCTTTTTGAGATAGTGGCGGCAAGTCAAGCTGCGTGGCAATCTTATTTATTTCTGTTATCAGATTTTCGCCATCCCGTTGAGCCGAACCGTGAATTTCCATATTCTGTCTGCGGTTGTACTGTTCGAGAGCGTTCACTTCTTGTTTTAACTTTGACAGCATTGTCACACCTTGCGACTGTTCAACAGCCTCCATTCGGCGGCGTAATTCACCGATACCTTGTTCCTGCCGATCTACAGCGTCTTTAAGGTTATCGTAGGTATCAGACAAATGCTGCACCGACCTTTCGATGTTCTTCACAGTTTCTTTCAAGCCCATCAGTTTATCCAACTTTGCCTCTAGGGTTTGCATTTGTGACAGTTTTTTGTTTATTTCCGCAAGCTCACTTTGAAGGTTCACAGATTGGCCCGCTGTGTCAGAGTTCCCTACAGAAAGCTTACATGTAGGACATCTAAGTGACTTATTGGTCGCATCTTTCATCATCTTAAACGACCTAGCAGTGATGCCGCTACATTTTCCGACATGGAAGTCACCGCGGCAGTCAGCACATTGCATGACGACATCATCCTCACTAAACACTGTGTGACAAAAGGAACAGGCCTCTGCAGTCATTTTTGCTCAAGAGAAACGATTGACATGAAAAAAGCAACCAAAGCAGCGGTCAGAGCAGCAGCAGCAGCAGCGGGAATAGCGAGTAAAATATATGAATGCAAAACAATATTGCAGACAATTTTCACTAACCTGCAAAAATTTCAGTCGTGCATTTAGACGCGATTCAACCACGCCAACCGCCACTGCTGCTGCCCGAATGAGTCCGTTGGCCAAGCGTCGATCCTTTTGTAGGCTCCGTCAGTAGTAAGGGTCACGTGTCTCGGCGATCCTTGGTGGCAGCAGCTTGTTGTGACGTAATCTTGTCCGACAGCGCCCAGCGTCAAGCGATGATGAACTGCAAAAATTTCAGTCGTGCATTTAGACGCGATTCAACCACGCCAACCGCCACTGCTGCTGCCCGAATGAGTCCGTTGGCCAAGCGTCGATCCTTTTGTAGGCTCCGTCAGTAATAAGGGTCACGTGTCTCGGCGATCCTTGGTGTGAACAGCTTGTTGTGACGTAATCTTGTCCGACAGCGCCCAGCGTCAAGCGATGATGAACTGCAAAAATTTCAGTCGTGCATTTAGACGCGATTCAACCACGCCAACCGCCACTGCTGCTGCCCGAATTTCTCCGAGACATTCCCCGAGGATACTCACTTCTAAATCTTCCCAGTCTAATAGCTCCAATACTTCTTCTAAGCATGCAGCGAATAGCATTGGAGATTGTGTCTCCTTACCTGACCCTTTCCTGATAGGTAGGCTTCTGTTTTTTTTTGTCAAGAACCAAGGTAGCTGTGCAATCTTTCTAGATATTTCTCAAGATATTCACGTACGCCTCCGCTATTCCTTCATTACGCAATGCATCAAATCTACTGAATCAAACGCCTTTTCATAATCTATGAAACTCATATAGAGAGGTTCATTGTACTCAGCCGATTTCTTAATTACCTGAATAATGACATGGATGTGATCCATTGTAGCAGATCTCTTCCTGAAGCCAGTCTGTTTTCTTGGTTGATTAAAGTCAAGTATTGCCCTGATGGTATTGGAAATTATCCTGGTGATTTTTAAAAAATATATTGGCAACAAATACCTCAGCTATATCTCGGTGAAGATCTCGACAGCATTCGATTTTGCCTTGTTGCAGCAACCCTGGGAACGATTGCATCGAATGATTGAGGACCTTAACCGAGAAAGTGCAAGAGTGGGGTTTGGAGATAAATATGCAGAATACAAAGAAATGTTGAATAGTCTCGCAATGGAACGCGAGACACACAAATTCAGGGTGGCCAGTGAGCCTCTAGAGTCTGTGCAGAAGTATGTTTTTTTGTCAGTCACTCACAGGGGACCCGGATCATGAAAATGAAATTTACAGAAGAATAAAAACGGGATGGAGTGCATACGGCAAGCATTACCAAATCCTGACTGGGAGCTTACCACTGTCTTTCAAAAAAAAAAACTGTGCACTCATTGCATTCTACCGGTGGTAACATATGAGGCAGAAATTTGCAGGTTAACAAAGAAGCTCGAGAACAAGTTAAGGACCGCGCAAAGAGCGATTCAACGAAAAACGTTAGGCATAACGTTAATAGACAGGAAGGGAGCGGTGTCGATCAGAGAGCAAACGGGGATAGCCGGTATCCTAATGGAGATAAAGAGAACTAAATGGAGATGACCAGGCCATGTAATGCCTAGAGTAGATAACACGTGGAGCGTTAGAATTACAGAATGGGTGCCAAGGGAAAGGAAGCGCAGTCCAGGACGGCATAAAGTTAGTTGGGGTGATGGAATTAGGAAATTTGCAGGCGCAAGTTGGAATCAGCACACAGGGGTAATTGAAGGTCGCAGGAGGCAGTGGCGCACCGACGGGGGGGGATTCGGGGGTTGGAACCCCCCCCTGAGGCCGACTTAGCCCCCCCTTTTGTTTAACCCCTTTTCTTTCCTTACGCATTTGAGTACTGCAACTAAGATGTAAGACGCGCAATCGTCTGCACACTCGCAAAAAGCGCATTTTATTGACAATTTCCCGTGAAGAAATCGAAATTAATGCTGTTTAGATGGTATTGGCAAACTGTCAACCCCCCCCCCCCCCTGGCAGAGATCCTGGGTGCGCTACTGGCAGGAGGTTGTCCTGCCAGTGGACATCAAAATAAGCTGATGATGTTGATGATGTTGAATTTATTTCCCCTATGACTGTTAGTCTGTGCAGCTTGTTGTGGTTTCCGTGCTTCACGTCTGCGTTTCTTCCGGCAGGGATCTTCGACAACGACCACGTGCCCTACGTGATCGAGCGCAGCACTCCTGACTCCACAAAGCCCACCCTGCCGGAGATGACCAGAGTCGCTGTGGAGATCCTTAAGAAAGCGCCCAAGGGGTTCGTGCTGCTCGTCGAAGGTAAGCAAACGACACCTGCAGGCCACATTCTTTCACTTCGTCATTCTGGGATTCCTCTCGTTAATTGTATCCACTCTGCGCATGAGTAAAGCTACAGCGCGACGCTTTTGAGAACTTTTTTTTCTAATACTAGTTCTTTAGTTCTTGACACGTTCTTGATTTGCAAAATCGCGACAGTTACACCCATCTTTAATCTTGGATCCCAACTAGTGTTTAAAGGACACGGTGCAGCACACATAGCGCAAAGTGTTGTCTTTCTTACTTGTGTCCTATTGATTTTAACGCTACTTATGATCCCAGTATGACAGACGAACTACCCTGAATTACTGCCTTTAACTTGTATGTCATTTTATTCCCACGCTGGGAGTACCCGGACCCTTCCGCGACGTTATATCTTATTAATGGAGATCGAATGTGGGCAGCCATGTCGTATTATTGTATTGAACTGGTAAACTTTATTAATGGGTGTTCCCTCTGCCCTCGTAGAACAGCAATAAAAGTGGAGGGAATGGTAACTGCACGAAACGTGTTTTTTATTGAGTTCAATGAACAGCGTATTTTTCAGACAAACCAAGAACAGGTTACCCTTTTGCGTGCTGCATATCACTCTAATAACGAGCGAGATTTCAAAACAAGATTAAAACAATTGCCTGGTATCGTAGGTGTCGAACGAGTGTCTTTATTCCTTCCCGTGTTACCGGAACAGGAGCGCGCATCGACATGGCCCACCACAAAAGCAAGGGTGGATCGGCCCTGGAAGAAGCCCTGGAGTTCGACCAGGCCGTTCAGGAGACGCGCGACACGCTCAAGATGGACGACTCCCTGCTGGTGGTGACGGCCGACCACTCTCACACGTTCACCATGGGCGGGTACCCGAAGAGAGGCACCAACATCCTCGGTGAGTGCATTGCGGTTGCGCGCTTTCAGAAAGCGCGCACACCTGAGCAGCTTACACGAAACGCGCGCCTAGGAAAACTGCCTCGGGATTTTCTTCGCTCCGCATTCAGCACTTTGTTTTCTCAAGCCATCACGTTCCCCATGACCCAGAACTCTGGAGTTTTCGAAGCAGTTCGTAAAAAGCCACAAGAAGGGTCGAACATTTTAATTTCAGTGTTTTTTAATGTGATTGATCGATTCATTCATTCATTCATTCATTCATTCACTCACTGATATTAGGTGTATCGTGTCCAAAAGCAAAACTGTGACTGGGACAAACACCGTAGTGGAATCCTCCGGATTAAGTTCGATCACCTGTGTTTCCTTGCCTTGGACCTCAGTCTGAGTATACGACCATTGTGCATTTCGCCGGCATCAAAATGATGTGGCCAGTGTCGGGAATCGGACCCGCTACCTCGTACTCAGCAACAGAAAGCCATAGCCACTGAGCGACCGTGGCGGGTTTCCCAGTGTGAATGAAAATAACTAAATTTCAGAGTCACTGACAAATGACGATTAACGTATATGTGAACAAACTGGTAAATAACTGCTATTACATTGGCCAGTAACCTGGCTCAAAAGCTAGGAAAAAAGTGCTGTAACCATTTCTTGTCTGCACCTGGGCTCATTCGGTAGCTTCAAACGATCAGAGCAGAGCTAAGGTGACTAAGATACTGCGCATCCGGATAAATGAAAGCTGCACTCGGCCAACGTGCCTACAACCAACTGTGCCGGCTAAATCACACGGAGAGCTGCGCCATTGCTGAAATGATTAAATATGTGCTGCCCTTCACCTCGTAGCAGGGGAACACAACCAGCGTATAAAGTGCTCAAGTACTAAACGCTGGCTATAGACTAAGGATAAAGGAGGATGCCAACGGCGCTATGCCTCAGCACACCACGGATAGCGGTTGGCGTACGTCTGCTCATCCACCGAAGTCCGGTACAAGCTCGATGAAACCACGAACGACAACCACGTCTACACTCGGAAAGCATCTATTACGCTTGTAACCGACACTTCGAGTGGGCAGACTAACTATAGCATACATAACTTAGAGTTCCCTCGAAGAGAATAACACGCTAAGAAGGGTTTCCCACTTCCAGCTGGTGTACGGGCGGCTGCGGTGACTGTCACGTCAGGAACGTGGTCGACTAAACGCGTGCGGAAAAAAGGAAGCGGCGGCAGAGCCTTCCGCACTTGCTGCTTGCAGGGTACCAAAGATGCTCGGGTAATCTCCGAGGGATGTGACATTACAAGCCCGGTGGCGTGGAACCGGCAGTGCTATGTCAGTGCCGCTCACGCACGTTCTGCTTCTCGTGCAGGTTGTATGTAGCTCCAGAGCGCTTTCAACAGGCCACAAATGGGACAGCCACGGGATTATCGTCAACATCACCGAAGTATTCGCATGCAACAGTGAAGAAATCTTCAAAGCACTCAATCATGGACCGGTGAAGCCCATTACAGTGGAATCCGGCATATGTCCAGCAACAGTCAACGAACCTTGGTTCACAGCCACTATCACCAGCCTACAAAAGGCGGTAGACTGCACTGTCTCTCTGGGGCGTGGAACCGGCAGTGCTATGTCAGTGCCGCTCACGCACGTTCTGCTTCTCGTGCAGGTTGTATGTAGCTCCAGAGCGCTTTCAACAGGCCACAAATGGGACAGCCACGGGATTATCGTCAACATCACCGAAGTATTCACATGCAACAGTGAAGAAATCTTCAAAGCACTCAATCATGGACCGGTGACGCCCATTACAGTGGAATCCGGCATATGTCGAGCAACAGTCAACGAACCTTGGTTCACAGCCACTATCACCAGCCTACAAAAGGCGGTAGACTGCACTGTCTCTCTGGGGCGTGGAACCGGCAGTGCTATGTCAGTGCCGCTCACGCACGTTCTGCTTCTCGTGCAGGTTGTATGTAGCTCCAGAGCGCTTTCAACAGGCCACAAATGGGACAGCCACGGGATTATCGTCAACATCACCGAAGTATTCGCATGCAACAGTGAAGAAATCTTCAAAGCACTCAATCATGGACCGGTGACGCCCACTACAGTGGAATCTGGCATATGTCCAGCAACAGTCAACGAACCTTGGTTCACAGCCACTATCACCAGCCTACAAAAGGCGGTAGACTGCACTGTCTCTCTGGGGCGTGGAACCGGCAGTGCTATGTCAGTGCCGCTCACGCACGTTCTGCTTCTCGTGCAGGTTGTATGTAGCTCCAGAGTGCTTTCAACAGGCCACAAATGGGACAGCCACGGGATTATCGTCAACATCACCGAAGTATTCACATGCAACAGTGAAGAAATTTTCAAAGCACTCAATCATGGACCGGTGACGCCCATTACAGTGGAATCCGGCATATGTCGAGCAACAGTCAACGAACCTTGGTTCACAGCCACTATCACCAGCCTACAAAAGGCGGTAGACTGCACTGTCTCTCTGGGGCGTGGAACCGGCAGTGATATGTCAGTGCCGCTCACGCACGTTCTGCTTCTCGTGCAGGTTGTATGTAGCTCCAGAGCGCTTGCAACAGGCCACAAATGGGACAGCCACGGGATTATCGTCAACATCACCGAAGTATTCGCATGCAACAGTGAAGAAATCTTCAAAGCACTCAATCATGGGCCGGTGACGCCCACTACAGTGGAATCCGCATATGTCCAGCAACAGTCAACGAACCTTGGTTCACAGCCACTATCACCAGCCTACAAAAGGCGGTAGACTGCACTGTCTCTCTGGGGCGTGGAACCGGCAGTGCTATGTCAGTGCCGCTCACGCACGTTCTGCTTCTCGTGCAGGTTGTATGTAGCTCCAGAGCGCTTTCAACAGGCCACAAATGGGACAGCCACGGGATTATCGTCAACATCACCGAAGTATTCACATGCAACAGTGAAGAAATCTTCAAAGCACTCAATCATGGACCGGTGACGCCCATTACAGTGGAATCCGGCATATGTCCAGCAACAGTCAACGAACCTTGGTTCACAGCCACTATCACCAGCCTACAAAAGGCGGTAGACTGCACTGTCTCTCTGGGGCGTGGAACCGGCAGTGATATGTCAGTGCCGCTCACGCACGTTCTGCTTCTCGTGCAGGTTGTATGTAGCTCCAGAGCGCTTGCAACAGGCCACAAATGGGACAGCCACGGGATTATCGTCAACATCACCGAAGTATTCGCATGCAACAGTGAAGAAATCTTCAAAGCACTCAATCATGGGCCGGTGACGCCCACTACAGTGGAATCCGGCATATGTCCAGCAACAGTCAACGAACCTTGGTTCACAGCCACTATCACCAGCCTACAAAAGGCGTTAGACTGCACTGTCTCTCTGGGGCGTGGAACCGGCAGTGCTATGTCAGTGCCGCTCACGCACGTTCTGCTTCTCGTGCACGTTGTGAATGTTTACCTGGTAAAAAATGTCCGGTTCTTATCGTGCCGGTTCCACCCCGTACCCTGTATAACTGTGTACGCATGCACTCCGATGCCAGAAACCGCTCACGGCGTCGCATTTTGTTGTTGCGTCGTTTTGCCTTTTATTTCCTATTGGTAATACTCTGTGGTGACATTGAAGTGAATCCCGGCCCTCACACTGATGCGACACTACAGAAAATCTTGGATGGGCAAAACGTGATTGTTCGAAAGCTTAATACTATTGAGATGAATCAAGCGGAACAGAAGGCAGCTATGAATGATTTGACTGCACGTGTGTCGTCAATGGAAGGAAAAATGTCAATATTGGCAAACTTAGAAGCCGCCATTACGGAATGCACCGCACACTACCATACACAGCACAGGGCGATACAGTTGCTCCAAAATAAGATTGATGATCTTGAAAATCGTAGTAGGCAGCATAACCTTGTGTTCTACGGCATACCTGATGCAAATGTTCGCGAATCTTGGTCATCTTCTGAATCACTTCTGAAGGAAGTATGCTCGACGAAATTACAAGTTAACCCTGAATCGATAGAAAAAGCCCATCGACTTGGAAAATTTCGAGAAGGAAAAACTCGACCCTTGATTGCAAGATTTGGGTCACTGAAAGAAAAGCACTTGATTTTAAGAAAGGCCAAAAATTTGAAAGATACAGGTATCAGTATGTCGGAAGACTTTTCCGAGCCAGTGCGCAAGAGAAGGCGAAATTTGTGGCGGTGCGCTCAGGAACATAAAAGCACGGACGCACGTGTGCAACTAAAGCATGACATCCTTTACATAGACGGCATCAAGTACATCTATGATGATCCTTCAGACAAGGTTGTGCCGTGCAAATGACCCAATAAATCCTTGTCGACTTCACTTTCTTTTTTGGTAGTCAACTGTAGGAGCATTAAAAACAAAGTTGATGTTTTCGATAACTTAGTGCGCATGGTCAAACCAAGTGTAATTATTGGTACCGAATCATGGCTCGATAAAGACGTAGCGAGCTCTGAAGTATTTCCTGATAACTTTACATGTTATAGAAAGGATAGGAATTATCACGGAGGTGGTGTTTTTATCTTGGTAGACCAGCGCATTCCTTCTACACGCATAAATGTTATAGATGATAAGAGTGAAGCAGTTTGGTGTCAGCTGAAACTCTCGAACGGCAAATCACTATCAGTCTGCTCCTTCTACCGGCCGCCAACTGGTTCAGCTAGAGAATTGTGTCATTTCACTGCTACAGTTACAAAAATTGCATCCGATTACGTGATTGTGGGCGGGGACTTTACCTGATCTCAACTGGAATGAACAACCGATATCCTCTGGAAGCTCCCCTAGTTTCAAATCTGAAATTGCTGATTTTATGAACCTCCTTTCATTAAGACAAACCGTGTTGAAACCTACGCGAGGAAGTCATATCCTAGATCTTTTTTTTTCACAATTATGCCAGAAATGGTCGAGAACACTGAAGTACTACCAGGGATAAGTGATCATGATGTCGTGCTATGCGAAATAAATATGAAACATGTAAGTGTTTACAGTGAGAAGAATCGGTGCATGTACAATTACGCCAAGGCTGATATCCAAGCAATCAATACTTCACTGGAAGCATATTTCGTTGTGTTCGAAACGCTTGCGGATGAGTATTCAGTAGAAAACCTATGGGTTCTGTTTAAAGACAAAATTTTTGAGCTGCGAAACCGATTTGTGCCGTCATGGGTATTGACTAGAAGGCGTAATAGAAGTAAGCCATGGTACACTAAAGCACTGGACGTTTTAGTGAAGCGTAGACAAAGAATTTACCGTTCATTCAAACGAAACCCTTCAAAAGAGAACCTATGTAAACTAAAACTGGCAACGCATGAAGTGAACAATGCTACAGTCCAAAAAAAAAACAGCCTACTTTGAAACAATACAAAGTAAAATAAAGCAAAATCCGAAGGAACTTTGGAAGCTTCACGGCGTCAATATAAAACGAAATAAAAAAAGACAACATTTCAATTCCAGCTTTGACCAGTGGCGATACTATCATTTGCAACGCCTCAGAAAAGGCCAAGTTGTTCAATCTTTATTTTACATTAGTTTTCTCTGCCCCAACAGATCCTCAGAAAGATATTAAATTGTTGACAGACGTATCCACACCCATGCCTAGTATAGTGATCGAATCTCGAGGCCTTGAATTACTACTTCGTGACTTAGATTGTACAAAGGCCGTGGGCCCTGATTGTTTACTTAATTTTATATTGAAGTCTTGCTCTCATACAGTATCTCTGTACTTGAAACTTACTTTTGAAAAATCGTTAGAACACAGTTCTCTTCCCGCTGATTGGAAAATGGCATCGGTCGCTCCTATACATAAAACTGGCCCGCGCAATGTTATCAATAACTACCGTCCCATTTCACTCACTTCCGTGTGCAGTAAAGTTCTAGAACACGTTTTATATACCGCCATAGTCAAACATATAGATAGTAATTCTTTATTTAACCCAAATCAGCACGGATTTAGACAGGGACTATCGTGCGTCACACAACTAGTAGAGTTCACACATGTCTTAGCGGCAGCACTGGACGACAAATCATCGGTCGACTGTATTTTTCTCGACTTTCAAAAAGCGTTCGACACCGTCTCACATTACTTGCTACTGCAAAAACTAACCAGTTTTAATATTAATCCTCAAGTTATTGCGTGGATCGCTGAATATTTACGTGAGAGGCGACAATACGTAGTCGTAAACGGCAAACAATCTGCAATAACTGATGTTACGTCAGGGGTACCTCAGGGATCAGTTCTGGGGCCTCTTCTTTTCCTACTTTATATCAAAGACATTAATGAAAACGTACAATCCCATATTAGGCTATTTGCAGATGACTGCATATTATACCGTAAGATTACCTCTGAAAATGACTGCTTCATAATTCAAAACGACTTATGTGCCATACACGCGTGGTGTGAGCGATGGGAAATGAAACCGAATCTTAAGAAAACGGTATGCATGAGGTTCTCCAGGAAGAAAAAACCTGGAAATTTTGAATACACAATAAACTGCTCTCCGGTGAAAACGGTATGTGAATATAAATACCTAGGCGTTTACTTTTGCCCCTCTTTATCATGGAATCGGCATGTGGATTATACTGTTGGCAAAGCTTGCCGGAGCTTGGGATTTTTACGACGAAATACACGTGCGTTTCCACAACAAACCCGGGAGTTACTATATAAATCATACGTTAGGTCAGCGCTGGAATAGGCGTGCTGTGTGTGGTATCCTTTAGCAGTAACTAACAAAGATAAGCTAGAAAAAGTTCAGTCCATGGCGGCAAGATATGTACTTGATATACCAATGTACGACAGGAAGTTTAGCGCAACGAAATCTAAGGCGATGCTAAAATGGGAATCTCTGCAGCACCGAAGAGCGTCATTTCGATTGAAGCTTTTACACAGCATATATCATTTTCATACTCGAATTCCCCGTGACGTATACATTAACCAGCCTCACTACACATCAGCACGCAAAGATCATGGACACAAGATTAGAGAATACAAATGTAATACATCGGCCTTTAGCAGCTCTTTTTTTTCCAAGAACCATCAGTCAGTGGAACCGACTACCTTCCTCAGTTGTAGAAATCTCGTGTACTAACAAGTTCTTTTCTGCATTAAAAACGATAAAATCCTTTGAACACTAACGCTTGATATATATCGCGGTTATGTCTAACAATCACCATGACCGATACAGAATCCTAGTTGCAAATGATATTCTTTTCTTTTAGTGCTGCTTTTTTGTTGTATTGTACCCTTTATCACTACCGCGTGTTGATGCTATTCTTCGCTTGTTCTTTGCCTTTTTATTATGAATCTTTGTTATCATTGTGCTTTCTGTACTTTTTTTTTCATGCGACATCTGCAACGCGCCTGTGTTCTACGTGGCTGTGTGCAATGCGGCCGTATGCTTTCGTGTCGACGTATAATAATCTATTTTTCATTTACACAAATTTCTGCAAATCTGCAATTTTTATTTTATGCTTGTTTTTCTTCTGTACCCCCCCACTGTAATGCCTGAATGGGCGCTGTGGGTATTAAATAAATAATAATAATAATAATAATAATAATAATAATAATAATAATAATAATAATAAAAATAGCGCATGCAATACCCGTGCGGCGCGCGCTAAAGGAAGCGTAGACGGGCCTTAGACTGTCAGCGCGAGCAAGGACAATGCACTGAAAAATCACCGTTGGACTCTGTCATCAAAGCGATGCTGCGTCAAATAATCGACGCCCTGCAGCTGCTACTGACTGGTTTGAATACGCCAGTGGCGCTAACAGCTGCAAAAATTATGCAAGCTATAGACAGTCTTCTGGCTACAGCTGTAGTAGCATCTACCTCTGCCCGCGAAGGTGACTGTGCTGTTCTGGGAAGTCATCGTGTTCACCACGATGGGAACTCATCATCGTGTTCACCATACCAGCATCATACTTCCTCTTCACATCCGATCTCTGTTATTCCCCCAACCCCCTTCCCCAGCGTGGAGTAGCAGGCTAGAGGCACTTCACTCAGGCCGACCTCTCCACCTTTCTGCCATTAAAACGTCTCTCTCTCTTCCTCCTCTCCCCAAACTTTCTCACTCTTGCATTCGACGTGACGTTTATTGCGCGTGCGACCGTCATGGGACTCGAGGATTCACACATCCCTACGGTGGGGTAAATAGCGTGATGGAAGGAGTTCACAAAGCCTCCGGACAGATGCGATGGGAACACTCCGGCAGGAACTGGTGGTTTCCACGTCTATAGGCAGCACAGTCCTGTGTGGCTGCCGTCCAGATACGGTAGCTGTTGCAGTGGTTGACGATGACTGGGGACGAGGGCGGCTTGCGATGAATGCCCGCACCGCAATGTCCGCCCAGGTACACCGGGCCAGGGCGTACAACGAAGCGGCGCTCGCGCCAGCACCAGCAACCTTGTACCGAAGATACATCGCGCTATGAATGTGGATCTCCATTTTCGTGGCTGCCATGTGCTGCTGCATCGGACTTGGACGGGTCTCGGCTGGTGGTCTCCGCGTCCACAGTGTAGGAGTTCGGGATTCAGTTCGACCGCTTACCGTTTTTTAACTTGTGCCTTTGTCTATGTACAGGAGCATTTTTTGCATTACACTCTCATTGGGACGCGGCCGAAGCGATAGCAATCGAACCGCCGCTGAGGCTACCCGGTGGGCCTTGAGGCAAGGAATGGCTCCCTTTAGTAACTCTTTGCTGGACTAAGGACCCTAAATAAAACCTTAGTCTGAACGTGCTGGAACTGCCATCTCGTTTATAATGAACCAAATAGATGGTGAAAAGTGTCTGTATTACTAAAGTCAATTTGGGCTGAAGCACGTGACATAATGTTCACGGAAGAGCCGTAAATTTGTACTGCGTATGTCGTATGGCAACAAAAATTGATAATGCTCACAGTTTCGTTTTATAAATGTCGCCGATAAAGTATGTGCGTGGAATGTGTGTTTCTCCAGACTGAGCGCATTATCGTAAGAGTTAATGTCTAAATACCTAATAAAGTGAAGTTATACGTAGTGGGAAATAGGAGCCTGTTAAAATTATTACCCTTAATCGAAAATCAATCTTCTTTGACATCATGTCAGCATGTATTAAACTTAAGGTGACAGTTTAACTTGACACCAAGCAATTCTCTCTAAAGAAATGAGAAAGAACATCAGTTTCAAAAGATGTTGCGGTGCCATGTGGATGACGCGTTTATGTGTATGAAAATCATACACTGGGTTTTAGACTAGTCGATGTGAAGTTCGATACTTGCTTACGCCGAACATACGTTGCTCAGGTCGGAAATTGGTCGGTTTATTGCTGTATTATTCAATTACCTTCAATAAATTACTTGCTTTTAACTGCAGGAACTGCAGAACGTGCCGTTTTGTTGCTGTTTATATATATTGAGCTTTTAAGCACGTTTGTGAAATGTGCTTAATTGTCCGTACGTGTCACATGATGTTTTCTTCCTTTGATTCTGTAGAAGCAAGAGGCACAGTAGACGCCAACATTTGCAATTTCATTCAACTCATTCACTCACTCACTCGTTTTAACATTTTCTGTAGCTTTAACATTTGCAAGATTTAGCGGCTTCGCTCTTTAGTAACAAAGTCCTAAAAATTATGTACTAGCCTAACCACTGCTTCTGTATGTATTCTGTACATACTTCTGCAGGTATTGCTGGGTATTCAGACGTCAACCATCTGCCGTTTACTGTCATCACCTATGGAAATGGCCCTGGTTTTTCAACCTCCAAAGAAAACTTCACCAACGAAGAAGTTGGTAAGCAGCCTTTTCATGCAAACTTTCCCATCATTCTTTGTTGTTTCTGTTTATCTATTCGACGCCCCTGAATTTGTCTCTGCTTTGCACATATACTCACATTTGTAGCACACTTATTGAGCAATGCGCACTTATCTTATGCGTTGATGTGCACAGCCTCCACCAATTATCTGCTTTATTCAAAAAAATGTTTGAATATGTCAGCGTAATTTAGTTCTTTTTTCTTCACTCGCTAGTGTCCCTACGATAAGCCTGTACACTAAATGCCGTGTTTGGCCGTATTTGGAAAATTTTCCGTGCGTAATTGCTCATTGGCCGGCCTCCTTTCCTAATATTATGTCCAACATCAGGACTGGTTGCCATTCGTTCTAACGAACAATTTTAGCGTTAGCCCTTTTTACCAAATACGTGCCCAGACCTGCATGATTTCATCTTGCGTGAGTATTTTCATCGTGTGGTGTCTTCAAGTTAAATTGTGTCTTACAGGTTGGCGTTTGATGTCAACTCTTATAAGTTGACTGTGTCTTACAAAAATATTCAGAACTCGTTAAACATGAAAAATGAATATTGAGCACGATGGACATGCAGGGTCACCACCTGCGCGAATTTGATACCTCCATTTTGAAGCTGCACAAACGAGACATGCAGGAGGTATGAGAGAAGATAAAAAGTTGACGCAGCAACGAAAACAAAGGGACATATACACACACAACTAAGGTGTCGTAGCACCTTAGCTGATGTTGTAAAATTACGCTGCGTTGCTTCTTGACTAGTCAGTGAAGATGTTGACACCGCACTTTATTTTTTTTCCTTAATGTTCTTGTACTTTTGAAGGCAAAAATAAAGGATAGCAGAAAAAAGAAAGAAGCATCGGACATAACGATTACTGCAGAAAATGTGACACTACCGGCCTAAGCAAAAGATGAGATAAGCAAAGAATTCGCACAATTATTTGTATTTTATGGTAACAGATATTTAGACAGGGCAAGCTCAAATGATTTGAGAAATTAGTTTGAACATTGACCGGAGAAGACTAGAGTACTCCCAATTAATTTAATTTATTTTACAAACAAACAGCTTTAATGTTCGTGTCTGGGGATTGAGTAAGCCAATTGCGTCTGGGACATTTGAAGCGTTTTTCGTGAGGCACTTTATTTTGGGGCTCTATATCGTGAGAAGGCCTATTTTATATATTGAATAAAAAATTATCCACCTGGCACCCCTTCACGAGGACAGACGTTCGCGACACGCTGAGGAATAGCTTATTTCCGATTTGAGTGCAAATGTTGGAGGTATGTTTAAGTGTGTGGACACAAAAGAGAAAAACAAAGTTAATAACTCAAGGTCGCTTTAGCAGAAATTGGTGTGGTTTGTTACGTTATGTTCACTGTGCGTGGAATAAAAGAAAGAAAATCTAAGAAGAGAGGGACGGGAAGTAAATCGGGCCCACTAGCCAGCATTATTTTCGCAGCCTATCTTGAAAGACCGTACTAAATGGATTAATCGAATCAGCGCAGCGTTTAGTGCAGCTCTTTACTGTGATGGCAGTCCTAAAGTCATCTCCTCATTGTATCGTAGGCATCTACAAAATATAGTGCGAGAATGTCTCATCATGACTACAGGTTTGCCAATTACATAGGATTACCGGGAAGTGAGAAAAAATGTCACAGTTTCGCCCTAAGGGCGAAGCAATGAATGCGATAGCAACACAGCAATGTCATACGAAGTAAGGTGAGCGGCCTTGGTAGCAATATGAATTGTAGTAAACATGAGCTGATTAAGTAAGCAGGTGTGCTGCGGCGTAAGTAGACCGACATGAAGAGAGACTCGATGACCACGAGAAGGCGCGTGTGAAATGGTGGTGTTGATGAGAAGCGCTGCCCGTGGGCAGCGCGTGCGAAGGGACACACCTGTAGTGCTGCACTGCCGATCTGGGCAGCATTGCATGTGTAGCGTGCGTTGGAAAATGTGGCCCGACTATTACTAACTGAATGAACAAGCGTGGTGTGAGCGCGCACAAACAAACATGAATAGATCACACTGAATGACTGCAGACAACGACTGTCAAAAACGCTGGCAGCGCAACGTATCTTCGCCCGCGCAGCGGGCGAAGGTACGTGCGGTCTATCAACGGAAACTCAGCGGCATAAAGGGCAGAGCCGTGTGGAGATAAGAGACGGTGCGGTCGAACGAACGACGAGCGCGGTTGTGGAAGCGTAGAAGTGCGCCTGCCCCCCCCCATGCTCCCTCCGGCGCTGGCTTCCCGCTTCCTGGCTTGCGCGTGGGAGAGATAAGAGACTGTGCGGACGAGCGCGGTTGTTGGCAGAAGAGTGCCCCCCCCCCCCCCCTGCTCCCTCCGGCGCTGGCTTTCCGCTTCCTTGTTTGCGCGGGGGAGATTGAGTGCGTTCGCTCTCCGTGATAGAGCGCGTCCCCCCACGCTTCCGCGGGGCATACGGCGCGCGGCGAAGATTTTATCTATACGGAACGTCACGGCGACGGCGACGGCGACGGCGACGACGACGCCGACGGCAGAAATCCGGTTGAAGTGTCCATAAATTGCTATCGCAATAAAACGGTAAATAAATAACACCCAGTGATCGCTCTCTAATGCCTATAATGAACGCAACGCGAAGTATGGGACACTGTAAAGCCCGTTGGAGTTTGTTTTTGAGCGCGTAAATGGGGTGTAAATCAGGCGTGGTTGAACGTGTGCTTGTGTTCCCGAAAGCTTTCGAGGCCCACATGGCCAATGTATGACTACCGACTCACGAAGCATACTCTAGAAATTAAATCTGTTCACTAGAGCGCAACGTTAGCGCATCGGCCGCTGTCGTACGGGCCAATCAAAAAGCTTTGTCGGTGCGGTCATTCTCACAGAGGACGCAGTGTCGTGGCAGCTATTGTTAAATAAGTCACGTCTCTGGTCAACTGAGACGCGATGTAATTTAACAATAGCTGGGGAATTGATAAAGGCACAGAACATAGTGCAGTGCGAACGCCTTGCCAAGAGCAGGACGGGCAGATACATACTAGAGAAGTTAGGCTTCGGGTATCACGCTCAACACGGCGTCAAAGTCGACGTACTGAGCAGCCTGAGGGACAGGTTGGTCGTCCCTCCGCTACTGAAGAACATGCATCCGGAATACCAGAGGGGTAGAAGGGAAAAGAGAGCGCAGGACGTACAGAGGAAGTACGGCAACTGTGAAGACGCGGTGTTCGTGGACATAGGCGTATCTACCGGGGAGGGGGGGGGGGGCACTTGCCCCCCCCCACTGTCAAAAGTGTGGGGGGGGGGGGCAAAGTGTGCCATTTGCCCCCCGCCCCACTTTCGAAAGCGGGCACTTTCGGCTAAACACTGGAAAGTCCAACAAAACAGCTGAAGCTAAATTTTATTTCTTAATGGAGTCACCACGTTAATATTGCTTTTCTTTACTACGTATCCCCGCTTTGGGCAGCGAGTATTGTGCCTCCTCGTGACGCGCTGTAGCGGGCGACGCGCGAGATTCGCCATACACGCTTGCATTGCGCAGAAGTCCTGGTGCTGGACAGTTCCCGCAGTTACAAATTACCGCCTAACCATACTTGAAACAACAAAACAATCGGCTTGATATATTTAAACTTCGGGCGAGGGGAGAGGTCCGGATAAATTATTTTAATCAGCCGCGCCCAACGATGGGTGTGCCTTACTGCATGAAATGGTTGGATTATCAAATGCTGGAACTATTGAATCTCCGTCCAGAGATAGTTTACGTAGCGTTGCAGTATAAATATATATACGTTATCACCATCAAAAGTCTAATCAAACCACTTACAGGTCTAACTGCCGAATTTCGTTGTGTAATCACGACTTATCGTATATTTCTTTATTTATTTATTCATTTATTCATGATACCTCAAAGGTCCCAGAACGGGACATTACGTGAGGGGTGGGCACGTAGAAAAATGGCGGGACATGTTAGGTGGCGTGACTTGAAAGATGGTCTTCAATGTCAGTTTTGAAACGGGAAATGTCGGTGATTAGGGCGATGACAGAAGGAAGGGTATTCCATTCTCGGGCTGTGTGCAGAAAAAAAGAACGCTGATACATGGTGGAATGGGCGCGTGGTGGATGCACAGCATTGGGATGCGTATGGAGGGAGAAACGATGCGCTGGAATGATGATTTGATTACCGGCGGGCAGCGAATGAAATAACCTAAAAAATAAAAAAAGACGAGCACTTTTGCGGCGGGAGGTGAGCGAGGGAAGACACAACAGGAATTTTAAGGCTGAGACGCTTGTATTATAGGAGTAGCCAGAAAGAATGAACCTGGCAGCACGGTTCTGAACCGATTCAAGGGAAATACTCATATTAACCTGGTGGCTGTCATAGATAGCACTGGCATATTATAGTTTAGAACGGATTAGGTTTTTATATGCAAGTTCATTTATTCATGATACCTCAAAGATCCCAGAACGGAACATTACATGAGGGCCTGCGAGGTGATACGTTCGTGAAAGTGACCTCGGTCGAACGTGCAAAGCCATTTCAGTGCCAATAGAACACTTAACTGAATTTTTTCTAAAGGCCTCTGTCACTTCTGCTTTTATCGATTTCATTTTCAGGTAGAGCAGTTTTTTCTGGGGCTCGGGCCGGGCTCGGGCACGACGTGTGCTTTTTGACCCGGGCCCGGGCCGGGCTCCGGTTTTTTGACGCGGGCCCGGGTCGGGCTCGGGCTTTCTGGTGGTGTCCATGTAACGTGCAGCGAGTTATTCTCGGGCGTATCAACTCTGAAAAACATATATTTTTCGGTCTCGGGCCGGGTTCGGGCCGATTTCGAGCCGGGCTCGGGCCGGGCTCGGGCCTAAGGTAGAGGGGTGGCGGGCCGGGCCGGGCGGGTAACGTAGATTATTTCGGGCCCGGGTCTCGCCATAAAAGTTTTGATCGGGTTCGGGCGGGCAGCTCAACGTAAAAACGGGCCCGGGCCGGGCCCGGGCTGAAAAAATCGGCCCGTGCAGTGCTCTATTTTCAGGCCGTTTATGAATAAGGGCTACCCTACTACTTGTTTCCCGGCAGCAGAAAGAACAGGAGATATTTTAGACTTGGAAGAATTGAAGACCACCTTATTGTGACGTGTTCCGAAAATTCGAACTGTGGTGGTTGCTTGCGTACTCGAAAAACCGCTACTGAATACTCGCTTTCCCCCAGTTTTTATGTTTATACAGGGAATTTAGTTGTTGATCCCGGTATCCTCAGTAAACTATGCGGGGCACGGTGTTAATATTTATTCGAAGTACGAAACAATATCCTGAGTGACTAGCGATAAATGTTTTTGCGGTGTAGGTTCATTGCAAGCCTTTGTAGAAAGTTACATATTGAAGTGTTCCATGGTGCCATACCGCCGCTTTCCCCAACTCCTAAAACAATTGCATGAGATATGGACTTGAATTTCCATGAAATTAGGGAGAATTTTAAGCGCAATGCGTTGCGAAAATCTCACTTTCCTGCTTAAATGCAAGGGTTGCAGATAATTACTAAACCCGTGTTTTCCCATTTGTTCCCGTGCATCATACGGGATGCGTATAGATGGCTTCTCCGGTGTCCTCGGCGAGGTAAACAAGGCATCTTGTTTATATCTGGGGATAATTAAATTTTGTGACGAAGTAAGATGTGTATTGATGAATTACTGTTTTTTTTTTATTTCCAGCAAGAAGTGCTTCAAAGCATTAAACGGGTACAAGGTCTAAACGGAACACTAATATATGGGTAACTTTTCAAAGTATGCGATGTAATTACAGGAAACTGAAACATTTAGTGCAACTGTTCGAAAAAAATCAGCTTCACTAAAAATCGGGTTGTAATTCAGCAAGTTCGCACACCTCTGCCGTCTTTTTCTTTTTAGTATTGAGAGTAATTTATGTTGATTGTACTTCGTTCTGTGTAACCTCGACAGTACTATTACCTTAACTAGCGCTACATTTATGCTGTAGACTTAAACACCAACTAAAATTATTTGTTTAATCAGCAAAATTGACTGAAACAAATGTGCATATTTTTTGAGCTACACTGCTGCTACTGCGTTGGATCAGGGACCTCTGGGCACTCAATGCCGTTTGTACCTGCATCACATATAGATTTTATCGCGACAAGAAATGCAAATTCAAATAACTTTTCGGGCCTCGATGTGTTATTGAGAAATATGTCTATTGTCACGAATAAAAATACCTGACAGATGCATTTCCAGGCTTTTTCACTTATTTTTAATTATATATATATATATATATATATATATATATATATATATATATGTATATATGGAGAGATAAAGAGAGAGAGTTGGATCTGCGGTTTGCCCCCCACTCGAGAAACAGTTGGTACGCCTCTGTTCGTGGACGTGGCCAGGTACGCGCGCAGGTGTGGCCGTGGTGTTAGATCACGACAACACTTGCAAGACAAGCGTAACGCTACGCACGGTGCACGGGGAGACAGCGGAGGATGTGGCCATCGTGCTATAGAGCGGTGGCCATCACTGCGGTCGAAGTGATCATCAGCGACTCCCAGACGGTAGTTAGCACCTACGCCAACGGCAGCATCTCCCCCGAGGCGTTACGAATACTTCTCGTGGGCCAAACTGAAAATAAAAAAGTTTACATCCTATGGGCGCCCGCCCACACCACCTCGCTCGCCGGAAACGAGGTGGCGCACGGGGCGGCTCGAGGACTTACGGAACGAGCCGCCAGCGACACTACCGCCGCCTCGGCCGCGACGTCTGGTGAGGGGTGGGAGCGGGAGGATCGCCTGATGAGTTACAGAGAAATAACACAACACTACAGACTGGCGAGGTGCAAATTTCCGCCACCACACCAGAAACTGAACAAGAGACAGGCGGTCGCACGGCGACAGCTGCAGACAGCAACGTTTGTAAACCCGGTGATCTTGAATCTCTGTTACTCAGAGCTTTATTCGTCAAACTAATGCAAGTTTTGTGAGGTCAAGGCAACCCTGGAACACGTGTTATGGTAGTGCGAACAGGGGGCTTCCAGAGAGCCACGCAACCTCGTACCGAACGCGTTGGGAGACTACGCTGCTCAACTCCGCCCTCGAAGACCAACTTTGGGCCTTCCAGCGGGCCGAGGAAGCCGCCAGAGCTCAAGGTCTCGTGGCCGACGCCTAGGCAGGGGTTGTCGCCCAAATCCCCGAATAACTCGCCAGACTATCAATAAAGTTATCGTTCTTCTTCTTCTTCTGGTGAACTGCGCTATGGACAATTCGTCTGTTTCCCCTGAGCATGCAGCTTAACCTAACAGAAGTTAAAATTCAAGCGTGCATCCAGCAGGTAGGAAAAACTACACGGCAGGAACGCCTTATGGGGCCCATATCCACCTGGGAATACAGTTGCACGCAAGCTGTGCAGCAGGTCAGAACTATTACTCTTCAATAGAACTTTGTACGATTTGGGGGGCTGCCTTGTAGTCTAAACCTGTAACTCTTTTAGACAGCTCCGGAGCAGGTAAAGACGCTCATCTGTCTCACTCGTCTGACAGGATATTTTCAACTACAGTTGAATGTATTTCCTCGGAATGACTATAGTGTACCTGCAGGGTTCCTGGAGTTAACGGAACGGTCCATGTTAGACCTGCACCACTGAGGTTCTGACCACACAATGGAGTCACAACGTCTCTGACACTCAGCCAAGTAGCGAATCCCTCATTGTATCGTAGGAGCATGAACACAGCAGTTCCTCTGAGTAGTGTGAAGATGAAGTGAACTTGTCCTAGGGCGCTCCCAAAGCGGGCGCGAAGGGAGAAATACGACGAGGCAGAGAATAGAACAGCCGGCCCCGGAACGGGTGTTGTGTCTCGGTGTCTCTACTTTACAATGGCGCAGTCGACGAAAGCACCGTATTAAGGCGCTCCAGCCTTGAGCACCGTGCTGCGGAGGCCTTTCGTCCTCCGGCATCTCGCCGTCCAGGGTCCGTCTGGCGAGGGAGCGCCGTCAACGCTTCCTTTGTCATGAATGCCACACCTGGGACCACCTGGATCCCCAAGCCCCCAAGGCATGCCGTTCACGCTGCCTTGGACATGGATCCTCGCCGTCGTGGGTGCCTCGTGCGGCCAGGGAATGCCGTCCACGCTTCCCGTACTCTGGATCACTGCCCCACGACATCATCGACAACTCAGCCAACAAGGGATGCCGTTCACGCTCCCCTGGCCATGCTTACGGCTACAGTGAGTACCGCGGCCGCCACCAGCTCTGGTTCAACGGATGCCATTCACGCTCCCTTGGCCACTGGTCCGGCTGGCCCGAGTACTGCGGCCGCTGCCGCCGCCTCAGGGTGCGCGGATTCTGCCCCTGGCTCAACGGGCGGCTCAACGGGCAGCTTAACCGACGCCATGCGAGCCATCTCACTGCTGTCACAGCAGCTGGACGACATTGTTTCAGCCACTTCCGGGTTTCCTCTAGCAGTCTTTCCATAACCGGTTGCCTGGGAACTACCGGAGTTCCACGGATTTGAGAATGAGCCCTTTCTGTGGCTGCAAGCAGCCAATGCGCTCGGCGCACGCCATGCCTGGCTCGACAACACGACATGGCTGGTTGCCGCGGGGCGACTTCGAGGTGCCGCCAAGGCGTGGGAAAACTATGAAGGCAGCGGTCCTGGCCTGAATGGAGTGCAGCTCTGATCGCTGCTTTTGCCCCGCTCACTTGTGCGTGCAAAGAGCCCGTCCAGCACTGGTCTGCGGCCGGAGCTCCTGAGGAGCACCACCTTGACACGGCAGTAGTTCCCAACAACGCCTGGACAGAAAGGGCCGCAGGCTGCCCCACCGCAGACACCGGCTCCACCACAGACGGTTGGAAGCGCATGGCGACCACCGCTCCTGCATCGACCCGGGTGGCGCATCACAAACCGACACCACCGGCTCCACCACAAGCTCTGTACACGCAGCAAGTCACCGTTGCTACTTTCACGTGGCAGTCTACGCCAGATGAGCTGCTGCGACGCAAACCCTGCGGAGCTAGGAATCCGCAGCATCTCGCCGCTGTAGCTGCACCCGGAATGGTTTTAGCAGGTCGCCTCGCCATCTACCCCGCTGTACACCCAGAATTCGAGCCATTTTTACCACCACGGGGCTCGGACTCTGCGTCGACTTCCGACACCAGGCCATCACTTCCAGAGACCGAGACCACTGTCGGTCCACTGCAGTCAGTGAAACGGCTCCTAGACTTTGTACGGGGCGGGCCCTTCTGGCTCGTCCCAAACTCTATCTTTGTATATAGTGACAATAAATGTTTTTCACTCACTCCCGAACACTTCAACGCCGGGGTGCATGGAGGCACCGGTGCGACCACTCCAGGCACCCGACCTTTCCGCGGATCGTAGCAGGGACGTGATTCCTGACTCGTCGGAGCCACATCTTTGCATGTCTCCGCTGTCATTGGCCGAATTCGCGGCCATTCACAGCGCACGGAGGGAGGCCTGGCTGAAGGTCATCCTCATCAAAGACCTGCCCGCACGCGCAAGACGCGCAAGACGACGAAAGAGACGCGGAAAAGGCCAGTCACGTACGCAACGCTCGCGGTTTTTCCTCTAGCGCGGCTGATCCAAGCGCAACGACGAAACGTCGTCACTCAGCGGCAACACGGAAAATACGCACGCGACAGCTGAGCAGAGCAGGAGTTCATTGTCCAGAACCTGCTGCCGTACGTGCACATCTGCAACTGAATAATCGTCGGCGAGACCTGTGACCAGCGTGCTGCAGTCAGTGCCGCCCGCCAGAGAAGCTGGTGGCGCGGTGGACGGCTCACCAACGACGACCTCACTCCCTGGACAAGTTGCCTGGTTGCAAGCGCGCCGGAAACTTGCAGCCGAGTGTGAAGATGAAGTGAACTTGGCCTCAGGCGCTCCCAAAGCGGGCGCGAAGGGAGAGAAGACGACGAGGCATAGAATAGAACAGCCGGCCTCGGAACGGGTGCTGTGGCTCGGTGTCTCTCCTTTACAGTAGCTAGAACAATCGGAAACTAGAAGAATGGAGCCCATTACATGCGCTCCCACTAAACAGGCACGCGGAACGTTGAGAGAACTTTGCACACACACAAAAAAAAATGTACAGTCGCGAGCAAAAGTTTGGAGATCATGGCATCAGCAAAAAATTTAACTATATTCAAGCGCAGCTCCGCGGCCTCGAATTTGCTCAATACGTTGTATTGGGCAAACACGTGCACGTAGGCGTGCGCTCTTCATTTCAGCCGGAATGCCCAGGATGCGAAGAAAAGAATTAAATCGTGGCACCTTTGGCCCACAAACTTTTGCTCGCGACTGTACCTATACTAAGCGCAAAAAATGAAAGAGAATGCCTACGAGGGAATGTTTTTGAAGAGTGCTTGAGAAAGAACAATGCCCCATACTATTGCCAATTAGTGTGGGGTAACACAACACCCACCAATCTAGAACATATTCACCTGTTACAAAAGAAGGATCTCCGCCACGCATATAATGCTTCCTACACAGCATCGACAATAACTTTCTTTAATAATTCTGGTGTGATCCGAGCTCACAATCCCTACAGATATCGCCTGAGTCATGTATAGAAACTGGAAATGCATCGAAATATCAGCAACCTGCGTACTCTAGCCCAACTTCAGAGAAATGCTCCAAATTACGTTACAATCCACTTTGAGGATTGGTTAGTACCAACACCACATTCAAACGATAGGAAACAATGCCTTAAATACATAATACCAACACTGTTAAATTACTATAATTCGGTCCGATTTGATCGTTTTACGTCACCATCATCCTGCGGTCATCACCATACGGTTTTGATGTAATAACTGGTCGCGTTATGTATCTGTGTTTTTGCATTTGGTTCTTGACATGAAGCAAAGTGTGAGTGAGAAACTTGTCAGTGAAGTTATGTATACAGCTATATACAGGGTGTTTCAGCGAACACTTTCAAAAATCCTTAAAGGTTGCCTGTGGCAGATAGCACAATTCTAGTTCATGAGCTGGTCTACTCGAAGAGTCGGACGTTACTTGCACAAGAAAAAGAAATGCATAATCGAATAATTAACAAAAATTCACTAATTCAGTTCCTAATAACTAATTACCTGATGGCCAATTTTGCAATTTACAAATTATAGCCTTGCAATTCGCAAGGCGGATCAACTAGGAATGAATTCTCGGGATGACACCAGTTTCGAGATATTAAGTCCCGAGCTTTGCAAAGAAATGCATTGCGTTCCAGTTGCTTTCTTAACAAAACGTTACATGGACGACATCGCATTTCTCCGCAAAGTTCGGGAATTATTATCTCGAAACTTATGTCATCCTGAGAATTATTTTCAAGTGAATGCGCCTTGCAAACTTTACGGGTACAATTTGCAAATTGCAATATGGGCCATCAGGTAATTAATTAAAAACTTAATTACTAAATTTTCGTGGATTAGTCAATTATGCATTTCAATTTTTTGTGCAAGTAATGTCGGCCTCTTGGAGTAGACCAGCAGATTAACTAGAATTAAGCTATCTGCCACAGGTAGGCTTAAATAAATTTTGAAAGTGCTCGCTGAAACACCCTGTGTATGTATGTATATGTGTGTATTTCATTTCATTTATTTTCTCTCAAGGCCGAGGCATTACAGAGAGGAGTGGGTAGTATCAACACAAAAAAAAGTAACACATTTTAGCAGCGTAGTGAGGTTACAAAAAGTGGTTAGCAAGGGCTTGTTTGAATGCGTGCATATTTACGAGTGAACAATGGAAGCGGGAAGGCCGTTCCAGTCGTTGCATGTTGTGGGAATGAATGAATTGAAGTGCGTGTTCGTGCGGCAACATGGCACGTCAACTATATATGTATGTGCGCATATGTTATATATGCATGTGCGCATATATGTATGTGCGCATATGTTATGCTGCCTCTCTGCAGACGCAGGGATTGTAGACACGTCAAGCTGTTGATGGATAGCTTTTTTTCTACAGTCCCCCCATCTGTAAATGTACAGGATGGCAAATAAACAATTTTATTTCATATTAATGGTCTCCCTCCTCCGTGGTGTAGCGAAGCCCGACTACGTGCAACGGTCGGCCTTCCCGCTCAAGCAGGAGACCCACGGTGGCGAGGACGTGGCGGTGTACGCCACGGGGCCGTGGGCGCACCTCTACACCGGCGTTCATGACCAGTCGTACATCCCCCACGTGATGGCGCACGCTGCCTGCATCGGCCGCTTTAAGGGCGACAAGTGTGCCACGCCCGATAAAACTACGGGTACCGGCGCAGCCGCGATCCCGGCGGCTCAGCTGTTCGCCGTGATTGCCTCGGCGCTCGGCGCCCTCCTGCTGCGGTGACCCGACTAAGGACTGCTGTCTCCGCCCTGACGACGTTTCTTTTCGCCGTGTGCGCCTGCATGTATTTGGTTGCCTCTGGCGGTCACGCATTTGAAGCGTGGGTCGCCAGAAGGCAGAACGAGGGAACAAAACGAGGATAGTCGGCGGCGCGTTATTTTGTGCAAGTTGTGACCGGCATTAAGTGGCCGAATATCTATATTCCTGACTTATTATTACGGCAAGTTTATAACAGTACTACTTAAATGGTAATGGTACGGTAACACTGACAACAGCGAGGTGGCTGTGACGACATGTTTGCCGTTTGTAAGGCATGTTTGCCGACGTTAATTGGGTGCGGCAAAAGGCGGGCAAAAAAAGTGTCCGTAATACCCGACATCCTAGTGTTTCGAAGATGGCAGCATATACGCTTTTAACGAGAGGGCGTAAATTTTTGCACTAACACGGAGTGATGTCCGTAATAATTTTTGGCCTAAGTTTACACGCAAGTAAAGGCTTAGGCATTTGACAGATTTTCGCTCGTCATGTCGTTCAGTATCAGAACTGGCTAACGCAAGCTTTCACAAATTGTTTTATTCTTACGATTTGCGTGCTCAAGCTGCGTGCAGTTAGAAACACGAACTATGAGCTTAAGAAGTTGTGAACTTGGGCGACTTGGCAATCCATTATTAGTTGCGAAAGCGCGTTACTGACGGGACCTAAACGAAGAAACATGTACGGCAAACACGGCGTCTTACATGTTTCTTCGTGTTAGTCAAAATGAACTATGAGCTTCAGCATATGATCCTTGGATTGCCGATGTGGCTCAAATGCACATATCGCGTGTTACACATAGCCAAGAACCGCTTTGGGCGCAGTGCGAAGCTACAAGACCTTAAAAAAAGAAAATATGCACCGGGAAAAATTTGCTTTCGGATAACGCGGCAAGTAGACGTACGGCAATTTTTACAGGGACTAGTGTGGTTGACTTCGATCACTATGATGAAGTTATGCTCTGGAAGGTGCATTTACTTCAAGCTGTTTACTTAGGCGATACTCTCAACCGTACTTAAGCTTACTTACTCTCCTCATCTGCGTTATTATCATCTATTCAGGGCTACTGGTACTGATAAATCGTTGCACAACTGAATCATATTGCAAAAAATACGGGTTGCGTTGCATTGCAGGTCTATCGTACAATGCGCACACGTCCGAATTGTTTGCCAAATATAATGTTTTAAAAGATACAACCCTATACTAATATCGCCTCTTGACAGCTTTTAGATCCGAATTAATTTTTTTAAAGAAATGCCACATTCGCACTTCAGCAAGTTTAACTCTTAATCCCTCCTTACGTTTAACAAGACATGCTAACCGTTGGTATGTGTTGATGGCCGCGAACTAATTATGGACTGCAATTATTACAGTATTGCCGTCCGAGCACATTTGAACAAGCAGATGCAAGTTTACTCACGTTATCGAAAAATATTATTTTATCTATGATATCGTGAATGTTTTCGCACTTTGAAACGTGAAAATTACTTAGAATTTTTCTGTGTGAGCTTGTTTCCGTTGCTGCCTTTGTAAGCAGGGGGTGGCGGGGCTAGTCAAGCTGACAGAATGCAGCTTTTTTCCCACTATCCTCACCATTTAGGTACATTTTTGTTATGTACTAATGTGCCAGTATGGTAAAATAAAGTGATTTCAATCTCAATCAACCTGAATAGAGCATGAATATTGAGTGAAAATAAAGCGGGAGCCACGCTTTTGGAAGCGTTTAGCGAAGTGGCGATGTGCTAAGGCCCTTGAGACAACGTGTTACGCGACTGCGAAAAAATCGTTTCCGCTTTGGCACGCACGTTCTAGTCTTTCCGGTGCATTGATAGTGCTCTTGAGAAAGTTTCGTACTACGAGCATCTCGATACGAATGAAGTGGATCCTAGCATCTTGTTGGGATATTGTATAGGATCGTGTTGTCGAAAGGAATTATCGGAATACATGTCCCAGCTTTCGGAGCTTTGTTAGAGTGGCTTGTTTTCATTGTGAACGTTTTTGCGAGATGGTCTTATCGGCTTTTAATGTTCATGGGTGGCGTTGGAAGAGAAGTGTGCAAGCTATGAGGAACATTAGCAAGAATATGTGTTGCTTTCCTATCTTTGTCAGTTCTATTCACTGTACCCTGTACGGATGAGAATGAAGCATGCATTTACTCTAAAGATAGCATTACTCATAGAGCTGGGCTGTGTGTGTTTGGCAAATGTTTACTGTTTTTTACATGGCGACAGTGATGGAGACTGGCATTCACTTTGGATTCTCGTGCGCTATATTTTGTGATGGTTTCTATTCTGATATCTACCAGTTCTTGCACTACATGGCGCTGAAGCGTTTGCAAATCTCATGCAGTCAATTATTCTTATTATATTTTACCTCAAGGAGATCCTTGCTCAGAATAATCCTTTAGATTGCCCTCTGTCCAAGACTACTTATGAGAACAATAGAGTTAAACATGTAGAGGTATTACACTCTGTGAAGGTGGATCACCAGCGAAGCTGTTTGGCACACGACTGAGAGCACACGACTTGCGTCGTCTTCCATGGTGAGCCGCTTGCGGCTTGCCTCTAGGGAATGATCTTCATCGGTGTTTGTCGCCCGCCGCCGCCGATCGCATTCTCGAATCTGTTCTCGCTGTCGCTATTCGTAAGCACGCTGCTCCTTGGGAGTGCGCGGCATCCCCATTGCGACGAGAGAAGTGAAATTCAAAATGGAGAATGGCAGCTTGCTTTCCTTCCTGCATGCCGGCAACGCACGACGGTGCCGCCGCCCCGGGAGAGCGGAAGGAAACTAGGCATGCGCGAGATTGGAATGACGAAAAAAAAAAAAAAGAGGCCGGTGTGAACGTACACATGGCCGATGTGGGCCTCACAGCCGTAAATCTCTGAGAAACGCTTATTATTTACCAGAGAGTCTACTGATCTTGAAGATGGTGACTATTGATAACTAATTTAATCAAAATGCATATCCAAATGATGAGACGTATAAGGTTTTGCTTATAATGAAGCGATTTCGCATCAAATTCAGGAGCTGAGTTTTGGCACAGGCAGATCTGTTGACGGGCACGAAAAACGCATAGAAACCTAGCCATAGACAGCGTCGCTGTAGAAACAACCGGAACACATACAATTTGGCTTTTGCATGGCTCAGTGCTTCAGTACACTTACTGCGCCTTGGCAAATGAAGCTGTCGATTCTTGACATAGTTGTAGAAGTCACTCAGGAATCAAAGTGTAGTACTAGTACTACTGTAGCCTGTGCGTAGAGAAAGTTTCTTTGTAATTAGCCTTTAATATTCTGGCTGGCATAAAATAATCTTTATTACGCATAATTGTGTCGTTTTCTTTCTTATTTGATGAAACCATTGGTAAATCGTTGTGCTGGTTGCACTTGCATGTTAAAACACTCTACTATCTCACAACTATGGTAAATAAGAAGTGTTGTATATTGTGCCCCTCACTTGCATGTAGTAGCGTGAAAATAATGAGTCTTGAGTTACGCATATAAAAACTGCCACACTGCTGCATCGCCTCAACTTGTATACACGAATATAGAGGCCAGTAGTTCAAGTGAACACTTATATACGAGCACTGAAATGCAGGAGACAGAACTACGTATGACGTGCCTGTGTTCCTTGGTGTGCTACTTGTTGTTTTGAACACGTAGTGCCTGCTTAAGCTAGAAACCTCCGCAGTAAAACTTCAGCACCTGAACCCGTAGAATATGCACTTAGACGTTATTTTCGTAAAAGTGATTCCTTTTGCGATATACTGATATTTTTGTTTAATTCAGCACTCCTTATTACATCACGTACACCTTTGATTTTCAAAGCCGATGAACCTTAATCTATTTTAATCCTCTAAATATGTGATGTCTAGCTTGCTAGTCATCACACCTTTATATAAAAAAACATTAGCTCGTTCGTCGTATAAACGGTGGATTTTTCCAACGCTCTGCAATTAAGTAACGAGCAGCAGACGCTGCAGTGCTCAATATGCAGAATATCTGTACCCCCATTCATAGCCACTATGCACAGGCTCTTCATTAGATTGGAATATGAAATAAGAGAACACATTTCAAGAACACCACTCGTGTTATGGGCATTCCATTCCAGTTAGGCAAAAGTAGGATGATTATTTTAGTTACAGTGCATTGAAAATTACTGCGCGAATCGACTGGCGCAAGGTTGATCGCCTGACGGGTGTTGTGTGGCGATTGTTTCTTCTGTCATGCGTCTCTTTAATTTGTACGACTGCCTATTTGGCGACACATTGTGCCTTGCTATTGCACAGAAGCTTGGTGCATGTGTGCATCCTGTATTTTGGTATGGGCTGTTCTAAACGAATAGACCGCATTAGGCAGCAACGTGCTTTCCATCGGACCAGTTATTGTTGAGGCATTTTAATGTCAAGGCTTACCATTTCTTACTTTACTTTAGAGCTTCAAGATTTCCTTTTGCTTTTAGTTTCAGCCAACCATGGCAATTTGTTCGCAATGAACGCTGTTATCCCAACATATTTTACATCCCACCGCGCTGTTTGCTATGTTCCATCTCTGTCGAATAGAACTTTGTAAATGACATCTTTAAACAAAGCGACGCAAGAGGAACACTGTGATAATCTATCTGTATAAACAACGTTGTTACGTGCGGATTAAATGAGCGTTCCTATACAATTTGTGCTGTGTTTTACTGAATATTTTTACTAGACCCGGATGGGAACTTGGCGCTATTTCAAGATAACTGCAAGGCAATCGCCAACGTTATTTCGCCCCCTGGCGGTCAGAGGTTGGAATTTCACCCTCGATACAAATGCAAAGGGCGCTTGCACTCGCACAACTTTTACCGCTGTTGAGACGCACCTGATGTTCGTCTATACAGGGTGCTTCACTTAACTAGGGCCAAACTTTAAAAATATGCAAATGACACGTAGCTGGACCAAACCAAGGTAATGTTGTTTGCCATCGCTTGGAGGTGCTCAGATTATTTTTTCATTCCACCTAATTAGGTAATTAGTCTTAAATATTTATTCAACGTCTCAATTATTATAGTTAGAAGAAAAGTGTCAATGAGAAAATTTTAGAGCTATATGAAAAAAAACCTTGCACTAGGCCGCACAAAGCTCAAGACACCGCGAAGCTGGTCGATTAATTGCGTCTCTTGGTTGTAGGTAGCTTGAACTTACCTATGTCGAGAGATAAACTTCGTTGTAGCTAGGCCTATACTCGTGTACGTCATCTGTGCTAGTATTGGAAAGACTGCGGCAGTACTAGAAAGGTGTGCCGCGCCATCACGCCACCGCCGCGCTATCGCTGCTGCCACAGCTGGTATCAGTGTTGCCAGGTCGGACGAGGCGGCGTAGCCCAAAGCTAGAGAAACTGTAGTCCAAATGTAGCCAAACCGAAAAAAGAGCATAAAAATTTCGTAGCCAAATATAGCCATTTTTATTTGCAGTTTTTCCTGTGTAAAAATTTTCGCATTCGACTAGGGCAATCCTTTTTTCGTCGCAACAAAATGTGCGTGCCGCCGTTGCGGTCGACCCTTGACCTCAACAACAGCGACATCATGCTTGCACACAGAACACTTTTTGGTTGGTCCCAGAAGCTCTCAAGTTCTAGCGAATCGCTGCAGAGGGCAAAATTGCAGTGCTTTTATTTTATGACAGATAGTACTAAGTGATTATTTTTATTTATTTGCAGTAATATTAACTATACACTCTGCGTTTAGCTGTCGTGAGGGCAAAATAATGTTCAGCATCATCCACCTCTCAATTGACCTCTGCCTAACGCGTAGAACAAGTTCAGTTGTCCAGTTGTCGGCGACGGCGACGCGCCCACGGCTTCCTTTTTTATGAGCCAAAACCAGTCTTCCGCGCTATGATATCTCGCGTTATTTGTCTCATCGTGCTACCTTGCTTTCTCGTTGTTTCTTTTTTTCAGTTAGCCGGTCCCAGATTAGCTGGTACGTGCTCTATATACTGTCCATTTACATCTACCTGGCCGTCATCTTAGGTCTCTAGCACGGCAAGAACATGCGTTAAAAAAGTGACGGACAACAGATGCGCCACTCGATGTAACAGATGTGCCTGAATCGATGTAAGCGAAGTTTTAAAATATTACTGCGCAGAACGGCACACCGGTGAAAAAGTGCGCAGTCGTTTTTGGCGATGAGCACGTCCCAAACATAACTCGCTCGAAATGGTAAAAGCCGCAACGGCGCGCAAAGAGCAAATGTAAACGACAAATCGAGAACAGTGTTTATCCCGTGAAAACCGGTTACTGTGAAGAAGCAAGCTGTGTTGATGTGCTGGGGGTCTACGTACCAAAACCATGATATGATTGGGAGGCATGACGCAGTGGGGGACTCCGGGTTAATTTTGACCATCTGGGTTTCCTTAACGTGCACCTAAATCGAAGTACACGGGCGTTGCTGCATTTCGCCTCGATCGAAATGCGGCTGCCGTGGCAGGAACCAAACCCGCGTCTTCGAGCCACCAGCATGACACCACAGCTGCTATGCTAACACGGTAGGTGACGTTCAAGTGACGTGGTGCACTGATGTCATCGTGGGAAACATGTTTCGATATTAGCACAATGAGTACCTGCATCTATGACGTTACGGGCAAGCCATCTATAAGTAGAAGCATCAGGACCCTCCTTTGAACTCGGGGTCTTTTTCTCATTCTTTTTTATAATTTCTCGCATACTCGGCCCACTTCCCCAAGGTTCGATTCTCCTCTCCGAGGAGGATCCGATCTTAAGTACAACCTATCCAAATGAATCTCGAATGTAAGCACGAACGAAAGTTCATCTCGCAGAAAAGGAAAATTGCAGTAAAGCTTATCGTGAGATCGAAAGCTTGAGATTGAAAGGTCGAAAGCTCGTGCGCCGCGCGATATTTCACCCAGAAACCATGACCGTGAACACGCTGGAGCGTCTCTTCTACTTCCCTTCCTTTCCCCCACGTCGGCGCCACGACTGCCTGACCCTAATTTGTTGCTCTCCCTTTCTGAGCATAGCCATGCTAGTACAATGTACTGTGAAAAACCCTCTGCTCCCAGGCTTATCCCGACACCCGGAGATCGGGTGTCTGACGATGAAGCGTGCTGTAAGTTTAAGTGCATCAAAGATCAAAGCCACCGGCTCAGACAACGGTGCAGAGAGTGAGGGGAGGGGGGCAGTGGGCATTTTGCGCACGCACTAAGGCACAACCGCGCTGCCGGCTCAGACGGCTAAAACATAGCCTTCGAGATTTCTTTCTACTCGATCAGAGACACCGCTGGAGCGTAGATTAGGGCGCCATGCCCTTACAAAAATGAGTTTAGACTTACTGTAGAATGTCTATAGACTTCTTGTAGACAACTTTCCCTTTCTTTTGTTCTTTTGTTGATAAATAATCTATAGACTGTCTATAGACAAAAGTTGATCATATTTTTATTTCATTTTGTCTACTCACATTCTATAGACAGTCTATAGAAAAAAGTCGATAAGATGTCTGTTTCTTTGTGTCTACTTCCTCTCTATAGACTATCTATAGAAAAATGTCTATACAGCCTCTATTTATTCTTGTCCATTCATTGTCTATAGACCGCCTGTAGACAAATGTTAATAAGATTTTTATTTCTTTTTGTCTGCTCTCATTCTATAGTCGGTCTACAGAAAGAAGTCGATAAGATGTTTGTTCATTTTTGTCTACTTCTCTATAGACAACCCATAGAAAAAAGTCGATACGGTCTCTATTTATTCTTGTCCATACATTGTCTATAGACTGTCCACAGACAAAAGTTAATAAGATTTTTATTTCTTTTTGTCTATTTCCATTCTATAGTCGGTCTACAGAAAGAAGTCGATAAGTTCTTTGTTTCTTATTGTGATCTTCCGCTCTATAGACTACCTATTGACCAAAGTCGATACCGTGTCTGTTTATTCTTGTTCATTCTGTGTCTAAGGACTGTCTATAGGCGACAGTCGATAAGGTGTTGATACGCCCGGTTTATAGATTTTCTATATGCGAAAGTTGATAAGGTGTCTACTTCTTTTATCTATTCCCCGTCTATAAATTGAGTCTTCACAAAAGTCGTTAAACTGTGTTCTTTTTTGTCTATATTAGCGGTCTATACGCCGTTTATATGCAAAAGTTTTTCTATTTGCTATTTCTTTAGCCGATTGCCAGTTTATAGAATGTCTACCGAGAAAAGCAATAAAGGTCACCATGGCATCTCTGTCATTGAATTACGCAGTCCTTAATTATTATTTTACCAGATAATTAGGTGTTTAAGAGTCTGCTCGGCGAGTTTCATCCAGTATTGCACTGGTTTTTAACATGTAACCTCCGGGCCCGGCACCCTAGTTAGTCGGGAATGCATCCCCGACAATAATTTTTCCTTGCGAACCACACGGAGGCGGAATAAATACTTCTGTGTGTTTGAAATTATTTTTAATGGTTTCCTATACCCCCCCCCCCCCCCGATGAAGGCTATAGGGTGGGACATCACCAAAGATCATGTTAACTCGAGCGAACAGATCGTATACCGATTGCGGTAAGCTGTGAGATGAACGAAAGGACAGCCGATATTGTAAAAGTCTGATTGCTTCAGGTTTACTTGCCGTCTATAGAAAAAAGTCGTTAAACTCGGCCCAACCCGTGTACGCTGTAACCAAGCGGAGGTACAGGCGGATAATACGGATCTACGTTTGATATAAGCCACTGGGATTGTATATACTGCTGACATTTCTTTAAAGCCTTTTTGTAGAGTTTATTATAGACATGGTGTATATACTTTCGCATTTGTTCACCACATTATATGACCTCCGTAGTCGCTCTCGGCAATCCCAAGACAGTCTTTACAGTTGTTTTTCATAGCATTACTTTTGCGGCAGTAAAATAAAGAAAGCAAAATGCCGATCCAATCATCTAAATAGAGGTTATGAATGCCAGTTTTTGCGAGAAGCGCATTACAAACAGGCATCATGTTAACAGCACAGAGACTTGTAATGTGTATGCTGACAACGCAGAATTTGTTAGTGTGCGATGAACCGATGTCGCGTATGTGGTGTGCGCCTTATGTGTCGTCTGATTCTCAGATACTCTTTAGGTTCTCCCCATATCTAGGCTGCATCACTTAAATCGGGTGGTTCACGCAGACTGATATCCCGCGTTATAAATTCAATAAAGCTTCTCGTTCACTTACAGTGTGCGCCAGATACTCTGAGCCCATCCAGTCCTTTCCAGGCGTTATATGCGTGTGCGGCCGAGCATATGCGTACGTCATTAGTGTATTGATTGCTTTGACATATCACCGGAACAGACAAATGTGCCCTAACATGTGCGCAGGTATCCCATTTGGCGGTACGTTGGAAGCTATGCTAAAAATGCACTGCATTACTAATCGTCGTTGGCCCTAATGCTAGCGCCTAACGTGCGTGCTAACGGTTTTTACAAACACTGCGTTCATCCAAGTGTGCGCTCCTGCTCCATGCGATAGCCCACAGCGTTTGTAATACAGCGCGCCAAGGCATTTCCTTCTCCCATCGAAAGAACTGAAAAATGGAAGGTAAAAGTAGAGTGTACTAGAATATGGTCGAGTGGGACGAGCGGCTGGGGCGGCGCATGCTTTGCAGTGAGGCGCCCGACGTGGAAAAATACTGTGGCGGCGCTGCGATCGAACTGGATTGGGCCTCATCAAGGTCGCGCCGTTGGAAACTGCTGGCGATACTGCTCAGCAGGGTCATTCGCACTACTTCGCGCGCTGGTATTTGCGTTAAGACCTCTCAAATGGTGTTCATAATCGAATATGACATGTATATATGTCTTAAGAATAAATGCCTTTCTTTCTCTTCATTTTATTTTTTAATGCCGCTCGGTGATGCGCGTGCATTGCGGCCGCAGTGTCGGCTTTCATTCTACTATGCTATTGTACGGTTCCCTTTGGAGAACAAATATTTTTCTCGTTCTTCAAGCAGCATGTATCTCTCGTGTGTATTGTTCCGCATAAAGTTTTCCATCAGTAGGTCTTGCGAAACGCAAACGCAGAAACATATGTAACCTTGCTGCTTGCCGCTTCAAACAAGTAAAGCATATCTGCCCCATCCGGTACCTTGTACTCATATTTCTTTCTTCTTTTGGGTTTTTTTACGTGCCAAAACCAGTTCTAGCTGATTATAAGGTACGCCGTAGTGGAGGGCTCCGGATTAATTTTGACCACCTGGGGTTCATTAATGTCCACTACAACGCAAGCACACGGGCTTCTTGCATTTCGCCTCCACCGAAATGCGGCCGCCGCGGCCGGGATTCGATTCCGCGACCTCGTCCTCAGCAGCGCAACGCCTTAGCTAACTGAGCCCCCGCGGCTGGTACTCATATTTACGGGAAGCATTGTTATTGAAAAAAACTGCAGCGCAACATTCTATTTAAGTTTCCGCCTTACTCGCGTAACAGAATGCGGAGTAATTGGTACGGGGTCCTTTATCGCGGTCGGTGTCATTCTGGAAATTCATTTCAAGTGGATGCGTTTTGCAACCTCACCGGCTACGATTCGTAAATTCCAATATGTGTCGTAAAGTAATTAACTAAGAAGCTCATTAATCAATTTTGTTAATAAGTTGAATAGGTGTTTCGATTTCTCGTGCTACTAATGTCCGCCTCTTCAAATAATCCAGCTCAACAATGAGAATTGTGCTAACTGCCACAGGAGATTTTAAAAAATTCCCTAACCCTTTATTTCGAACACCCGGTATAGTGGATACGGCGTTGCGCTGCTAAACTGGAGCTCGCGGGTTCAATCCGTCGCGGAATTCGATGGGAACAAATGGAAAACACTCGTGTACTTCTATTTAGGTGCACGTTAAAAAGCCCCAGGTGGGGAAATCTAAACCGGGTGCCTCATACTCATATCGTGGTTTTGCCACATAAAACCCACAAATTTGATTGATTGATTGATTCTGGGGTTTTACGTGCCAAAACCAGTTCTGATTATGAGGCACGCCGTAGTGGAGGGCTCCGGATTAATTTTGACCACCTGGGGTTCTTTAACGTGCACTACAACGCAAGCACACGGGCGTTTTTGCATTTCGCCTCCATCGAAACCCACAAATTTGTTTGAACTAAAAAATAAAAAGACAGGTGGCTGCGTTCTTCGTCTTTTTTCTAGGAGTGTAAACAAAATAAATTATTCTCGAGTCTGATTTCCGAGAAAAACATGTTACGCTTATCCTATATTTCATACATAAATGTAATGCCATTCCCAAATGTCTGTCCGCTCAACTAAGCAGCTTGTATATTATAAACGGCTGCTTTCAGTTATTCAGCGCACTATCATAACGACAATAATGAAGCAATTAGAGAAACGGCCTACCTCACATACACGTACAGATATGTGTAGATCTGCTGCGTTCGCTCAAGAAGATAAGTGTGGTACCACATGGGGCACCCAGTTTTAATGGGTTGCAAAGATGGTGAGACTGTCAAAAAAAAGTTTTCCTTGCCTGAATCAAGTTAGCAGATTTACAGGCTGCCCCAAAACGGGGCATTTATATTGAATGACAGCTTATTACACTTATTAGCAGGGCTTATTAGCAGCTTATTAGCCGGACTTATTAACACCCCTGCGTTAATTCTCTCAGGAACTGCGCCTCTGCGCAACAGCCACAACTCTCCGGCAGCACAATCATTCGGAATAACAGTCCGCACTTGCATCGGTAACTCGCCTTTGAGACTGCAATAGTGCTGTTATGCCTTACATTCGTACGGAAACGACTGTTCGGCGTCGTACAGCTTATCAATAACACTTGCATATATATATATATATATATATATATATATATATATATATATATTGTTACGGGGGTGTGTAGAAGGCGTTTATTGCAGAGAGCCGTAGGGCAAGAGGGTGCCGATACTACACGTCGTCCTTCTCTTCCTCGCTGCTCTCCTAATGTTGTTGCTGCTGATGCTGCCGCTCCACTACCTTTGACGCACTGTAACATGGCTCCTCTCGCAGACGAAGCCCTCCGGGCGAGTGGTCAGTGGGGCTTTCGTTGAATAAACGGCTTCAGGCGGGCTACATGCGTGATGTCGGTCCTGGATGACCGTCTCCCACTGGAAGTGAGGCGCGCAATTCTATAATTCACCTCGCTGAGACGTTCAAGCACAATAAACGGTCCACCATAGTCAGCGAGCAGTTTTTGACATAGACCGCGTTTACGCACGGGAGTCCATAGCCACACGAGGTCACCCGGTTCGTAAGTGACTTGCCGATGTCGACTATCGTATCGGGATTTGTACTGCTTTTGCGAAGCTAGAGTACGTAATCGAGCGATGCGCCGAGCCTCCTCTGCTCGGCAGAGAGTTTCCGCGATACAAGCGTCGTCGTGACTGCCAAAAGGGAAGATCGTGTCCAAAGTGTACCTCGGCGGACGAGCGTAGAGCAGGAAAAACGGACTGTATCCAGTGGTCTCATGTTGCGCGGTGTTGTATGCGTATGTGACGAACGGCAATACTTCGTCCCAGTTCTTGTGGTCCGAGCTTACGTACATGGAAATCATGTTCACAAGTGTTCTGTTCGTGCGTTCTGTCAGCCCATTAGTTTGCGGGTGGTAAGGCGTTGAGTGTCGCAGGTTGGAGGCGCACAAACGTAGAAGTTCTTCAACAACATCAGCTGTGAACTGACGGCCACGGTCGCTAATGATCACTCGAGGTGGACCATGCCGAAGTATAATGCAATGTAGCATAAACTGGGAAACCTCGCCTGCAGTTGCAGAGGGTAGTGCTGCCGTCTCGCAGAACCGAGTCAGGTAGTCGGCACATACTATGATCCAGCGGTTGCCTGTGGAAGAACGTGGGAACGGTCCTATGAGATCAATGCCGACTTGCTCAAAGGGGGAACTGGGTGGCACCACAGGCTGTAAGAAACCGGCTGGAGCTGCAGTAGGTCTCTTGTGACTTTGACACTCGGCGCAAGTGGCTACGTATGTCTCCGTGGTCTTGCGCATTTGAGGCCAGTAAAACCTTTCTTTGGCTCGATGGAGTGTCCGCGTGGAGCCTAAATGACCTGAAGTTGGATCATCGTGCACGACGCGCAAAACAGAAGAGCGGAGGGCTTCTGGCACCACCAGAAGAAACGGTGCACCTATCGCGGAAAAATTCTTCTTATACAAGAGTCCATCCCGAACACAAAAACTACATGATGTCGACTCTTTCGCTGCAGAGAAAAGTGGCTTTAAACTCGGGTCATCACGTTGCTCTCTTGCGAAGGTTGTGGCATCTGGGAAATCACGGTGTACGGATGCGATGAGGTGGTCGAAACTTTCGGCGTCGCATTCCGTTGTACTAAGAGGCATCCGGGAAAGGCAATCGGCATCAGCATGTCGTCGGCCGCTCTTGTAGGATACAGTGAAGCTGTACTCTTGCAGACGCAGGGCCCATCGTGCAAGGCGTCCAGATGGATCGCGAAGATTCACGAGCCAGCACAAAGAATGATGGTCTGTGACGATCGTAAAGTGACGCCTATACAGGTACGATCGAAATCGCTGCACCGCAAAAATGACAGCAAGACATTCCTGCTCAGTCAACGTGTAGTTACGCTCGGGTTTGCATAATGACCATCTTGCGTAGGCGATGACGTGTTCTTTGTCATCAACGCGCTGAATCAGAACAGCACCAAGACCTACACCACTCGCATCTGTGTGGACTTCTGTTGGCGCGGAAGGATTGAAGTGTCGGAGGATTGGTCGCGACGTCAGCAGAAACTTCAGCTGTCGAAAGGAAGCAGAACAATCAGGCGTCCACTCGAAAGCGGCGTTCTTGTGCAGGAGGCTGGTCAAGGGATAAGCGACGTCAGCAAATCGAGGAATGAACCGTCGAAAATAGGAGCAGAGTCCTAAAAAGCTGCGAAGTTGTTTGACGGACTGAGGTGGTTCAAACGCTTCAACAGCCTCTGTCTTCGCAGGGTCAGGCCTGACGCCGTCTTTGTCCACAAGATGTCCCAACACCAAGGCTTGGCGCTCACCAAAATGACACTTTTTAGAGTTGAGCACAAGACAAGCCTTCTGTATGCAGCTGAGTACAATACCAAGGCGCGTGTTGTGCTCGTGAAATGTGCGTCCAAAAATAATAACATCGTCGAGGTAGCACATGCATATTTCCCACTTTAGACCTCGCAGAATAGTATCCATGAATCGTTCGAAGGTGGCGGGTGCGTTGCACAAGCCGAACGGCATGACATTGAATTCAAAAAGTCCATCGGGTGTTACGAACGCTGTTTTTTCCTTATCCTCGGTATGCATCGGGATTTGCCAGTAGCCGGATCTCAAGTCTACAGAAGAAAAGTAAGAAGCCGAATGAAGGCAGTCTAAGGCATCATCTATACGCGGAAGTGGGTAGACATCTTTCTTGGTAACATTGTTTAGCCGCCGATAATCAACACAAAATCGCCAACTGTCATCTTTCTTTTTAACGAGGATGACAGGTGCAGCCCAGGGACTCGCGGACACCTGAATTATCCCTCTGTTCAGCATTTCCTGAACTTGCTCGCCAATTATCTTGCGCTCAGTCGGGGATACTCTGTACGGCTTCTGTCGTATAGGGTGCGCTGATCCGGTATTTATACGATGGCGTACTCGAGATGTCGGAATTTGGGACGTCGTGTCAGTCTGCGAAAAGTCAAACACTTGCGAGTGCTTGGATAGAACAGCCAGTAACGTGTAGCGCTCACTCGTGCTAAGCGACTTGCTCACCATCTGAAGTAGTTTCGAGTCCGATGGGCAGGGATCGAGGGACTCGTCTGCAGCTCCGAGTACAGCCAGTAACGCCGGTGTCTCTTCTTTGAAGAGAGCGAGCTTCATGCCAGAAGGGAGAAGTATGGGCTGGGCCGCATAGTTCATTGCCCATAATCCAGAGTGTCCTTCAACTACCGATACTAAACAATGCGGAACCAAAACGTTCTTCTTTACACAGGCCGAATGAAGCGGCTCCGTCGCGGCATCAAATGTGGCGGGGTTGGCACCAAAGCAAATGACCGGAACGCATACAGCGCATAGTGGGGGAATGACGATGTCCTCCGAAACACAAAAGGCACCTTCTTCACGTGGCGAGTTCTCCATGAGTCCTGTTATAACCTCGCGTTGTACCGAAAGCTCCCCACTTCGACAGTCAACGGTTGCACCACACTCCTGCAAGAAATCGATGCCTAAAATAACATCATGCGTGGATCGAGGAATAACGGCGAATTCAGTGGTAAATACTTTGCCACACAAACACACATCCGCAGTACAAACACCAATCGGGCACAGCGTGTCACCACTAACACTACGAAACGTGGAAATATTGTTCCACGAAAACATCACTTTTTGTCCCAGTAGGGCTTTAAAATTTAAGCTCATCACGGAAATTGTTGCCCCAGTATCCACAAGAGCCATTGTAGGTATATCGTCAACAAGCACGTGCACTTTGTTTTTCAGCATGAAAACTGGCGGAGGAATGTCGGCTGGCAGCGAACGGTATCCAGCGACCTCACCCCCATCGGCCGCACTGCCTAGTTTTCCGGTGGTGGGGATAGCCGGCGACGCCGCGGCGATGGAGACCGCCGAGTACGTGGAGCAGGCGGTGGCGTTAAGCTGCGATCGGAGGCTGGTGACGGGTTCCGGAAGCTACCTTGGCGAATTCCATGATTGGTTGGCGGGCGTGGAGGCCATGACGCGGAAAAGGGTCGATAATTTGACTGGTACGTCGCTCGTGAAGGTTCTCGGAAAGGTCGGCGGCGGTCGCAAAACCTGGCGATGTGGCCAGGGACCCCGCAACTATAGCACACACGAGGAGGCCGAAATTCACGGTGCTGCTCAAAGCCTTCATTTCCGCCACCGAGCATGGGGTATCGGTCATGATCGTCGTATTCTCTGTACCCCGAATAAGTGGTACGGTACCGCTGCGCCGGATAAGAAGTGGGGTGCTGCTGCTCGTTGTTGAAGCGTGGCCGGTTGGTGGGTGCAGACGGAAGCACAGCTCTATAATCGTCCACGTTCGCCACATTAATAGAGGGTTGCCACGACGTAGCTGGTAGTCCGGGTTCGTTGCCTCGTGAGTCGCCGCTACCATAACGGCCGATTTCGTGGCACCGGAGGAGCTCTTCCCGAACTATCTGTCGTATTGTAGACGAGAGATCGGATGGTGTGCTCGCGTCAACGCAGGCCAATGTCGGCACATTAGCCAAACGGCCAAATTTCGGTGCCACGCGACGCATCTTCAGTGCTTCAAACGTGCGACAATGTTGGATGACGTCGGCCACAGATGTCAGGTTTTCTTTAGCAATCAAGAACTGATATACATCTTCAGCTATGCCCTTGAGAAGATGACCCACCTTATCTTCATCAGACATGCTTGAATCCACGAGTCTACATAGCTTGAGGACCTCTTCTATGTACATGGTACATGTCTCGCCAGAGAGTTGGGCCCTTTGGGACAGAGTCTGTTCAGCTCGCTTCTTCCTCGCTGCGGAATCCCCAAAGCACCTTTTCAGTTCTTGGACAAATGTATCCCAGGTCGTAAGCGTGTTCTCGTGGTTGTCGTACCACATGAGAGCAGTGTTCGTGAGCGAGAACACAACATTTGACAGCTGAGAGGTGGAGTCCCAGCCGTTTGCTCACCCGTCGGTACTGCTTCAACCACTCGTCCACATCCTCACCGCCAGTCCCGGCAAAGCTGGGTGGCTCCTTGTACGGTTGCGAAGAGCCCGTCGGTCTCGGAGCTTCAGTTTCTCGGGACATGCCTGCTGTTGAGGATGGTGGAAGTCCCGCCAGTCGACGGCTGCGACGAGGTTCAGGGGGTAGCGATTCCGTCGTTGGGTGCTTAGATACCCAGCACCTTCCACCACTCTGTTACGGGGGTGTGTAGAAGGCGTTTATTGCAGAGAGCCGTAGGGCAAGAGGGTGCCGATACTACACGTCGTCCTTCTCTTCCTCGCTGCTCTCCTAATGTTGTTGCTGCTGATGCTGCCGCTCCACTACCTTTGACGCACTGTAACAATATATATATATACATATATATATATATATATATATAGTTTTAATTGCCTGCTATGAATATTAATTCTGCTAATGAGAGTTTTATGTGCAGTATTCACTAATACGTGTGTTTCGTATGCAAACGTGCACGGTCGGGAGTTCTCACTGTACCATTTGTACCATTCTCAATGTACCCTTTGATTTCTTTACGCAGAAATACATCGGTCATTCTTCGCGCCACGCAGCTAATAAACCTGGTTTATTGCACTTTAATATTGTTTTCTTAGATCATTGTTCCTGATCAATATCCACCGACAAGAAGCGCGCGTAAAATGACACGCTATCAGTAATAAAATTTTCCTACGTAGCTTCATGTTGCAGAGATGCCAGTTGCTTTAGAAGGCAGTGTTAAAAACAATGGTTCACTTGGCTAAAACTACCTTTGGTGCCCGCCGTCAAGAGTCATGGGCGCACCAAACCAACTAAAACAAAAAAAAATGTACTACACACACGTTCTGCGAGAAAAACTGGGCGCCGCCAGCATCCGCGTAGCGAACGCGCGCTCGCTAGCAGACGACGCGCTTGACAACGACAGCAAAACCGAAGACGACAGGTTGTATAATCAATGCCTCAAATATATATGTTTAGCAAGATGGTGTAAACATAAATTTGCAGTTAAAATAAAGCACTATTTTAAGAGCGTACTATACGCAATCGCCCTCGGCGCCCGCAGCGAAAGTACGTTGAATATGCCGCGGAGCGCGTCTCCGCCCCAATCCAGTTCGCTCGCAGCACCCTCGCATAATTTGTCCACACGCGGCGCCTCAGCGGGAGAGCGCCGTTCGGCCCACTCGACCTTCATCTAGCGGCCGCCATTGGTGCGACCCGGTCGCAGCAAACAAAAGGTGCCCAAAACGTTTGCTGCAACCCATGACGTCACGTCCGCTATAACCCATGATGTCACGTCCGTTTATTTTCATGGCGGCTGTTTTTCGGGGCCGGTCGCGTTGTGAAGCGGTCCGTATTGCGTGCCTTCTTACAGAGTAAGTAATCCATTTTACCACTCTATATGCATCTAATAAAAGGTTGGGGCTGTCAGCTGCTTGATGTGTTGCCGTTAGTTATCTTGCGCGCATATTTTGCCTCGTGGCCGCGTCAAATTGCAGCCGGCCCGTGGAATGGGCCGTGGCATCCCATATAAAGCTATAAAGCTGATCCTCCGTCAGGATCGTTAGTACGTGTACAGAACCATCCAGTAGTGTGGTTCAGTGAATGATGCGTGAAAAAACGAGGACGCAAGAAAATCCTGGCATGGTGAGCTGTTCCGCCAGATCGTGTTTTTGCGCGAGATGGTCGAACAGCTTTGCTACTGCTTTTCTACAGCTTTGCTGCATTTCATTTAATCATCACCTGCATTCTTTTTAATAAGACAAATGGCATTACTGCGCGAAAGAGCGTCTCGGAAGTTTCCCAACAACAGCCAATGCCGCCGTGCCTGTTGCATGCACGCTTACCAGCTACACGCTGTCCTGATGCAGTTGGAACGATTATGACGCAGTATCAGCCTGCTACTGCGGGCTGCAGGATCACGATCACAATACAATTAAAATAACTAAAGAAATTAATGCAGTAAGTGTGGTGTTCAAACGTTGCCAAGCGTGATAAGCGGACCTGCATCGTAAGATGCGTTGAATGAATCGGCTTTCTAAAGTCAGCTTCGCCGCAGTAGACGTGTTACGCGGTGAAGCTTACCCAAAAATTATTGCAGTGAAGCATACCAAAAGTGAAAGGGGCCGCTATCACGGGACATGTATATGTTCCTTAACTATGTACGCGCGCACTCGCCTTCGCCCATCACATTACGCGCGCCCAGGAGCGTAATAAGTGTATTGGCAGGTGTACTCACATATATGAAAACTGCCAAGAAAAGCTGGTTAAGGCAAGCTCTCTTGTCGAAACGTTTGCACCAGCCTGTTCGACCACTGTTATATCACCGCAGTTTGTGTATTGCGGTGAAGCATACCGATAGTGGGTAGGGGTCACGCGAATCGGGAGTGTAGGGTTTCAGCCAGCGACGAATCCTACCAGTCTCAACGTTCTAGTCTCAACAAAGCTCATTTTTGCGCCAGGATGACGTTTCGACAACTTTTGTTGGCTGTTGGTGATGACACAACTCTTTTACAGATAACATTCTCTAAGCCTTTTGAAATGACAGGGAGCACTGCCACCGGCCGATAATTTGACATGTCATTTCTGTCCCCTGATTTAAACAGTGCAGTCAGCTTCGCTTGTTGCATTTTTGTAGGGTAAACGCCAGTAGACAAGCAAACATTGAATACGTGGGTGAAAACAGTCACTTTGCTTTGTTCTGTACCTGTCATACTGCTATTAAATTTTTCTTTCCTTTTAAAGTGCTTACGTGCATCACATCGCAAGGAGTCACTGTGTAATTAGTGGCCTTGTCATGTTAAAAAACCAGGCTCTACTCAAGAGAGGTTGGGGTTAAGTACCTGTGAAATTTTTTTAGAGGGGTAGTTTTCTGAGAAGAAATCATATGCCAGAAACAGACCTGTGGTATCCTGGGTTTGAGTATTTAACAGTGGACAGGATACAAAATACATTATATTTCTTGTCTGAAACCAACAAGTAAGTGAAATATGTAAATATATTAAATAGCGTCCATGGAGCAACTGCAAGCTGTGCACACCTAGACCCAAAACGCGCTTCTCTTGCTCCAGTCCATGCAGGCTGTCAGCTGCTTTGTTGAAGCCTCTAGTACATTCTCAGTGGTGCAGTAATTTTTGTCTGCATTGCTCAAGTGTGCCCTAGACATAATTGAGTGATTTGCAGTTGCAACTGGACTGCAGCCTCAGCTTGGGAGACCAGTGGTAGGGCACATTTTGTAAAACTAAGCTACACATAGCATTACCAGTTTGAGCAGAGACCTGCCTCGTGTCGACGATTCTCTGGACAGGCTGAGGCGCGCGAAGTATTTCTCCTCTATCGATCTGAAAAGTGGCTACTGGCAAATTGAAGTAGATGAGCGGGACCGCGAGAAAACTGCCTTTGTGACTCCGGACGGCCTTTACGAATTTAGAGTACTTCCTTTCGGCCTCTGTTCCGCTCCAGCCACATTCCAGCGAATGATGAATACCGTTCTCGCTGACCTCAAATGGAAAAGCTGCCTCGTCTATCTCGATGATGTCGTTGTCTTTTCGGAAACTTTTGACGAGCACCTTCGACGCCTTCGGAACGTACTCGAAGCCATTCGATCGGCTGACCTTACCCTCAAGCCAGAGAAATGCCATTTCGGTTACGAGGAACTGAAGTTTCTCGGTCACGTCGTGAGCGCGGCAGGTGTTCGGCCCGATCCCGAGAAGACTGCTGCCGTAGCTGCTTTTCCAGCTCCAACCGACAAGAAAAGTGTCAGACGATTTTTGGGCTTGTGCGCATATTATCGACGCTTCATTGAAAATTTTTCGAAGATTGCAGAGCCGCTATTTCGCCTTACGCGTGACGACTCGCCATTCCTCTGGACTGATGAACAACAGACCGCCTTTGCCGAGCTACAACGTCGATTGTCTTCTCCTCCCGTGCTCGGTCATTTCGATGAGGACGCTGACACAGAAGTACGCACTGACGCCAGCAATATTGGTCTCGGAGCTATCCTGGTGCAAAGGCAAGACGGGACTGAACGAGTTATAGCTTACGCGAGCCGCACTCTGTCACGCGCCGAGTCCATTTATTCCACCACAGAGAAGGAGTGCCTCGCGGTCATTTGGGCTACTACAAAGTTTAGGCCGTATCTCTACGGGCGGCCATTTAAAGTTGTGACCAATCATCACGCTTTGTGCTGGTTGGCCAACCTCCGAGACCCTTCTGGACGATTGGCACGTTGGAGTCTGCGACTCCAGGAATTTAACATCACCATCGTATACAAGTCTGGCAGAAAACATGAAGATGCTGACACGCTCTCACGAGCACCTGTTGAATCCCAGAATCCTGACGAGGAAGATGACAGCGCCTTCCTGGGAGCCCTCAGCCGTCCGGATCTGCTCGCTAAACAGCGATCGGACGCTGAGTTAAGGCCCATCATCGATCACTTAGAAGGCGACATCGCGTCCATTCCTCGCCCTATTTCGCGACGGTTGTCGTCATTTTGCCTACGAGAGGGCATCTTATACAAAAGAAACACAGGTGCCGGCGACAAACCACATCTTCTAGTAGTGCCTCAAGACCTTCGCGACGACATCCTATTAGCCTGCCACGACGAGCCGCCATCTGGTCACTTGGGCTACTCAAGGACTCTGGACAGGGTACGACAACTGTACTACTGGCCTAGACTGACTGCTTGCGTCAAACGCTACGTGAAAGGATGTCGTGAATGCCAGCGCCGCAAGTCACCACCCTTCAAGCCTGCAGGCCTTCTACAACCCATCGACCCCCCGCGTACGCCGTTTGATCAAGTTGGAATGGACCTTCTTGGCCCATTTCCCTTGTCTTCCTCCGGCAATAAGTGGATCATTGTCGCAACCGATTACTTGACGCGTTACGCTGAGACGAAGGCACTACCACGCGGGACAGCATCTGAGGTTGCCCAGTTTTTTATGCATCACATTGTGCTTCGGCATGGCGCACCGTCATTCATCATCACTGACCGAGGGACGGCGTTTACGGCGAAGCTTCTGGACGACATCTTTAAGTTGAGTTACACGAGTCATCGAAAGGCCACTGCATACGACCCTCAGACTAACGGCTTGACAGAAAGACTAAACAGAACACTGGCAGACATGATCTCTATGTACGTGGATGTGCCGCACAAAACGTGGGACGAAATCCTGCCGTACGTAACGTTTGGGTACAACACTGCCACGCAGGAAACTACACGATTCACGCCGTTTCGCCTCGTTTATGGTCGAGATGTTCAAACTATGCTCGACGCCATGATTCCGTATGACGACATCGATCAGCCCGACCAGTTAGCCCCTGACGTCGAGGAGTACATTCAGCGCGCCGAGGAAGCACGTCAACTGGCCCGTGTGCACATAAGACAGCAGCAGTGTACAGATGCAATAAGGTACAATCTCCACCATCGACAAGTTACCTATGAGCCCGGTGACCAAGTTTGGGTTTGGACCCCCATTAGACGGCGAGGCCTCAGCGAGAAACTCCTGAGCAAGTACTTCGGACCGTACAGAGTATTAAGGCGTGTCAGTGACGTGAACTATGAAGTGATTCCAGACGGAGACCTGTCATCACCCAAGCGCCGATTACCACGCCCAGAGATTGTACATGTCGTCCGCCTCAAGCCGTATTTCACACAGTGATGTTCATACAGTGTAGTGGTAAACAAACTTTTTTTTTCTTTTTTTGCTGTAGTCGCGACGTCCTCCGAAGAACTGCGAAGCGATTGTTTTTTTTGTTCCCGACCACAGAACGCATTTTTCGCCTCGTGTTCATGTCCGTATGTGGGCTAGCGCGTTTCCATTTTTTTTGTGTGTGTGTGTCTTACCTAATTTATGTACTTTCCGTGTACGTCTTGTGGTTGAGCATCGAGTCGATGCTTCATTGGGAGGGGGAATAATGCCACCTGGTGTTTTGAGCCAGCAAACGATCAGCATTGCGTGCCCAGCAAGAACGGCGAAGAAGACGACGAAGTCGAAGATCCCGCGCCAGCTGGAGAACCGTCTTTTCGTGTCTGGCATTCTTCGGGTCTGGCTGCTAGCACTGTTGATTGATCTTGCCTTAGCGCGTGACAATATATGTGTCGTCTTTAGCATCTAGATTTTTTACCATGAATTCAGAAAAATGTGCAGCACATCGAGTCCCTAGATTTGAAATGCTGTATAAGTTGTCTTCTTGTTCATTGCGGTTGCGCTTGACTTCTGTCCAAATAGGAGAGCACTTCTGCATAGCACATCAAGGACCATTCTTATTAACATGCCTTCCTTTTATTTATCTTACCTACAATCAAGAGCACACGTATATAGCACATGAATGTGCTGTGCTTGAACTTGACTTACATTGCCATGTTTAGTAGCACAGTGCTCATAGTTGGTGTTGGTTCATTCAAGCTAAGCATTACTACAACCTTTAACTGTAGGTATTATGGTGTGAGAGCAGAGAAATGGATATGAAAAGACAGTTGAGCACATTAAGGTAACATCTTTTTGTGTGTGAAAAGGTGAAAGATACACAAAATGGGATAGAACACGTGCACTTTCATCTTTTCTCAAAACAACAACAACAAAAAAAAACGTCGGAGGAATAAGGTTCCTTCACTGTGCCATAGAAACTATATGTTTGCTCTCAAATGTAATTCTGATTCGTTGGATTTGTTCTTGTGCTGTTTTTCTTGAGTGTGCTTTACTTTTTACACGTCAATGTTTCAAACTCGTTTTTTTTTGACAGACTGAACATCCCACGTCTTGGTTTGACTTCCTGGTACAGGATACTTGCAGTTGGCATGGAGTGGTGAAGCAGCATGGTGTACTTTTATTAAAAGCACAGATTTCACCAGTATAGAAGCAGTTCATCAAAAAAAAAACATGTGTGCTGAAAATAAAGTGTTCCTACCCAGATTCCTCAGTGTCTAATTATGCTTGTATCCCTGTGTTCTCTTCAGCAAAACCACTTATATGGGGAATTGATTGTGATAAGTGCTTGTGAGAGTTTTCAGGAAGAGCTTTGGACCCTTTTTACTGGTGCACAGGTAAAATGTGCACATGCTGTAAAATTGAAACACCAGGTGGAGTAGCAAACACCAATGCTTAATGTGGCATTTGTCGGGCTTGTGTGTCGGCACATTTTCCATACAACAATATACTCTAGGACAGCATGCTAGCACTACAAAGCACCCATCTTTTATGTTAGGTATAAAAAACTGCAAGCTCTTTAAAGATGGTCACAAGAGAAATGCTGGCTTTAATTCAAAACTAAAGGTGAAGGAAGCTGTGCAAATGTATTTAGAAATTATGCAATCTGTGCCGTTTACTCAGTTCAGGTAACGTCCAAACGTGCCATAAGGCCTTTATAGCTGAAACCTGAGTAACAACTGGTAATGGCAATTAAAGAATCTTGTTACACCTCTAAAAAATGAGGCAGTGAAATGAAATTAGTGTCATAATTCCTTTTTGTTAGGACTTCGTTTGGGTTGAATATACTGATTGTAACAACACAAAGTGGAGGGGGTGATGCACATTAGAGAAATGCTAGTCTATTTTTATATTCCACCTTCTCTACATTCAAAGTGCAGTAAAGTTACCATGGAAAGCTACAGTGAAGCCATTGGTTGAGTCTGTATGGTGGCAATCACCAACCTAACTGCTTTGGGTTTATAGTGCCTTACTTGTACATACCTATTTAAGCGTTGAGCTATTTGAACATTGATTAAGGTAACCAACATATGAACAAGTAGTTTACTGAGTAAATTACATGGGGAAGGGCAGAATGATAGGACAGAGCACAGGGGGTGTATTCTGCAAGTGTCAATCAAATGGACATAACCATTTCAACTGCTGCTTAAGTTCTGATTGCCTGGGCTGGGGCACACGTGAGAGGGAGACAGGTGCCCCAGTCAATCAACGTTTCAGCAACAGATGAAATGGATGTGTCCACTAGATGAATACTTTCAGAACACCCCCCCCCCCCCACAGTTCTGTCTGTGACCAACATGCCTGGTATGGCACCCTTGCTTTCAATATCCGTCTTTATCAGCAAAAGTGGGTAAGAGCCACGTTTGTGCATGAAACGTTTTCCTGAGGTTGTCTGCCTTGAAGCCCATGGTGGTAATCACAGGAAACAGGGCGGATCCAGAGTAGCACCAAAGGAGAAGCCTTTATCAAGACAAATATGGAGGGGGGTTACTGCATGCTCAAATTTGTGAGCTCACAAGTTTGCCAAGGCCGCGTCGTGTCGGTAGTTGAGGAAGACTACATGAGAGAGAGATAAATGAGATGCGAAAGGCAGGGAGGTTAACCGGAAGGTAACTATCCATTAACATGGTTAATGAATAACCACATAGGCTAAAATTATTTAGGTACTGTTTAGGAGGACTACATATTTGCTGGAAATCTCTGAAAATAATTGTGCAAGCGCAGAATAACACCCTCCACTAGTGGTGACGTCCTTGAAGGAATGAATATGTATCAGTTGTACCTGTGTGGTGAATAAAGTTACATAAAAAACTTGGCAATAGAAACTAAATTCAGAGTAGTACTCCGAATACATTGCCTCTTCTTTAGGACTAGATGAATGCAATTAATTATAATAATCAATTGAAAATCGAATGCCAACCACAAAAAAAATGTTATAAATGTTTTAGCTCCTACCTGAGAGCCATGATTGTGAACAAAGCTCCAGTTGAACCATCTCTAATTTTTCATTTTCATGATTTGTGTTTAAACTACTTACCATGCCTCTTTCGACCAGTCCAGACGAGCTTTCTTCAAACTCTTCACTACTTCAATGCAAATAATTAGAGGTTGGCAAATGTAAGTTTTTTCTGATGGGAATAGTAAGTGTCGAATAGTCGAATACAGATGAATACATTTACAGCAGGCTTATTTATCTTGATATAATTAAGCACCGTGCTTGTACTGACTACAAAAAAAAGAAAAATACTGCTAACTATCAGGGAAGATTAGGATTACTTTTAAACACAAGTTCACTAATTGTGATTTAAAAAACTGCACAAACACCTCTCAAAATCTTTAGAGCCTGGTGGCAAACAAGAGTTCTAAGAATAAATAGCTGCTGTATGACTAGCTGTAAAAAAGTACTAAATAAAAGGTTGTGGCAGAAAAAAAAACGGAAGACAAAAGCTGCAGAAGGACTATTTTGCTGTAAAGACATGTAAAAGGACAGGTTGCAAGAAAAAAATCACTGGTTATAAAAAATTTACATGCTCAGACTGTGAATAAAAATAAATGATAGGCTATAATCGAAAATCAGGAGTTGTCATGTAGCCTTCCATCATGAAACCAAAAACACAGTTTGCATTACCAATTTTGTTTCTGCATTGCTTCGAAAACTTTTGTTGTTTCACTTGTGATAATTTGGGATACTTTGTTAGCAGATGGTGAACAGTAACAACTTTAACAGTCGGTTACTGCGAAGTATTTGGCTAGTTTTATTTAATCAAAAATGCTGAATAGTTGATTATTTTAGAATACGAATAGTTAGCATGTAACGTTCAATTCATATCCAAAACTTCAAATATTCTTCCACCCCTACAAATAATACTTCCTTTACCAGTGTTCATGCCAAAGCCCCCCCCCCCTCCTTAATATGTACTCGGCATCCACCTCTACAATCCTGAGGCATACTGACATTATGCCGTGTGGCAACCCAAGCAAATAAAAAAAAATCCTGAGGCATGATTCGATTTGCATTGTGTGGCAAGTACCAGTCTGCAATAGTTTGGATCTGTCGGCTGTGCTGAGTAATTGTACATCACATACTTGTAACAGTCAAGTAGTGCTTCTCAAGAATCGTGTTCGAACTGCACGCACTAAAACATAAGCTGGGATATTCAAAAGACAAGTACGTGTTTTGCTTGCCAATCAACGTTTAGTGTGCTCATTTATGTTAGGTGTGCTGTTAAACGAATATTGTAATTTGCTAATGGAAAGAAAAAACAAGCCAGTATCTCTTGCTTTATAAATATGTGCACTGAACCAAGCAAGTAATTAACGAAGAAGAACATCAGAAATAAACACAAATATGTGTGCACTTACCGGCATAAAATAATTCTCAATGCAATATTTCATTGAGGCATGCAACTTGAATTAAAGCCAGGTCACAGGCTTTCCAAAGCATTCTCTAACTTGTATGTGTTGCTCAGCAACATTCAAGAAGCTTTCACCAGGTTGATTTTTCTTTTGAATAACTTAATAGTAAATGAAAGGGAAGCCATGAGGGTAAGTCATAGAGAAGACGGATACCTAGGTTCAATGATAAACTAAAACACCAAAATGGAACTATTAGACAATCCAGAGGATCAGCAAAACTGACATAGATTGGAAAAACTGGAAAGATGCATCATGGTGTGTATTTATGTTATAGAGGTCCCAGTCAAGTTGAAAGATTTTTACTTTCTAATAAACTTATACGACAATACATGGCCAGCAATACTGTTTAGGGAACTGAAACAATTTTAATAAAGTCATCTAGAAGTCAGGACAGAGAAGGGACTGAAGTGAGGATGCTAAAGTGGATGAAGTGGAAGCAGAATGTGAAGATACGTCTTAAAAAATGACATCCAACACACGCATAAAGGTGGCAAAGATTGGACTCAATGTTCAAAAAGAAGTTGAATATGACAATTTATTAGAATACATACATGAGAGGGCAGCAGCAATACAGCCGAGATAACTGTCATGCAAGAGGAAAGGATGCTAGTCTAAACATTAACAGTTGATCAGAAAATGATTAAGCATAGGTGCAGGCTTATGTAGAATTCCGTATGGTATGCACGATGTGAGAGTTGAATCTCATAAAGAACCGTGGCCTTACACACCTCAAATATAAAATGATGTGGGCTAAGATGAGTGTATAATTAAGGATAGCATCAAGAGGGGGCCTCCTCCAAAAAAGAGAACAAGAGGGAGAGAGATTTTCGACGTAACAGATACAAGTCATACGTATCACAATTAACTCCAACATGTCTCGGGGAAGACACAAACTGAATCTGCCAATGGTGTAGGCAAAATGGTGTGTGTATATATATATATATATATATATATATATATATATACACACATACGTACATGCATACATACATACATACATACATACATACATACATACATAGATACATACATACATATATTCCGGTGTGATAGGCTTAAAGTACTATATTTTTTTTATACTGTGTTACCCTTTGAACTTGGGCCATTGCTGTTTTAATATACCAGTTGCCAACTGGCAGATAAAACGTAAATCTGCGCAACTAAGTCTACGACTGGAATATAATAATATAGCCATTTGCTGCTTGTAATTAATAACCACCTCTTTCTTTTTGCACGCAAATAGTACGCTGATATTCCCGAAAGAGCATCATACAGTAGCTTATTTGTGTTTGTTAAATAGGGTACAAAAATGCTTTGCTCAAATCTGCATACTATATTTGTTTGTATGATTGATTAGTTGGTGAACTTGTCGATGAGGACTTTATATTTACTGTTGCAGCAAGATACTGGCAATGTTACATGACTGAAATGTTGCGATCTCACTCAGTATGTGCATGGCCCCTTCATACATGACTGACGGCGCACTGTCAATAAATGTGTCGAAGTCAGATAATTTTATTCCATGGAGCTGGATAATCTCTTTAAAGGATGCAGAGAAGACAGGAATACCCTTTGTTGCATTGTTTAGGGAGTCCTTGTTTAATACGGAGTGATAAAATTTTGGCCTGATTTACAGTCAGTATAATGCCACATTTTTTCATAAAAGATTTACATTACTGGCCCAAACCACATGAACAAGTTAATTACTAGCTGCAGGCATAACAAGAATTAAGGAAAAACTGCTACTTCACCATAGCTGACACAACACAGCATTGAACATGTGCGGAAAAGTGCCTTTGTGTGGTCCCTTTAGTAAAGCTGTCATGTGTATAGCAGTACTCTGCAGCCTGATTGAATGAACTGGAGTAACACTGGGTAAACAGCATCAATTGACCCGAGCTCAGTTTCTGTATTTGTTTTTAGGAGCGAAGCTCCTTATAGCGGCACCCGTTCCGTCCCCGTCGTCGTAGTAGTAGTGTGTAACCAGTCTGAGAAAAATGAGAAAGAAAAATCCGAAGTTGTGTCCGTAGCGCGGAATCGAACCCAGGGACCCCTCGCTTCCGAGCGCGCGGCGTTAGCCCACTACGCCACGAAGCGCACATAGACACACGCACAACGATGGCAATAAATACCCAATATTAACGAAAGGCCGCGTTTCTAGCGCGTTTCTAACGCGTTTGTGCTAGCGCGTTACGGCCCGTGTAAGAAGCTGGTGTAAGACGCTGTGGCCTGTCCGCCTTACCTTCAACGCGTTTCGAACGCGCTGCCCAAGGCGGTGGCAAGTCAAGTTCAAGTCGAGGAGCGTTTATGAATACGGGGGGGTAGAGATGGGTCGCTCAGGAGCGAGCCGGATCTTGTGAGCGGCTCTTTTTAAAGAGCGAGTGAGCGGCCGTTCAGTAAAAATGAGCGGCGGTTCTTTTGGAGAAAGGGATTCGGTTCTCACGCGTTCAGAGAGCCGTGCCGATGCGTTCCGTCAGAGCCGGCTCTTCTGCTGGGTGCGACTTCCGCGCCATCTATTGGCGGTATGAGAAAGCAACTGCCCTCCCGCCCTTCCTCGCGAGAGTCGCCTTCACCCCCTCGCCTTCGGCTGAAGAACGAAAGAACCGCCGCTCATCAAAAGAGCGGCTCAAAAGATCCGGCTCGCTCCTGAGCGCTCAGGAGCCAGCCGCTCTTTTCGCCACGGCTCACTCGCTCTTCAAAAGATCCGGCTCGCTCCTGAGCGCTCAGGAGCCAGCCGCTCTTTTCGCCACGGCTCACTCGCTCTTCAAAAGACCCGGCTCGCTCCTGAGCGCTCAGGAGCCAGCCGCTCTTTTCGCCACGGCTCACTCGCTCTTCAAAAGATCCGGCTCGCTCCTGAGCGCTCAGGAGCCAGCCGCTCTTTTCGCCACGGCTCACTCGCTCTTCAAAAGACCCGGCTCGCTCCTGAGCGCTCAGGAGCCAGCCGCTCTTTTCGCCACGGCTCACTCGCTCTTCAAAAGACCCGGCTCGCTCCTGAGCGCTCAGGAGCCAGCCGTTCTTTTCGCCACGGCTCACTCGCTCTTCAAAAGACCCGGCTCGCTCCTGAGCGCTCAGGAGCCAGCCGCTCTTTTCGCCACGGCTCACTCGCTCTTCAAAAGACCCGGCTCGCTCCTGAGCGCTCAGGAGCCAGCCGCTCTTTTCGCCACGGCTCACTCGCTCTTCAAAAGACCCGGCTCGCTCCTGAGCGCTCAGGAGCCAGCCGTTCTTTTCGCCACGGCTCACTCGCTCTTCAAAAGACCCGGCTCGCTCCTGAGCGCTCAGGAGCCAGCCGCTCTTTTCGCCACGGCTCACTCGCTCTTCAAAAGACCCGGCTCGCTCCTGAGCGCTCAGGAGCCAGCCGCTCTTTTCGCCACGGCTCACTCGCTCTTCAAAAGACCCGGCTCGCTCCTGAGCGCTCAGGAGCCAGCCGCTCTTTTCGCCACGGCTCACTCGCTCTTCAAAAGACCCGGCTCGCTCCTGAGCGCTCAGGAGCCAGCCGCTCTTTTCGCCACGGCTCACTCGCTCTTCAAAAGACCCGGCTCGCTCCTGAGCGCTCAGGAGCGGGCCGCTCTTTTGAAGACCGAGGGAGCCGTGGTTGAGTAAGTGATTGGCGGTTCTTTCGGAGTGAGGAAGCCGGTTCTCTCTTCTTGAATGAGCCGTGCCGAACCGTTCCGTCAGAGCTGGGTCTTCTGCTGGGTTTCGATGTTTTTAGATTTCTGACCGACGAATGGTGGCTGGTGTGGGCCGACTCGCGCTACTGGTACTCGCTCGCAGTGTGTGGTGTGCGCAGCAGTCCCCTTGGTTTTTGTGCTTCTTATGGTGTGGCACCCGATGCCACCGAGGGGAGAAGAAAAGAAGTCTTAATTGGCAAAGGATGGTACTGTTCGTTGCCTGCTGCTGTTCGAAGGATGTTGCACGACTCTCACCGATCGCACATCGTGCGCTGAAGAAAGAAGAAAAATACAATACACAAAGAAGAAAAATACGCTGATATTAGCGGCGCCGTCGGATGCGATGCGAGCACAGCCGAGCCCGTCGTCTCCCGGCTGCAGCTGATGTTTTAGTTGCCGGTGGCGGAGGCGCGCAGGTTCGCGGTCGTCGATTGGGCCATTGATGGTGCAGCGGGCGGGGCGCCGGCCGAACTGCCGTCTACTTTGGACACCTCTCGCGCGGCAGACGTTCTACGGCACTGGTGGACGGTTGGTTCGCCGTCGGTATATGTGCCGCTAGCGTGGACGTGACCGGAAGTATGCAGTGTTTTGAGAAGCGCGTTGGCGATGACGTATGTCACGTGACCTTTCGAGGAGCACTCGGCGAGGAGGGGAGACTAGCCGATGAGGAGAGTAGCGAAGGAAAGAGCGAAACGAGCGAGGACCGTTTTTCGATCATCAAACGCGTGTAACTCCGCTATTACGGCACCATTTCGAAGAATTCTCGCGGCTACGTGTTCGTTGTAGACTCGTGCACAACTGCAACACCACAACTAAATTTCGACCTCTGGGTGGTTTAGGGGCCCTTTAACGACAAGAGATGAACGTACAGTTTACGTCCTGGTCGTCATTTGGGCTAATTAGTGTAGTCATGAAAATGTCGCCCATGACATCCACCTGCCGTGCATTTTCTGAGCGCGTATCATTAGCACGTCAATAAAACGAGGCCAGTGATCTGTTGTTTTGTAATAGAACTTCATTTCTCTTTTTTTTTTCTTTTTTGTCCTGGTGCATGATGGCATGATCGCCAGTATCGCGCGTGCACTCAAGAGAAAAACAAAAAACGAAAGGTACGTGCGGCAGTTTTGTGGATCTTTCGTATGATTTTTGTATTGTACTTCAAGAAATGATTTCTACATTCATTTTGCATGCCCTTACAGCTTACTGATATTATAGTGAACGTGCGTATGTGAATGAATGAATAAAGTTGACACATAATGTACAATCATTTTGTGTTCTTAGTTTGACAAAAGGTGATTTTAAAGTACCACGAGAACGGACAAGCTTCTTTAATGACGATGAAGTTACATTGTTTTTTTTTTCTTTTTGAAAAAAGTACGTCGCATTCTGCCTGTCACAGTATCATAAGCATCTTATCCCCAATATCAGAAAAGAAAGCTTCATTACAACTAAGCATTCACGCTTTTAATATATGTAAAAATATTCTCTAAACATAGCGAAAATACCAATAACACGGTTATTAAATTATGCATATATCGTTTTTTTTTTCAAAGCCACATAACTATAGAATATGCATAACACAGGTTACACGTTTAAGTGAACTGGTGAGCCGTTCAAATGAACCGGTTCATTTCAGTGAGCGGAGCCGTTCCGAGCCGCTCACTGAAGTGAGCCGTTTTGCCCATCTCTACGGGGGGGTATACTCTCTCAGCAGTCATGTGATGGCGTCGGCAAACGCGGTGCACGCTCCGGCATGTGTAAATGGCTGCGTAAGACGCTGTGGCCGCTCCCCCTTTCTAGAGAGTACTGCACGTTTCTAACGCGTTTGTGCTAGCGTCCCCTTAAGCGGGAGATCCGATGATTCCCTCCGGAGCTTCGCCCACTCATCATCATTCACCCCGTGGATATGCTGTGATTTTTTTTCTTGCCGCTATATTGGACAGAATTGACAAAAAGAATTTGCACCCACAAATGATGTGGGCACCATGACTCAAGGAGCTGTACAACAAGATATATATACACATTCAAATATTGATTAAATTAAATTTTCTGTTCTCTACAAGGGTGGCAATGTAGGCTTGTTGGTTGATCATCATGGAATGGCATGTAGTGTACTGCAGCAAAAGCAAGGATACCATAAGCAACGAAACACAGACATAAGCAATTAATTATGTCTGCGTTCCGTTTCTTCTCGTATCCTTGTTTTCACTGCGCTGCACTACATGCCACTCGATACTCTAGCTGTCACATTCATGAGCACTGGAAACCTAGTATCAAAACGTCGTGCCTGATTTACTATAATTAAAAAGCAAAATATGTGTATAGTAGGTCTAATTGAATTCTGGTGATTTTAGCATCATTGACGTATATAGCTTTTAAGAATGTTTAATTATTTCTCCCATGAAGGCAGAGTGCAGGCTCAACTGCTACAATTAGTGCGAATGTAGGCAAAAAAGACATACTTTTGGCTCTGGCATACATTTTATAGTATGTTGCATGATCTAATCAAGTTGTTTCGATTTAACGAAGTTCTTGATTTAACAAAATTATAAAACGTCAGATATATACCAATAAAATTCATTAACTAGACTTACTGTACTTTATAACCAAAGTATCCAATCAAAGCAGCTACAGCCGCCGCGGTTGCGATAAGCAATTGCTTATAAGCAATTGCTTATAAACATTGCTTATAAGCAATTTGTATTAAACAGCGCGCGCAGACGAAGCGCGAACGTACGTGAGCTCTACATAAACACGCCATCGTCGTTATTCTGTGGCGATGATTGATGCGAAAGCATCAAATAGCCCATTGAGCGAAAAAGCCGGCATCTGTCGTCTCGGCGAAACGGCATCTAAATTGTCATTGGCTGGGGATGCCACGTCACAAACGCGCCTCGACGGGGTAGAGCGGGCCCAACGAAAGGGAACACCTGCTGCTCGCTAGGGCCTCAGGTATTGCGGGAGAGGAGAGGGCATCGCCTCAACGCCACGTCATCCTCCCTCTCACAAGTGAGCGCGCGGTCCGTATCTCTCTCTCTTTCTCATGCCCACTTGGCTTAGCTGCTGCGCGCGCCTGCCGGCCTTGGTGACCGCTGCTACATCCTCGGTCTGTCGACATGCAGGACGTTGGTGGCATATGGCGTTGGCATCGCAAGCTGTTGCTGCTGCTTGCTGGCTCGGGCAGCACATACCACTATGGTACATTACTCACAGTGCAAAATTCGAAGAACTGCTCACCGACATTCAATTGGACATGTCCTCGGACGCGTCATCGTTCACCGTCACCGATTACTGTCTTCACACTGTGGTTGGCATTGTGTTGCCATTTAGAATTCATCGTATTATCACCCCTTTGACACGGCCTTCACGCTGTGTCGTAGATGACGCAGTCGTCGTCACGCATGCAGCCGTCATCCCATGGTCATTATGCCTGAGTCGTCGTGACTCAAGAATTGTGATCCCATCGTCAAACATACGATCGTTCTCACACTGGCATAATCATACTGTAGTCGGCATTCGACAGGTCAATCACCCTGATCAGCATTGCCTCTAAGGTTCTAGAACAGAATGCATGTGGTGACGTACCGCAGTAGTATCGTAGGAGACACTCGGGCAGAGCAATTGCTGGCCTTGATCACCAGGCCAAGCCTCCCTGCTGCTACGACCCACCACTACATCACTTATTTCAAGCTCCACAGTAATACTTAACTCAGTAACAAAATGGTTTCTTCAGCAAATGTCAGCATAATTGCCATAAGAACCTTCTCTCTCATGCAAAACACAACTATTGTCATGTTCACTAACTTGATCTCCACTCTTGAACTTGGTTCTTGCGTTGAATGTATCCTTTTAGCTTTCGAACGTCTGATACATTGTGCCACTGACTCCTTCTCCTGAAGTTAAGTGAAATTAATATTGACTGATTGCAATTACTAAAATGCACTGAATGCTTACTTCGTGACCAAGTACAATTTGTATATGTTTACAACCCCAATTCACAAATCTGTCTTTTGTAACTTCTGGCATGCCATTAGGCTAAGTGTTTAGGTGCTTCATTTTTCTTATTTAAGACCTCCCACTACTGCTAAACATGATACATATGATAATACTGTACTGCTACGCATCATAGCTTTACTAAAGAGACCGCACAAAGGCACTTTTTCGCAGATGTTCAATGCTGTGTTGTGTCAGCTATGGTTAAGTAGCAGTTTTTCCTTAATTCTTGTTATGCCTGCAGCTAGTAATTAACTTGTTCATGTGGTTTGGGCCAGTAATTTAAATCTTTTATGAAAAAATGTGGCATTATACTGACTGTACATCAAGCCAAAATTTTATTACTCCGAATTAAACAAGGACTCCCTAAACAATGCAACAAAGGATATTCCTGTCTTCTCTGCATCCTTTAAAGAGATTATCCAGCTCCATGGAATAAAATTATCTGACTTCGACACATTTATTGACAGTGCGCCGTCAGTCATGTATGAAGGGGCCATGTACATAATGAGTGAGATCGCAACATTTCAGTCATGTAACATTGCCAGTATCTTGCTGCAGCAGTAAATATAAAGTCCTCATCGACAAGTTCACCAACTAATCAATCGTACAAACAAATATAGTATGCAGATTTGAGTAAAGCATTTTTGTACCCTATTTAACAAACACAAATAAGCTACTGTATGATGCTCTTTCGGGAATATCAGCGTACTATTTGCGTGCAAAAAGAAAGAGGTGGTTATTAATTACAAGCAGCAAATGGCTATATTATTATATTCCAGTCGTAGACTTAGTTGCGCAGATTTACGTTTTATCTGCCAGTTGGCAACTGCTATATTAAAACAGCAATGGCCCAAGTTCAAAGGGTAACGCAGTATGAAAAAATATAGTACTTTACGCCTATCACACCGGAATATATGTATGTATGTATCTATGTATGTATGTATGCATGTATGTATGTATGTATGTTTGTATGTATGTACGTATGTGTGTATATATATGTATGTATATATATATATATATATATATATACACACACCATTTTGCTACACCATTGGCAGATTCAGTTTGTGTCTTCCCCGAGACATGTTGGAGTTGATTGTGATACGTATGACTTGTATCTGTTACGTCGAAAATCTCTCTCCCTCTTGTTCTCTTTTTTGGAGGACGCCCCCTCTTGATGCTGTACTTAATTATACACTCATCTTAGCCCACATCATTTTATATTTGAGGCGTGTAAGGCCACGGTTCTTTATGAGATTCACCTCTGACATCGTGCATACCATACGGAATTCTACATAAGACTGCACCCATGCTTAATCATTTTCTGATCAACTGTTAATGTTTAGACTAGCATCCTTTCCTCTTGCATGACAGTTATGTCGGCTGTATTGCTGCTGCCCTCTCATGTATGTATTCTAATAAATTGTCATATTCAACTTCTTCTTGAACATTGAGTCCAAACTTTGCCACCTTTATGCGTGTGTTGGATGTCATTTTTTAAGGCGTATCTTCACATTCTGCTTCCACTTCATCCACTTTAGCATCCTCACTTCCGTCCCTTCTCTGCCCTGACTTCTAGATGACTTTATTAAAATTGTTTCAGTTCCCTAAACAGTATTGTTGGCCATGTATTGCCGTATAAGTTTATTAGAAAGTAAAAATCTTTCAACTTGACTGGTACCTGTATGACATAAATATACACCATGATGCATCTTTCCAGTTTTTCCAATCTATGTCAGTTTTGCTGATCCTCTGGACTGTCTAATAGTTCCATTTTGGTGTTTTAGTTTATCATTGAACCTAGGTATCCGTCTTCTCTATGACTTACCCTGATGGCTTCCCTTTCATTTACTATTAAGTTATTCAAAATAAAAATCAACCTGGTGAAAGCTTCTTGAATGTTGCTGAGCAACACATACAAGTTAGGGAATGCTTTGGAAAGCCTGTGACCTGGCTTTAATTCAAGTTGCATGCCTCAATGAAATATTGCATTGAGAATTATTTTATGCCGGTAAGCGCACACATATTTGTGTTTATTTCTGATGTTCTTCTTCGTTAATTACTTGCTTGGTTCAGTGCATATATTTATAAAGCAAGAGATACTGGCTTGTTTTTTCTTTGCATTAGCAAATTACAATATTCGTTTAACAGCACACCTAACATAAATGAGCACACTAAACGTTGATTGGCAAGCAAAACACGTACTTGTCTTTTGAATATCCCAGCTTATGTTTTAGTGCGTGCAGTTCGAACACGATTCTTGAGAAGCACTACTTGACTGTTACAAGTATGTGATGTACAATTACTCAGCACAGCCGACAGATCCAAACTATTGCAGACTGGTACTTACCACACAATGCAAATCTAATCATGCCTCAGGATTTTTTTTATTTGCTTGGGTTGCCACACGGCATAATGTCAGTATGCCTCAGGATTGTAGAGGTGGATGCCGAGTACATATTAAGGAGGGGGGAGGGGGGTGCTTTGGCATGAACACTGGTAAAGGAAGTATTATTTGTAGGGGTGGAAGAATATTTGAAGTTTTGGATATGAATCGAACGTTACATGCTAACTATTCGTATTCTAAAATAATCAACTATTCAGCATTTTTGATTAAATAAAACTAGCCAAATACTTCGCAGTAACCGACTGTTAAAGTTGTTACTGTTCACCATCTGCTAACAAAGTGATCCAAATTATCACAAGTGAAACAACAAAAGTTTTCGAAGCAATGCAGAAACAAAATTAGTAATGCAAACTGTGTTTTTGGTTTCATGATGGAAGGCTACATGACAACTCCTGATTTTTGATTATAGCCTATCATTTCTTTTTATTCACAGTCTGAGCATGTAAATTTTTTATAACCAGTGATTTTTTCCTTGCAACCTGTCCTTTTACATGTCTTTACAGCAAAATAGTCCTTCTGCAGCTTTTGTCTTCCGTTTTTTTTTCTGCCACAACCATTTATTTAGTACCTTTATCAGCTAGTCATACAGCAGCTATTTATTCTTAGAACTCTTGTTTGCCACCAGGCCCTAAAAATTTTGAGAGGTGTTTGTGCAGTTTTTTAAATCACAATTAGTGAACTTGTGTTTAAAAGTAATCCTAATCTTCCCTGATTCTTATCAGTATTTTTCTTTTTTTTGTAGTCGGTACAAGCACGGTGCTTAATTATATCAAGATAAATAAGCCTGCTGTAAATGTATTCATCTGTATTCGACTATTCGACACTTCCTATTCCCATTAGAAAAAAATTACATTTGCCAACCTCTAATTATTTGCATTGAAGTAGTAAAGAGTTTGACGAAAGCTCGTCTGGTCTGGTCGAAAGAGGCATGGTAAGTAGTTTAAACACAAATCATGAAAATGAAAAATTAGAGATGGTTCAACTGGAGCTTTGTTCACAATCATGGCTCTCAGTTGGAGCTAAAACATTTATAACATTTTTTTGTGGTTGGCATTCGATTTTCAATTGTTTATTATAATATAATTGCATTCATCTAGTCCTAAAGAAGAGGCAATGTATTTGGAGCACTACTCTGAATTTAGTTTCTATTGCCAAGTTTTTTTATGTTACTTTATTCAACACACAGGTACAACTGATACATATTCATTCCTTCAAGGACGTCACCACTAGTGGAGGGTGTTATTCTGCGCTTGCACAATTATTTTCAGAGATTTCCAGCAAATATGTAGTCCTCCTAAACAGTACCTAAATAATTTTAGCCTATGTGGTTATTCATTAACCATGTTAATGGATAGTTACCTTCCGGTTAACCTCCCTGCCTTTCGCATCTCATTTATCTCTCTCTCTCTCTCATGTAGTCTTCATCAACTACCGACACGACGCGGCCTTGGCAAACTTGTGAGCTCACAAATTTGAGCATGCAGTAACCCCCCTCCATATTTGTCTTGATAAAGGCTTCTCCTTTGGTGCTACTCTGGATCCGCCCTGTTTCCTGTGATTACCACCATGGGCTTCAAGGCAGACAACCTCAGGAAAACGTTTCATGCACAAACGTGGCTCTTTCCCACTTTTGCTGATAAAGACGGATATTGAAAGCAAGGGTGCCATACCAGGCATGTTGGTCACAGACAGAACTGCGGGGGGGGGGGGGGGTGTTCTGAATGTATTCATCTAGTGGACACATCCGTTTCATCTGTTGCTGAAACGCTGATTGACTGGGGCACCTGTCTCCCTCTCACGTGTGCCCCAGCCCAGCCAATCAGAACTTAAGCAGCAGTTGAAATGGTTATGTCCATTTGGTTGACACTTGCAGAATACACCCCCTGTGCTCTGTCCTATGTTTCTGCCCTTCCCCATGTAATTTACTCAGTAAACTACTTGTTCATATGTTGGTTACCTTAATCAATGTTGAAATAGCTCAACGCTTAAATAGGTATGTACAAGTAAGGCACTATAAACCCAAAGCAGTTAGGTTGGTGATTGCCACCATACAGACTCAACCAATGGCTTCACCCCTATTGCAAAACCCAGTATCCAGTGCCCAGTGCCATGCCTGATTATGGGCCCAGTGTCGCGCGCTCGATACTGGGACGCTGGCAAGGCGCGGCATACTGGGAGGCGCTGGGCGCGGGGTACTGGTGCGAAATGCAGCTCTAGAGCGAGAAATACGTGATGCCTGGCTACTTTATATATTTTTTCGAATACAGAAAGAAACAGAGAACGTTGTAACGCAATAAAAAAAGAAGAAAAAAAAGTAAAACAAAAAAAACGTTCGCCAGGATTCGAACCTCCGCCCTACAGATCCCAATCCGAGTATCTGACCACTACGCCACACCGATTTTCTTTTTCTTTATTGCCGAAATAACACGTTACAGGGAACAAAACGTGGCAGCCAGACTTTGGCTACCGCGGCATTAAAATCTTTTCATACAAGCCAACACATCAAATACAGGGATCCAGTCTGGTGGATCGGCTAGAGCACGATACACATCTCGCACACGCACAACACTTTCGATAAAATGTTCGCGAACAGGGCGTACATTTTCATCAGCATGCCGATATTCCATTCTCGTTTTCCACAAGGCGTGGAGTCCCAGGACCATGATCAAATCGTACGGAATATCCTCGGATACGTCTACCGGCAAGAAACGAATGCCATATGGGTCAAGGGGTAATTGTTTCTTTAATGTGCGCTGAAGCACATCCCAGTGAAAGATTGGGTCCCAACAATCTAGAAATGCGTGCTCGATCGTTTCTGGTTTCTTGCATAAGGAGCAGTCAGTAGTCCAGGGTACAAAGATGCCTTTATCTTTAAGCCAGGTTTTAACAGCTAGTGTGTTCGTGTGCAACTGAAAGAAGAAGGTTTTAACTGATGGTTGTATAAGCATTTTCTTTACTCGTTTGAGCACATCTTGTCCTGGGCCTCCGCTATGTGGGATACGGTACAAGGGCTCTGGGAGCATGTTTTCCACTAGGTCCTTATATAGTTTTTCCTTCCTAACATTAAATAAATACTCTAAAGAAAATCGTGCGTTCAGCAACCTGAACGAGAGAACCACTTCGCGTAGGTACCCGGTTACAGAACCGTTAATCATTTCACGCGACGACACTATAAGTTCCGGGAGTAGTCGCCGCAGCCTCAATTGCATGACAGTACGGAGGAACTGGTGATTTTGATCCCGTAAATACACAAATCGTGAGACAACCTGGCTCAAAAACAAATGAACAAGACCAAGCCCTCCTTTCTTAACAGGGCGAAACAAATTTGTTCGGCTAGTCCGCTCCCAGGTGGATGCCCAAATAAAAACAGCAAAAACACGGTGGAGTTTTTGTATGCTAATTCGGGATGCACATAACACATTCATCACATACCAGATTTTCGAAATGAGAAAAATGTTGCAGACAGTAGCCCGTGAAAAAATAGACAATTGCCTGCCTTGCCACGCAGTAGACTTTTCTTTCGCGCATTGCGCCTGGTCAGACCAGTACGCTTCTGGCTCACGATAAGATTCAAGTGGCACGCCTAGGTAACGCGTTGGAGTTGTCGACCAACGTAAGCGAGAGAAGTGCTCTGGCGTGACATTCCAGTCGTCATGCCAAAACCCGTAACTCTTATCCCAGTTTATTTGGGCACCGGTGCAGTCACAAAATTCACAAACGATATTAGTGGCTTGTTTGATGCTCTCACTGTCCGAGCAGAATACGGCAACATCATCTGCGTAAGCCAACATCTTTACGTGTGCTGTCTGCAGCCTGAAACCCGTAATAGCTTCACTGTGGTCAATGGCCAAACAGAGCGGTTCGAGATAAAGTGCGAACAGCAAAGGTGATCGACGGTTACACCTTCATATTTTGCCATGTCAACGCGCAGACACATTTGTAGCTTTGCGCAGAGGTCTCGCACAGACATGGTAGATGCAATATCGCCTTCAACTAAAACTTACGCCTCTATCAGAACGAAAAAGTTGTCCGTATTGCATAGTATGCCTGGAAGTGCTGCAACACTGATTTGCTTTTGCGATTGGTATATTAACAACAAAAAAAGTCTTAAATGAACCGCCCACCCGGAATGTTGTACGGGCCGTTACTGCCAATTTTTACAGCCGTTTCTTATTCTTCGCGCAACGGTCATGCAACATTTCCATAACTCGACAATGCTTTTCCATCGACACGTATGTTTAAGCACATATCTCCGTAAGAGAAACGGTCGGTTAATGCGGTTGACAGCCTTCGGCGAGAGCACATATAGGTATGTTTATAACGTCATATCGGTGCTCATCGCTTGTTATGCTGACACTGTACAAACGAAATAATGGTCTGTTTAAAAACACCGATGGGAAAGGTGAACTACAGAGTGATTAGACTCGTTAGACTTGTTGATTCCTCAGCCCAGACGGGCCGATAGAGTGTAGACAAACTCGGCGGTCACGTACGGTAGGCTTAACCTTCGGTTGAAGCGAACGATCTCGGTGTGGGTACCGGGCGGATGCGAAAATGTTTGTATTTGAGATTCAGAACCTTTTAACTATTATTTTTAGTACAGCAGGGAAAGTGGAAGCGCACGAATCATCCCGGCTTTGTTGTCGGTGCGATAATATCAATCAGCGGCAGGCTTTCTGAGGTCCGTTCGAACGCGGCTGAACGGCTGCTCGGTTTCGTGTCGACTGTACAACACTGCGACAACTCGCAGTCATCGATTGCGTACAAACTACTAGAAAACGAGGCGTTATCTGCGTTTGCGTAATTTCGTTCCCGAATACAGCTATCCTCACAGTCAAAAGGGAAATGTACAAAGCGAAAGTGATCTCAAGTGTAGCATATGCATGGGCTAGCATCACGCACCTTTATTCCAAGCTGCAGCACCGCCGACACGAAATAGACATTTATGATCCCAACTTATAGCGCTATATTTAGGACAGGAGTCTGTTTTTGGACAGGAGATGCCCATAAAATTGTATCAAGCATTTAATATTTAACAGCGCCTATACTCCGGCAGTGCAGCACAAACGAAACCAGCGCAGTCCCCAGTACGAGCCAGCGAACTCCAGCGCGTGTACAGCGCACACCAGTGCGCCCCAGCGTCATAGCAGTGACACCAGCGTCTCGTCCAGTGTGACCCAGCACTTCTCCAGCAATCTCACCAGTGTCGCAGTGACTCCCAGTGACTCCAGCGTGCGCCAGCGTGCGCCAGCGTTCCCAGTGCCACCCAGTGTCAAAAAACGCGCTGGTTTCACGCTGGAAGGCACTGGAAGACGCTGGTTTTTGCAATAGGGACTGTAGCTTTCCATGGTAACTTTACTGCACTTGGAATGTAGAGAAGGTGGAATATAAAAATATACTAGCATTTCTCTAATGTGCATCACCCCCTCCACTTTGTGTTGTTACAATCAGTATATTCAACCCAAACGAAGTCCTAACAAAAAGGAATGGTGACACTAATTTCATTTCACTGCCTCATTTTTAGAGGTGTAACAAGATTCTTTAATTGCCATTACCAGTTGTTACTCAGGTTTCAGCTATCAAGGCCTTATGGCACGTTTGGACGTTACCTGAACTGAGTAAACGGCACAGATTGCATAATTTCTCAATACATTTGCACAGCTTCCTTCACCTTTAGTTTTGAATTAAAGCCAGCATTTCTCTTGTGACCATCTTTAAAGAGCTTGCAGTAATTTATACCTAACATAAAAGATGGGTGCTTTGTAGTGCTAGCATGCTGTCCTAGAGTATATCGTTGTATGGAAAATGTGCCGACACACAAGCCCGACAAATGCCACATCAAGCATTGGTGTTTGCTACTCCACCTGGTGTTTCAATTTTACAGCATGTGCACATTTTACCTGTGCACCAGTAAAAAGGGTCCAAAGCTCTTCCTGAAAACTCTCACAAGCACTTATCACAATCAATTCCCCATATAAGTGGTTTTGCTGAAGAGAACACAGAGATACAAGCATAATTAGACACTGAGGAATCTGGGTAGGAACACTTTATTTTCAGCACACATGTTTTTTTTGATGAACTGCTTCTATACTGGTGAAATCTGTGCTTTTAATAAAAGTACACCATGCTGCTTCACCACTCCATGCCAACTGCAAGTATCCTGTACCAGGAAGTCAAACCAAGACGTGGGATGTTCAGTCTGTCAAAAAAAAACGAGTTTGAAACATTGACGTGTAAAAAGTAAAGCACACTCAAGAAAAACAGCACAAGAACAAATCCAACGAATCAGAATTACATTTGAGAGCAAACATATAGTTTCTATGGCACAGTGAAGGAACCTTATTCCTCCGACGTTTTTTTTTTTTGTTGTTGTTGTTGTTGTGAGAAAAGATGAAAGTGCACGTGTTCTATCCCATTTTGTGTATCTTTCACCTTTTCACACACAAAAAGATGTTACCTTAATGTGCTCAACTGTCTTTTCATATCCATTTCTCTGCTCTCACACCATAATACCTACAGTTAAAGGTTGTAGTAATGCTTAGCTTGAATGAACCAACAACGACTATGAGCACTGTGCTACTAAACATGGCAATGTAAGTCAAGTTCAAGCACAGCACATTCATGTGCTATATACGTGTGCTCTTGATTGTAGGTAAGATAAATAAAAGGAAGGCATGTTAATAAGAATGGTCCTTGATGTGCTATGCAGAAGTGCTCTCCTATTTGGACAGAAGTTATGCGCAACCGCAATGAACAAGAAGACAACTTATACAGCATTTCAAATCTAGGGACTCGATGTGCTGGACATTTTTCTAAATTCATGGTAAAAAATCTAGATGCTAAAGACGACACATATATAAACAGGTCTCTGCTCAAACTGGTAATGCTATGTGTAGCTTAGTTTTACAAAATGTGCCCTACCACTGGTCTCCCAAGCTGAGGCTGCAGTCCAGTTGCAACTGCAAATCACTCAATTATGTCTAGGGCACACTTGAGCAAAATGCAGACAAAAATTACTGCACCACTGAGAATGTACTAGAGGCTTCAACAAAGCAGCTGACAGCCTGCATGGACTGGAGCAAGAGAAGCGCGTTTTGGGTCTAGGTGTGCACAGCTTGCAGTTGCTCCATGGACGCTATTTAATATATTTACATATTTCACTTACTTGTTGGTTTCAGACAAGAAATATAATGTATTTTGTATCCTTTCCACTGTTAAATACTCAAACCCAGGATACCACAGGTCTGTTTCTGGCATCTGATTTCTTCTCAGAAAACTACCCCTCTAAAAAAAATTCACAGGTACTTAACCCCAACCTCTCTTGAGTAGAGCCTGGTTTTTTAACATGACGAGGCCACTAATTACACAGTGACTCCTTGCGATGTGATGTACGTAAGCACTTTAAAAGGAAAGGAAAATTTAATAGCAGTATGACAGGTACTGAACAAAGCAAAGTGCCTGTTTTCACCCACGTATTCAATGTTTGCTTGTCTACTGGCGTTTACCCTACAAAAATGCAACAGGCGAAGCTGACTGCACTGTTTAAATCAGGGGACAGAAATGACATGTCAAATTATCGTCCGGTGTCAGTGCTCCCTGTCATTTCAAAAGGCTTAGAGAATGTTATCTGTAAAAGAGTTGTGTCATCACCAACAGCCAACAAAAGTTGTCGAAACGTCATCCTGGCGCAAAAATGAGCTTTCTTGAGACTAGAACGTTGAGAATGGTAGGATTCGTCGCTGGCTGAAACCCTACACTCCCGATTCGCGTGACCCCTACCCACTATCGGTATGCTTCACCGCAATACACAAACTGCGGTGATATAACAGTGGTCGAACAGGCTGGTGCAAACGTTTCGACAAGAGAGCTTGCCTTAACCAGCTTTTCTTGGCAGTTTTCATATGTGTGAGTACACCTGCCAATACACTTATTACGCTCCTGGGCGCGCGTAATGTGATGGGCGAAGGCGAGTGCGCGCGTACGTAGTTAAGGAACATATACATGTCCCGTGATAGCGGCCCCTTTCACTTTTGGTATGCTTCACTGCAATAAATTTTGGGTAAGCTTCACCGCGTAACACGTCTACTGCGGCGAAGCTGACTTTAGAAAGCCGATTCATTCAACGCATCTTCCGAGGCAGGTCGGCTTATCACGCTTGGCAACGTTTGAACACCACACTTACTGCATTAGTTTCTTTAGTTATTTTAATTTTATTGTCATCGTGATCCTGCAGCCCGCAGTAGCAGGCTGATACTGCGTCATAATCGTTCCAACTGCATCAGGACAGCGTGTAGCTGGTTAGCGTGCATGCAACAGGCACGGCGGCATTGGCTGTTGGGAAACTTCCGAGACGCTCTTTCGCGCAGTAATGCCATTTGTCTTATTAAAAAGAATGCAGGTGATGATTAAATGAAATGCAGCAAAGCTGTAGAAAAGCAGTAGCAAAGCTGTTCGACCATCTCGCGCAAAAACACGATCTGGCGGAACAGCTCACCATGCCAGGATTTTCTTGCGTCCTCGTTTTCTCACGCATCATTCACTGAACCACACTACTGGATGGTTCTGTACACGTACTAACGATCCTGACGGAGGATCAGCTTTATAGCTTTATATGGGATGCCACGGCCCATTCCACGGGCCGGCTGCAATTTGACGCGGCCACGAGGCAAAATATGCGCGCAAGATAACTAACGGCAACACATCAAGCAGCTGACAGCCCCAACCTTTTATTAGATGCATATAGAGTGGTAAAATGGATTACTTACTCTGTAAGAAGGCACGCAATACGGACCGCTTCACAACGCGACCGGCCCCGAAAAACAGCCGCCATGAAAATAAACGGACGTGACATCATGGGTTATAGCGGACGTGACGTCATGGGTTGCAGCAAACGTTTTGGGCACCTTTTGTTTGCTGCGACCCTGGTCGCAGCAGTCACGGCCTTATCTTAGCACACTCTAGTAAAAGCAACCGGTTTCGCGTGCATGGAACGCAGAGAGAGAGAAAGCGACATTTAAAAAATGTGGTTGATCCCTCTTATATAGGAATCGGTATAGAACACGAAAGTGAAACGTGTCTTCACAGAAGTAGTGTAATGTTTATTGCACATTGATATATAATGTCTATTGGTGTTTTGTGGCTAAAGCGCCCTTAGGCGTTGATGCACCCACGCTGACGCCTGGTGGCACGTCTCCTCCATCACGACTACCAACGTCGATGACCATGAGCAACCGTCGTGCATATGGAAGCTGCACTACGCTGCACACGCTAGCACAACGCGAAAGACGAAGCACGTAACTGACACACTAATACAACGCGCAAGACAAAGCACGTAACTGAATCGTCACCGAGTCAAATCAGCGCGTACAGCGCGTCGTAATTGCAGCCTCCGCGATCAACTTCAGAAACATTTTCAGAGCTAATTGCGGAGGCCACGCTCCGCTGTGCTGAGTACGGTGAACGCCACCTAGGTGGCGTTGGTAGTGCTTCTTGATGCCAGCGTCCCTTCGAATGCTGGCATCGAGGCGTCGTAGTGCTGAGACCACCGAAGCTTTCACTGTCGGTGCGCGTTAGTGTCATAATGCAGTACTTTTCTTTTCTGCTCGTAGGCGGCGGCACCGCCCCGAGCAAGAGCGCGGGTACACGGAGGAGTGTTAGATATATAAGGCGCGTCTGTGTAGCTCTCTGCAAATGCGTTTGTGGCGCAATGGGTTAAACGCTCGGCGATCTATCGTCGCGGACCGAGAGGTCGTGGGTTCGATTTCCGAATTTTGCATGTTTGTGGAACTTTTTCTTCTGGTTTCTTTCTTTGTATTATGTTCGTGTACATTGTAACCTGACGTATTTCCGTGACGGAAATACGTCAGTGAAGTCTTGGTGGACCCCGGCATAAAACACTTTCGTGTTAAAAAATGAAAAGAAAAGGGCAAAGGCGCTCGGATTTCTCGAAGCACGCACGCCGTCATCGGCCGGAGCGGCTGCGCCTGCGCAGCGGCAGCAACGGCGGCGCGCCATCTGTCCGCGTCGATTTGAATTCCCAACGGCTGCGCCAGGCAAGTGAACGCTTGTTGCTGCTGGTGAGCTGCCTGCACCTTGGTGTCTGTGTATTCGTCTCGACTTTGTGGCATCACACGTCAACTACACTGAACGGTAAGTTTTAGCGAAGATGTTTTCCGGCACTAGCTCATGACTAGGTGAGCGTATTTCGTAGCGCGAACCGGCGATCATGTAATGTAGGCGACTCGGGCCAACGCCTCCTATGAAGACTTTATAGGAGGCGTTGCTCGGGCGTAGTGTCGATTTGTCGTTTGGTTTGTAAACGCGCTCGGGTTCTCGATTCTAGTATAGGGAATGTTTAACCGCAACCGATCGCTCGCGCTTGTTCATTTTACCGTGATTGTCAGTGTCCGTGAAAAAGGAAATACACCATGTTTAACGTGGATACTGAGCAGAAATAAGCGCGGATTGTGTGTGTTAAGCGGCGTACTGTGGGCAGGTCTCGTTTTGTGGCGCTCGATCGGCGGCCATAAACGCTGCGCTGCCTGTCTAATAAAACTCGTCTAAAGCGCTTTATGTATATACCTCGGAATTATGCTAGAGTGACGAATTGTCTAAAAGAGACGTACAGTTGAATAAATGCTAGCGTACTCAGATGAAAGGCCGTGTTTCGAGGCATGCATCAGCAGCGTGTGCTGCCGTTTTCGTAAGTCAAAAGTAGAAGTATTTATGGGGCTCCTGGCAACCAGTATAAATATATATAACCGCAAAAGCTTTCAGAGCACGAAACTCGCGATAAGCTCAGTCAATCGCAGCTTTGCAACTTAACCGAAAGAATTGGAGAACAATAAATTAGTGGCTCGGGGAAGCACCCTTTACACGTTTGAAACTGAAGCCAATGGGTTTAAAGAGAGTTTGAAGATTTTATGTGCTGTGCTCGTGTTGCCATGAATTACGAACTTGGCCAAGCCCTTGTCAGCTTTATTAAACAAGTCCTTCAATTCAGCTGAATCTTATAGTGCATTTCAAGTGACTGACGTGTTATTCGTTATAATTACAATTATGTCCTGGCAGTAATTTGGCAAGCATTAAACCACAATATTTTTATTGCCCCTAAACTGCGGGTGTCATAGACTGCCAGGGAATTTTCATGAAAACAGCCAGTGAAAGCTTGGAAAAAGATCAGGGAAAATGAAAATGTCAACATAGGTATGCTGTCTTGTTATTTCCATACAATGTTTCAACAGAATCGCTGCCTAAAGCATATTTTTGAAGCATTTCACCTCCCAAAAAATTATAAATTGGTACCATTTTCTGAAAAAGAAATGAAAGTGAAGGATGCATCACATGGGGGGGGGGGGGGACATTTCTTACTCAATCTTTCTGCATTACCTAAGTGTCCTGAACCTCGAAACTCTACTAGTAAAAATACTTATGTTATAGAGCGCCTTAAATTATTTACTGTGATAGCATTTATTGTAATGACAGTTTCAGTTTTGTTTCCCAGGAGGTGCATATGTGTCGTGCCATAACACAGAAAGTGCTCACGGGGTATTTCTGGTGTTCATGTGGTATACCTAACTTGCAACCGTGTCAGCATGCCCAAAAGATATGATTATCTATAGGAAACGAAGTGACCATATCAACACAATCAATCCACCTGCCTTCTATTGAAGTTATGGCCAATGATGTATCAGTTAAGAGTACGAGAAAGACATTTAAATGTGTATTAAGGAAAATTACAATCTTTGGCATGATACGTTCAATACTCGTCACTCTTCTGATCATATCATTCCGCGCCGGTATATTTAATTACCAGCCAAAAATGTAAACAGTCCAACTGGGTAGCCTAGTTTCAGCAATTAATATAGAGATCGTTTGGGTTAATTAAGTACATTAATGTGTTATATGGCCTTCTCATAAAAAGTAACATACTGTTGCTAGCGCCAGCAGCAATTTTAACAGTTTAATTGTTCATCATACGGTGAGTGAAACATTATGCGATAGTACTGTTTTGTATTGACAAGCAGCCATTAGGCATAGTTAAACCGTATTAAGGATTGACTTAAGTGGTTTGAACGAATATATTAAGCTGATTAATGAACGTACAAAGAATACACATTTGTTGTTTTTGCCTCACATGGTTGTATGTACATATTTGCAGCATGCACCTGCAGCACCTTCGGAACGGCTGACACGAAAGTCAAGGCCAGCCTGGCAACCGTGCTTGCCAAGGGGAAGCAGCTGTAAATATGTAAATATTCTCTTTTAATGATAGCATAAGACATGCATTTTAATAAATTAATGTATTATATCGTTCAATAATAACAGTTAATTCAATATCGGTGCACTTGTTTTCTTTTTTGCACTGCATGAGTCTGCACTAGTGGAATTGCTTGAACTATTTGTTTCTGCAACATATGAGAGTGCAGCTGGTTCAGGATCATTATTAATCTAGTAACATGAATGCATAAATGCAGATGGGAAGCAACAGGTACACATGCATAATATACGTTCAAAATTTTGTTGCCGCCATATGTAAACAAAAATTTTAACTAACTTGTAGATAGTAGATTTCATTCAAGCGAATGCATTGCATGCGACTAAACTTTCTTCAATGTGCAATTACAGAAATGCTCATGCAGCTTTACTTAATGATTCACTGCTGCATACATTTTAGATTTGGGACTGCTTCCATCTGCATGCATGCTTTTCTATGTACAGTTCCCTATGTATGTTCCCATATGCATACTGGATACAATAAACTTTATTGCGATAGCAATTATATGGACACTCCAAAGCAGATTTCTGCCGTCGGCGTCGTCGTCGCCGTCGCCGTGAGGTTCCGTATGACGTCACTGGAGATGAATAGTCGCCGCGCGCCGCCGAATGCTGTATGTGCGAGTGAAAGGGCGCGAGGGACGCTTTCACGGGGAGTGAACGCACGGCGGAGAACAAACGCGCGTGCAGCGGCGTGCTCCCTTAAAGGCTGCAGAATTAAGCGTCTCTTTCCTCCTTTACAATCACCATATATGTAGAGCAAACGCGACTTCGTCAGACACGCGAAAGGCCGTGGGGGGACAAAGACTTCAAAGAAGATGGCAAAGACTTAAAGACTTCCGACGCTGCTCGACGAGTGTCCCGTTCTGATCTCGTCGAAAACCTCCGAGCCGCCCCCAGAGGCTCCTGCAACAGTCACCAACGCCGCGCGCGTTTTGTGCGAACGCGGGCAAAACGCCGACCGCGTCGACAACAGTTCTGTCTGTTGCCGGTGCTGCTGCATGTCCAAGTTTGAACAGCTGATAAAACTACTATCCTTATTCCATATAGCTCTCTACAAATTTGCTATCACAATTGATGCTTCGCCTTTCGGGTGAAACTGCGACAATTTTTTATATACATTTCCAATAAACTGCTTATCAGCAAACCCCAGCAGCGAGTGTTTATAGAATAACATTGCCTGCCGAAACATAGTTGGCAAAATGTGGTGTATTATCTAGTATATATGGTGTCCCAGTAATTTTAGCCAAGCTGGTCAATGAAAATCAAAGGTTAAAAAACAACACGGTGCAAGATATATGATCATAAAAAGACCTACAGGTCAGACCTCTGAATTCAAGGCCGAATGCACGCCATTGGTCTTAAAATCGGATCTTATTGCACCGTCTTTTCTTAATGTTATTTTTCATTGAACAGCTTCACTAAATTTAAGTTAGCTGGGACACCCTGTAAAATTGTAAGGCTGAAGTCTATAGATTAGCTATAGACTGATCTACAGGAACTCTCTGTAGAGAGACTGTACCACATTCTACAAAAAGTGTAAGGCCATAGACAGACTTTAGACTGGTCTATAGGAATAGTTTATAGTCTATAGACATTTCATAGACTTATGTCTACAAAAGTAAAACTATATAAGCCTATAGACTTGACTATAGACACTCTGCAGACATTTGTCTACAAAAGTGAATTTTCATTGATATATAGGCCGTCTGTAGTCAGTCGATAGACTCAGACATTTTGTAGACTAGTCTACAAAAAGTGTATGGTCATAAGTCCATAGACTGTCTATAGACTGGTCTATAGGAATAGTCTATAGATAGTCCTTAGACATCTGTCTATAGACATTTTATGGACTTATTTTTACAGAAGCAGAACAATATAAGCCCATAGACTTTTGTCTATAGACATTCTACAGACATTTGTCTACAAAAGTGAAATTTCATTGATCTGTAGACAGTCTATAGTCAGTCTAAATACTCAGACATTTTGTACACTAGTCTACTATTAGTGTATGACCATAAGTCCATAGACTGTCTGTAGACTAGTCTGAAGAAATGTCTACAAAAAGTCTTGACTTCATAGACAAATGTCTATACACTTTATATAGACGTTCTACAAAAATTTTTGTAAGGGATCCTATAGCCCAAACAAAGCCAAGTCGCAGATTTTCAGTAGCCCAAATATAGCCAGATAGCCAACTCGTCCAAGTCGACGCCAAAACTTTTTTCCTGTCATTCTAGCCACCCTAGCGAAACGCCTATTCTAAAACTCTTCACTCCTACATGCCCCAACGCTAACACCCGCAAAGCTCTTTGGGGCCCCAAACTTTGGGGGCCCCTATTCTAAAACTTTATTAGCACATCAACATGGTTTGCTTTTTGACAGTAACCGGCTCTCACAGCATAACCACTGTTATCAATTTGCTGTTTACATTTGCTCTTTGTGTGCCGTCGCGGCTTTTACCATTTCGAGCGAGTTACGTTCGGGACGTGCTCGTCGCAGAAAATGACTGCGCGCTTTTTACACTGGTGTGCCGTTTTGCGCAGTAATCCTTTAATAAAAAGCTTCGCTTACACTTATTCAGAAAGCGAGTGGCATCTGTTGTCTGACACTTTGTTTTAACGCATGTTCTTGCCGTGCTAGAGACCTAAGATGGCGGCCGGGTTGATGTAAATGGATGTATATACAGCATGTACCAGCTAAACGGGGCCAAGCTAACTTAGAAGAAAAAAACAAGGAAACGAGAGAGGATGATGAGACAAATAACACGAGATATCATAGCGCGAAAGACTCATAAAAAAGTTGTCGCAGTTTCACCTGAAAGGCGAAGCATCAATTGCGATAGCAAATTTGTAGAGAGCTATACGGAGTAATGATATTAGCTTTATCAGCTGTATAAACTTGGACATGCCGCAGGACATGTTGTCGACGCCGTCGGCGTTTTGCCCGCGATCGCTCAAAATGCGTACAGCGTTGGTGACTGTTGCCGGAGCCTCTGATATAAATAGGCACTTGGTGCCGCAGCTAAACGTCGTCTCCCTTCCCTCCCCCTCCCCCACGGCCTCTCGCGCGTCGAAAGAAGGCGCGTTTGCTCTACATATATGGTGATTGTAAAGGAGGAAAGAGACGCCTACTTCTGCAGCCCTTAAGCGAGTACGGCGCAGAACGCGCGTTTGTTCTCCGCCGTGCGTTCACTCCCCGTGAAAGCCCGCGCCCCTCGCGCCCTTTCACTCGCACATACAGCGTTCGGCGCGCGGCGACGATTTCATCTCCATTGACGTCATACGGAACCTCACGGTGACGGCGACGCCGACGGCAGAAATCTGCTTTTGAGTGTCCATATAATTGCTATCGCAATAAAAACAAGCCGTCAGCATGTCGCAGATCGCTGCAGTGGACAGCTGAATTTCTACGCCGTAGGCAGATATGACGTGAGAGATCGATGACTGTAAACATTACTTCGCGTTCACGACAGCTAAAAAGCAAAGTTCGTAGTTCACATTACTGTAACTAACTAAATAATAATAACTTAATACTATCTGTCATAAAATAAAAGCACTGATTAGCCCTCTGCAGCGAATCGCTGGAACTTAAGAGCTTCCCGGCCAACCAAAAAATAAGATCCGATTTTAAGACCAATGGCATGCATTTGGCCTTGAATTCAGAGGTCTGACCTGTAGGTCTTTTTATGATCATATATCTTGCACCGTGTTGTTTTTTAACCTTTCATTTTCATTGACCAGCTTGGCTAAAATTACTGGGACACCATATATACTAGATAATACACCACATTTTGCCAACTATGTTTCGGCAGGCAATGTTATTCTATAAACACTCGCTGCTGGGGTTTGCTGATAAGCAGTTTATTGGAAATGTATATAAACAAAGTTGTCGCAGTTTCACCCGAAAGGCGAAGCATCAATTGCGATAGCAAATTTGTAGAGAGCTATACGGAATAAGGATAATAGTTTTATCAGCTGTTCAAACTTGGACATGCAGCAGCACCGGCAACACACAGGCGTTTTGCCCGCGTTCGCACAAAACGCGCGCGGCGTTGGTGACTGGTGCAGGAGCCTCTGGGGGCGGCTCGGAGGTTTTCGACGAGATCAGAACGGGACACTCGTCGAGCAGCGTCGGAAGTCTTTGCCACCTTCTTTGAAGTCTTTGCCCCCCCCCCCGCGGCCTCTCGCGTGTCTGACGAAGTCGCGTTTGCTCTACATATATGGTGATTGTATAGAAGAGACGCTTAATTCTGCAGCCTTTAAGGGAGCACGGCGCTGCACGTGCGTTTGTTCTCCGCCGTGCGTTCACTCCCCGTGAAACGCGCGTCCCTCGCGCCATTTCACTCGCACATACAGCGTTCGGCGGCGCGCGGCGACTATTTCATCTCCATTGACGTCATACGGAACCTCACGGCGACGGCGACGACGACGCCGACGGCAGAGATCTGCTTTGGAGTGTCCATATAATTGCTATCGCAATAAAATGTTCTGTGCAAGCATGATGTCGCTGTTGTTGATGTCATGGCCGACCGTCACAGCGGCACGGACATTTTGTTACGACGGGTGGAGCAAAAAAAGTTGTCGCAGTTTCACCTGAAAGGCGAAGCATCAATTGCGATAGCAAATTTGTAGAGAGCTATACGGAGTAACGATAGTAGCTTTATCAGCTGTATAAACTTGGACATGCAGCAGCACCGGCAACACGCAGAACTGTTGTCGACGCCGTCGGCGTTTTGCCCACGTTCGCACAAAATGCGTGCGGCGTTGGTGACTGTTGCCGGAGCCTCTGATGTAAATAGGTACTTGGTGCCGCAGCTAAACGTCGCCTCCCTTCCCCCCCCCCACCCCCCCTCCCCCACGCCCTGGCGTGGGGGAGGGGGGCGCGTTTGCTCTACGCGTTTGCTCTACATATATGGTGATTGTAAAGGAGGAAAGAGACGCCTACTTCTGCAGCCCTTAAGCGAGCACGGCGCGGAACGCGCGTTTGTTCTCCGCCGTGCGTTCACTCCCCGTGAAAGCGCGCGTCCCTCGCGCCCTTTCACTCGCACATACAGCGTTCGGCGGCACGCGGCGACGATTTCATCTCCATTGACGTCATACGGAACCTCACGGCGACGGCGACGGCAACGGCGACGCCGACGGCAGAAATCTGCTTTGGAGTGTCCATATAATTGCTATCGCAATAAAAAGGAGTGCCGTAGTCTAATGTGAAAATGTATACACAAACAACACTGCAAATAAAAATGGCTATATTTGGCTACGAAATTTTTTGCACTTTTTGTGTTTGGCTACATTTGGGCTACAACTTCTCTAGTTTTTGGCTACGCCGGCTCGTCGGACCTGGCAACACTGCCACGGCGGCGCATGAGCGCAGCTACGGTGACTAAACGCCACCGTAGCGCAGCTAAGCGCAGCTCTGCCGGCCTCTGCCGCCTATCCCGCCGACACTCTCTGGGCTCTCGCCCGCCTCTCCCCTAAAAGCTGGAACCGCATAGCGCGCTTTTCGCGAGCGAACAATTCATGAAGAATTATTCGATTAAAAGTATCCCGCAAAACGATTGATCTTAATTGAATTCCACCTTTCATTTAATCGACTTAATCGACTAGGCCTGTTCGATTAATCGTTTTCGAGCGTTCGACAGGAGTGGCACGAGAATGTTGAAATCATACTGGAATGGCGGCCCACGAGCAGTGTCTGTGCGGCTGGGGTAGAGCGACTGTCGACTGTCTTTCCTAGTCCAGAGTGATGCCAACCTGAGCGTCTCCCCTCTCTCCCCCCCCCCCCTTCGCACACGTCACCACGCCGCGCGGGGGCGGAGGCTAACCCAGTCGTCGATCGTAGTGCCACTACCAGTCCACTAAAAATGTTTCACAGAATTCGCGCCGGCTTAGACCATGTATTTGACATAGCGATGGGGTTCTATATTCTCGCATGCTGGTTGTGTGCCATTCAAAGTAGGTGTCGGTTTCACCCAAACATGCCAGCCAATTGACATTCCTTCGTTCTGTAGAAAAAAAATGTGGTTTAAAATCCTAAACCACTGACTTTCTATTCCCCTGTGTACATTGTGCATATTTCTGTTGAACTTCACCTTTCACTTTTGCCATTTTTCTTATTCTTCTTTAACTGTACTGTGCTGGGATTCACTAGTGCAATGTACCTTAATAAAGCGAAGCTTTATATGTCTATAGTCGGATACAACTTAAGTCTGCAGTGAAGCCCCGCCCACGCCCTCATAACCGCCGGCCACTGCATGTTCCTCCGCGAGGCTCCAAATAGTTCGTACTTCAAAGATTCCCTGTTACCTAAATAAGGGTAACCATAAAAATAAAATTTGACTTAACTATTATAGTAGAAGGTACAAGCACGACAAGTACAGTCGTGTCAAGTATGACGCCATTTTGAAAACGTCGCATGACGAAGATTTTGTGTGCTTCTGTGATTGGCTGGCGGAGTAAAACAACCCTGCGCAGTCCGACTGCCTTTTTTGCCAACTGCTGCTATTAAATTTGTATACTTCTATGGCGAAATCGTATATGGCGAGGCGAAATCGCCTGTGTACACAAAACTATAATCATCAGCATTTGCTCGAGCGTCGTCGTCGTCTTCCGCAGCTGGCTCGTTGGCGCCCCTCGGGTTGCGCTCGCGCTCGTGCTCGGCATGCACTCGTGCCACTGCTCCTGCGTTCGTCGTCATCGTCTGCTTGCATAGCTGACCTGCGGCGTTGACATTCTGTGCAAGAGCGAATGTACTTTTGCGCAAATGTGTACATACCGCGCCAATAAAACCTATGACGTTGTCTGGTGTAGGTCTTGAAGAGACCAGCGTGTGCACACTGAGGGTCCGCGTGGAAAGCGGCACATACATCAGTGCGGAGCTGCCGGGGTATTACAAGCAGCCATTTGCGGCCGTCGGAACTGTAGTTACGGCGATAGACGATGCCGTCGCGGATGGCGAAGTGCGAAGCTTGCCGGCGTAGCGCTCGGGATGGTGGGCGTTCAGGTGAATCAGAGATGTAATCTATCAAAGATGAAATCCAGGAGTCCTTGCGCTGTTCCAAAGGCATGTCGACAGAATCGAATGGGGGAAGTGGGTCGTCTAGGACGGAGACACTGACAATGACGGTGTGGACCGGTGATCGCGAAAGAGCATCGGCATCGGCGTGTTTCTTGCCTGAGCGGTAGACAACCCGGATGTTGGAGCCTCTTGGAGCCTCAGCGCCACCGCGCTAGGCGGCCGCAGGGATCCTTGAGGGACGACAACCAGCAAAGTGCGTGGTGATCGGTAACGACATCGAAGGACCGGCCGTACAGGTATGGACGAAATTTTGTAATGTCCCAAATGATCGCTAGACATTTCTTTTCCGTGGCTGAATAATTAGCTTCAGCTTTCGTAAGAGTGCGCCCTGCGTAAGCAACAACATATTCTTGGTAGCCGGGCTGTCGCTGGGCGAGCACAACGCCAAGACCAACGCCGCTAGCATCCGCATGGATTTTCGTGGGAGCAGTTGGATCTAAAATGGCGCAGCATCTGTGGTGTTGTAAGCAGGTGACGTAGCGTCACGAAGGCCTCGTCGCAATCCGGGGACCACGCGGAAAGATTGGGGTCTGCCTTAAGTAGCTCTGTCAGCGGTGCCATAATCGAAGCGAAATCGAATGAAGCGGCGGAAGTACGAGCAGAGGCGAATGAAACTACGCAAGTTTTTTAGAGACGTTGGTCTTGGGAATTCTTTAACAGCACGGAGCTTTGCGCCATCGGGGAGAATGCCGCCTTCGACACGACATGTCCGATAATTGTCAGCTTGCGTGCCCCAAGGTGAAATTTTTTTCAGGTTGAGTTGGAGGCCAGCGTCACTGAGACAGCGTAAAACCGGCTCCAAGCGATCAAGGTGAGTAGGAAAATCTGGTGCAAACACTACTACATCATCCAAATAACACAAGCACGTGTTCCATTTGAGGCCTCGAAGAATAGTATCCATCATCCGCTCAAAAGTCACGGGCGCGTTGCAAAGGCCAAATGGCATCGCACGAAATTCGTATAAGCCATCTGGTGTGATGAAAGCTGTTTTAGGCTTATCGTCTTCAGCCATAGGCACCTGCCAATAACCATGCAGAGCGTAGATTGAGGGAGGAAAAGAACTCTGCACCTTGTAAGCAGTCTAAGGCGTCATCGATCCGTGGCAATGGATAAACATCCTTTCGGGTTATTTTGTTTAGGCGACGGTAGTCCACGCAAAAACGGATCGAGCCATCCTTCTTTTTAACTAAAACAACTGGCGATGCACATGGACTGTCGGACGGTTCAATGACACCACGCTTGAGCATTTCACCTACTTGCTCATCATTGATGCGTCGTTGTGTCGAAGATACGCGGTATGGTCGCTGCCGTAGCAGTGAGTAAGCACCGGTGTCAATCCGGTGGCATACAGTCGTCGCTTGACCCAGAGAAGTGCTATGGCTGTCAAAATCAAGGCGAAATTTGTCGAGAAGACGGAGGAGGTCATGGCAATGCTTGGGGTTTAAGGCGTTGTCGATGACGTGGCTGAAAACGTCTTCAGGCGATGTGGCAGGTACGGGACTACTGGAGAGGGTGTTGACCTCGGACGATCCATTAGGAAGTTCCAACGTGGTAATGGTGTCGTCAGGCTCCACAGTGCGAGAGATTCACTGCGAAGCAACGTAATCGGGAATGGGAAGTGGTTGTAGACAGGAAGGTGAGTAGCACCTGCGTGAAGACCAAGCAGCGCTGTTGGGAGTGGTGAGATGTGGCGACGAACGAAAGCAGTGGAAGGTGTGAAGAGTACGGTAGAGTCGGAGGCAATAGAACGGGATACAGGTGCGAGAACGGATGCGTGCGGAGGTATCTGGATGTCGTCAGTGAGGGATAACTTGGTGCAGGAAAGCGAAACGTCGTCAGATATGGCGTTGCCAAGCGAAGAGAAGGCGACTTCTGCACGGGAGCAATCAATGACAGCTTGGTGACGAGAGAGAAAATCCCAACCTAAAATAATATCGTGGGAACAGTGGGGAAGAACGATGAACTCGACGATGTAGAGCACTCCTTGAGTTTCAAGTCTGGCGGTGCACGCAGCCACCGGCTGGACGTTCTGTGCTGTGGCCGTGCGGAGTAATGGACCGAAGAAAGGCGTCGTGACTTTTCGTATTGAACGGCATAGTTTTTCGGCAATCACAGATATGGCGGCACCTGTGTCAATGACGGCAAGCACAGAGACACCTTCAACAGCGACATCAATAACGTTGGGCGGCGAAAGAAGGGGGCTTGAGCGTTGCGACGATTACGCAGTTCTTGCCTCGGGAACTGCACCACTTAGTTTTCCGTGTCAGCGGTAGAGGGACGTCGACGCATCGGGGAGAGCGAGCGACGACGAGGAGAAGCAGAACGGCGGTCAGAAACTTGGCGAAGGCTTAGGCGGGGAAGAGGTAAATTTCAGTCTGGAGCGTAAGACAACGGATGGTCGTACGCTGCTATGTGTGGGTCGTCACGTGGATGAAGTGGACGGGGGCGGCACAGGCGTGCAACGTGTCCGGGAATACCACAAGAATAGCAGATGGGCCGATTTTCCGCTGTGCGCCAGGGATTAATTGCTCGATGGACTGGAGGTCGTGGTGGTGTGGACGTAAAAACAGGGCTAGGCATCGGAGGCGGAGCCCGAACGTCGGTGGGCGTGTTCGTGCGACGGCGTCGGCGTAAGTCAGTGGGGCGGTAAGTTGAGGCGCCAGCTCCATAGGAAGGGCCTCGGACACTTTTCTTCTATAACGTGTCGTAGGGTCGGACTAAGGAACGAATTGGACTCCGGCGGGTAGGAGATAAGGGAGAGCTGGTGAGCAACTTCTTCCCGGACGAAAGCCTTGATCTGCGAGAGGAGGTTGGAATTGTGAAAAGGAGAGGTCAAGCCGGACAACGATTCCTGATGGGGAACTGGACGGCGTTTGAGGAGGCGTTGACAGCGGAGCTCGTCGTAGCTTTGGCAGAGCTCAATAACTTGGGCTACAGTAGAGGGGCTCTTTGAAAGCAGCATCTGAAACGCGTCCTCGTCGACGGCCTTCAGTACATGCTTGATTTTATTGCCCTCAGTCATGGATGCATCGACGCGTTTGCAGAGACCTTTACGAGCTTTACAGCTCGTAAAGGTCTCACCAGGCTGCTGGGAGCGCGACTGCCGACGCTGTTCGGAACGAAGCTTTTGAACAGCAGGGCGGCCGAAGACCTCGCTGAACTTTGTCTTGAACACAGTCCAGCTTGGGACTTCGCTTTCGTGGTTGCGAAACCACAAGTGGGCAATTGCGGTGAGGTAAAAAGAGACGGTGGTCAATTTCGTGGTGTCATCCCATTTGTTGTTAAGACTGACGCGTTCGTATGATGACAGCCAGTCATCAACGTCGTGGTCATCAGCACCGCTAAAGGTGGGAGGGTCCCGCTGACGGAGTGTGCCGGGGCATACGGAGGACTGGGGAGCAGGTGGTAGTAAGCTTGTGGTGCTTGCGGAGGTCATGATGGCAGGAAGGATCCGGCTGCTGCGCAATTCCAGGATTACAGGAGACCCAGCAAACCTCCACCAATTATGACAAGGAAGTCTAGCACGCCTGTGGGCGACACGAAGGACGCCGACAGGAAGACAAAACAGCGTAGGTTTAGCCAGGCGCACCGGGAACAGCGTCGAGCGCGAGCGCCACTTCAGTAGCGCTGGCGATCCGGCTGCGGAGCTCCACACGACGCACTTCTTCCTTACACAGCATAGAATTAACTTCTCTTCTGTCATCGCAATGGGGAGGCCGCGTTTACGGCGCTATGAGCGCAAGGGGGTATGAGCCATTTATTGTTTTACATGACGGACAGATTTAATTTTTGAAGCAATTTGATTTCGAAGAACCGCAAGCGGCAATGGCGGGCGAATGCTGCTAACCACGCCACCGAGCAAACTCGAAACATCGAACGCAAGCGACAACGGCGAACAGCGGGCATACCGTCAGTGACGTTCTCTCCGTCGCAGCCGAACGTGTGTGTAACCTCGTAGGATAGGATAGGAATAAACTTTAGTTGTCCAACGGTTATGGCTCATAATTGAGAAATACTTTAATGAACTCTAGGGATTGACCCAGTGATAAATACCGGGGCCGCAAGTTTCAGCTTCGCTGATTAACCATCTTCACGGAGTGGTAGGGCCGACATTTTTTTTTATTCTGGACTAAGTGCCATTTTATAACATATATTGGTGATCTTGTCAAAAGCCACTATACTCGCGGACAACTTTCTGTGGCAATAAAGGGAAAGCTACGTGCGCGTGGATGCTGCACATGGGTTACCGCGCCAAGTAGTCCGGCAGCGTTTGAGAGTGCTTTTGGTTGCTACGAACAGACGCTGAATCAACGCAGCTTTCACGTGCGACGGTTTCGCGTTTGCCCAGACGCGGAAGGGAAATGCCGCAAAATAAGAAAACTTTTACACTCAGTGGTGTGTTCTGTCTTATTTAACTGTTACTAATAAGCTGTTTATGTTTTTTCTTCCCCAGCCTAAACGAACCTGGATTAAAACGCGGGACTCTTTTCAGTAGCGCTCTCACTTGTGCACGATTTAGAGCACTGCACGGGCTCGGGCTCACCCGAAAGCCCGGGCCGGGTAGAGGAGTTTTCTCACGGGCTCGGGCCGGGCTCGGGCACGGCGTGTGCTTTTTGACCCGGGCCCGGGCCGGGCTCGGGTTTTTTGACGCGGGCCCGGGCCGGGCTCGGGTTTTTTGACGCGGGCCCGGGCCGGGCTCGGGCTTTCTGCGAGTTATTCTCGGGCTTCTCAACTCTGAAAAACATGCATTTTTAGGTCTCGGGCCGGGTTCGCGAGCCGGTTTCGAGTCGGGCTCGGTCCGGGCTCGGGCTTAAGGTAAAGGGGTGGCGGGCTGGGCCAGGCGGGTAACGTAGATTATTTCCGGGCCCGGGCCGGGCTCGGGTCTCGCCATAAATGTTTTGATCGGGCTCGGGCGGGCCGCCCAATGTAAAAACGGGCCCGGGCCGGGCCCGGGCCGCAAAAATCGGCCCGTGCAGTGCTCTAGCACGATTTGCCTCCGTAGCTTTCCCTTCATTGCCACAGAAAGTTGTCCGCGAGTATAGTGCCAACTATAATTAACCTTCAACCACGTAAAGATTACCTTTATCAAACGTTTATACACTTGTGTTTCAAACTTGGTTCCACCTATCAAATATTAAAATAGGGCCCTACAAAAGTAGATAACGGCGTTTCAGCCTTCTTGAAAGTGTCCGGCAAAAATTTCGATTAATCGATGAAAAACCCTGCATCGAAAGCAATTAATCGTTTAAAGGCTAAAACGATAAACGATTAATCGTTAATCGAATAAAATAATTAATCGACCATCCCTACGAACGCCCGCGTTGCCGCCGACGCGCGAGCACCGCACGAGAAAATGGAGCGGCGCTTTCACCAGCGTTCTAGCCTCTGTACTTTCGCGCCGCGTTTTCCGGGTTGCCAGACAACGTAACTCCCAACGACATGAATTGTCTCTGTTACCGTATATATAATATGCCCCTAAAATTGCAGAACATTGTAATAAAAATTGTCGCAGTTTCTCCCGAAAGGCGAAGGGTCAGTTGCGATAGCAAATTAGTAGAGAGCTATACGGAGTAAGGATAGTAGTTTTATGAGCTGTATAAACTTGGACAAACGCCTCCTATAAAAAGATTTAGGAGGCGTTGCTTGGACATGCAGCAGTACCAGCAGCGCGCAGAACTGTTGTCGACGCCGTCGGCGTTTTGCCCGCGTTCGCACCGAACGCGCGCGGAGTTGGTGACTGTTGCCAGTGCCTCTGGGGGCCGCTCGGAGGCTTTCGACGAGATCAGAATGGGATACTCGTCTAGCAGCGTCGGAAATCTTACCCACCTTCTCGCCTCGCAACGTTTTTATATAAATACGCATTGGTCCCCCTCCCCAGCGTGGACCAACAGGCTAGAGGCACTTCACTCAGGCCGACCTCTACACCTTTCTGCCATTAAAACGCCTCTCTCTCTCGTAGTAGTAGTAAGTGGTTCATGTGGAAAGGGGAAATGTTGACGCTATCTTCTGCAGCCCTTGAGGGAGCACGGCTCAGCGCCAACGGGAAGGGGTAATTGGGGGAGAAAGGAGGATAGGGTGGAGTCGCCATGGCTGGGCGAAGCAAAACCGGCAGGCTGTGGCGGCACGTATCAGGCCGGGATGGAAGGCCTTGGTGTGCCGCAGAGACTGCAGGGGGTGTTGTTCCGGACCTGTTAGGCCCGGGGTGGGGTGGGAGGCCGCGAGGCCGTCCCGCTTGCAGAAATGATGTCTTAGAGGCGTGCGGAGAGCCCTGACGAGTCAAGGTACTCCACGACGCCTCGAAGTGCAGGAAGGTGGTGTCGGCCGGGGAAGAGGAGGTCTTCCTCCTTGCCAGAGGGGAGGCCCAGGCGGCGGAACTCCTGCAGGAGTGGGCCCCGCTGCTGGAGGTACGCCGGGCAGGCCAGCAGGAGATGCTCGGTGGTCTCCGGCTCCCCGCAGGAAGAGCAGGCCGGGGACGTCGCTCGACCTAGTCGGTGGCTGCGTGCTGCCGTCCAGCTGCAGCCGATGCGGAGCCGGAGAAGGAGTGAGGTCTCCCTGCGAGCCAGGCCTCGCTGGGGGAGTGGACGTGGGGGGCATCCCAGTGCCACCCGTTTGTCTGGGTGGTGGGTCGCCAGGTGTCGCCGCAGCCTCAGTCCTGTGAAGTCGCCCTCCGTCACGGCCCGACTTAGGGGCACAGTTATGTGGTGGGCGTCCTTCGCCAGGGTGTCGACTGCCTCGTTGCCCGGGATCCCTACGTGGGCGGGGATCCAGTGCAGGGACACCGGGTGGCCTGCGTCATGCAGCGCTGTCAGCCGGGTGGACAGCAGTGCGACTCCAAGACTGGCGCTTTCTGGCCTCTGCAGGCCGAGGAGGGCTGCCTTGGAGTCGCAGAGGATAGCCGCCGGTACCTCAGGGAGTTCCTCGGAGAGTAGGTCGACGGCCAGGTGGAGGCCTGCCACCTCCGCTGCAGTCGAGCTGGCGTGTCTGGGCAGTCGACACTGCCTGCTCTTCTACAGGGCTGGTGCCGTGCAGGCCGCCGTGGCAGAGCCGGTTTCCGATACCACCGATCCGTCGACGAACACCAGGAGGTTGTCTCCGAGGGTCTCCTCCAGGAGGCAGGCGGCCGTCTGCTGCAGGGCGCAGGTAGGCGAACGCCTCTTGGAAGTCCCGGGAAGCTCCGTGGCGATGGGGACTGGAGGCCTCTGTGGTGGGGGCAGCTGTACCGCATTCGCAGGAGCATTGCCCACCACCTCCTCATAGAGGCCCCGCAGGGGCGTCTGCGTCAGCAGGCGTTTGGTGTGTTGCGACACCACGGACCCGAGCACATGGGGGTTGGCCCCTCCCGCGTGTAGCCTTGCGCGGCTTAGCCGTGTCCGGGGAAAAGAGGATCCTGGGGGTTGAGCCGATGCCGGGTGTTCGGACCTTTATGGCCCCTCGGCGGAGGCAACAGGCCTCTTTGGCCTCCGCTTCATGTAGACGGCACCCCCGGACTGACCCACCCGGGGGAAATCGGTGGTCGCCTTTTCCTGTCCCCCTCTCCGATCTTTCTCTGCTCTATTTTTCTGTCTTCACTGTCCTGTCATCTCTTCTCTTCTGTTACTTCCTAAATTTCCATAGGTGGCTTGGGTTAACCTTGTGTAGGTGCCCTCCCTTGGGTTTATATATAAGGTTATAGCGGCAATGTACGGCTGGCGCCTGCAGCCTTACACGTTAAGTGCTGCAGCGTCCCCTTGTTGGACTCCGTGGTGGGTGGCTGCCATTGCTGCCGAAATACACCAAACTGCTATGGGAACACCCGCTTTTCCCCGACTTCTTGGTCGTCTCCCTCAGAAGAGGGGACGCACCGATGATATTCTAAACTTGTTCACCAGACCAAAAGACATTTTCCCTCGATTCCAAGTAGTACATAGTCAAAGAACCGAAAAACTAGCAAGAACCATATCCCCATTTGTAGTTGCAAAAAGCTTGACCAACACGCTAGGCCCTGGCTACAAGGTTACCAAAATGCCAAGCGGGGACCTTCTTCTTGAACTACGTGACAAAGAACAATACAATAGACTCGGAAAACTTGTTACTTTTGGTGATGTCCCAGTTACCGTTTCAGCGCATCGGTCCATGAACACAGTACGGGGTGTAGTATCAGAAGCAGACCTCATCGACCTATCTGAAACTGAACTGTTGGAAGGATGGAAGGAGCAAAACGTCACGAATGTGCAGCGCATTGTTATGAGACGGGACAACAAAGAAATCCCCACGAAACATCTGATACTTACCTTTGAATTGAGCGAATTGCCACAAACCATTGAAACAGGCTACACAAACATAGCTGTAAGACCTTACATACCAAACCCTAGGCGTTGCTACCAATGTCAAAGATTCGGCCATGGCTCGCAGAGCTGCCGTGGTCACTCACCTGTGCTAAGTGTGGAGTACAAGGTCATGCCTCAGACAATTGCGAGGCCACACCTCACTGCGTTAATTGCGATGGTGAGCATCCAGCGTACTCCCGGTCTTGTCCAAGTTGGAAAAAAGAGAAGGAAATTATAACACTGAAAGTCCGTGCAAACATATCGTTCAGGGAAGCACGCAAAAGGTGCTCACCATTCCACACGACTACTTATGCTGATGTGGCGCGTCAAGGGGCAGCGTCGCAGCGGCTAATGCCACCTGTACAGCCCGCACGCAGCGAGCTGTCGCTTGTGGCTTCTGCCCCCAGGGTGGAAGGCGCTAAGCCTACTCCACCCAACCAGCAAACACGCCCGGTTACCCTTGGGTTGCCGGCACAACAACAGTCCTCGGTGGCAGCCTGCGCTTCGTGTAGCGAACCCGCAGGCCCGCCAGCAGCTCCCACGGTGGGTGCAGTCAAGGCTGCCTCACCCTCATCGGCCCCTGCTGGCGCTAGCAACAGCCGGCGCAGCTCAGGCCCAAAGGCAGCACCATCGACCTCAGGGCTGGTGGGCGCGAATGCCTCGTCCTTCGAGGGGAGACTTTCCCGCGAAACTTCTCGCTCGCAAGAGCGCGTGTCCGGCGCTTCACAAGAAGCAATGGACACCACACCCATCCCGACGGCGCACCAAGCGCCTAAGGAGCGGCGAGGTTCCCTCGACCGCTTCAGAAAGGACAAATCCCGCGTTACAGGGCCTGGAAAGGGCTCTGTAATCTAAAGCAACATTTCCTTTTTTAGTACACACAGCACCAATTTACTTTAATTATGGATACACAAATCATTCAATGGAACGTCAGAGGCCTTCTTAGGAACCTCGACGATGTCCAAGAACTTATTTACCAACACAATCCAAAAGTGCTGTGTGTACAGGAAACGCACTTAAAATCGAAACATACAAATTTTCTCCGACAGTATGATACGTTTCGTAAAGATCGCGATGATGCTCTCGCATCATCAGGTGGTGTTGCCATTGTAATTCACAAAAGCATAGCATGTCAACGTTTGCAGCTACAAACGCCCCTTGAAGCAGTGGCAGTTCGACTTGTTCTTCTAAACAAGCTCATCACCATCTGCTCACTTTACATACCCCCCCCATTACCACTTACATAAACATGAATTTCAGTCCCTTATAGATGAATTGCCAGAACCCTATCTTGTTCTTGGCGATTTCAATGCGCACAGTAGTCTGTGGGGCGACTCTCGTATCGATGCGCGAGGTCGTCTTGTTGAACAATTTCTTTTCTCCTCTGGCGCGTGTCTTTTCTTCTAACAACAGAACCTTTTCTTCTATTGATCTTAGCATAGCTTCCCCGTCTCTATTATCTGAACTTAAATGGGAAGTTACCAAAAATCCGTACGGGAGCGATCACTTCCCAATACTACTGCGAACAACCAAAACTGAGCCGTCACCACAAGCCCCTCGATGGAAGATTGACACAGCCGATTGGGAGAAATTTCGAAATCTTACTAGTAGCATCTCCTGGGCCAACATGTCTTCGTTAGGAACTGATGCTGCTGTGGAATATTTTACTTCCCTCATAATTGATGCCGCTTCTAAATGCATATCCGAAATAAGTGGTGCGGCATGCAAACGCCGTGTCCCATGGTGGAACGACGAATGTAGGAACGTTCGTAGAAAACAGAACAAAGCGTGGGGGTTGCTACGCGATTCTCCTACTGCGGAGAATCTTATCAATTTTAAGAAGGTAAAGTCCGAAGGCAGGAGAACGCGCCGACAGGCCAGAAGAGAGAGCTGGCAGAAGTTTTTATCAGGTATACACTCGTATACAGATGAGGCCAAAGTCTGGAACAGGGTTAACAAGGTGAGAGGACGACAAACATATTCACTCCCTTTGGTAAACACACAGGGCGACAGCTTGGAAGACCAAGCAAACCACCTGGGTGCACACTTTGAACATGTGTCCAGTTCATTGCACTATTCCCCAGAATTTACAAAACACAAAGCAGCAATAGAAAAACAAAAACTAGACCGAAAGAGCACCGGGAACGAGCCTTATAACTTGCCTTTCTCTTTAGCAGAGCTTCAGGCATCACTCACCTGTTGCAACCAATCTGCCCCAGGCCCTGACCGCATATTATATGAAATGTTGAAGAACCTGCCTTCTGAAACGAAGAAAACCCTTCTCTGTCTGTATAACTCTATATGGATTTCCGGCGAGATCCCCTCTGCCTGGAAAGAGGCCATAGTGATCCCTATCCTGAAGCAGGGGAAGGATCCATCGTCTGTATCGAGTTATCGGCCGATAGCGCTAACAAGATGTCTCTGCAAAGTCTTCGAAAAAATGATAAACCGTCGCCTATTACATTTCCTTGAATCAAACAAACTGCTTGACCCATACCAGTGCGGCTTTCGCGAGGGTCGGTCCACCACTGACCATTTGATACGTATCGAGGCGCAGATACGCGAAGCTTTTGTTCACAAACAGTTCTTTCTGTCTGTATTCCTAGACATGGAAAAGGCCTATGACACCACATGGCGGTTTGGAATACTGAGAGACCTCTCCCACTTTGGTATACGTGGTAATATGTTAAATATGATTGAAAGTTATCTGCTGAATCGCACATTCCGTGTTCGAGTTGGCAATGTTCTATCACGACCTTTTGTGCAGGAAACTGGTGTACCCCAGGGAGGCGTGCTCAGCTGCACACTCTTTATCGTTAAAATGAACACGCTTTGTGCTTCGTTACCACCCGATATTTTTTATTCCATCTATGTGGACGATATACAATTAGGATTCAAGTCCTGTAACCTCGCAGTGTGCGAGAGACAGGTACAGCAGGGGTTGAACAAAGTGTCAAAGTGGGCAGACGAAAACGGGTTCAAAATAAACCCCCACAAAAGTTCTTGTGTTCTTTTCACCAGGAAGAAAGGTCTCGTTGCAGATCCCACTGACGAAATGCATGGACAACAAATACCTATAAACAAAGATCACAAATTTTTAGGCATCATACTTGACTGTAAGCTTACTTTCATCAACCACATAAAACATCTCAAGGCGAAATGCCTAAGAACAATGAACTTACTGAAAATTTTATCTCACACATCCTGGGGCACCGACAGGAAGTGTTTAATGAATCTTCACAAGAGCCTCATTCGGTCACGATTGGACTATGGTGCCGTAGTATATCACTCTGCCGCCCCTAGCGCGCTAAAAATACTAGATCCTGTCCACCATCTAGGTATCCGCCTGGCCACTGGCGCATTCAGAACAAGCCCCGTCGAAAGTTTATACGTGGAATCGAATGAGTGGTCACTCCACCTCCAGAGAACATACATCAGCTTCACCTATTTTCTCAAAGTGCACTCCGATCGGGAACATCCTTGTTTTACAACCCTTAATGATTTGAAGTGTTCAACGCTTTTCTATAATCGACCCTCTATGAGGCGGCCTTTCTCACTGCGTGTATAAGAACTTAGCGAAGAGATGGATATCCCACTTCTAGAACATCGCCTAATGCCTCCAGCTAAGCTGTCACCGCCCTGGGAGTGGCAGGTGATAGAATGTGATCTATCCTTTGTAGAGGTCACAAAGCATGCTCCCGACCTCGAAATTGCAATGCATTTCCGCGAACTTCAATCGAAGTACTCGTGCTCGGAATTCTATACCGACGCATCCAAGTCCCATGCTGGCGTATCTTACGCCGCGGTTGGCCCCTCTTTTTCTAAATCCGACGTATTGAACCCCCTAACAAGCATTTTCACCGCAGAAGCCTATGCAGTACTGTCTGCCGTGAAGCATATAGAGAAATTGAAACTACAAAAGGCAATAATATTCACAGACTCGTTGAGTCTTGTAAAAGCGCTAACATCTTTACAAAAGCATAAGAATCCTGTTGTTATCGAGCTTTACTCACTCTTGTGTAACATTTACCAATCTCGTAGACATGTAATATTATGCTGGGTGCCTGGCCATAGAGGCATCGAGGGCAATGTGCTAGCAGACCAGTTGGCCACATCAACTACATCGCAAGCTATTAATCCTGCCGCTGCTATTTCCTCCACAGATCTGAAGCCTTTTTTGCGGAGGAAACTGCGAGGCCACTGGCAGCGTCTGTGGGACGCTGAAACAACTAATAAGCTCCACTTGATTAAGCCACAGTTAGGGTTCTGGCCCTGTACAACTAAAACACGGCGAACTGATGTCCTATTCTGTCGTCTCAGAATAGGACACACATATGGTACTCACAATTTTCTATTGAATGGAAATGATCCTCCAACATGTGGTAGATGTGGCGACAGGCTCACCGTCCTCCACGTCCTCTTGGAGTGTCGGGAAGCCGAAAGAGAAAGAAAGAAACATTTTCCTCTCGCATATCGCTATTGTGTCCTTCTGCATCCCGCTATGTTTCTCGGTAAAGAACCACTTTTAGCATCAACGCAGTCCTTGCTTTCTTGAAAGATGTTGTGTTACATGTTATTAGCCCAATAAGTTCGTAGTGCATTCTCTCTCTAGAGGATGTTGCTGCGATAGTTTTTTAACTGCACATGCCTCCAGGCCCTTGTGTTTCAAGGGCTCTGTTTAGGCACTTGTGCTTCTGGTCAATTCTTGTATCTTTAATATTTTGTAAGTCGTATCATTCCTTCGCAATGCATTGTTCATGTCCATAGTACACATAATCAGTCATTGCCATAATTTTATTACTTATAGATTTTACGCACTTTACAGCGACTGATTTTAGGCCTCTTTACAGCCATGCCACATCTCAATGATCATATAATTCCTTATTCATCTACCACTAACAAGCCATTACCATCGTCTTGGCGCTCTTTGGCCACATCTGGCCCTTGCGCCAATAAACCACAATAATCAATCAATCAATCCTCGTAGAGGCGGCACAGCTGACCCATCCTTGAGGATGGCCGGGACTGGAGGCGATGCAGCAGGCCTCTGCCATCATGAGCGTGGTGGAGGCGGTCGACGTGCCTTAGCCCCTGCTGCAGGAAGAGGAGCGACAGGGGCCATGCTCCAGCCTCCGCAAGGGTAGCGGCAATCTGGGAGCTCCGGGGGACGCCCAGGCAGAGTCGGATGGCCGCCCGGTGCTGCAGCTCCAACTTTTGGAGGCGGCGTGGCGGCAGCGCCACCAGCGGGAGGGCGTACCGCAGGCGTGATGTGGCCGCCGCCTCGTAGAGCCGCAGGCCCCACTTGACCGAGCAGCCCTCTCCACGGGCAAGGAGCTGCTACACGGCCTTGCGGACCCTGATGGTCTGGGTCTGCATGGCCCCGACTGCCGGTAGCCAGGTTAGCCGGTGGTCGATGCGCAGCCCAAGGTACGACACAGTCGTACTCCATGGGATGCGCACGCCTTCCAGCTGCAGCCGGGGAGCTGAGCGCCGTGCCGCTGCTCTCGGGTGGACGAGGAGGGCCACCGTCTTCCCCGTCGAAACCGAGAGTCCGATGCTTCCCAAGTAGGCGGCTGTGGTGTCCAGGGCTCTCTGGAGGGCCAGGCGCACGTGGCGGCTTGACTGCGGCGGTCCCCGCATCCACAGGGCGATGCCATCCGCGTAGATGGAGCACTCCACCTTGTAGTGAGGGTCGGTCGGCAGTGCAGCAGGCAACCGGGCCAGGGCGAGGTTGAAGAGAAATGGGCTCACCACTGACCCTTGTGGTACGCCTGCTGCCACCGGACGGGGAGTGCTCCTTGCATGGCCCACGCGGACCCTGAGGGTGCGGTCGTTCAGGAACGATGACAGGAACCGCCGCAGGTTGCCGCCTATGCCCAGGAGGTCCAGAGCCTGCTGGACGACCGCATGTGGGAGGCCATCGAACGCCCCCTTGACGTCGATGAGGAGGAGCATGACGAGGTCTCCGCTGGCCCTGGCGTCCTCCAGGGTGGAGACGACGTCTGCAATGGAGTCCGCAGTGCACCTTCGGCGCCGGAAGCCTGTCTGCTGGTCCTCGAGGAACCCGCAGGCGCGGGCCACCCATTCCAGCCGTGCCAGAGCGATGGCCTCCATCACCTTGCAGGCAGCGGAGGTGAGGGAGACGGGTCGGTAGGAGGACAGCTCGTTGGCCGGCTTATTGCTCTTCAGAATGGGGGCCACGATGGCTGTGCGCCAGGCCTCCGGCACTTGTCCTGACCACCAGATGTTGTTGTAGCAGTCGAGCAGGCGTCGTTGCTCACTGGTGGCCAGGTTGCGGAGCATCTGGAGTGTCACTCCGTCTGCTCCTGGTGCACTGCGACGCTTGCCCCTCCTCAGGGCCGTCTGCAGCTCGTGGAGAGTCAGTGGGTCCTGGCAGATGGCCGCGATCTGGCTGGTCGCCCACTCCGGATGCAGCTCCAGCAGGCAGGTAGGCGGGTTGGCAGGGGGAAGTCCGACCGGCAGGGTGGCAGCAGCGAGGGCGGCCGGGGGGGGGGCGAAGTGGTCCGCTAGCAACTCCGCCAGGGCCGCCTCGCTGATGCCCAGCGAGATAGCCACCGCGAGGACGGGGTAGCAGTTGACCTTCCTGCCGGTCAGGGACTTTAGGAGGCGCCAGGCCAGGGGGCCCTTGGAGCGGTTCTCGATGGTGGCGCAAAGGCTCCCCCAGCTCTGGCTCCTTCTGCGCCTGGCCTGTCGTCTGCAGCGGGCATCCGCTCTCCTGTATTCGGTCCAGTGCTCTGCATTGCCCGTCCGGATTGCTCGGCGCTCCACGCGTCGCCTGGACGCACGGAGATTGAGCAGGAGCAGATCCGGGGCAGGGGTATCAGGTAGAGCGGAGCACTGGACTGTGGCTGCCTGGGCGCACTCCATGATGGCACTCAGGAGGTCACAGCCATCTTCCAACTCACTGCAGCGCTTCCTGAACAGGGACCAGTCTGTGACGTGGTATGTTCGTGACCTCGGCCTTCTCCCACACCCAGGGTTGATCAAGATGGGGAAGTGATCAGAGCCCCAAGTGTCGGGAGTTGTAGCCCAGTCATAGGAGCGCTGCTCGGTGCTAAGGGAGAGGTCGATGGCTGTGCTCACCCCACGGCGGACGTACGTGGGTCCTCCTTTGTTGAGTACCACCAGGCCTGTTCGGCTGATGGCGTTGCAGAGGTCCCTGCCTCGGCGGGTGCACCTGCGGCTGCCCCAGTCGGTCTGGTGGGCGTTGAAATCACCGCAAAGGACTGCATTTCCGCCGAGGCGTGCTGCAAGCCGCACCAGGCTGGAGGGGTCCCACTGTTGTCCAGGACGAACGTAGACGCTCGCCACGGTCGTGTCCTGTCTGTCAAGGCGTACCGTGACAGCACAGCACTCCATGGCGCCGCCTACGACGTCCGAGACTGGGGTCACCGAGTGGGCCAGCTGCTGCGGACGTAGATGGCAGTCCTCGGCTTCCCCTTCTTGTGGGCACCCTCCAGGCAGGGAGCGTCCGTGCAGCTCTGCGTCGAGCAGGTGGTGGCGCCAGAGTAGCCCGTGTAGCCCGGCAGCCGCAGGTCCTCGGCCACAGTGTACACCTCCTGCAGTGCGAGGACGTCGAAATCACACTGCAGGAGGTGCGCGCACAGCTCTGCATGCCGCCGCCGCAGTGAGTTGGTGTTCCATTGGAGAACACTCGGGCGGCGACGGCATTTCCCAGCTGTGGCTGGTGAGGGATCAGCCATGCTGGTTGACGGTGGTCGGGACTGCCACTGCCTGCAGGCAGATGGCTCGGAGGGGGCTCTCAGCGGGCAGCATCTCCCCGATGGCCTTCAGGGCGAGCTGCAGGCTGGCAATGATCTGGTCCCGAGGGTCCGGGCCAGGCATTGCCAGTGATGCTGGGGCTGTGGAGGGCTCGGTCCCAGGAGTGGCAGGCGGCTGGCGTCGATGCTTCCGTGGGGCCGGTGTGGGGGGCCGTCCGGGGGGGGGGGCTGCCTTCTGCTGGGGCGCCTGTGGGAGGCCGGCCAGTGCCTGTGCATACGACAGGCCCTGCACAGGCGTTGAGGCGGCCTTTGCCTGCAGGGTCTCCTCCCGCACACCAGCACGGACTGCACGGCGGGATAGGGGAGCAGGGGCAGTTGCCAAAATGGTGGCCACCCTGCGTTCCTCCTGCCACCTGGGGCAGGCAGGAGTATTTGCGGGGTGGTGGCCGCCGCAGTTGCGGCAGTGGGCCGCGTTGGGGCAGCTCTCTCCCTGCTCGTGAGACCTCCCACAATGACGGCAGCTGGATGGCGAGTCGCAAGATGCAGCCACGTGCCCAAAGCGGCCACACTGCTGGCACTGCAGTGGACGCGGTCTGGACGGCCGCACCCTGAACCGGAGCTTGTAGAGGCTCACATGCTCAGGGGGAACCGGCCCCGCGAACCGGATCGTGATGGTGTCCGCCTCCCTGGTAGCAGCCAGCACTGGGACTCCCGACTCGATGGCCCCCAGCAGGTCCGCGTCTGCGGGGATGCCGTCGGCGCCATGGATGAATCCAGTGCTCCTGCCTCGCTCGGCAGGCTGCCGGGCAGTCACCGGAATCCCCCGGATCTCCGTAGTGGCCAGCAGCTCCTCCAAGCACCTCGGGGTGGTGGCGTCGGCGGCCACGATGTTGCGCCTGTGATTTACTCTCACAGCGGCAACACCCGGCCGCGCTGAGAGCACCCCGCAAGAGATAGGCGTGGTGCTCCTCGGAAGGTGCCACCCACCCCGAATGGGTGGAAGAGGGCCGTGCCAATGACGGCGGGGTCCACCGGGATGGCAGCACTCACTGGTGCCCTTGCGCGACGGCGATCGGCCCTGGACAGCACCAGCTGGAAGCCCTCAGCTGGTGGTGCATGGGTGGATGGGGCCTCCTGTGCAGCCTTTGCTGTGGGTGTGAATGGGCCCGCCAGAGAGGGCCTCGGGGCCGGAGGAGCAGCAGGGGGGGAAGCCTGTTTGGGGGCAGAGCTTTTCCCCGCCTTTTTCTGCTTCTTCTTGTTTTGTCCCTCCTGCCTCGGTAGAGTGGGGCGGGGGGGATCCCTTAGGAAATTCGCC